>NC_083290.1:40624390-41224390 GCF_963506605.1 Zootoca vivipara | reverse complement strand
CTGGCTGTGTAGTATCCCGTTCGATTTTACCGTAATCTCCCGTCTCTTACCGTATTGCAGCATAGTAAAGAGCACATTTGACAGTTGTCAACGTCTCTTTCTGCTGACTCTCCCTCCCTCTCTTTCCCTTTCCTCCACCTATTAGCTGCAAAATCGATCACAGAATCTGGTTGTTTAGCTGCCTCTCGTAACCACGTAAAATAATATTATAGCAACAATCTTTGGGAAATGTTTGTGACCTGTACATTCACACCGGGATCGTGTGATACAAAAAAAGAAAAGGGAAATGCAGGAAAGGAAAAAAGAACGGAGCGGGTGATGTTAGAACTATTGTAAAAAGCTTGGGTTTTTTTTTTACGCAGAGGAAACTGTCACGATCTTTCTTGCCAGTGCTATAGAGTACATTCAGAGGACCTGTTTATCGAGCATTTTTCTTGACTTCTTTGCAGGAAGGTCTGATAATATTGTATCAACCAAGTGCCACCCCACTCTTCTCGGCGCATTTTCCTTGCCGCAAACGTCCAATCTTTCAGGGAAGCGGGTTCCCTATCAGCTGTAATGGAGCAGCCTGAATTTGTTGCCATGTGATTGAATCGTCCTCAAAATATCAGCAGCTTGGAAGTGCCATGCTAATTAAAAAGCAAACCGAGATGAATGTGACCTCCCCTACTTATCAGCACTGCAGTGCACATTCGCTGGCAAAATGTGTTAAAGTGGTTGTCACCCACACATGCAATTTGGGGCCAGCCCCTCCCACCTGATTTACCCCAGCAAAGAACTTGCTTGATTGAAGATAATAGGCTTAAAAAGGAATTCATTTAAAGAATAAAAGCTTCTTCTCTGAGTAGGAAAACTAGGAGAAGAGAAGAGAAGAGAAGAGAAATTGGGGTAGCTATTGCTAGTGCTCTGAAGACCATCCATCTGATTCTGCTTATTCTGAGCACCCCATGTTCTCTACCTTTTCCTCAGTAATGAAAAGCCTTATTGATCGATTCCCCTTTAGCTTCTAAAACTCGCACAAACACTGTCTTGCCTTCTTCTTTCTTTGAACCTGCACCTGGAAATAAGGCAGCTCCACCTAGCAAGGGAGGCTGAAGAACTCCACTGGAGTCCCACTGGGGACTGGATTTCTGTGCACTCAAAGTGAGTGCTTCGAAATCTGAAATGACAATGACAACAGCCTCGGTCCTGTATACCTGAAGGATCGTCTCCACCCCCATCATCCAGCCCAGACACTGAGGTCCAGCCGCAGTGCCAAAGGCCTTCTAGCAGTTCCCTCGCTGCGAGAAGTGAGGTTACAGGGAACCAGGCAGAGGGCCTTCTCGGTAGTGGTGCCTGCCCTATGGAACGCCCTCCCAGCAGATGTCTAGGCAATAAGCAACTATTGCATTAAAAAGAATGTTGATGCAAACTGATGCATCTTGCTAATGCTGGGAGCTTGCTGGGGCAAACCAATCAGATTGGCAGGGTACAAATAAAAATAAAATAAAAATAATACAAATTAACTGAAGGAACTGAAAGCCAGGCAAGCTCCAATTCCTAGACATTCCTAATGCTAAACCAGAATTCAGGAGGCAAAGGAAGCTGAGGACATCCTCTGGTTCTTAGTTATCACTTGACTAGTGGTTTTCAGCCCGTTCAATAACGGGCGCTAGAATCCTGGGGTTCGGAGAAGCGCTTGCGCAGCGCTTCTCCGAACCCTGGGACCTGTCCTTGCTGTCGGCGGCAGGGGGACAGGAACGGAGGAGGAGAAAGCGCTGCTTTTTCCTTCTCCGTTCCTCTCCCGCAGCCGCCGACAGGAAGCAGATATCCCAGGGTTCGGAGAAGCGCTTGCGCAGCGCTTCTCCGAACCCTGGGACCCGTCCTTGCTGTCGGCGGCAGGGGGACAGGAACGGAGGAGGAGAAAGCGCTGCTTTCTCCTTCTCCGTTCCTCTCCCGCAGCCGCCGACAGGAAGCAGACATCCCAGGGTTCGGAGAAGCGCTTGCGCAGCGCTTCTCCGAACCCTGGGACCCGTCCTTGCTGTCGGCGGCAGGGGGACAGGAACGGAGGAGGAGAAAGCGCTGCTTTCTCCTTCTCCGTTCCTCTCCCGCAGCCGCCGACAGGAAGCAGACATTCCAGGGTTCGGAGAAGCGCTTGCGCAGCGCTTCTCCGAACCCTGGGACCCGTCCTTGCTGTCGGCGGCAGGGGGGCAGGAACGGAGGAGGAGAAAGCGCTGCTTTCTCCTTCTCCGTTCCTCTCCCGCAGCCGCCGACAGGAAGCAGACATCCCAGGGTTCGGAGAAGCGCTTGCGCAGCGCTTCTCCGAACCCTGGGACCTGTCATTGCTGTCGGCGGCAGGGGGACAGGAACGGAGGAGGAGAAAGCGCTGCTTTCTCCTTCTCCGTTCCTCTCCCGCAGCCGCCGACAGGAAGCAGACATCCCAGGGTTCGGAGAAGCGCTTGCGCAGCGCTTCTCCGAACCCTGGGACCCGTCCTTGCTGTCGGCGGCAGGGGGACAGGAACGGAGGAGGAGAAAGCGGCGCTTTCTCCTCCTTCCTTCCTCTCCCCCAGCCGCCGACAGGAAGGACGCGCGCACTCTCCCCCCCCCGCCTCCTCCAACCGCCGCTCCTCACGGCCAGGGAGGGTTGTGAGGAGGCCTTCGCCGGCCTCCACCCCGGCGGGAGCGGCGGTTGGAGGAGGCAGAGTGGGGGGAGAGTGCGCGCGCGCAGTCTCTGCTGTCCAATCCCTGTATCCCTGGGGCACATGCGCAGTGACCCAGGGACACACGGGACATCTGGACGCAGGGACAACATGGACATTATTATATAGGATGTTGCAGTCATCAAATGATGAATGTGCTTATGGGAATCAGTTTGTTTACTGCCAGTAATGTGGTTCAAGCAGGGAACAGTAGGCATTATATCTCCTGTTCTTAATGCATGAATCTGGTGGTTTGGGGGCAGAGTTTGGTTTGGATGAAAGAAGGCTTATCAAGTGATCCACACACATGGATCCTGAGGAACAGATCTGAACTGGATTTAATTTATAAATTCACTACACAGATTGGCACATAGGATTAATGTTATCTGTTCTTGGTTTTTTGATTGTATCACTACTGCTTTCTCAGCACCATAGAAGAATATCTATAAACTGGAGTGTATTTAGAGCGGGGGGACAAAGATTGTGAGGGGCCTGGAGAAACAATAGCCTGGATAAGAAACAAGTAAGAGGCAATATGTAAAGGGATGTCACATGGAACAAATGTGTTTTCTGTTTTTCCGGAGAGTGGGCACAAATGACAAATGGCGAATGGGCTCAAATGACAAGGGGATTTCTACCAAACACAAAAGAAAAAATGATGTTGATATAGGCTGTATGACAACGGAGTGGCTGGTGTATTTTCCTTCATTGGAGGTTTCAAAGCAGAGGCTCAATGACCACCTAAAAATAATGTTGTAATATTGGATATAGGAACCTAGCAATCTTCCTAAGGGTCCATTTAGTTCAGCACTGACTATCAGGGTTCTCCAGGATTTCCGACAGAGGTCTCTTCCATGATGCCAGGAGATATTCTGCATGTAACCATTGAGCTAAGGCACTTCCCCTAAAAGGTGAGTTGCATTGGTGGGTCTGGAACAGATGACCTGCAAAGTCCTATTCATGTCCATAACTCTGTGATTCAGTAGCCAAGGATAGAAATGCATAGGTGTAGGATCACCAGCCTTTGGGGGACTCTGTATACATTTGCAAACTGGATGACATTATATGCAACACCCCAAATCAAAGAATGGATGGGTAAAATATAGGATTTTGCTAGGACCAAGCAGACAAATTTCTTAAAATATCAAGAAGGAAGAGAGAGGCAGGGCATTTTATTATTATTTTTATAAAGTTGAAGCTAAAAGATGCCATTTATTACAACACACATGTTTGAGTTTGCAATGTATTCATGGCTAATTTGGTAGTAAGTAGACTACAGCGGGTGGCACTGTGGTCTAAACCACAGAGCCTAGGGCTTGCTGATCAGAAGGTCGGCGGTTCGAATCCCTGCAATGGGGTGAGCTCCCGATGCTTGGTCCCAGCTCCTGCCCACCTAGCAGTTCAAAAGCACGTCAAAAGTACAAGTAGATAAATAGGTACCGCTCCGGTGGGAAGGTAAACGCCGTTTTCGTGTGCTGCTCTGGTTCGCCAGAAGCGGCTTAGTCATGCTGGCCACACGACCCGGAAGCTGTACGGCGGCTCCTTTGGCCTATAGAGCAAGATGAGCACCGCAACCCCGGAATCGTTTGCGACTGGACCTAACGGTCAGGGGTACCTTTACCTTTACCTTTAGTAAGCATTGCAGTACACACACCACATGCCTTTACTAATTTTAAATGTGCTTTGGAAAATAGTCCTAGACTGATTAGGCATCTCCTCCTGTTAACTTTTATCAGTTTTACTTTTAGTGGGTGGACTCATTTTGTGTACTTGCTTTCTCCTGGCACAATCAGCAATTTCATATAAGTTTCTTGTTCTGTTATCATCTATGTATTAACATTGTCAAATGATGTTGAGTAGTAAATTATGAAAAAAGCGAGAGAAGGCAATCAGCAGCTGTCTCAGAACATGTGGAGGAAGTGCTCTCACCCCCCTGTGTCCTTGTCTCCACTGCCTGGAGCCTGAGTGTGCATCTCCAGGTGGTTGGGAACCCTGCACAATTGAGATCCCAATGATCCAGAAGATTCGAGGTGTGTTTGGCTGGGTGTGTGAGGATTCCCTCTTTGGACCTTCAAACTCAGTGGATAAGGGTCTGGGGTGGGGTTGCTGGCGATGGAGATGTTGCTTTCTGTCACCACAAGATAAGCCCACTGGGGGTGGGTGTTAATGTAGAAGTGGCTTCTTCTTATGAGGGTGTTTTGCAAGAGAGACATTTTTACATGCAGCTGCAGAGTAAAATGTAGTTATGCCGAGTCATTTGGAGGAAGTGTTAGTTACAAAGGAGCTCAAGAAAAAAAAAGAGTCTCCAGCACTGTCTCTGTTTTGATTTTGATTTTTTTTTAAGCAAACCACACAAATCTTTTCTTCTCTCTCTCTCTGAAAGATATTTGAGACCTTGTCCTGAATACTGAGCGTGCTATGTAACAAAATCCAGACAAATAAGGACTAGTTGAAGGAAGGTTTTTCTTTTTTTCTTTTGTCTGCAAATCTTCTGCACAAAAATTTCCTATAAGGGTCAAAAGCCTAGCTGGTGATTTTGCTCAAATGTTTTGAAATGTAGCAAGTGATGATGTCCCAGATTGCATGGATTGGGAGAATCTCTGGGTTTCATGTCCACAGTATGCAGTTTGTAGCAAATGTTACATTTGAGTGGATGGAAAGCAAGACAAGCACTTGATACAACCATCTATAATAGTTGAAGGAAATATTTCTGCCAACCTCCAGGCATAAACTAGACCATCACGTGTCAGTGGGGAAGTTTCCTTGGTTTCTTGAGTGACTGCCATTACAGACCACTACTCAATTGTAGAGATGGAGTAGTAATCTCTGTTATTCTGTAATCCCCCCCCCAGAAAATGCATTAAAATGCACATTCAAATTTTTCTAAATGAATTTTCTCACAATAGATGCATTTCTATCTGTTTTCTCTTAAAAATAACCACTTTGGTTAAAAAGTCTTATTAAGGAATATAAAGGCACCCATGGCTCCTAGCCACAATGACTGTCTTCTGCATTTGCTGTCAGCGGCAATATGCCTCTGAATACCAGTTGCAGGAATCACAAGTGGGGAGAGGGCTATTGTATTCTGTGTTCCGTTTGTGGGAATCCCATAGGCATCTGGTTGGCCATCATGAGAACACGATGCTGGAAATTTTTTGAAGCATTTATATACAACGTAATGGTTTAAAAATCTAAGCTGTGTGGGCGATTAGCCTGGGTGGACCAATGGCCTGATCCAGTAGGCTCTTCTTAGGTTCTTATATCCTTGGGATGGTATTCTAAGTTGGGAAGGCATGGGGAACTGAAGTCACTAAATCTTCCTGATGTGATGGCACTGTTGGTCTCATGCCAACTTCATATATATATCGTTGCCTGCCACCAGTGTTACACCCCAGCCTCCACAGCGGTGTCAGATTCCAAGGATTCCAGATATGCTTACCCCATGTTTCCTTTTGGAAATGAGGCACAGAGGAGACTTTGGTGCCTGTATGATATGTGGTTTATTTACACATATATACAACCTGAGACTGTTTTGGAGGGGTTCACAGCATTAGCACTCCAAGAGAGTGTTGATTCTCCCAAAGGCGTAGCCATTGTACCTTGCCTCCAGCTCTTCTATTTCTCCTCACTTGTAACCTTTGGCTTTAACTGTGGAGTGAAAGGGGCCCATCCCTTTGGTGCCTCACACAGGTCCTAGTCTGACCACACTGACTGGATACTGCTACAAGAGTGTGACTGCAAGACTTCATCTGAGCCTCAGGAACTACCATGGACCCAGCCCTGAAGTTTTCTAAGAGAGGAGTGATCCTTTAGGTGCAGAGTACATTTGTTTCATCAGTGAGTAACCACAGCTAGCCTTTCAGCCCTTGTGATTACTGGGAAAAGCTCCTGACAGGCCAAGAGCACATGGTTTCCTGGCAGGTACACTTGTCCCATCATCTCTCTTTTGAGAACTTAATTAATGTGCAGGCAGGCATCCTCCCCCAATGTCCTACTCATCCTGCATGCAGCTGGGTCCAGAAGAAAGGAAAAGGGGCCCCCTGCAGTGGGAACTCCATGGGAGGGGGCCACCAGTGTCCGCCTGCACAGCAGGTTGCAGGGGGGAGTGTGGGAAGTCAAAGGGGTGGCTGAGAGTCATTCCTGACTCCTTTGTCCTTACATGGCATTGCTGAGATCTTTTTTTTTCTTTTTTCTTTTTCTTTATCACCATCATTTGGCTCAAAGGAACTGCTGAGTGCTCTCAGTTAAGTAATTACTTCATTTCATGGAGATTAATGACACTTGCAATGTTTCACTGACAAACACAGGTATGGGAAGGCAGCTCCAGGGAAGATAGCAATTATCAAAAGGGAGGAATGGGGAGGTGGGATTGTGCTTTGGAAACGTGAGTGTGTGTGGCAGCGTTGCCAAAGCATAAGTGTTCTCATATGTGTGCAAGAATTGAAAGGCCTTTTTGTTCTCTCTGATGCAGATGTATGGGAATTCAGTGCTGTCCAGTAAATAGCTTGATCCAAACCCAAGATCCACTGGGAGGAGTGAGTTTGGAATAGAGCAGGCATCCCCAAACTGCGGCCCTCCAGATGTTTTGGCCTACAACTCCCATGATTCCTAGCTAAGATGACCAGTGGTCAGGGATGATGGGAATTGTAGTCCCACACATCTGGAGGGCCGAAGTTTGGGGATGCCTGGAATAGAGGGTGCTTGGGCTGAGCCAGCTGAAGTGCTGGCTCAGTCAAAGGAACACAGATATAACCAGGCATCCCCAAACTTCGGCCCTCCAGATGTTTGGACTACAATTCCCATCTTCCCCGACCACTGGTCCTGTTAGCTAGGGATCATGGGAGTTGTAGGCCAAAACATCTGGAGGGCCGCAGTTTGGGGATGCCTGGATATAACTCCTGTATCCTGGCTGAGTCAGTGATTAGCCAGCTCAGATGACACCTGAACAGACACAGGTGTAAAACAGGTGTAAAAGAGGTTTGTTTCCTCTTTGTCTGGCTTAGGCTAGTTCAGCTGGGAGTAGCCCTGTGCCTGAATGAGCTTGGAACAGGAGTAAGTTACACAGCCATGATTTACTCTGGTGCAAATGGTTGTGTATTGAGTCAAAGGATTTTATATCTGTATTACTATTGTATGTATTTGCATTAGGGTAAAGTAACTGCCTTTTGGTTCCAGAAGGTACAGCTACTATTGGTTCATTTAAGCTGCTGTATTTGGATCCTCTGTCTTATTGGTTTCCTCCAAAAGGCAGCACTCTGGTTGCCTGATATTGTTCCCTCCAAAATGTATACCTTTCTAGCTAGTCCCCCTTCCCTATAAATGTAGCTTTCCTCTTCTCAGAGCTCAGTCTTGTTTGCTTTAATAAAGAAGTATTACTAGAGAACTGTCTCCTGCATATTACGTCAAGAGAGCTGAAATCACGAACGCCACGTCACAACACAAATTACATAAATTATGGCCAGCAAGATTAAAGCAGGAGAAGAATGCAGAGTAGGGGCAGGAAACCTTTATTAGCCTGAGGGCCACATTCACTTCTCAGTAACTTTTTGGAGGCCACATGCTCTTGGTTGGTGGTACCAGAGGCAACTGTGGGCAGAGCAATGAATACAAATATTAGCCATTGTACAGCAGGCAACTTTCTA
Source organism: Zootoca vivipara (assembly GCF_963506605.1). NCBI lineage: Eukaryota > Metazoa > Chordata > Lepidosauria > Squamata > Lacertidae > Zootoca > Zootoca vivipara. The sequence goes on along the minus strand of NC_083290.1, from coordinate 41,216,070 downwards.
TACACCTTTTCTCTAGTCTCTGGAGGGTGGGCTTAAATACTTCTCTGTCTTGATTTACAATCGCAGCTGGAGAATAAGGGTTCCCCCCCCACTCACTTTCCATTTATTGTGGTATAATTGTTCTCTCCCACCACAGATTTTTTGGAATGCTACTACACTATGACATCATTATTTAGCTAATATTTCAGAGTAATGTACTAAGGGACCCCATTTTTTTATTCCACTGCAAAAATAATAACTTTAATGAAAGAGAAGAATGAGTTCTCAATATTTTCATTGTGTGGGATGTGTACAAACATCATCCCAGTTTCTGCGTGGTGGGGATGGTTTGTGAGACATCTGTTTTGTCCCACTTCCCTCTGACTTGTGCTAGCTGTCAGTTTGTGAATTTAGTTCAGATGAGAGATATGGGAGATGGAAATGATGGTACTAAGTCTTAGTCCTGCCCATGACAGCAATAATTAGCTGCAGACAAAATTTCTTAACAGTAACCAGATTTACCAGGCAGACACAAGCATAGCTGTCAAGTTTTCCCTTTTCTCGCGAGGAAGCCTATTCAGCATAAGGGAATTTCCCTCAAAAAAAAAGGGAGAACTTGACAGCTATGCACAAGGTTAGAATTCCAGAATACTAGGCATTAATAATAATAATAATAAACTCCAAAAGAAAGAGCAGTGTGAAAAGGTTCTCCCCCTGCTCATAGTTGTGTGTGCTCATAATTGCAGCATTTATTGGCTAGAGGAACATGGGGGCACGTAAAACACCACATTGCCTGTGATTCCAATTGCTATTTTGACCTATTGATACTCACCGATTTTTCTTTAAACCACAGAACAGCAAAGATCCTCCTTGATTTTAAACTGGTAGAGAAATGGCCACAGAGAAACAAATATACAGAGCCTCACAGCAGAGCTGAGCCATCAGCATTGCAATTTTGGGAAGTATTCCTAATTTGAAGAGTTGTTGGCAGATTTTCTGCTGCTCACAATAGCAAAACATATCCAGCTTTCCTTAGTGAAAAAAAATGCATTACTAGTGCAATCCCTCCGGTATAAATTATGCTGAGTGATCACAGACAAATCGGCTCAATTGGGCCCTGACGGGATGTGTAGCTATATCAGCATGTAGCAAACTTGGTTGTGTGTTGACCCTGAGATCACAGAGGCAGACACATAATGGCGGAGTGGGAAGCAGAAGTCAGGATGCAAGGTGGCAGTCAGAAAAGCAGGGGCGAAGGAAGGCGCCGTGACACCCGGGGCGGGCGTCACTACGTAGGGCGCATGTGCAGCGTTGCTAAGTACAACACATGCACCATACGTAGTGATGCCGTACATGCACTGTACTTAGAGGTATGCCGCCAGTGCCAGGATCCTCGGCTTGCGGCTGTAACCGCGAACAGAGGATCCTCCTCATGCGGCTGCAGCGGTGCGATGGCTGCTTGTTCCGCCGCAAGCCACCGCGGGGTGACTTCTTGTCACCCCCGCAGACATGGAACCCAGGGCGCACCCCCCGTTGTGACTCCACTGCAGAGAAGAAAGAGCAGTGTTAAAGCTATGTCCTCACAATGGAAACAACACAGCCGGTTTCTGAAATTGCATTGAAGATTCATGAGGACAGCTTTCTTTTTCTGGGAAGGATTTCTCCTGACTTTAGCTGAAGATCATTCTTGCAAAAGGCTATTCTTTCAATTTGAAATTAATACTTAACCTTTTGCCATCCTTGTGGCTACAAGGCTGATCATTCTAGAACTTTTTGGCTTTGCTCCACCCAATATTTCTATCACCAGACAATATACAGCTATTGTCTTGTCTTCCCTTTAAAGCTTCCATCTCCCTCTTGTGTCTAAATAGCAACTGTGGGCTGCCTATTTTTCTAAACTGCTGAAGGCACGTCAATAAATAGACAGATCACTTTTCATCCAAAGAGGTGCACTGACCATTTAAATTCTTTTTTTAAAAAAATGCAAGCTCAAAACTCAATTTTGCCAACACTACCTTTAGGGGAACAGCTCTGTGTCAGCAACATTATGCTATATGGTATTTAAAAAGGAGACATGAAATGTTGTACAGCATGGCCAATTTATCGAAGTTTGTCAAGAAATATGGTTTCCCATTAGTTGCTGACTATATATCTTGTTTAAACTCCTTTAAAGCAGAAAAGTCCCAAACAAATAGCTGTGTGAGCCACTACCTTTCAATAAGAAGCTCACTTGCTAACCAGCTTTGGTGCACAGTTTCTGCTTGTTCTTTGGGTCTGTGCCCTAAAGTAATTGAAAAGCTCTTTCAGGGTTGACCTTTATCAAAGGAAATATTAACCATTGTCGTATGTCTGACAGCAGCTTCTTTAAAGGCATGAGGTGACTCTTATAGAGATGTGAGAGAAATTAAATTCAGTTCACATTTAAAGGTAAACCTACCTCATTTACACTTTCCACAACAGGAACCAAAGCAAAACCATGTATTGAAATTTGCACTGTTCCAAGTTTTTCAGTGCAGTTCCTCAGTCAAGTAACGTGTATAGAAATGCACGTGGTTGGGTAATGTGTCCATAAAAGTGTGTATATATAGATGAAAATAACATACAGAGATGCAATAGTAGTGAAAACTGCTTCGCAAACATGGTGTATATTAGGCAAAACTGCATACAAATTTGTGTTTGGTAAGAGAAATTCACACTAAAATACTGGTGAATTTTCAATGGGATTTTTTAATTAAATCACAAATCTATACAGAAATGTATAGATTTATATATTATGTTGGAAAAATGAGAAACTTTCAAGTTGCTGCATTTCCCCTCCTCATTTTATTTCAAGTCATCCTCCAAAGGTGCCTGTGTTCACCCTCAACTCAGCATCTGCTAAGCTGAACACTCTGGTTGCGGACGGGATCCGTTCCAGAGCTCCGGTCAGATCCCGAGGTTTTCGCTACCAGAGTTGCCTGTTCTGCGCATGCGTGCAGCGTAGTAGAGAGCTTCTGTGTATGCGCGCACAGTGAAACCCAAAAAAATACTTCTGGGTTTGCCGCGTTCGCATCCTGAAGTTTACGTAAACAGAGGGTTACGTTACGCAAGGTACTACTGTACTGAGAAGGTATACTGACAGCTTCCTATGTTCCAGGACCATATCTCCTCACAATGCTTCTGAGGAAGTGAGAGCATCCCTTCCCAGATACACCTTGCTAACAATACAGCTGGAACGATGCTTCCACAGAGGCACTGTGAGATGACACGCCCCTGGATTGGAGAAGTGCTTCCGTTGGTGCTTTCTTTCTTTTAAAAGGAAGAAAGAGGAAAATTAGGAGGACAAATAGCAGGAGATTAAAGAGAAATAGTGGTGATGATAGTAGTGTTGGTAGGAGAAAGAGAAGCCATTGGCGTAACTTCTGCAAAAGGAAGGGGTGCGCTCAACTACTATGGTTGTATTCATTAACTTAAATGGCTCAACTCAGAATAAGACTAACATTGGATATGACCCAAAGTCACCTACTCCCTGGACATTCAGAGTGAACACTGAAATAGTTTATATGAGTAGTGCTTGCAATGGTGAAAAGGACAATTCAGCTCTGTACTAGTCAACCCCTTTTGGCTTAATAAAAAAATTCCTTCAGTAGCATTTTAAAGACCAACTAAGTTTTTATTTTGGTATGAGCTTTCGTGTGCATGCACACTTCTTCAGATACACTTGAAACAGAAATCAGTCCCTTATGTATATACAGAGGGTGGGGGTGGTTGGGTGGGAATGGGTGATGGGCTGATGGGAGTGGTAAGCCTGTAGATGGCTGTTAACGACCGCTGATGACTGCAATTGGTCCTGCGGGAAAAAAGCAAGGGCTGAGGTGCTAAACAAAGCTTGATCATGCATAATGAGATAATAATCCTATGTCTTTGTTCATTCCAAGTGGCTCCATGGTTTTAAGCTTGCTAAAAAGGTAAAGGTAAAGGGACCCCTGACCATTAGGTCCAGTCGTGACCGACTCTGGGGTTGCGCGCTCATCTCGCATTATTGGCCGAGGGAGCCGGCGTACAGCTTCCAGGTCATGTGGCCAGCTTGCTAATGAGTTGCAATTCAGCAACTTCTCTTTCCAGTCTGTTTCTGAAATTTTTCTGTAATAAAACAGCTGCTTTGAGATCTTGTATAGAATGTCCTGGGAGATTGAAGTGTTCTCCTACTGGTTTCTCTGTCTTGTGGTTCCTGATGTCAGATTTATGTCCATTTATCCCTTTCGGCTTGACATTATAGGCCAGAAAACTGAGCCTACAAATAAGTAGATTATACATGTCCAAGAACCTTGCCTATGCCTGTGGACCTCAAAAATCGAAATTCCAGAAGCATAAGAACGAAAGAGGAACCTGCTAGATCAGACCACTGGCCCATGTAGTCCAGCATCATGTTCTCACAGTGGCCAACCAGATGCCTCCTTAGGAAACCCACAAGCGGGAACCAAACACAATAGCACTCTCCCACTGCCATTTCCTGCAAGCTGGACTTGATAGCAACAGACTCTCTGATTCAAATTTTACCTGAACCATAAGCTCACTAGTTTTTCCCTCTTCAATATCAAGATAATAATAATATTGGCCTATTTAGATGAATGGTCACAGCTCAGTGGTCAAGCATAAGCTTTGTACGCAGAAGGTTCCAGATCCAGACCCTTGTACCTCCAGATATAATTGGGAATGTCCTCCATCTGAAACCTGGGGGAGCTAACACAAGACTATGTCAGCAATACTGAGTTACTGAGTTAGATAAACCAATGGTCAGAGTCAGTATAACACACCTTCATATGTTTGAAATGGTTGTTGAAAGGATTGCTGGTACAAAGTGCTTTAAACACTTTATGGAAAGAGACAGTGATTAATCTGGTCCCAAACGGAAGAATCAAATGTCACAATTTTTTAAAAAGCCAAACTGTGTGTGAGTGAAGTTTTGACCTCTATTTAATCTATCACAAGAAGTCCTTAGTTAAAGATATTGGTGCAATGGAGGACATTATGACATTTCAGCTATGTATAATTCTCTCTCTCTCTCTCTCTCTCTCTCTCTCTCTCTCTCTCTCTTTGTGTGTGTGTGTGTGTGTTTAATGTGGTATTTGATTAATCCTTTCGGGGCTGGATGACTCATTGCCTCTTTCCACAAATAACCCTTTGCAAAAAAAACCCTTTTGATTTAATGACAGCATTTGGAATGACAGTAGGGAACAGAAATGGAAGAAATGTCTGACTGTCAGAATTTTAACAAACAACACCAAGGTGTCTTAACTGTGGGATATTCAATGAAATCAACTATTGTGCAAAATTCTACTTCCCTCCCCTTTGGTTTCTGTAAGGCGGCCAGGATTCATTGGCCTGCAGGTCAGCAATAGCCAACATGATGTCTTCCAGATGTTAGACTACAACTCCTATCAGGCTCAGCTGGTATCACTAATGGTCCAGGATGACAGGAGCCAACCACATCTGCCAGACACCATGTCAACTGCACCTGCTGTACCGTAGATACTGCAGACTTAAACAGGCTTGATAACGTTATTTGGAAAATTTCTTAATTGCTTTATATTCAAAAGAAACTCAAATTAATGTACAAAACAGAAATCAATACAATATGGTATATTGATAATTTGATAAAATCCTGCTAAAATAGCATTATACTGCTCCAAAATTAACAGGCGAGAATTATCCTTCCGGGAAGGGCTGGTGGAATAAAATTGTCTTCAGTGGGCACCAATATCCCCTATAGGTTCCCTTTACCCATGAACTCCTGAGAACTGTAACATGGTGTGTGTGTGTGTGTGTGTGTGTGTGTGTGTGTGTAGGAATCTGTAGCAGTTTCCACCACAATTCCAAAAACAAAGCAGTTCAGTGGCTTTTGGAAACTGTGAGATAACAGCTTCTCCCAAGACATGACAGAAACCAACAACAGTTGCAGGAATAAAGGATACAACACTATATATGGATTGAAAAACGTCATGGAAAAAATGGTCACATGCAGGAATGTATAAGGATTGTAAATTGTATAATTTGACATTTGAATAATTGGCATTAATAGTTGTATTAATTGGATAAAAAAGGTACAGTGGAACCTCGGGTTGCGGACGTAATCCGTGACGGAGGCACACCCGCAACCCGCAGTGTTTGTAACCTGCAGTGCTGCGTCTGCGCATGCACGTGACGAAATTTGGTGCTTCTGCACATGCGCGAGCGGTGAAACCCGGAAGTAATCTTTTCTGGTACTTCCGGGTTTCCCGCGGTGCGTAACCTGAAAATGCGTAACCTGAAGTGTTTGTAACCCGAGGTACCACTGTATTGTTATAATGAGCTTATTATTGCAACGATATTGGAAAATCAATTGTCTACGGCAGGGGTTCCCAACAAAATTTTCTCGAGGACCCCTCATCGAGCCGCTATTGTGACAAGGACCCCCATTAATTCCTAATCCTAAAATTAAAAAGTGAGAGCCAAATTAAGAGTCTTTTTATATTTTATATTTATATGTGTTTTACAGTTCTTCCTCTTCATCTGTAGGCCTTTGTCGATTTAACGAACCACTTTTTAACCAACGGTCCATTTTTAACTACGCGAACTGTAGCTTCCGCAAAAAACAACGCTTTGTTTACAAACACTACTGTTTTGCAAAGAGGTAGCGCGCGCCAGGGAGGAGGGAGGGGAATGGAGAAGACAGGGTACCTGCGCAGTAGCGCACAAATGAAGCTGACGCGCGCAAAGCATCTTGGGGAGGTGAGCGTTAGTAGAATGCGCGCACTGCCTCTTTGCAAAACAGTAGTGTTTGTAAAGCGCCACCTAACGGCATACAGCAGAACTACTGTCTCTATCTAATTCTAGTTTTGCGCTAGACTCTGCTCATGCAGGAAGCGGCCAAAACAAAAAATCTGTTATCATATGAAATATATTTAATATATTTTTTATTCTAATAGCATCTTGCGGACCCCTCTGGCATAGCTCGCGGACCCCTGGGGGTCCCCGGACCACCTGTTGGGAACCACTGGTCTACGGTATCTATCATCTATCTATCTCACTAGACTTATCATTCCTAAGGTTTCAACTCCCTCCTCAGTGTTTCTAGAAGTTAAATCTCTCAGTTGAAAGTGGATTCGTTGTCTCCAGTACACATGAGCACAGTAGCTGAGGCCTGCTTTGAATGGTTGATAAAATTGTACCACAAGACACTTGTGTGCTGCCCCCCCCCCCCGCTTAAGAATATTTTTATCCCAAAGAACAAACATGTTACTGAGTTTTAAACAGCATCTGGAAGAGCAGAGCTTTCTGCAATACAGTATAAAAGAGCTGCCTTATGGACTGTGGGGCAGCTCTTATACATTAATGCTGAACCTTAAGGTCTAGCATTAACTGCAACACTGGATACACAATTCGGTCTACAAACAGAGCTCTATGGAAGACATTTCTCTTGTAAACAAAGCTCAGACTGGATAATGAGGGATTACAGGACTGTGGGAAGTTTAGTATGTATGCTTGCATCAGCAAGCAGCTCTTTCGATTGCTGTGAGCACAATTTGGGTGAAGCCCACAGCCCACCTTGAGGCAGCCTCTCTTCCATCCCAGTTGTTTTTCCACAAGTACTTGCTGCTGCCTATCTTAATTCTCTCCTATGGGCATCAACGAAACAAGTAAAGTCCCAATTATTTCAGTGAGGCTAACATCCAGTTATGTGGACACTGAGCTGCAACTTAAGCATCTTTAGGACTGCAGCCTTAAACATTGGTAGTCTTGGCTGCACTGTGCCCTTGTTCCTTGCTGTTCTATATCAAATTCAAAGCACAGGTGCTGAAGTGCACAATATTGCATATTCCACACGAAACAGACTCCAAACTCTCAGAGCTGTAGGCTGGGTCCCACCCCCCAACTCAATTCTGTTTAAATTTAAGAAAAACAAATCTCTTACTTTCTTCCACTGATTTTCTGTAATTGCTTTGCATAGAAAGTGAACTCTATTCATATCTGCAAGGAAGGTTTTAAACTACAGGGGCTCAGATATGAATTTTAGGTTGCGTGTTTAGACCTTTAAACCTCACCCTATAAATAAATTCAGACAAGACTCAAATTTTTGGTTTGGTTTTTGGCAGAATTTAGGCCACAACTCTATTGATTACATCAGGTGAATGGTTGCATAGGCTCTGGTTCGACTAGCTCCCTGCACCCTTGCAGGTAGTGCTGACCCAGGGCAGCAGCATAGGTCAGCCTAGGGTGAACACCTGGAATGGCGGAAAGCTGAAACAGTTTATGTCCACCACCCAGATGTCCCCCTGGACTCAGGCCATAGCTGCCAAGTTTTCCCTTTTCTCACGAGGAAGCCTATTCAGCATAAGGGAAAATCCCTTATAAAAAGGGATAACTTGGCAGCTATGACTCAGGCGCGGGTACAACTCCTCTTAGGGTTGACCAAACCATTGAGTCCCTGGATTCCTTTAACAGAATACCCCTCACATAGGGATGGTGAGAGCATTCTCCCATCCCAATCACCTGAACCAGAGCCTATTTGCAACCTTACAAGTTGTGACGATTTGCTACGTGGCAGGCGAAACCCAAATGGCACCAGCCAATCAGCCAAGTGGGGAAAATTCCTGCCGTGCCCCTGTCCCAATGAAAGATGACACACGACGGCATAGCAAGGTCAAGCGTGCAAGCCCTAAAAGTAGGGAGAGGTGGGCGGGTGTTCCGATGTACTGGCCAAAAGCGGAAGCTCTGAGTCACGTGCATGGGCTTATATACCAGTAGGTCCCTTGATCGGTTTGGCTAGCATCCCATTGGCCTGATTCAACCGAGCATCAAGGGACCTACCAATAGGGTGTTGTGGCTATCTAATCGAACCCACCCACAACACAGGGTTCAGTTGCCAGGTCGCACCGCAGTACGTGCCCTCTTTGAGGGAGGATACGATTAACCCTTAAAAGCAAATCATTGCAACCTCCACTTCATGTTATGGGATTTTTAGTGACCCATTTCTCTTATTTTTCTCACCATGCTCCTCTTACATTATGCAGTTTGTTTATTTTAAAATCTGGCTCCTTGCTTCTTCTAATCTTGTCCAGGCTGATCCTTTTCTTTTTCTGTGCCAAACCTTGCATGAAGAGAACACTTTAATAATTACACATGTTTATTTCATGACAAACAAAAAACAAAACATGGTGTTCCAACTGAGCGGCATTTGAATGCTGCTCTTAAAATGCCAGCAGGGAGAGGAAATGCTCATTAAATACACAAAGGCAACATATTTTGACACGTAAAGAGCTTTGGTGTTAACATTGTAAAGTGTTTTTCCAGTTGCACTTCAGATAATTTCCCTCAAGAGACTTACAAAGTGAAAATATTTCTATTACATCACACAAATAATTGTGGATTTTAGGGCAATGGCCCTGATCTGGAGGAGTGTAAAGATGCAATTACTTGCTCAACTTTACTTCAGCTACCGGTACTTGTGAAACTCCCCCCAACCAGTGCTGCAATCTCTAAATTCACTCACCTGGGAGTAAGTCCAACACAATTCAGTGCAAGAGTGCTATTAAGACCAGATGCAATTCAGTATGTTTGGGGTTTTGGTAGTAATCTATTGTGCTGTTGTTAGAGAATGAGGAGAAATTTAGTTCAGTCCACAGTAAAGGGGAACCTAGCTACTTTTTACTTCTTGCAAGTGTATGCAAAGTGAAACAAAGTCTTTTAAATTTGCACTTCTCCAAATTCTGCAGTGCAGTCCTCCAGCCAAGTAATGTGTAAAAAAAAAATGCACATACCAGGGTTAGATGTGCATAGAAATGCATCTATTGTGAAAATAAATACCAAAATGCATTACATTAAGTGAAATTGCTTGCAAAAACATATGTTAGATGAAATAGCATACAAAAATGTGCATTTTAGGAGAAAAATTCACACTAAAATGTTGAAAATTTTTAAAGGTCTTTAGAAAAAGAAAGCAAACTGATGTGGAAATGTGGAGAACAGAACTCAAGAATTAAAAAAAGGAGAAACTGAGAGAAACCAAAATTTCCTAACTGAAATAGGGAAGTGGACTTCTTGGAGAAATTCAGTCTAGGTTGTTCATGCAGCCATACATGTAGCTGCACCCCACTTGCTACTGCAAACTTTCCAATTTATTATTTAATGGCTGTGTCAAGTATTAGTGTATATAGTTTTCCCTCAGGTCCCTGACAGTTGTTTTAGGAGGGAACTTTAGGAGGGAACTTTGAATTATGCTTGATACACTGTTTGAGCCAGCCTCTATAAAAGCAGGCCAGCTCGGCAATGCAGTTCAGTTCTGTTCCAGCTTCCAAATAAAGAGCTGCTTTGGAGAGATGTGTGCCGTCTGCTATGCTTACCCACAACTTAACACTGGTGACGAGGATGGGATTGAAGGACAGCAGAGCACAGCCAGAATCAGACATGCAATGAGCTGATCACTGAGCTAAATCACTGAGCGAAATCACATTCAGAGCTGACCGTTCTGGCTAGAGCACTGTGCGCCCTCCATCGCCATCCATGTAGGCATCGGAACCATGGCTTCATTTGTGCCTCTACCGCCGTTCGCACCAGCCTCTGAATCATAGGACATGTACCTTGCTCGGTTTGCTTGCTTCCTCCAAGCAAATGCGCTGACAGCGGTGTCTGATGTGCGGAAGCGGGGTCTCTTCCTCAGTCTATGCGGCCCCGAGGTATTCAAGACAGCCCAGGCCTTGGTTGCACCTCTAGCCGCCGAGGAAGCGCCATGGGACACGCTCCAAGAGAAGCTCCGTACCCACTACGCGCCCAAGCCATCTAAAATTGCTGCCCGCCATGCCTTCTACCACAGGAACCAGGCCGAGGGGGAGTCCATCAGCAATTACATTGCTGCTCTCAGGAAGGCCGCCCTACATTGTGAGTTCCGGGACCTTGACGACGCCCTGATGGATCGAGTCGTCTGCGGAATCCGGAACATCCGTCTGCAGAGGCACCTCCTTGCCAAGCCAGACCTCATGCTACAGAAGGCCATGGAGGAGGCCGCAGCCGCAGAAGCTGCTGAACTCTCCGCCCAGGAGATCCGCAAGGCCAGCAGCCCACACTCCACTAAGAAGCCAATTCAGGTGCACCACGAGGAGGTTAACAGCCACGAGACTTCTTATTCAGATGAAGACGACAACGTGCACCAAACCAAGCGAGAGCACAGAAAATTTAAATCAAGCCCAACAACCAATCAGCTTGTGCCGGTTGTGGAGGCCGCCATGCCCGTGTTAAGTGCCGATTCAGGGACGCCATCTGTCGGCGGTGTTCAAAAAAGGGACACATCGAGAAGGTATGCCGTTCAGCTCTGTCTGACACGCCCCCTTCACCATTTCGCAAGGCCAAGTCTTCACTCCGGTCCACCAATGAAAGCTGTTTCGCACTAACCAACTGCCACTGCTCGTCAGGAACCTCAACTGGACAAGCCAACTCGCTGACACAACGCAAGCTACACATCACGGTGCTCATCGAAGGATATGGAGATCGACACCGGGTCTGCCATGTCCATCGGGTCCTGGAACACACTCAAAAGACTTCTGTCCAGGCTGTCAAAAAGGCAATTTGACCAGCACCGCGTACATCTCAGAGACTACCAGGGAAATGACATTCCCGTAGTAGGCGTCGGCAGGTTCCGGGTTGCCTTCAAGGAATTCTCGGGCCTGCTCCAACTGGTGGTGGTTGAAGGTCCACGTCCTAGCCTCCTAGGGCTAGAATGGTTTGATGCCCTCGGCATGGAAGTCACTGGCATCCACAGCATCTCCAACGCTGAAACAGAGGCCCTCATCAAAGACTTTGCCAAGGTTTTTGATGGCACCCTGGGCCAATACACGGGCACACCCATATCGTTCAGCTTGGATCCACAAGTCGCCCCCTTCAGACTTAAGCCACGCCGGGTTCCATTCGCCCTCAAAGCTAAGGTGGATGAACAGCTGGATAAGTTGAGCGCACAGGGTGGCTTGGAGCCGGTGGATCATGCCAAGTGGAAAACTCCCATCGTTACACCAGTCAAGCCAGATGGGTCGGTGAGAATATGTGCTGACTACAAGTGCACAATCAACAAGGCACTTCAGCAGCACGCTTATCCGGTTCCCGTTGTCCACCACCTGCTGCACTCCCTGGGTGAAGGCAAGGTCTTTGCAAAACTGGACCTTGCCCAAGCCTATCAGCAACTGCCAGTCGATGACGCCACTGCGGAAGCCCAAACGATCGGCACCCACCGAGGGGCGTTCCGGTGTCGCCGGTTGCAGTTTGGGGCGAGTGTGGCTCCTGGCATCTTCCAAAGCCTTATGGAGCGTCTCCTGCAGGGGCTTCTGGGCGTGGTGACATACTTCGACGACGTATTGGTGTCAGCAGAGTCTACCCAACAGCTGTTCGAGCGCCTCCGCACCGTGTTGACCAGATTCCAGGAGGCTGGACTCAAGGTAAAGAGAGAGAAGTGCAAGATCGCTGTTCCAGAGGTGGAGTTCCTGGGCTACCGTGTCAATGCCTCTGGTCTCCACCCGACAGAATCCAAGATCCGGGCCATCCAGCAGGCCCCCACCCCAAAGAACAAAACGGAGTTGCAGGCATTCCTGGGACTGCTGAACTTTTATAACATGTTCCTGCCCCACAAAGCGACTGTAGCCGAGCCTCTCCACCGACTCCTCAGCACGAAGACACCTTGGTCCTGGGGTCATCGGGAGACAACAGCCTTCAATGTGATCAAGGCTCTCCTTTCATCGGACAGTGTGCTGGTACAGTACAGTGAAGCCAGGCCGCTGGTCCTTGCCTGTGATGCCTCACCTTTTGGCACCGGCGCCGTCCTCAGTCACCATTTTCTGGACGGAAGGGAAGCACCGCTTGCCTACTTTTCCAGGACGCTATCTCCGACTGAATGGAATTACAGCCAGCTTGACAAGGAGGCACTGGCACTTGTGGCTGGAGTGAAGAGGTTCCATGAATACCTCTACGGCAGGAATTTCGACCTCATCACTGACCACAAGCCGCTCCTGGGCCTCCTCACGGGTGATAGACCAACAACACCGGTCCTCTCGCCTCGCATGCTGCGATGGACTGTCTTTCTGGCAGCTTACCGCTACCAACTCATCCACTGCCCGGGAAAGTCGCTGGGCCACACTGACGCTCTTAGTCAGTGCCCTCTTCCAACACTTGTGGAAGACCCAGCTCCAGCGTCATCGATCCTCTTGATTGAAGACCTTCCAGCAGCTTGTGTCGGCTACTGATGTGGCCTCCACATCTGCCCAGGACCGGACTATCAGCCGTGTGCTCAACTGGGTGTGGATGCCCACAAGGTCCCTTCGCCTCAGATCTCCAGCTGTTTGCGACCAGACAACACGAGCTCTCGGCTCATCGTGGCTGCCTATTGTGGGGGGACCGAGTAGTGATTCCTCAAAAGCTCTGCCAATGCGTCCTCGAGGCTCTGCACGTCGGACACCCGGGAATCATCAAAATGAAGGCATTGGCTCGGTGTTATGTCTGGTGGCCAAACATGGACAATACCATCACCGCCTGTCAAAAGTGCCAAGAGTCGAGACCTGCACCGCCGGCAGCTAAAGGACACACTTGGGAGACGCCCAAGGCACCCTGGTCAAGGGTACACATCGATCTCGCCGGCCCTTTCCATGGACGGACCTTCATGGTGGTGGTCGACGCCTACTCCAAGTGGCTGGAGGTGGCCCTGATGACATCCACCACTTCCGAGGCCATCATCCAGGTGCTGCGGGGCCTGTTTGCAACCCATGGGTGTCCTGATGTTCTCGTCTCCGACAACGGACCACAGTTAACCTCAGGTACGTTTGAACGGTACCCCCTGGGACTGGGCACCCGACACGCGCTGACAGCACCATTTCATCCCGCCAGCAATGGGCAGGCAGAAAGAATGGTGAGATCGGCAAAAGAGGAGCTTGCGCGCCTGAACCAGGGGGACTGGCACGAGCGGGTCTATAAAAGCAGGCCAGCTTGTCAATGCAGTTCAGTTCTGTTCCAGCTTCCAAATAAAGAGCTGCTTTGGAGAGATTGCTGTGTCGTCTGCTATGCTTACCCACAACTTAACAGGCTGTGAGTAGAATTGTGACTCACGCTCATGCTAAATGATTTTACTGGCATTCAGCATGAGTACTATGAATAGCAGGAGAAGAAAACAGCACAACAATGTGAACTAACCTTGTAAAAGTGGGTTAAAGAGTTTCAAGAGCAAATGAACCACAGTTAAGCAATTAGGGGTAGTCTCTTAGACAATATTTGATTCAACTATGTATTATTGTTCTTATCAAGGACAAAGGAGTACCAATGCACTTCCTAGAATTGTTATCCATTTTTCAAACTTGATTTAGAATGCAATGAACATTTTCCAGAAGAGGTCTGCAGTCAGTTACTAGCTATAAAACTGCCAGATGAGGATTGGGTTCCAAATTCATTCGTGACACATAAAACACTTCAATGAATATACCGTAAACACCTTTCAGTACACCGGAAGTTTATTAAGTGGACTTGATTTGAATTACAGTATCTTGGTTTGGATCAAACATCCTTCCTTGGGGAAGACTCAGTGGTAGTAGAGGTGTCATGTTCAACCCCTAGAATCGGCAGGTAGGGCTGGGAAAGCTCCAGTCTGAAATCTGTTGGGAAACAGTGTAGACCAGAGATAGGAAACTTGTGGCCCACCAGACATTTTTGACTTCCACCATCCCTCACTTTTGGCCATGCTGGCTGGGGCTAATGGGAATTGGAGTCTAACACCACCTGGAGGGCAACAGGTTCCCCATTCTTGGGGTAGGCCTCTCTATCTGGCCCTGAGGGGTTTCGCCTTCCCACCTCAGCCACATATCCTCTCCCCAGGCCACAGCCCTCACCAGCCCCACTTCATTTGTTGTTGTCTGCCTGGAATGAGATGATGACTCTTACTTGCCAGGGTGGATGACAGAGAGGGGTGTGTGTAGCCTCCTGTACAAAGGGAAATTTTGCATTCCTTGCTCTCTGCCCACTTTTGCCTCTGATCCTGTTCACTATGCCTGCAGCCCGCAGAAGGCTGCTGAGAAAGCATACCCTCCAAATGTCCCGATTTTCTAGGGACAGTACCAGAATTATGAAAGCCACCCCAGACTTAGAATTGTGTCACCAAACATATTTATTGTCAGATACACAATTCACAATTCTGGAGACCCATAACTGAAAATAACTGTCCAAATTGGACTACTTGGGAATATTCCTATGTAGCACATGTAGAAAGATGGGTGGCACTTGGATCTAATTAAATTAATACTCAAGATGCTATTGAAACAATAACATCAGTTCGAACGATATGGCATCACATATCCCAAAACTATAAATTTGACCTTTCCCCCCACACCTCTACCCATCCACCTGTTGGCTTGTTGAGTTTAACAGTCACAGAATTAACTCTTAAATTACAAGCTAAATAATCCCTGCTGTACCTCTTCTGACAGTGCAGACATTCCTTAAATGGAGGGGGGTGGGGAGCCCAAAGATTAAAAGTTTGCACTTAGTTACTGAGGTGCTCCTATTTCTTCCACCGTGGCTTTTAGTTTGAACCCATATATTTGGGGGGGGGGAGAGAAAGAGAGAGAGAGAGAGAGAGAGAGAGAGAGAATGTTTTTTTCTTCCCATGTACTAATCATAAGTTTCTCAGAGAAAAAAACAAATGCAACTGTTGTTCTCATAATGAATTTTATTGGAATGTCTATTAATTTCTCCGCCCCTACCCTCCCACAATGTGTCATATTAAAAGGGGGGGATATAACTCATTTTAACTACAAGGAGGTGGAAGAATCACAATTTAATGAGAAGAGTTTTGTAATAATTTATTTTCTGTCAAGCAAGCCAATAGCTATCACCTAATTTGACTTTCCTAGCCTGTTCTGCCTTATGAAACCAAACTTAAAGAAACTTGAGTACTTTACTTGAATAATAATAATAATAATAATAATTTATTATTTATACCCCGCCCATCTGGCCGGGTTCCCCCAGCCACTCTGGGCGGCTTCCAAAAAAACAGAAATTCTAAAATACAGAAATCCATCAAACATTAAAAGCTTCCCTAAACAGGGCTGCCTTGAGATGCCTTCTAAAGGTCTGGTAATTGTTCTCTTTGACCTCTAGTGGGAGGGCATTCCACAGGGTGGGTGCCGCTACCGAGAAGGCCCTCTGCCTGGTTCCCTGTAACTTGGCTTCTCGTAATGAGGGAACCGCCAGAAGGCCCTCGGAGCTGGACCTCAGTGTCCGGGCAGAACGATGGGGGTGGAGACGCTCCTTCAGGTATACCGGACCGAGGCCGTTTAGGGCTTTAAAGGTCAACACCAACACTTTGAATTGTGCTCGGAAACGTACTGGGAGCCAATGTAGGTCTTTTAGGACCGGTGTTATGTGATCTCGGCGGCCGCTCCCAGTCACCAGTCTAGCTGCCGCATTCTGGATTAGTTGTAGTTTCCGGGTCACCTTCAAAGGTAGCCCCACGTAGAGCGCATTGCAGTAGTCCAAGCGAGAGATAACTAGAGCATGCACCACTCTGGAGAGACAGTCACTGGGCAGGTAGGGACTCAGCCTGCGTACCAGATGGAGCTGATAAACAGCTGCCCTGGACACGGAGTTGACCTGTGCCTCCATGGACAGCTGTGAGTCTAAAATGACTCCCAGGCTGCGCACCTGGTCTTTCAGGGGCACAGTTACCCCATTCAGGACCAGGGAGTCCTCCACACCCGCCCGCCTCCTGTCCCCCACAAACAGTACTTCTGTCTTGTCAGGATTCAATCTCAATCTGTTAGCCGCCATCCATCCTCCAACCGCCTCCAAGCACTCACACAGGACCTTCACCGCCTTCACTGGTTCTGATTTAAAAGAGAGGTAGAGCTGGGTATCATCAGCATACTGATGGACACCCAGCCCAAACCCCCTGATGATCTCTCCCAGCGGCTGCATATAGATGTTAAAAAGCATGGGGGAGAGGACAGAACCCTGAGGCACCCCACAAGTGAGCGCCCAGGGGTCTGAACACTCATCCCCCACCACCACTTTCTGAACACGGCCCAGGAGGAAGGAGCGGAACCACTGCATGACAGTGCCCCCAGCTCCCAAGCCCTCTAGACGGTCCAGAAGGATGTTATGGTCGATGGTGTCAAAAGCCGCTGAGAGATCCAGCAGAACAAGGAAACAGCTCTTACCTTTGTCCCTAGCCCGCCGGAGATCATCGACCAGTGCGACCAAGGCAGTTTCAGTCCCATGATGAGGCCTGAATCCTGACTGGAAGGGATCCAAATGGTCCGCTTCTTCCAGGCGTGCCTGGAGTTGTTCCGCAACCACTCGCTCAATCACCTTGCCCAAGAATGGAAGATTTGAGACTGGGCGATAGTTGGCCATATTGGCCGGATCTAAAGATGGTTTTTTAAGAAGCGGTTTAATAACCGCCTCTTTCAGCGGGTCTGGGAAGGCTCCCTCATGGAGAGAAGCATTTACCAACCCGCGAAGCCCATCGCCCAGCCCTTCCTGGCTAGCTTTTATAAGCCAGGATGGGCAAGGATCAAGGAGACAGGTGGTTGGTTTCATTCGTCTAAGCAGCCTGTCCACATCCTCGGAGGTAACAGATTGAAATTGATCCCACAAAACTTGACTAGACAGGACTCTAGCACTCCCCCGCCCCGGCCCTGCTCCCACGGTGGAGTCTACCTCTTCCCGAATCTGAGCGACTTTATCTGCAAAAAACTTTGCAAAATCATTGCAGGAGATCATGTGGCCCGTACTGGGCCCGGATGGAGCAGGTGGTTCCGCTAAATTGCGAACCACCTGGAAGAGTCTCCTGCTGCTGTTTTCTGCAGATGCGATGGAGACGGTGAAGAAGGTCCTCTTCGCCGTCGCCATTGCCACTTGGTAGGCTCGAAGTTGAGCTCTAGCCCGTGTCCGGTCTGATTCAAAATGAGTTTTCCGCCACCGGCGCTCTAGCCGTCTCAACGACTGTTTCATTGCCCTCAGCGCCGGGGAAAACCACGGGGCTGTCCGGGCTCCATGCAATCTGAGAGGGCGCTTCGGAGCCAGACAGTCAATAGCGCTGGTTAACTCCGCATTCCAGCGGGCCACCAGGGAATCAGCTGAAAGGCCATCGACATGGGATAAAACATCCCCTACCACTCTTTGGAAGCCAATTGGATCCATTAAGTAGCGGGGGCGGACCATCCGAATCGGTCCCACCTCCCTGCAGAGGGGAAGGGTTGCGGAGAAGTCCAGTTGCACCAGAAAGTGATCTGACCATGGCACTTCTTTTGTTTCGCACTGGCTCCATGAGATGTAGTTGAACTACATCTTCAAGGTGCAAATGTAAAAATCTGTCTCATGGAGTCAGCTTCAAGTAAAGCAAGCCGCCCAAAGGAGTGGTTGGAACAACCTGTAGATAGATGCATTTGTGAATGATCTGGAAGGGATCTCAGAGGGATTTATAATTTGATGTAGCTGACTGTTTAGGTTTCCTCAAGGAGTCTGTTTCCTTTTCTTCTGACCTTAAACAGTCATTCCTGGTTCTGAGGCTGCTGTTTACATTATACATCCACATAATCAACATGACAACTAGTTTGGAATCATTTGGACAATTCAGGGGTCAAATGTGCCACTGATGGGGGAAACTCGGCACATTTTCTCAATGGTTGTCTTGTGTGCTATTTCCTGTGGCTTAGAATTTGGATTGCTTGGGTGCAATTTTTTTGTTAATACAAAGCCTGGTCATGCCTCTGGCTAAGATGATCGTATTTTGGCGAGCCAATTCCCACAGTCTTCAAACAGCTCTCATTTTCCATCTGTCCTAATCAGCTTTTCCAATAGCCAAGTGTTATCAGGTGGACTTCAGAGATTTGTAAGCTAATTCCAAGCAGATGGTCCTACTTTCCTGCTCCTTCTGTTTTTGCCAGCTCCTCCATGCTTCATGCTGTTAACAAATTCAGACATATTGGAAAATATCCTCTCTCACTCTCTTAAAAACAACAACAATACCAGGCAATCCAAAGTACTCACACTCGGCACATACCCTTTATGCTCCTTAGTTTAAAAGCTTTAGGGTAGCACCCATTCATAAACATACGTTAACAAACGCACAAGTTCAACATGAGTGTGCATCTATTCAGACAAAGGGCACTTCCAGGTGACCTGCTTATTGAGCATTCATCCTGATTTGTTTGCATAAAGCTCAGGCAGAGATAGAGGTAGGAGAATTTGTCAATTTCAGTTTTTCTCAGTTTCTTCCCCCCCCAGTCTTCAGTTCAGAGGCAAGCAGGGAGAAGACAGCCTTCCTGGCTTCATGACAGTTTTGAATTTTTAATCCCTCCCTACCCCCCACAAGTGCTCTATGCCACACCCCCAAAGTGGTGGTTGGTTCTGTCTCTAGTGGAGTTTTTCAGCAAGCACACAACACATCTGGGTACACAATTTTGCATGCATATAAACATGGCAGGTGGGGCTCTGAGAATCCTAGGGACCTAAGAAGCAGATATGTGACACTTTGATTCACAGGGCAGAAAAGGGATACAAACAAATAGTTGGGGAAGATGGTAGCTGTCAGCACATAATTTTCTATGGGACAGAGGGCTAGGCGGGGGGGGGGGGAGTGCTGTGTGTAAACTACGAATGAAAGGCTAAGTCAATGTTGGTTCTCTTAATTTCTCTTTTTTCCCCCAAGCTTAAATTAAGTTCTCTGCATTTCTGCAGCAATTTGTGGTGGTTTGTTTTTAATTTCTCCCATTTAATAACATTTCTGTATGCAGTTCTCACTAATGTACTTTTTTTTTGCAAGCACTTGCAAACAAACTATTGAGTGTTATTTTCATGAATACTGTATATCCTTTTTTAATATACACTTCCCCCTAATACCTGCATTTTGCTACACATAGCTTGGACAGAGAATTGCAATGCAAAATTTGGATAAGTGCAAATTTTGAAGGATGACTGCATTTTGGTTCTCATATTAGATAGATACACTTTTAAATGTGAAGTGAATTAAATCCCTCCCCCATAGTGTAAGCTGAAGGTAACTGAATTGGAGCAATTTCCAAGATCGCAGCAGAATTTATGAGATACCGCACCTATAAAAATAATTGCATAGGGTACAGTGCCATTTGGATGTTTTTTCACACATATTCCTGTGAAGGGTAAGTGATTTGCATAATCAGTAGCAGCAAGTGTGCAAACCAACCCATAGTCAGACCAAATGCTGTGACTTTTATGAAGATGTGCAGACTTTGCATTATTTATTCTAAATGCGACACGTCTCTTTCTTTGCCTTATGTTTCCCCCTTCTCTCCATTGTGTAGTGAACATCTATGGACAATCACTGAATAACATTACTTTTTTCCAGATTGAAAAGGGTAACTAGGAGCATATGGCACACCAGAAATGGTATTTCCACTGTATTGTTTAGCAATGTGCATGATGCAGCATTGCACCTCTTTAGCTAACCCATGGCAAGATTAAGTAAGGTTACCAGACGTCCCTGTTTCCTGGGGACAGTCCGTGGATTTACAAATAAGTCCCCATACAAAATACATTGAAGTTTAAAAGTGTCCCCGGATTCACTGATTTTTTTTTTTTTGGTAATCTTAAATTAAAGGAGATTCCAGGAACAAGATGCTTAATGAACTGAGATAAGAACAATCTCCCCCTCTATCCCATGCTACTGATAAATCGTGTCCTCCCTAAAAGAGGCCACGTGTTGTGGTGACATTGGGAGAGTGACCTCCTGGTTCTGGGTGGGTATATTGGAGAGCCACAACACCCGGTTGGTAGGTCCCTCGTTGCTGGGTTGAATCTGGCTAATGGGGTGCAGTCTAAACGGACCGAGGGACCTATATATACCTACCGTGTTTCTCCTAAAATAAGACGGTCCTCAAAAATAAGCCATGTCAGGCTTTTCACTACTAGAATAAATATAAGACATCCCCCGAAAATAAGCCGGGGGTGGGAGCTGCTTCGGGGAGCACAGCGCAGCGCGAAGAGCCTGGTGAGAGGCAGCTGCGGCTGCAGGTGAAGCCCGGGATCTGTGTGGGCGACTGGGGATGAGCGCCCTGAGCGCTGCGGCGGTAGTGAAGAGGCGCCCGATCAGCCCGCTCCTCAGCTGATCGCTCCCTGAGCTCTCCTTGATGGGAATCGCTGGAAATGCGTTTGGAGAGAAGGGGAGAGTAGGGCGCGCAAGAGAGGACCGAGTTCTGTGAGCTGGAAGGGAGAAATGGGACCGGAGGAGGAGGGCGCTGCAAATCCCCACATTTTGCCAGCTGTCAGTTGATAATTACCCCGACAGGAGCTTAACAGAGCCCCGGAGACTTTGCTCGTCGTCGGGCGAAGGCTACCCACCGGGATTCCCCCGGTGCCCTATCCGGCAGGAGCCCCCTGCCTCGCCTTCCCTGGCGTCTCCCCTCCACCCTTTTCCTCCGCAGACGGCTGCACTTTTAAACATTAACTCATTGCCGGCAAAACGCGGCTCTTAATCGAGTTGAAAACTCCTCAGACGGGCCGGCGGCTCTGCTTGCCTGCCCTCCTGGCCCACACTCCAGTAACCCTGCCCGGGTCGGGAAAGGGGGGGCATGCTGCCCCACAACCCCCGCTTGCAGCCCAAACTTCCACGACGGAAAGGGAAAGACGGTGTTCTCTCCCGCGGCTCCTTCCACTGGCAGGGGGGAAAAAAGAGACCAGCGCACCACTAAATTCTCCCTTAACCTGCTCTGGAACTCGGCTAGGAGGGACCGCGGATATTTCGGAAAAAGGGCAGTTCACATCCCATGGAAAGCAATGACTAGAAAAGAGAGCCAAGCATCGATTTTAAGAGAAGCTGAGGGGACCCCCGATGTTTCTAGACGAGAGGGAGAAAGAGAGAGAGAGAAATATTTTTTCTCGTGTACCATTCTCACAAGAGAGAGAAAAAAACCCAAAGCAGAGCGTACGAACACCTTCCACCAGCACCACCGCTGCTCTTCTCGAGTCTTTCTGCATCTGGGCTTGTGCAGAGTCCTACAGAAGGGGCCAGTTTAGGTGGTCTCCCCACAGAGGAACTGAAAAGATGGGATGAAAACTAAAGAAGGAAATGAAAGCCTATCCTATTATATATGTAACGAAGCCCCACATTCAGCATTAGGCTGCATCTAATCGAATTACACCGACTTCCAGATCTAAACAAACTGCAGCATTTAAGTTGCTTTCTGTCATCCCCCAGATCATTCCGTGCTTTGATGTCTAAATCTCGTCTGCTTGCCAGCTCCCGCTCGAAAAAATAAGACATCCACCGAAAATAAGCCGTGGTGTTTTTTTTTTGGAGGAAAAATAAATATAAGACGTGTCTTATTTTAGGAGAAACACAGTATGCACATGTCCCAGAGCTTCCTCTTTCGGCTCGTGCATCGGAACACCCACTCACCTCTCCCTATTTTTAGGGCATTTTGCGATTGACCTTGCTACGCCGTCGCGTGTGATCTGTCATTGGGAGAGGGGCACAGCAGGAATTTTCCCCATTAGGCTGATTGGCTGTTGCCATTTGGGTTTCGCCTGCTGTGTAGCAAATTGTCACAACTTGTAAGGTTGTGGATAGGCACTGGTTCAGGTGATAGGGATGGGAGAACGGTCTTGCCATCCCTATGTGAAGGGTATTCCGTTAAAGGAATCCAGGGACTCAACTTGGTTTGGTCAACCCCCAAAAGGGGGTTGTGCCCATGCCTGAGTCCAGGGGAGCATCTGGGGAGTGAACAGAGTCTGTTCCCAGGCTTTTCACCTACCTCAGGTGTTCACCCTTGGCTGACCTATGATGGAGCTCTGGGTCAGTGCTACCTGCAAGGGTGCAGGGAGCTAGTCGAATCAGAGCCTATGCAACCACTCACTTTTCTGCAATCAATAAAGATGTGGCCTAAATTCTGCTAAAAACCAAACTAAAATTTGAGTCAAATGTGTTTTTATTTAGGGGGGAGGTCTCTGGGTCTGAACACGCAAATGAGGAAATATGGATGTCTAAGTTGGCATCCCTGTATTTGAACCATGTTCAGGACATTTCTTCAATTCCTTAAGCACAAATTGCCTTACATAAACTGGTGTTTTGAAATATCGAAAGAATGAAACTAAAACTAAAAACATAAACCAATAATGGCACAAAAACCAGGTGAAATAATTCAATTTATATATAATATTCAAAATGTGGGTGCTGCTGCTTATTAAGCCAAAAAGCCCATGCTTAAGAGGAAAGTATTTGGAGTCTCTCCCCCAAGTTTCAACAGTACAAACTCAAAAAGGTAGGGGGGATCTTAAAGGTGAGCGATACCTTCCAAACTGCCCAGTGAGGTGTATATAATAATAATAATAATAATAATAATAATAATAATAATAATAATAATAATTTATTTATACCCTGCCCATCTGGCTGGGTTTCCCCAGCCACTCTGAGCGGCTCCCAGCAAAATATTAAAATACAATAATTCATCAAATATTAAAAGCTTCTCTAAACAAGGCTGCCTTCAGATGTCTTCTAAAAGTCAGATAGTTGTTTATTTCTTTGATATCTGGTGGGAGGGCATTCCACAGGGCAGGTGCCACTACTGAGAAGGCCCTCTGCCTGGTTCCCTGTAACTTCTCTTCTCACAGGGAGGGAACCGCCAGAAGGCCCTCAGAGATGGACCTCAGTGTCCAGGCAGAATGATGGGCAGTGGAGACGCTCCTTCAGGTATACTGAATAGTGTGAATGATGGCCAAGGAATGCTGCTGTGGATGGGAAAAGGGTAATGGAACGGGGTGGCTGGAGTCTTGGGTAACAGCACTCCACACTGGAATTCTTGTTGCAGATCCTGCTTGGAATAACAACAAAGCTCAGTGTTAGGAAGTATCATAAAATATTCTGATCATCACTGTTCATGTCTGTGGGAGAAACGTGATGTGGGGAGGGTGTTCCATAAATGAGACCTAAATGAGGTTACCCCAAAGGCATTGATGGGCAGTAGGTCCAACTAAGAGAAAAGAAACACCTTTTCAGTTTCTTTCAAAACATGGCTTTATCCTCCGAACTTTTAGAGGGTTTATGTAACAATGCTCCTATCAACAACAGATGCTGCCCTTGTAATAATCAAGAGGTGAAGTCAGTGCCGTGTGTCCTATTAAACAGTTCTTCGGAGTCTCTTTGAAGCCTCCTGATCGTTTTTATTGACCATTTTATTGAATGACTCTAATTTTTTAATTACCAAGCAAGTTGCAAAGCTTCTAAGGATGATATCTACTGCTAGTCCTTCTTGAAGCAGATACTCTGACTAGCATCAAATGCACTTCTAAATGTTGCAATTTCCCTTAGATGATTAATATTTGCTTTCTGGTGGTTTTTGGTGTGTGTAGGTTTCTGGCGTTACATATTTTTAATTCTGCAACATTTTATTTTTGGCCATTGGGCCATAAATGAACTGGATTTTTATTGATATGCATAACATAATTTTATTATACCCTGGTATATAGCATTTGTGTTTGAGAAAGCAGCCTAGAAGCCCATTAACTAAACAAATAAATAATTTGATAAATTCATGGTGGATTGGCATATCCATTGCTGTTGGCCATGCTGGTGCTACTGTATGTCCCTCTTCAGAAGCCAGAATACCAATCCACAGCTGTTGCTGGGAAGCAGTAGAGGGAGAGAGCTACTTCTATGAACTTCCCAGAAGCCTCTCTGTTGGCCACCATGACAGGAAGAAGGCTAGGTTTGATGCAATTTTGGAACTTTGGTCTGATCCCACAGATTTTGTTTTCCTTTCTAATAGCTAGATCAAACTCATCTTAGATTATGGTTCTGGTTTCTTCCCTCCAAACAGAAGGCATGAATAAAACTATTAGGAAAGATGATGTAAGCAAAGAATTCCTTGAGTGGAAAATGAGTACGGTAAGTTAAAAAAAAAGTCTGTGAATAATTGAAAATCAGATTAACCAAGAAGTGAATTCGTCCCTTGATAGGGTGCTGGTTATTATGGTGATATTACTCTTTTGTTTTTTAAAATAAGAATGCTCCACTGAAAATTCTTTTTTAATGTAGCATATTCATTTCCCCCTCCCTACACACACACACACACACACACACACACAGGAAATTTGTTTTTTAACTTCTTTTTGCTTCCTTGACATACACTCAGATCAGTTCCTTTTGAGTTCCCAGGGAGTTCTGGGAATATACATCTGCACTACCGTCTTAAGGTCATCGGGCACCCTGGTGCAGGGATTCCTCGGGTGCCCCCCCACTCTTTAAAAAAAGAAAGATGGAAAGCTCTTATCTGGCGTGCCAGGCGGTGGGGGCCTCACGATGGCCCCTGCACCTTACAGCGGGGCCACGTTGTGGCGGAGGCCGCCCGCCTGTCCGATGCTGGATTGAGTGGGGGAGGGGGCGCCTCTGCTCTGCGCAGCCTTCCTCCCTTCTCCCAGCGGGCTGGGGTGCCTGGGCAACTCCGGCGCTTGCTGGGTCCACGGCCGTTTCCTTCCCGCCAACAGGGTGCTGCGTTTCATTGGTAGAGGTGCTGCCATGTGGCATCGCCTCTACCAATGAAACGCAGCGCCGGGGTGAGGGATGACCTTATCGCTGCAGAGCGGAACAGGGTCCTAGTGTCCCTGCTCCACTCGCTTACCTCCCTGCTCTCCCCTGAGCCCTGAGCGGCACGGCGTGCAGGAGGAGGGAAAAGGAGGCGCCCTGGTGCCCCGCGCCACTAGAGTCAATGGGCAAGCCGCCCCTGTACATCTGTTTTGAGTTACTGCTTTCATTGCCTTCATTTCCTAACTTGTTCTATGTTGTTCCAATTGTATAGAGCATCTTAGCTCAAGAATATGCATCCCATTCTGTGAATGATGACCTCATCCCAGCACAGTGAATGCACAAGCAGGGGGAAAAAATCTATTCAGATAATTCACTCTGTGCCTGTTCCATCCTCATCTGTCAGCTGCCACTCACAGACTTGTTTCCTGGTATCCTTTGCAGGATTGCTGGGCTGCCGTTCTCCTTTCTGAGACTGAAAAAAGGCATCTGGAACAAATCAGGATCTCAGAAACCATCATCCAAGCAAAGAAAATTATTATGGGAGTCAAGGTGATTACATGATTCAGGGAAGCAATTATAAGGTCTGAAACAAGATGTTTGATTCTGGCTTACAGTGCAAATCTAACCGTGTCTAAGAAGAATTAAGTCCTATTGATTTCAGTAGGGCTTCCTACCATGTAAATGGCGTTAGCTTTGCAGCCTTGATTTCATTTTCAGGGTGTGTGGGAGGAACTGATTTATTTCTAAAGTGGCCTAAATTTCTGCTTTGAATTGCTAGAGAGGTTAAAAGCAACAAAAAGGACTTTTATGGGTATGTCCGTAGCAAAAGGAAGAACAAGGAAACAGTGAGGTCACTTAGAGGAGAAGATGGTGAAATGTGAACAGGGGACAGAGGAAGGGCATAACTCCTCAATGCCTTCTTTGCCTCAGTCTTCTCCAAAAAAGAAAACAATGCCTGACCTGAAGAATATGGAGCAGATGATTCAGCAGGGGAAACACAGCCCAGAATAAGTAAGGAGGTAATACAAGAATGCTTGGCTAGTTTAGGTGTATTCAAGTCTCCAGGGCCAGATGAACTACATCCAAGAGTATTAAAAGAACTGGCAGAGGTGATTTCAGAACCACTGGCAATAATCTTTGATAATTCCTGGAGAACAGGCGAAGTTCCAGCAGACTGGAGGAGGGCAAATGTTGTCCCTATTTTCAAAAAGGGGAAAAGAGAGGACCCAAACAATTACCGCCCAATCAGCCTGACATCAATACCAGGAAAGATTCTAGAGCAGATCATTAAGCAAACAGTCTGTGAGCACCTAGAAAGAAACTCTGTGATCACTAAAAGTCAGCATGGGTTTCTGAAAAATAAGTCATGTCAGACTAATCTGATCTCATTTTTTGACAGAATTACAAGCCTGGTAGATGAAGGGAATGCTGTGGATGTAGCCTATCTTCATTTCAGCAAGGCCTTTGACAAGGTGCCCCATGATATTCTTGTAAAGAAGCTGGTAAAATGCAGGCTAGACAATGCTACCATTCAGTGGATTTGTAACTGGCTGACTGACCGAACCCAAAGGGTGCTCATCAATGGCTCCTCTTCATCCTGGAGAGTAGTGACTAGTGGGGTGCCACAGGGTTCTGTCTTGGGCCCAGTCTTATTCAACATCTTTATCAGTGACTTGGATGATGGGCTTGAGGGCATCCTGAGCAAGTCTGCAGATGACACCAAATTGGGAGGGGTGGCTAATACCCCAGAGGACAGGATCACACTTCAGAATGACCTTAACAGATTAGACAACTGGGCCAAAGCAAACAAGATGAATGTTAACAAGGAGAAATGTAAAGTACTACACTTGGGCAAAAAAAATGAAAGGCACAAATACAGGATGGGAGACACCTGGCTTGAGAGCAGTACATGTGAAAAGGATCTAGGAGTCCTGGTAGACCACAAACTTGACATGAGTCAACAGTGTGATGCAGCAGCTAAAAAAGCCAATGCAATTATGGGCTGCATCAATAGGAGTATAGCATCTAGATCTAGGGAAGTCATAGTACCACTGTATTCTGCTCTGGTCAGACCTCACCTGGAGTATACTGTGTCCAGTTCTGGGCACCACAGTTCAAGAAGGATACAGACAAGCTGGAATGTGTCCAGAAGAGGGCAACCAAAATGGTCAAAGGCCTGGAAACAATGCCTTATGAGGAACGGCTTAGGGAGCTGGGTATGTTTAGCCTGGAGAAGAGAAGGTTAAGGGGTGATATGATAGCCATGTTCAAATATATAAAAGGATGTCATATACAGGAGGGAGAAAGGTTGTTTTCTGCTGCTCCAGAGGAGCGGACACGGAGCAATGGATTCAAACTACAAGAAAGAAGATTCCACCTAAACATTAGGAAGAACTTCCTGACAGTAAGAGCTGTTTGGCAGTGGAATTTGCTACCAAGGAGTGTGGTGGAGTCTCCTTCTTTGGAGGTCTTTAAGCAGAGGCTTGACAGGCATATGTCAAGAATGCTTTGATGGTGTTTCCTGCTTGGCAGGGGGTTGGACTGGATGGCCCTTCTTCCAACTCTATGATTCTATTAATTCTTTCCCCCTAAGCAGAAACAGGACAAGTAAGTAAGTAAGTAAAAATAAATAAATAAATAAATAAATAAATGTCCATTTCCCAAATGTTTGGGGTGTATTATCCTACTAATAATTTATTTTATTATTTACTTACCATATTTATTTTATTAAGTTTTTTAGGCTGCTTTTCTGGGCAAATGCCTACGCAAAGTGGCTTGCAATCAAAAATAGAAAAAGATAAAAGGAACTATGTTAAAAGGTAAAGGTAAAGGACCCCTGGATGGTTACGTCCAGTCAAAGGCAACTATGGGGTGCTGTGCTTATCTCGCTTTTCAGGTCAAGGGAGCCAGTGTTTGTCCACAGACAGCTTTCCAGGTCATGTGGGCAGCATGACTAAACCACTTCTGGCGCAACAGGACACCATGAAGAGTGCCAGAGCGCACAGAAATGCCATTTACCTTCCTGCCACAGCTGTACCTATTCATCTACTTGGCAGAGCAATGGGTTGGCAGAAGGTGGGAGCTCACCCCATCATGAGGATTCGAACCGCCGACCTTTGGATCGGCAAGCCCAAGAGGTTCAGTGGTTTAGACCACAACGCCACCTGCCACCTGCGTATATAAATAAGAACTATATACACAACACAACAGAGTAAGAAAGATATTAATTCAGGGAGAACATCATTCAGCTAATCAATATCATGCTTGAAAGTTTCAGTTTCTCATTACTCCACATTTCCACATCAATTTTCATTTTTTAAAGCCCTCATTAAAATTCATTAGCTAGGGATGATGGGAATTGTAGTCCCAAACATCTGGAGGGCTGGAGTTTGCCTATGCCTGGACTAGTCTATGAAAGCTTATGCTGTAATTAGCCTTGGATAATTTGAAAGGTTATTATTATTATTATCATATGGCTTCAGACTGATAAGTGATTCAAGAATGGATAAAGGACCAGTGAAAGCGGCTCCATCAGGCTAAAGGCAAAAGTCCCACCCACCCAAGGGATGCATTTATGTAGACTGAGGTATAGAATCATAGAATCATAGAGTTGAAAGGGTTGTAGGTAACAAAACTATTATGTGTAAGGGACACTTCTGCTGTCCCACCACAGGATCCTTGTGCATTCCGATTTCTTAAAAAAAATGTAAGGTTATTTTCCACATACAGAGTAATACTTGCTTTCCACCCTTTGCTATTCTCCACCTCCACTCACCCACAGCACAGCAATCCAAAGGCCATAATTACCGCCTGATGCCTCCTGATCTTGTTTGCGCTTTGTGATTCAAAGTTAGAATAAGTGTTCCCAAATAGTTATAATTACCCTAATTACAATGTGTACCTTTTTGACACAGGACTTTAGGTTGCCAGGAACGTTTGTTAATTATTGCAGAAAGTCTGTTCAATGGAGGGCTGTGGGAGACAAAGCCAGCCTAAGGATTTAGCAATAGTCTGGGAGCGGGGTGGAATGGGGTAGCATTGCATATTACATCGAGCATACTTTTCCTCTTGCATTGATAATACTTCATATAGGCTGTGCAATCATGTCACAGTTATCAAGACTTTGAACGTTTCATAAAATAGAGAGATATCCTAAAAGCAGCTTGAATAGTTGTGACATTTAATGGGTGGAACTACATGTTAACAAACACAAGATCCCCAATGAGAATATTTTCTTATGGTATGTTTTTGTTTTTTTTAATTAAAGCGGCAACCCTGAAAAGCATTCAAGACAACTTTATTGGAGCAGTAGCACTAAGGTGATGCAGCAGTAAAAATAGCTAATGCTACTCTAGGCTGCATCAACAAAAGTATAGTGTCCAGATCAAGGGAAGTAATAGTCCCACTCTGTTCTGTCTTGGTCAGACACACACCTGGAATCCTGTGTCCAATTCTGGGCACAGATTGTGAAATTGGGGTTATCTTCAGCTTTACGCCATAAACATCACAAGTACAACAAATAAAGGCTTGACATATCTCGCTTTCCATGTCATGAGTCTATCTCCTATATTGGTTTCACCTTTTAAGTTGAATTACTGAAATAAATGAACTTTTCGATGATAATTTTTCAAGTTTCACCTGTATAAAGGTAAAGGGACCCCTGACCATTAGGTCCAGTCGTGACCGACTCTGGGGTTGCGCGCTCATCTCGCATTATTGGCCGAGGGAGCCGGCGTATAGCTTCCAGGTCATGTGGCCAGCATGACAAAGCCGCTTCTGGCAAACCAGAGCAGCACACGGAAACGCCGTTTACCTTCCCGCTGTAGCGGTTCCTATTTATCTACTTGCATTTTGACGTGCTTTCGAACTGCTAGGTTGGCAGGAGCTGGGACCAAGCAACGGGAGCTCACCCCATCACAGGGATTCGAACCGCCGACCTTCTGATCAGCAAGCTCTAGGCTCAGTGGTTTAACCACAGCGCCACCTGGTATATCCACAAAGCTTGTATGTGATGACAGCATAAATCAATTTCTCAGCTCTGAATTCAGTGCACCTTCATAAATCTTCCCAGAGGCATCTGTGTACCTGGGAACCAACTGTGGATTAAAGCCAAGGTAGGCGCTGTGGGTTAAACCATAGAGCCTAGGGCTTGCTGATCAGAAGGTCGGCGGTTCGAATCCCTGCAACGGGGTGAGCTCCCGTTGCTTGGTTTGCCAGCTCCCAGTTTGAAAGCACATCAAAGTGCAAGTAGATAAATAGGGACCGTTCCGGCGGGAAGGTAAACGGCGTTTCCGTGCACTGCTGTGGTTTGCCAGAAACAGCTTTGTCATGCTGGCCACATGACCTGGAAGCTATACGCCGGCTCCCTCGGCCAATAATGCGAGATGAGCGCGCAACCCCAGAGTCGGTCATGACTGGACCTAATGGTCAGGGGTCCCTTTACCTTTTATGCCAACATTATAATAAATGGTAATCTTTCTGAAAAATTCCCTATTACAAAGGGAACAAGACAAGGTTGCCCCTTTACCTTTACCTTTACCTAGGCTGGTGCAGCAGTCGGAAAACATGTTGCTTTCCTTCATTCTTTTCAAGATTATGCATGTGCAGAGAATCACACACTGGTGGTCAAATTACATAAGCAAGAGTATAGACATCCATTGATTTTAACAGACTCCATTATTTCATTTTCACTTCGGAATCCTCCTGAAAGAAGCTCAACAACTTAGGGTTGTCTGTCAAAAAAAAAAAAAAAAAGGTGGGAAGCACTGGGTACAACCCAACATCTCCACAATATTAACTGTTCAACTATTAACAGGTTGTCGTTTTTAAAATATGACATCTCCAAGACTTTCACATCCCAATGTCACCCCAAAGCTCATGGCAATGGTGCCTAGCAACACCCTCCAACTTTCATACCTAGGCCCAAAAACCCTCTCCCAGATGTTCTTACATGAGTTCCCTTATGACTGAAGCATGGGGCAAGGAGATGGAAGCAGCCATTCCCT
Organism: Zootoca vivipara; assembly: GCF_963506605.1. Lineage (NCBI taxonomy): Eukaryota > Metazoa > Chordata > Lepidosauria > Squamata > Lacertidae > Zootoca > Zootoca vivipara. Next base: position 41,184,549 of record NC_083290.1, on the reverse strand, counting down.
GGTGGCAAGCCTAGATACTATCTTCTCTCCAGTTTGTAGAAGGGGGGGGGAGGCAAGTGGTGATGACCACCAGGTTGGATGGCTTTCAAAGATAAATTCATGGATGATACAGCAATCAATGGCTGTAAGGCATGAAGTCTATGTTCTACCTCCTGTGCTGGAGGTTCTTCTTCTTTCTTCTTTGGTGATCACTTGTAGCTGAGTAAGATTGTCTTCCATAAACACGATTTTAACAATGGGTCCGTAAGTGACTGTGGAGGCCAATTCTGGGGACATTGGTTTCCGGGCGGGAGTTGATCACGGTGTGGATTTGCCAAGCGTGCCTTCCTCTTAGCACATTTCTCCCTTGCGTCCTGAGATCGAGTTTCTTCAAAGCCCATGAAACCTTTGGTAAAGGCTGTTCTCCAACTGGAGCGCTTGCAGGCCAGGGTTTCCCAGTTGCCAGTGTTTATACTACATTTTTTAAAAGATTTGCCTTGAGACAGTCTTTAAACCTCTTTTGTTGACCACCAGCATTACACTTTCCATTTTTAAGTTTGGAATAGAGTAGTTGCTTTGGAAGACGATCATCAGACATCCGCACAACATGACCAGTCCAACAAAGTTGATGTTGAAGAATCGTTGCTTCAACACTGGTGATCTCTGTTTCTTCCAGTACACTGATATTAGTGCGCCTGTGAATACCAGTTGTTGGGAATCAAAAGAGGGGAGGTTGCTTTCGCATTCAGGTCCTGCTCGCGAGAGTCCCATCTCATTGGCCACTGTGACATCAGGATGCTGGTCTAGATGGGACTTTGCTCTGATCTATTAGGGTTCTTCTTAGGTTCTCTGGAGTTTTTCCAAACTGCTGTTCAGGTGGAACTGATTGCTGCTCCCCCTGCAGCCCTTAGTGCCCTGAAAATGAGTTTTGAGGGTTGAGGGACCCTGTAGACAGCATGGTGGGTGGCACTGAGGGAGATGCAGGGAGAATGGGCATTGGGTGAAAAATGTGTCCCCTCTTCCATTAATGGAAGATATCAATTCAGGGACTGCTCAAGACATACTTTTAAAGAGCTTTTCAGCTTCATGAATTAATTTGAACAAGGTCTTGATGTATTTACTTGATGCCTCCCCTTCTGTGTTTCCTTCACAGTCGATTTTATTGGTGTGCAATGTCAGTTTTATTAGTCTAAAATTAAGACTATGAACTCAAACAAGAGGACTTTCAGGGAAATGATGATCAATCTCAATAAAAGCATGCAAGGGGATTCTACCCATTTTACAAGCAAGACATGTTATATCGGCATGCATTTTTACCAAGGGGAACAACAAAGAGTTTTGTCATGTAGCCAGGGAGGTACTTTGCCAGTTATCAGAATTCATTGATAGGCAGCAATCTTAGACCTCTAGCACATTTTTTGCCTCTGAAAAATGCTTCTTGGCAAACTGGTTTTATTCCTAAAATAAAAGTTCATTTTAGATTGATTCCACATTATCCCCCTAGTATATACACTTGAAAACAAACCATTCAGTGTATATGCAGGCTGAGTTGCTGTGTGATCCCTCCATCTCAATCTGTATTTCAGGTTCTCTATATAAAACTCTTTGGTCTCCATTCACTACAATGAGGAAATATAAAAACAAACATAACATTTTCCCTTTTTGGCTAAAGTGGATGAAATTTACAGGCCTACTGGGCTCTAACAGAATGGATTAAGCCTGCCAAATTGCAGACAAACGGGTCTAGGGGATTTTTGTGGAGGAAGGAAAATGTATTCACTTTTCCTCCATAAACCCTTATGAGGGATGGGTTTTTTTTTTACCTAAATGCCTCCAATGAAGGTATGGCCACCTCATTCTGAGGGAATCTTTTCCACTGCCAAAAAGGAATATGTGCTCTATGGAGTACACTGGCTTCCCTTGTGCAGCCCACTGGAACTGCCTATTGCAGGCATCCCCAGACTTCGGCCCTCCAGATGTTTTGGACTACAATCCCCATCATGACCACTGGTCCTGTTAGCTAGGGATCATGGCAGCTGTAGGCCAAAACATCTGGAGGGCCGAGGTTTGGGGATGCCTGGCCTATTGAGATGTTGTGGAATGTGCTTGAATTGCAGCTATTATGTACTAAGTCCAGATTCAATTTGTTTTGCATTTTTAAAGTGTTATGCTCCCGGGTGGTCTCATCTACCTACCTACCTATTGGAAAGGAAAGAAAGTGCTTTGTAGCACCTAATTCAGAAACTATTGCAGAGCAGATGCTGGCAAGTACTCAAAGTTGGGAGGGGGCTCAGGAAATTATCTTTTCTGTGAGAATTGAGCTGCTGCAAGCACATTCTTATCTGTGCTGAATCTATTATTTTCAAAGTTAGCTATAGCTAGAGCACTTTTGTATTAAAGTTTCAGTGTAATCACGAACAAAAAGAGACAAAAAGAACAGTGTCCCTTATTTAATTTGTGGCACACTGTGGAAATGGTGCATGAACATTTAAGCTGTTACTCTAGATGTATTTATTTATTTTTTGGCAACATAGATAAATTGGCCGATATTTATTCATTATAGATAACCATATTCATTGAAACCGGGGGGGGGGGGGTGTCCTGAAAATGGAGGTGTTGCACTTTAAGAAGTTGCATTGTGTCTCGGTCAGGGTAGACATGTGCTAGAGCACAGTTTTCACATGCAGAAGTCCCAGGTTCAATCCCTGACATGCACCTGCAGCCGAAAGGATCAGGGAGCCAGTGGTGGGAAGAACCTTTCTCTGACCGAATCCCTAGGAAACTGCTGTATAACACACCTACCTTCCTTCCTTCCTTCCTTCCTTCCTTCCTTCCTTCCTTCCTTCCTTCCTTCCTTCCTTCCTTCCTTCCTTCCTATGCCCTTCTGCTTAAATAAGTGTTTGATAGTGATGTGCTTTGGCGCATGTAAACTGGAACATATAAACTACCATATGGGAGGTTTTGCCCATATGAGTTCTTAATAAACAGGAGGACATTTTTAAAGGAATTATCCAAGTGAAGGGATACTGCAGGGGAAGTAAAGGCTGCCCACAAACTATCATGCATAACTGTAGGTGTACACAATTAATGTGAATTAAAGTGGTCTGTCACCCCATCACGACAAATTCACTTTTTTTAAATAAAAAAAAATGACACAGATCTTTTGTAGTTAGAAAAGTGAAGGGGAAATGCATTGAGGATGAACAAATGGTTAAATGGAAGATGTATAAACACCACGCTAGCAAATCAGTGTGGATGCTCCTTAAAGGCCACTGATAGTCTAACCTCCAAGCACGATTTGTGCAAGGAAATCAGGATGAAAGCTTAATAAAGATGTCATCTGGAGGGTCCCAGAGTTTATACCTAGTTTGAGATTACATTTGGATTATAATCATAGTATAGTATAATCATATAATATAATCATAGTATAGTAGCACACAATAGAAAACATGCTGAGAAATGTCTCTCCAGGTCTTTGATAAAGAGATCACAAGTAAATAAATATTTACACAAGCAAAGCAACTTGGGGCTACCAGGGATACAGCTTGACATTTGCTCTACCTAGGCTCCTGTTTCACTCCTCAGCCAGCAATGTCAACATTTAAATCTCAGTCTGCTTATATCATCTACTCTGTGCTTAATCAAGTTCAAAAAAAGGTTAACTGTTCAGAAAGTTCTGAATGTCATCTTCTTTTCAAAGGCAAAGATAAATATTTCAATAAAACAATTTTGACCTGTCATGTGTAAATTTTGTCCTCTCCTGAAACCATTAGGAATATATTAAAATGAGTAATGTAGCAATAAAATAAAAGTGTATGCTAAAACAAGGAGGAGGAGAGTTACAATGATGATCCAGTGAAGTGAAGCGAGTAGAGCTTAATCCAAAGAGGTGTAAGGGATTTTTGTTCTTGTGTAGCTTTTAATAGCCAGGATCACTCAGACTGGGGGGCCAGCGGTGGAGCAAGCTGATCGGGCGCCTTGGGGCAGGGCAAGCCAGGACAGGTCACTCTGCAGGGCCTCCAAGAAGTCTGCCTGCATCCTCTCACCCAGCCGCCCTACAGCTGAGGGGGAGGCAGCGGACAGACCATTTGCGGCAGCGTGGAGCCTGTGGGCACCCAAAGCACTGCATCAGTCCCAGGAGAGACATGTGGCTCGGGCGCGTTGCAGGCCCTGCGGTGAGTGCAGGGCAGTCTCAAGCAGGTCGGGCGCCCTGGCGCTGAGGGGCGGAGATCGCTCCGGCGCCCCCACCCTCGCAGGGCGCAGCATGGTTTCTGCGTGGCTTTGCCGCACAGCGCCCCGCCTACCGTCCCGGCGCACTGGCACACCGCACCACTGGGAGTCCACCTAGAGCCGGCCCTGGGTGAGTGCCACCCGGCATTTTGTCACCCCCCCCTCAGTGGTGACACCCAGGGCGGCTCACCCCCACCACACACCTCTTCCTCACCCCTGCTGGGGGTAACCAAGATTTATCAATCAGCTTTTTTTTTTAACTGCCTTGCTTCATAAAAACTGTACAAAGTTCAAATGGCAAAAAGTTCCAGAGGAAAGAATTCCATGAGATCTGTGACGTTGTAACATTTGGGTTTACTGTATACAGATAGCACAATGCAGGAGTCATATGATGTTAGTACTGTCAATTTCAGTTTCTCTCAATTTCTCATTTTCAACTGTTCAGTTCACATTTCAGTGTCAGTTATATGGTCATATATATATTCTTTTAAAATATATATATGACCATATATATATATTCTTTTAAAAAACTAGGCTTTAATATTGTTCTTATTCCTTTTCAAATTGAGTCTTTATGGCCTCCCATTAGCACAAACACCACACTCTTGAAAGTGATCACTCAATAACAGCCAACATTAATCAACTCCTCTAGACTACTTTGTATCATCCATGCCAAATTTTGGCTGCTGGGAACTTGGTGCATTCCAGGCTCATTTTGCCTTCCTATACTAATTAAGCCACCTAATAGAATTGCCTGCAGCATCTGATAAGAATATAGATAGATCTCTCTCTCTCTCCCTCCCTCCCTCTTACTTGGCTACGAGTGATTGCCAAAGAAGGTAACCAATAACTAAAACTGAATAATCCCAGGAAATTAATCAGAAAATTAAACAAGGGATAAAGGAGTCCTTTTTAGAGCTCTTTTTACATTTTTCAAGCTTTGGGATCTTGAACTGCATTTTTCTTTGGTTACGATATATTACAATGGGTACAGAGAATGCAACCTACTTGAAACTTGAACCATTTGGCTTCAGACATAGACAGACTAGATGTTTCCAGACTTTTTCAGCTGCAAAACATGAAGTGGGAGGTTTCCCCCCACACCACCCCTGTTCTTTTTAAAAGGCCTATTTTTACGTCGTCGTCCCCCCCCCCACTGTCCATGTTTATGCAAAAGTAGTTGCAAAGCATTGATGGAAGCTAATCATGGGAGCTGTTTTGGCCTCACTTCCTTCAGGATTTCACAACCTCCATCACCCGGTGAATATAACTCAAGACTTGCCCCCTCACTCTCCAAAATGTTTTGACTGAATTCTTCAAGCTCTGGTATCCATGTTCAGGGATAGGTCCCTTCCAGTCTAGCTTGCTGTGGATTTTCTGTGCCTGTCATTCTTTAACTCTTTATTACTAGTGGTGTGGGTACTTTGCACACAGTCCAATACATTGTACAATTGTGCACCAACAACCACAATCACACGTAATGTGCATTGTAATTGGAACTCACTCAGTCCCAGCACCTCTCAGATGGGCGCCATTGCCATTATAAGAGAACAAGGGAGATGTTCATGGTGAGTTCCAGTATCTTTTTCAAGAAAAATAGCACTTGTCTTTATTCTAACCGGCTATAGACCAATTAGCCAATTCCCCACCATTCACGATGTTCTGCCCTGTCATGAGCAGTTGCGACCTCCAGCTGGAGGGCAACTGAGAAGGACACAACAGGTGTGTACCCTGGCCTGTGTGAGCCTGGTGCTATGGCGCTGTTGCGTCCTTCTCACGGTGCCCTCCCTGCAAGCTCACAAATGCAGCGCTGGGCTCGCAGGGCCAGGACAATGCCTGCTCAGGTTGTCCCATGTCGTTTTTGTGGGTCTTGCAAAGTGACGCTGGGCTTACACCCACTTTGCAGCAGTGGGAAAGGGTTGCTCGTGTGCATGCCCCACTCCTGCCCCTGCCCCATGGTACAGTCCGTCCCGGACACAGGCAGGGGATGCTCTGCCACTGCCTGGAATCACTTCAGTTCTGGGTTGTGATGCTAGGTTATTTTCCCATCTAAATTCCCCTTGCCCACAGTGCTGTTGGGGTGGTGATGGAGGTCCATCATTGGCACTATGCCAAAGCCCCCCACAAGTCTTTCACTGGTCTGCCTTCAATGTACACTTCTGTAGAATGCTATAATTCATTGGAATATAATGAACTGCACTCATGCAATATCATGGTGGCATACATACTAACATTATGAGTAGGAAAAGAACATTTTTTTTGAGGCGGGGACATAGATTTGTAGAGTTGGAAGGGACCCCAAGGGTCATCTAGTCCAACCCCTTGCAATTCAGCAATGTTAACATGCAGTCTCCCATCGTATTTGAAAGCATACCAAACTCTGCTTAGCTTTGCAAATGTGTTAGCAGTTTTGTTGAGGCACCATTACTTCTTTTCAAAGTTCCCCCAGAAAAATATTACGGTAAACTAATCCGGAACCAATCTGAATGGAGTTAACTCATTTCTAGGGTGGACTGGTGCAAAGGTAGAGCGGCCAGTAGGAGCTTTGTATAATCCGCTGTGAGCTTTCTAACAGGAAGACTGGGCTAAAAGTATAATAAATAAATAAATGAACACACTCAAGAGTTTAATAAAGCCTCAACAAATCTTCCTAGCAAGTTAAAATCAGGTCATGTCTACTAAATCTATTTTCAATGTACAAACAAACATTACACAGATTATTCCCACATGTGATTACTTTTCTTGTTCAACCTATATTTTTGTTGTGATAAAAGTTGGGGCATTACATCTAGCAATCAATTCCTAACAGTGCTTATCTCTGGGATGATCGCAAATGTGAAGCATTAAAAAAACTCAGTGCTTCTAGAGTATTTATTCAAGTGATCAAGGACAAATTTGTTTAGAATGAAGCTAAAGGGTGAACTACATGTGATGAGCATTCCACGATTCTTGGGCCTGATTTCTTTTTAAATGGGAAAACAACCTGGAAGAACACAGGAGAAGCCCAGTTACATCAGACCCAAGCCCATCTGGTCCAGAATCGTGTGACCAACCAGGTGCCAGAATGCTTGGCAGTTGTTTAAAAAAACCCATAGTAATATAATGTATACCACAGAGGAGGAAAGGTACCACCAAGCCCAAGAAGATGCCATCATGGCTAATGAGCAGAAGGAAGGTAATTATTACAAGAAGGCTTCCTTCTGAAAACTGAAGTTTTGTCCAAATGAAGAAGAGAAGAAGAAAGAAAAGAAAAGCAAACAAAGATGAACCAAACCATTCTATCTACTATAGAATATATCATATCTGCTATATATTTTGGGAAATTGTTCGTTGTCAAACTCAGCACAAGGTGGGGGTGGGCTTTTTTGTCAACACCAGATAAACCAGGGACTGAATCTGGAATCTTCGGCATACAAAGCAGATGGTTTGCCCCTTCATGGATAGATGAGAAGCCTGTTCATACTCATGTTTACTTGGAAATAAATCCCCCTGAGTCTAGCTAGGCTTCCTGCAAAGTCAGTGTGCATAAGATTGCAACCCAAACAGATAAAATCAATATTGGACATAAAATACTACTCCTTTCTAAGTGTTGTAAATAAATCCTGGTCCCTAAAATTCATCCTTCAATGAGCTTGCTTATGGCGCTTTTGAAAAATGCATAAACTTTTATTATGTAGACACACATTCTACTTCCTTTGGCAAAGTGTTTCATCTTTTCTATAAAAAAAGAGAAAAGAAAATCACGATGGGGGAGAGTGGAGGGCGGAAAACAAAATGGTCCATCAAAACTAGCAAACAAGAAGAAAAGCAAAATTACCTAGAGCAAATGTTTCCGAATGTTTGCATATAATCATGTACTTGCTCTGTGTTGACACACCAAGTCAGAAGAAAAGGAGCTGTGACTTTTAGGGTTTGTTGTGGATTAGCAACCCAAAGCACGTGTTTCCCTTTATGTCTGTCTGCAAATGTGAAAACACAAAAGAGTATCAGCTGTCAAGTTCTCTTTTTTCCCTGCCAGGCAAACGATAGCCGGCAACAAGTGCTCTCTGCTCCCTCCCTCCCACAACTCTGTTGTATACATATTTAATAAATAAATGCAAATCAGGTGCCAGGTTGTTTCCCCCTTTTTTCTTGCCTAAAGGGCAAATCATTAATCTCCTTCATTACAAATAGCTATCTGCTTGGAAAAAAGAAAAGAAAAACCAGGAGGGGAAAAGAGACCAGCTTCAGGAACATAAAGCATGGAAATAGAGCTGGGAGAATATTCAGCCTATTGATGAAAGGTGCCCCAATAATTCATTGCCATTTTTGGATGGTGGAGGATTCTATGTTATATTCAGGGGTTGTAGACTACTTGTTAGTGGATTTTTCCTCTTCCTCCTCCATTTGGATTGACTCGGCAACAAATGGCAATACTACAATCAGAAGTTTCCTCTTGGTGATTATCATTTCACCGTAACTCCACTGCCATGCTCCAGGGATTAGGTCTCAGGAGATAAAACCAATTATCAAAACGCTTAACCAAGAGAGGCATTTCAAGGTCCAACATAGTCTCAACAAGCCTAGTTCAGAGAATCAGTTCAGGTCCCAAAACTGATCCAGAAGCAGATTTGATCTGATCCAGGTCAGGAAACAATCCAAGGTCAGTATCCCAGGCAGTTCAGTGAGGAGGAAGCACTCTAGATCAGGCATCCCCAAACTGCGGCCCTCCAGATGTTTTGGCCTACAACTCCCATGATCCCTAGCTAACAGGACCAGTGGTCAGGGATGATGGGAATTGTAGTTCAAAACATCTGGTGGGTCGAAGTTTGGGGATGCCTGCTCTAGATCAAGCTGCTGGAAACAACTAGAAAGCTCAGAGTGGGATCTCTCATACTCTAATCTCCTTGCCCACCCCCTAACCCCAGCTGCTACCATAGTAATAAAGGAGTTCCAGGAGCTCCTTACTCATGAGTATGCCCAGTTCTATTTTTCTAGAAAAAGGGGTGTAAGAACTCACCCTTATTCTCTGAGAATGGCAGTGGCACTCACCTGAGAGCTGCCAGGACTGAGTTCCCGTGAGTTCCCCCTGAAAAAAAGGCCTGAGTATACTCCTTGATGTTGGCATCCATCTATCTTGGGAGAAAATGGAGGAGTGCACCTTTGGGAGTTTTTAATCTTATGTATTTTGTGCTTTTTATATTGTAATTTTATGTTGCGAACCACCCTGAGATCTATGGGCATAGGGCGGTATATAAAATAAATAAATAAACCTCAAACCATTGAAGAGTTACAGTGCCTGCTGTGGCTGTAGAGAGCGATAGGGGGGGGAGAGATGTTTTATTGCAGCTGGGGCAAATGAAGGTGTCCAGTTGTGAGATGCACCATGACATTTCTTCTCTCCTCGAGTCACTCCTCTGGTAACTGGATACACGACTTGACTGCCTATCTCCAGGTACTGCAGTCATTCAAGGGATTCCCACAGGATGTTGCCAGCCTTCATGTCACGTTTGCACACATCCTTGTAACACAGAGTTGGTCTGCCAATGGGCTTGGGGCTTGGGGCAACACATGACTTCTTACTCATAAGCTACACAATGACTCTTAAAAGCAGTGCTTTTTTTCTAGGAAAAAAACCCCTGCTCTTTGCTCTAGCCAACATCATCACTTGTTTGCCGATGAACAGGCCAATGACAAATGGCCCACAAGTTTTGGGAATGGCTTTGCAAGGTCACCAGAAGCATGCCAATTACAGGCAGGCTGGAGGCTGTTATTCCTCAGAGTGCCCGCTGTTTTTGCCCTCATCCAGCCTGCAGTTGAGCTCCGCTTGCAAAGCAGCGTTTCTATGAGTGCCCTTCTGCAGCTCACTGCCACACTCTCTGGTGGAAAATGGAGGACCGCTTGTGCTCCGCCCCCCCCCCCACCAGCTTGCTCAGTCCATTCAGTGGCATAGCTGTCAAGTTTTCCCTTTTCTCGCGAGGAAGCCTATTCAGCATAAGGGAATTTCCCTTTTAAAAAGGGAGAACTTGACAGCTATGCTCAGCAGCAGTGCCCCGGCCCAAACTTCACGCTTGTTCTGGCGCATGGATTTGCCTCCAATCCACCTGAGAGGTTGGAAGCAGAGGTTTTCGCTTGGGGAGATAGATGTGCCACTTAACAGAAGGAACAAGGGTCCTATTTGGCATTCATACAGCATGCTGAGCAGCTGCCCTTTCCCTCCTTGCTGTCGGTGAATGTAAAGATCAGTTCTTTCTTTTTAGGAAAAAAGATGCCAGTACTGCATACTGTTGAGTACCGCCAGAAAAAAGCAGTACTTAAAAATATACTAAATCCTTATAAGAAAACACACACACACACACACACCATCTTTTAAAATAAGGGTTCTGTTATTTTCTACCCCCAAGGCATGCATGAGAGGACTGAAAATTACTGAGGCTCCCTGGTTACAAGATGGTGGTGGAGTTAGGTGTATTTTCCTCCCCTCTCCACCCCACCAGAATACTTTCCAAATTCATTCCCAGTTGTTTTCTTTGCTCTGCGCATCTCCTCTCACACTTAGCTTGTAACTTTTCTCCCCCGGTTACCGGTTTCTGTCCTTTCTCCATAATCTTTTTACATTCACTTCAACCTTCCATAATAGATTCTCTCTCTTGTCCCCATTCCTCTCGCTTTCCACGTTTATTTATTTTAAATGTTAACCTTGTACCTTTTTGTCATTTCCTTCAGTGCCTCCTTTGTTGTGGTGGTGGAAACATTTGGCACAATAGTTTCAAAATAAATCATTTTATTTGAAGCATTTCTATATTACTTTATGTTCCCCCGCCAAATCAATCAATCAATCTCTAAACCTATATTTAAACCTGGAATTTACAAATACGCATGGCAAAGGAGACAGGCAACAAACCTACCTATAGGCATCTAGTTGGCCACTGTGAGAACAGGATGCTGGCCTAGATGGGACTCTTCTTACTTCTTAATAAAGTAAGGGCAGGACTCTTCTTACTTCTTAATAAATAATAATAATAATAATAATAATAATAATAATAATAATAATAATAATACCCCGCCCATCTGGCTGGGTTTCCCCAGCCACTCTTGTTTTGTTTGCCCTGTGGCATGCCTTGACTCTGAACTGAAGACCCAAACATATGCATATTAAGTTCAGTACACACGCATGTGTGCAAGCGTTTGTATGACACATGGTAACCCAAATATTCAGAAGGAGTTGTGCAGGATCATGAATCATCTATACAAGACAACAAGAGCTTTATACGCAAAATGAATAGATTAAACTTTGTGGGAAATCTCTCGCTTTCTCCCACACATAACTTGACACACAGCGTGTCTAGCTGACATTTGCAAAGTTGGAGTAAATATTAATCAACAGGCCCAACACCACTATGCAAATAATTGATCTAATCTTGATTTTGATATGTTTCTTTCCTTGTGTGTTGATGTTCAGAGTTAATCCTTTTGCATATTTCTCCAACTGAAGCACCTCAATTTTACCTCAAAGGTGTCGCTAAAAGCTTTGACAGCCATCTCCTAAATGCCAAAGTGGGGCATTTTTATTGCAGCTGGTTGATATCAGCTCTTGTGTGTTTTATTATTATATGTAAAAAAACTTCCTTCTGGGGGAAATACCGTGTTTCTCCAAAAATAAGACATTGTCTTATATTTATTTTTCCTCAAAAAAAACACAGTGGCTTATTTTCAGGGGATGTCTTATTTTTTTTTTATTACTAAGTATGGCACAGTTTAACAAGGTTAAACTGCCTATCACTATGGCTTATTTTCGGGGTATGGCTTATTTTCGGAGAAACTGTAGCATGAAATCAAATGCTGCCATTTTTCCTCAAAGCTTTCTTCCCTTTAGCAACTATAAATCCTGCCTCCTTAAGGCTGCAGTTCTATGCATACTTCTCTGGGAGTAAGCTCCATTAGACACAGCTGGACTTGTTGGCATCCACCTGTCTTGAGATATGTTTGGCACCAGGTTGGCTGCAGGAGTTGCCAGCAGTATCAAACCATCATAGGGACTCCACTCCAGATTTGTGTAGAGTTTGCTCCTTAGCTTTTTCTTCTCCTGAAGATATCCCACATAAGCAGCAGAGGTTTGGGATAAGAGTTTTCCTACTTCTGCATGGGCTACCTTCCCATGTTGATGAGTCCCATCTGCCCCTCATTTCCCTCTACAGCAGAAACCACCTTCTTGACCATTAGACCCACGACTGGTCCCATCGGCTCAATCTGCTGGAGCCTGTCTTTGCATGCATGGGAAGTCCCTAACTCACCAAGGGTTTTAGACCTATTGGCTGCCCTCACCTGGTTTAGCCATCCAGTCAAAGCTGTTCCTGGCGTGCGGCTGCTGTCACATGCTGACAGCTTCTAGGAGCCACAGGCGAGAGTTAAGTGCAGTATGGAGACCAAAGGTGGACAAACATCCCCAGCAGGAACACAACGTGTCCCCCACCAGAGGTACTACCCCTTCTTTAACACCCCGTTACACCCCAGCAGGACTTACTTATGAGTAAACAGAATTACCCTGTTCTTGGTGAATTATGAAATAGTTTTCTGCAGTGATGTTGATGAAACTGTGGCTGAATTGATTGGAAGTTGAATCCTGTTACACGTCCTGACTTTGAATCAAGAACCTTAATACTTTTGTAATGGATCATAATTAAAATAATTTATATTTTCTGCACCTATGTAGCAGCCAGTTGTTTGTTGCTGTAACTCAACCTTCAGCAGCCTGGGTGTCATGGAGGCGGGGGAATGTTATGGGATGTTTATCTGCTAGGAGTTCAACTCATAGCTGCCAAGTTTCCCCTTTTCTCGCGAGGAAGCCTATTCAGCATAAGGGAATTTCCCTTTAAAAAAGGGAGAACTTGGCAGCTATGGTTCAACTGTCACTTCCTATGTGGATCGACCTGGAAGCCAATTAAGAATTGGCAATATAAATTTTCTCTGGGCGTTGCCTACAGGGGGCAAATCAGCAGAGAGTGTGTGATGCCCTCTACCTGATGGCATCCATCTATACATTTGCTATCCCTATGAGGAATTCCCTGATATCTCCCCTCTAAATATGCTGAGGGCATCCATTGGAATCTTAGTTCTACAAAGGCTGTGCATAGTTGTGGGAAGGTAAGAATCTCAAGGTAACAGGGCTTTGAGTGATTGGTCTTAATTTGGGGGTACCAAGTAGAGTAACGGGCGACAATGATGGATACTCTGTCTTGGATGGCATCCTCATCAAAAATCCAATTTCTAAGGTCACGTGGCCTAAGGGCTAAGTAGTTCCCCATTTGAAGATTATAAGCCCTACTCCCCTGTACTTAGTTGCTCTAATCAGCTGAGCTTAGTAACGGTATGTTCCTCAAAGGCATTTAGCCTGTGCCAGTATCTCAGATAGGCTAGATCAATTTCGGATGCTAGCAAGGGGAGGCAGCCGGTGTCCTGCAGAAAAGCCCCAAAATCTGACTCATAAATTTATTTTGTAGGACCTGTATTTCAGATTTGACACCAATTCCCCAAATCTCAGCACTGTAGAGCATTTGGGCAATGATTTTAGAGACAAAGATCTTAATAGCTTACTTTGGAGTCTATGGCAAAATATTTTTGCAGAAGGTTTTTGAAAGTCTAAGTACAAAACTCTGACTGAATTACCCCCCCCCCTTCTCTCTCAGACTGGTGAGACAGGGCATACCTTTCCAAGGGCCTTCTGACCGTTCCCCCACTGCAAGAAGTGAAGTCGAAAGCCGATTGACCGCCAAATGATTTATATCTGTGGAATACAGTTCATTTACATTGCAATATGCAAACAGAATGGCTAACATCAAAGACAGACTTGATTAACAGCCCGGATGGGAATAATTTAACAATTTAACGGCATGGGAGTTGCTGCGTCATTAAACTTTGGATGAGGACTTGGATAACAGCTTGGATCGGGAGACTGGAATGGAATCAGGAGAAGCTGCGCTGCCAAACAGACAGTTGGAGAAATATATATTTACAAATAAAGCTGTACTCGATGGGTGTAAGGATATATGATTTTGGACATGATTGGGAATCACATAGCTAGGGACGGAGAACTTTAAAGTGATAAAATCGTAATATGGAAAATAGGAGAACAACAGAAGAAGGCAGGAAAGAGACATGAGAGACGTTATTCAAGTGGTCCAGACTGTGGGAAGCCTGGGAAAAATTAATAACTAGGACTATAATTTGGTTCTTTTTTTAGTTTATTGTTTTGAATAGGAATATGATTATATGTTAATTGGCTGTTTGCTTTGGAAAATTAATAAAAATGATTTTTTAAAAAAGAGAACTGAACTTAAATATGGAAAAATGAGAAACTAAAATTTACAGATTTGCCCATTTCTGTTCCCGTCTTCCCTGATCATACTAGCTGAGGCTTATGGGAGTTGTAGTCCAAAATATCTGGAGGACACCAGGTTGGGGACTGCTGCTCTAACTCTGTGCATATAGGCACACAATGAATTTTGTTTAACTCTTCAGTCTTCACCTTGACAGCAACATAATGAGTCCAGTGATAAGCAATTTCATTGCTGGTGTTTGGTCTGCATTCACAGCAAAAGCCTTTGCCTGTGTCTCCCACTCCAACTCAGTCTTCTGGTACGTATTGTGAGAACCTCAACTCCATGTTGGTGGTCCTGGGGAAGTCTACTATTGTAAGCAAAAATTATGCAACAACAGACAAAATTCATGTAATAACACCCAGTCAGAGAACTGCAGTAAAGAATACCACATTATACACACTAGTTTCTAAAATGCATTTTGCTGAGCTGACAGACATTTGGAAAAATTCAAAGATATTGAAAAATCTCATGACAAGGGCTAACTTTCATCTGATTCTATTGGATTCATAATTCGGTAAGCAGATTGCAAATTCTATAAATTCACCCATCACTACCTTTTTCATGGTATTTTGGTGTGTCTTTCTTGTGCAAGACACAAAAATATTGACATGTAAGATTAGATTTACATGAAGACATTTTGAATAAGATGGATAGAATGAGACACTGAAAGTGAATCTGAAGTTTTGTGGCAATGTTGGAATGTAATCTATTTTTATTGTTAACATGTTTAATCAATTTACTGTTAAAGAAAAGAGGGCATGAGCACAGTGCAATTGTGTAATGTCTAGGGCCTCTTGTCTCAGTCTCATTCATTCCAACTGCTCTGAAATGTGCTTAACATCTTCTGGACTATGCTGTGGTGAAAAAACAAAAGGGGGTGGGATGCAAAATTCCAAGTAGTCAAAAAAATAAATAAATGTCCCTCCACTTAAGACTAATACAATTTCATCAATGTGGTGGGGGGACGGACCTATTAAGCATGTTACATCTCAGAGCCTATGCAAATCAGAATCACTTCAGTCATTTGCATTACAATGGTTCCTACTGACTTAATTTTGCACTAAGTACCACCACTTTGTAAAGTCAAGGCATTTATCATTTATGCAGTGAAGGAAGCCAGGTTGTCAGCAGCCCCCCCCCCCCCTGCATTATTCATTAGCACTGATTTTGTGACTAACGGCAGGAGGCAAATAACACCTTGAGCTGCCATTCAAATGCCCTTGGATTTTCAATTAGATGTTGAACTTACAGGACCTGATAGCTTTTCCTGAAGAGGTAGGCATACATCTTAGCAGTTTCTGTTGAGAATCTCCTGTATGAGAGGGAGGCCAGGCCCCCATCAACAGATTCATTTCCTTTTCAATAGCAGAAAAATAAGCAAATATCAACAAGTGATCCCCATCATTATATCACCTTATAAGCTGGGCCTCCAGATGTTGTTGGGCTCTAGGTCCCATCATCCCAGACAATTGGCCTTGTCAAGGTGATGGAGCTGATGAAGGTCCAAAACATCTGCAGAGTACCAAGTGGGGGAAGCCTGATGCAAACGGTGGCATTTGGAATAGACCAAAATGCAAGATTAAATAAATAAATATGTAAACTGGCCATGTGGGTGTGTCTCCACTTTTCTCCGAAACCGCTTTACCGATTGCGTTCAAATTTTGACACAACGTCCCAAGCGAATATGCAAGTGACCATATACAGTTTGCGTAGACAGATGTCACACCTGGGCCACGTAAAAACCCCAAAACCACATGTTCCAGAACTCACAACTCAGACGAAAGTCTATGCTGGGAAATAGAAGCCAGAAGCTCTGTCTCTAAGGCCAAGCCAAGATCGTGGCATCACCAACCGACATGCTATAACCACTACAAAGGCCATTCCTCCACAAAGGCCGACGCCGGGATCCTGCCCCTAGCCCCCCCCCACATCCAAACATAACAGACAGGCCACGCCACACCGACACCGCGCTGAAAAGCAGGTCACGCCACGCCGTTCCCTCCCCCCAATGCTGAATATCTGATCTACAGGCCGGGATACGCCGGATTTACAAATCAGTCCTCTGACAAAATCCATCTATTTAGTAGGAAGTTGAAAAGTGTCCCCGGATTCATTGAAAAAAATCTGGTAACCTTATCCTGCATACATGGGTCAAATGCAGAGTCGGTATTAGTGGTGATGAGATGGTGACTGTGCAGCCATCAACTGTGTGCATGGCTACTGAATGCTTCAGTACCAGCAGTGGATAGGGATGGGGGAGATATTTGGCTCAGTTTGGTTTTTAAGGCACTTTCCAAAACAATACATGAAAACACACACATACACACACACAAAAGTGCTACCCGTGAAAATCTGTTCATCTTTGAATTTGGTGATGCTGTCCTCCAACAAAACAATTTGTACTAAAATGTGCCTGTTGTGTAAAACCACATATAACAACACATATATGAATGAAAATAACATATACGGTAAATGTTACAGTACATTTCTTGCAAAAATTTGTCTATCTAACAAAATTGCATTCAGTGATGTAGCCTATTTATTATTGCACTAAGATGTGGATGATTTTTTATGTGGACTTTAACATAAATAAACAAATAAATCAAAACTGTGGAGAGCTGATTTCAATATTGGAACAAGAAAATGAGAGGAATGGAAAAGAACAGATTTGTCCATCCCAAAGAATGGAACTACCGGTAGCCCTCATGGTTGTGCAATTTCCCTCATATGTTCTTTCAGCACCCAGGGTGTCTGAACCCTGCAAGATGCTGCAGAAACCAAGGCAACCCTAAGCATTTGTGCTTCCTTGAATAGGTCTTAGTTAAACAGCCAGAAATGTTTTTCTGGTGGGCAAGTTAACCTCTCCTCCCCCTTTTGTACCATGTTTTGGTGCCATAAGCCATTGCATCCAGTCTAGGAGATATATACAAATCATCTTTGGCAGTTGTTTCACTGAGAATAAACAATTTAAAAATAACAGCACAGAAACTTTTCTCCATTTACCGTAATGCCTATGAATGGTTGGAAGTGATTAAGAACAATGTCAGTGGCAGCTGTTACAGACAGATGCTTAGAGATAAATTAATTAAACGGTCAGTTATGAATCACTATCCCATTAGTTCCACTTCTCAGAGACCTGGTTTCTATCAAACCACCAATTATTCAATTCCATATAATAGGGAGAGGGGGGTGTTTTGCATACACTGAGGTGGGGGGCTGCATTCTCTCTTAATCAACCCTTTGAGGGCCACATGCCAATGGTGGGAGTGGCAAAGACAAAAGTAGGTGTGGCCATCCCATATGCTTACATTCCTGCACATATTCATACACAGTAAGCATCACATGGATGCCTTGACCCCAGCAATTATGCTTGGAGTTTTTCTTTTCCTCCTTTTTGGTGGTTTTCAAGTCTAATTGCTAAATTAGAAGTTAAACCTTCCACCCTTAGGTGCAGTCTCCAGGAGGATCACACACACAGACACAAACTTTGATATAACTGCAAAAAATTAAATTAAATTAAATAACACAATTAAGCAACAAATCTCTCTAAACGATATACATAAGTAGTAAAGTAAAATAATCATATACAAGACAGCAAATGAACAATGTCACCATATCCAAATATACTCTCCTTGCACATCACTCCATCCTCTCCATGATTGCTTCAATAAATACTCGAGAAGAGTACAGTGTGTTTTGCTGAAAATGAGGGACTCTTTGAACTGTACAATGAATTCCATGAATAAACCTTCCCAGCTATAACAATTATAATGACTCAGCCTTTGCAAACCAAGAATTGAAAATAATGGTGGGGTGATGATGACACTCAACAATATTCATCTGTACCTAATTGTGTTTCTGGAATTCACATTTTCATGACCTTCTGAACATAGCTGCCAAGTTTTCCCTTTTCTTGCGAGGAAGCCTATTCAGCATAAGGGAAAATCCCTTAAAAAAAGGGATAACTTGGCAGCTATGCTTCTGAAGCCTGCTGCATCTACATATTAGGAAGCTAAAAAGTCATCCGGTGTCCTCCATTTAGCATTACCATATAATGGCAGTTAATGCTGAATACTTTTTGTTCTGCTGTGAAAACTCTCTGGGACCTTGGTGGCATAAATAGAAGGAATAAGTGAATTTTTGACATACCTTTTAAAGACTCAGTTCGGGTATTGTGATTGCACAAATCACCCTCAAGGAGCTGATGGGCTCAGGTGCCCTGACAGAACATGCTCCCTGCCGGGGTGATCGCTGCTCTGCATAATCAATCACAAGATTGAATCACTCACACCATTTGAATGGCAAGGCATATCAACTTGGGGGGGGCAGGTCTTCTCAAATATTTTATTGGGGGGGGGGCGAAGGGACCTTGGATCCTAGGAGCTGCATATGCTCCAACGTTTCCGTAACTATATTTGGGACACCGCGCCTTGCTGCCCCCTGGCCCACTGTGGCCGCTCATCCTTGCCCTCCCCACATTTGCCACCTGCTTGTGCCACTCACCCACCCAGAGAGAGCCCAGCACTCTGGCGACCAGCAGAGTCACACCAGAGCACTGCACGAGAAGGAAGTTTGGTGTGTGATCACCAGAGTGAGCGTCTTTTGGTCCAGCGCTCGCACCAGAGCACCAAACCAATCCACATCTTTATTACGGCCACAGACTAGCATAAGATAAAAGCACCTCCATACATAAATAAAACATACTAAACAGGCAGTATGGTAACTGCAGAAGTAGAGGGTACACCTACTTGTAGTCTCAGACACAGTAGATCAACATAAGATAAACAAGGTAAAGGTAAAGGGGCCCCTGACCATTAGGCATAGCTGCCAAGTACCCCGTTTTCCCCGGGAAACCCCCGTTTTTACTTACCTTTTCCCGGTGGTCCCCGTATCACTTTGTCTCCCGTTTTTCTCCGTTATTTTCTCCTGCCGGCGGCCATTTTTTTTCTTTCTGATTTGCCCTTCTATGGGCACCAAAAATGGCCGCCACCGGCTTCAAAAGTCGCATCTACGCATGTCCGGAAGTGCATAGACGTGACTTCCGGTGTCGGCGGCGGCCATTTTTGGTGCCCATAGATGGGCAGAGCGACACCGAAAGTTACGTTGATACACTTCCTGACATGCGTAGAAGCGACTTTCGAATCCGCCGGCGGCCATTTTTGGTGCCCATAGAATGGCAAAATGACACCGGAAGTTACGTTGATGCACTTCCTGACATGCGTAGAAGCGACTTTCGAAGCCGCCGGCGGCCATTTTTGGTGCCCATAGAAGGGCAAAACGACACCGGAAGTTACGTCGACGCAACTTCCAGTGTCACACGGCTGCCGGCCCTGGATTCTGCAGTCCGGGACTTGGAAGGTAAGCCATTAGGTCCAGTTGTGACCGACTCTGGGGTTGCAGCGCTCATCTCGCTTTACTGGCCGAGGGAGCCGGTGTATAGCTTCCAGGTCATGTGGCTAGCATGACTAAGCCGCTTCTGGCGAACCGGAGCAGCACACAGAAACGCCGTTTACCTTCTGTGTTTTGGTATTTCAAGATTAGTTTTCTTTTTTGGGAGGGGGGAGTGAGGTAGTAAAAGTAAAGGACCCCTGGCTTCAAACAGTTTAAAGGTTATGGGTATATTTTCAAGCAGAGTTAACTAATGCCACAGAGTTCTTCATTGAAGCAATGAAATCTTTACTAAGTTTAAAATAACCATCTTCATAACATGGCTTCCAAAAACGTTTAAGAGATCACATACTGAATACAGACTCTTTTTCCATACTAACACGACTCTGACTGAAACCTTACTGAGGCACACAGAGAGAAAATGGCCGCTCCTGATAAGGAGAAGGAGTCACATGTCAGAGTGACTCAGCAGTTAGCAGTTAGGCCTGACTAACTTTAGTAGGCCCGAATGTTCGTGCAGTCCCAGCACTTCCCAGCCTGCTTTGCTGCTTCTGCTCTCATGTGTCTTTGTCACATGACATATATAATGTCCACTTTTGGTCCTAAGATATTTAAGCATGGCAGCTGCACTTCTCTGAGCATTCCCAGCAGCACAGTCCTCATGGGCTTTTTTCCCCTTCCAGAAACAGGGAGGACTACTCCCAGATATTTAAAGCAGATAACCTGCTCAATCCTATGGCCATCAATGTGCCATAGGAGGGGTTTGGGCCTTTTGGCAAATGCATGTGGTGTTAGTTTTCTGATGGTTAAGTTCTAATTTGCCCTCCTTGCAATATACTGCTAATGCTTTCATAGCTCTTCTAAGGCAGGCGAAGGCAAACCCGGCCCTTCAGATGTTTTGGGACTACAACTCCCATCACCCCTAGCTAACAGGACCAGTGGTCAGGGATGATAGGAATTGTAGTCTCAAAACATCTGGAGGGCCGAGTTTGCCTATGCTTTTTCTAAGGTCTATGGGTGTTCTTGAAAGAGCACAAAACCCCCAAAACGGGACATTCTGAGATCAAAACAGGAGCCTGGGTTTGCTAATGTGATCTGGGATGTCCTGGTAAAAATGGGGTGGTTGGGTCTGGAGTTGGCTCCTATGCTATCTTGGGTCTCATTTTTTAAGATTAATAAATAAATAAATAAATCTGGTACCCTGGCACCAGGGAACCTCTGGCCACTTCATTGGATTTGCTCGAAATAACCTTGAAGTCGAGTCATTCTGGGGCAGAGGTTTCTCCCAGGCCAACCTGGGGTTGCCAAGGATTGAACCTTGGACCCTTCTGCATGCAAAGCCTGTGCCTCAACCACAGCAAGAGATGTGGGTCATATTGCAACTTAGATATAGGCTTGGTGGGGGCAGCCCGTTGTTGGTTGGTGTGTTCTCTAATTTGGAAGGAGGAGGAGGTTAAATTAAAAACGCATTTAATTTGAGGTTATCCTCCCAGAATTTTGGCTTTGAGAGGGGATGATAAAAAAGAAAGAAAAAGATCATTAATCATAACAAGTGAGTAGAGCTAAAATTAAATACACACTGGCTTTGATTCATTAGGCAATGCATGGCAGAGCAACAGTGTAAACAAGCAGAGTTCATGTAAAAGGAATGCAAAGGTGTTGCCAAGACTCGTCCGTCCATCCTAAAAGGAGCTTACTGATGAACAATTTATCAGCTAAGCAAGGAGCACATATGAGGAGTGCAACTTTATCCCCCCTGCCTTTTAATCCCTTGCTATCTGTTAGTACAGTGGGCAAAAGGCTCCCTCCTCAAGACAGCATCACTGGTGCTGTTTTTGTTCTGTCTGTGATGTGCTGGCTAAATACTTCAAAGGGTAACTCAGGCACTTACGCATCTCACTTTTCAGGAGGTTTTGACATCCAATAGCCTCTTCAGCTGTTCACAGATGAAAAGCACCAATGACGACACTTCTAAAGAGGGGAGAAACACCCCCCCCCTCTTAGCAGCCTGATCCTATGAGCTGCTGCTTTTACTGAACAGAGCTTAAGTTGAAATGTAGGGATCTTGCCTGGCACCAGGTGACCTCTGCCATTTTGCTTAGAGACTGAGAATGGTCTTAGCCCTCCCCCTCACCTCAAATCCAGCTCATGTAAAGCTGAGAGTGGACTGGAGGTAACATGACCCCTCCCTGGAGTCCAAGAGCTATTGGGGGCTGCAGTCTCCAGCTAAGGAGTCAGACAAGAAGTCAGTTCAGGTCGAAGGCTCTGAACCTGCTTCTGGGATTTGGGAGAAGAAGAGTTTGGATTTGATATCCCACTTTATCACTACCCGAAGGAGTCTCAAAGCAGCTCACATTCTCCTTTCCCTTCCTCCCCCACAACAAACACTCTGTGAGGTGAGTGGGGCTGAGAGACTTCAGAGAAGAGATAGTGGTCTGAGTCCAGCAGAGTCTGAGCCTGAGTCTGGCAGAGAATAGCTCCAAGAAGAACCTCCCAAACCACCAGGGCCTGTATGGGACTCTCGGGGTTGTCTTCCCTTGAGCCTGAGGAAACAGAACCCTCCCAAAGGAAGTACACCAGGTGGGAAGTCATAAAATAGAGGAACAGGGCCCATCTTCAAAGCAGATAGTTGGCCCTTTAAGAATTGAAGTTATCAACAAGGGGATAGAGCCTGGGAGACATAGTTGGGGAAGTAGGCTTTAAAAGATAGAATCTGCTCTGAGCCTTTGTTGCAACAAGTTGTTCACTCAGGAAGTGAGGCTGTTATCTGCAAAACACTGATGAGCTCTAAATTTTTTGTTTTGTTAAAGCACAGCAACAAAGATTCTTTTTTTCTTAAGTTGAAACCTTCATTTAGGTGTTTTAAAAAATAATAATCTTACATTGCTTTGCTTTGACAACAACAACCAAACAAACCTAGAGCTCTTCAGAACTCTGCACACAGAAGTCTAGGCAGCCTCATGTAAGGTAAAGGTAAAGGACCCTTGGATTGTTAAGTCCAGTCAAACTTGACTATGGGGTGTGGCACTCATCTCACTTCAGTCTGAGGGACCCAGCGTTTGTCCACAGCTTTCCAGGTCATGTGGCCAGCATGACTAAACCACTTCTGGCACAATGAGACACTGACGAGTGCCAGAGTGCATGAAAATGCCGTTTACCTTCCCACCACAGTGATACCTATTTATCTCCTCACATTGGTATGCTTTTGAATTGCTAGGTTGGCAGGAGCTGGGACAGAGCAACAGAGCAACAGAGCAGTGGTTTAGAGCACAGCACCAGCCACTCCCAGTAGGCAGCCTCATGTAAGGCCTATTGGATAGGACAAACCAAAGAACAAAAAAGCTAGTGAACTCTCCATGGCATTCTCTCCTCTTCCTGCTTCTCCTTTCCAGAAAACCCCTTGCCAAGCAACTGCTCCCCTTCTGTCTGCTCGCCCCACTTCTCTGTTATTCCAAGCCTAGTTTTAAAAGGTGACCTACATCATTGCTCAGTGTAACCTTGGCAGTATTTGTTGGCACAGACCCAAGGATTTCCCTGTGATGGGCCATCAACACATTTTGTCCTGCTTCATGACTTCTATCCCAGGTGAGGTTCTGGCCTGGAAAGGGAGCATAGCCTGTATTTTTCCATTGGCGAGTCATCTTTCCTTCAATACTCCAAATATTACCAAAATTCTATCATTTATTAATTTCTAACATTCACTAACTCTAGAAGTTGTGGGTGCCCTTGCACCCCCAAACTCTGTTACCCAACATCTGCAACAATATACATGCTCCTGCTAGAAGCAAAACACAACTTCCGCTTGTCCCGCTGCTTTCCCCAGAGGAAACATGCTCTTTACCACTGAATTAGAGCAAATGTCAGTTGGATTTCCCACAGATTAATATTTACTCCAAATCAGTGGGGAAATGGTAGGGCAAATGGAAAACCGTTTCGAGCCATGCCTGGAAAGCACAGGAGAACTCTTGGACCCTAGGCATGAAAGTAAGTGTGGATGAACCTTGAAACAGCTGGCCCAACAAGACTGATGGCAAACCATCTTTATCAGGAACAGTATATTGCCTATTTTCATTGAACACTTAAAACTAAGCAATTACAATGTCAGTGTTGTTCAGAATACTGCTTTCTACTGATGTTTGTTACCAAATCCTTTTTGAAAGCCTTTCAAAGGTATTGACATTTATCTATTTGAAGAACGCGATTAGTGATCTGATCTCAGATATAATTTGTACAATGCTGACTCCAGAGTTCTTGCTGAGGAACATAACCCTTCTTTGCAAAGGAAAGCCACATTTCTAAATATGAATTGCTCCGAAATGTTTTAATCTGCAGACTGGTCTGCAAAGTAGGCAAAACAAATTCCCTCCATCTTGTGTAAAGCTATTGAGGCCATTAAAATATGTCTCCACCTGCATTTATTTAAAATTAAAACATTTATCTGGCAGATTTTCAAGACTAAGGGCAACATCAGAAAATAAACCTTAAAGAAATGTAAAAGAACAGAAAAATAACACAGCGTCCTCTGGAGGGAAAAAACAACAACTTACTAGCCAGCAAGACAAACTGCTGGATGGGGGTCGTGGGGGACTATGCCTTGCAACCCTTTCTAAAGTCCAGTAGGGGGAGGATCACACACCTTTAAAATAAGATCATTCATGTGCTCCAGGACAGCTGATGCAGAGGCATGCTTCTGGCAATATTTCTTATCTGGATTGAGCTTCAGTCTTTTGGCTCTCATCCACTCCATTACCAAGGCAAGACACTGGTCCAGCACTTCCACTGTCTCACCTGCAGATGTAAAGGAGAAATAGACCTGTGTATCATCAGCATATTGCTGATAACGTACTCCAAACATCTGGATAACTCCACTTGGTGGTTTCATGTACTGTAGGTGTTAAACAGCACAGCAGACAAAATTGAACCCTGCAGAACCCTGACATTGAAAGCTCCATGGTTGACTTTTTGGGAGGTTGGATAGGAATGGTCTCAGTGGTGGGGTGCACTTTTTATTCTTATTTATTTATGATAATTACTTTGTCAAAAAAATTTTTTTTTAAAAAAAAGAGGGCTGCATGGGGCCAAAGAGCACTTCCCAAACATTACCCTCTTGAAACAACCATTCACGTAGGACTGGAGCCCCCACAAAGTGGTGCCACCCACCCCTAACTCAGACAGCCACACCAGAAGGATACCATGTTGGATGGTATTGAAAGCCACTGAGACATCAAGGAGAAATAACAGGGGCATATTTTCCACAAAAGAATAATATTGAGAAGATCAACTTAAAAAGCAACAGTACCAAGAGGAATTATTGTGAAAATAAGTTTGTTTGTTTGGGGGGGGGAGGCAAATTTTGTCTTCACTCAGGGTGTCATACTAGCAAAGTCCTTCCCTGCTCCAAAAAGAAATTTCTTAGGAAAAAGAAAAGTACAGTAAGTATTTCAGAAAACTGTGTGGAGGAATATTGGCTCAGTTAATAGGGAATGAAACCGCTAGACCAGGCATCCCCAAACTGCGGCCCTCCAGATGTTTTGGCCTACAACTCACATGATCCCTAGCTAACAGGACCAGTGGTCGGGGAAGATGGGAATTGTAGTCCAAAACATCTGGAGGGCCGAAGTTTGGGGGTGCCTGCGCTAGACAATGGAATCAATGGGTTGAGAGGCAGTGGCGTAGTGTGGGTTGCCAGCACCCAGGGCAAGTATTGCGCCCCTCTAACTGGAAGTTGCCAAACTCTGCAAAAACTGCTCCCCAGGAGAGGAAGGTGCTTGGCGCCACAACTGTAAACTCAGCCCGTGAGATCCACCTCCTCAGGCAAGATGACGTCCCCATGCTCTTCCAATTTGCAGGTGACCCAAGGAGGTGGGGAAAGCCCTGTGCCCTTCGTGGTGGGGTGCAGGAAGATGCCCAGCCCACTCCCCTCCCCCCTCTGTCCTCCCCAGCCAGCAAGCACGAGGGGTGGGCAGAGTGCCAGACTTAGTTCAGGGTTAAGGATTCAGCCAGATCTGGTCCCACCACACTACTGAACAATATTAAAACTAGAGATTGATTAGTCTATTTTTGTTGAATTTCAGTTTCATATGCTCTCAAACATAAGCCCATTCTATCCTGTTTCTGGTGGATTTTTTAAAAAAACCACACACACACAAATTGCATTTGAAATGTATGTATTTTCCTCAACTAAGCATTTTCCCTTTCCTCCTAAAATAAATATTTTTCTATTTATTCTTTTAGCCAAGGGAACAGTGCACAACACAGAGAATTACACAACTTGAACGACTGTTTTCTAATCCATGTATTAGTCTGGGAAGTGTGAATAATGCAGTTTGCTTTACGATGCACACTGAACAAACTTTCTTTTCCACGCATAATTAAAAGATCCATAGTTGTCCTTTAAATATTCTACCCTATTTGTGAGTGGGGAAAAGATTTTGCCAGTTATACACTTGAAGAGGGTGGACTGAAATCCTCTTACATTTCAGGGAAAGCATGAACAACAAAGCGTTCAAAGAAAATGTGCTAGGAACTTCTTTTCTGACAAATGCCTCGCTTTAAGTACTGTGTCTCGATGAAATCATCATTGTCCTTAGCTTGCTTTGCCAAAGAGCATGTGCAGAATTCTCTTCCTGCCATCACTGGATCATAAAATACAGAATTATAGGTAATAAAAATACAAAATTATAGGTAAGACTCTCCAAGTGAAGGTAATCAGGCTTGAAAACTGACAGCATTCATTTCAGAAATTTAAGCCTTGGCAACGGCTCCCTTTGTGAACGAATTGTGTGGGAAGGATTACTATTCTTGTAGCATTTCAAGGAGATATTTCCACTATTTTATGTATTTCCTGTCAAAGGATGATCTGGGGACCATTGCCTCTGGGATTATATTGCTTTCCTTGCTGGAGCAGTTGTGTTGTCAATCAACTGTTGCCAGTTCAACAGTTTTGTTGAAATTTTGTTTCAAATACCTGCTGTTTGTTGAAAAATGAACCCACATAACTTTTTTGGGGCAGAATGCTATGGTTCAGTGGTAGAGCATCTGCTTTGCATGCAGAAGGCCCCATATCTGATACCTGGAATCTCCGCCCTTGGCTAGAGCCTAATCTGTGTCGGAACGCTGCAAACTGACTTTATGTTGCAACTGTATGTAACTGCTAAACTGTGGAGCTGCAGTGTACTGCCAGTAAAGGAACTGACGTTACACCAAGATGTTGGAGGCTATGGACTTGGTATAAGGCAGCTTCCTACGTTCCTAACTTTCACTCCGAACAGCCAGAAATAATCATCATGAAATTGCAAGTTGGGAGATCAGTACCTGCGTAGAGAGCAGTGCTGGCTCAACGTTTTGTTTGCTTGGGGCAAGATACCTACAGAGTTCTTCCCTTTCTGAGTTCACCCACTGTCTCCTTTCCACTCTTAACCACTGCACACACCTCACTTGCTCCCTCTAGGTCAGGGGTCAGCAAACCTTTTCAGCAGGGGGCCGGTCCGCTGTCCCTCAGACTTTGTGGAGGGCCGGACCATTTTGGGGGGGGGGGAAATGAATGAATTCCTATGCCCCACAAATAGCCCAGAGATGCATTTTAAATAAAAGGGCACATTCTACTCATGTAAAAACATGCTGATTCCCGGACCATCTGCAGGCTGGATTTAGAAGGCAATTGGGCTGGATCCGGACCCTGGGCCTTAGTTTGCCTACCCATGCTCTAGGACCAGCAAACAACCATCTGGGGAAGATCATAAGGATACTGCTCTGTCTCCTAACTCTTGCTACTGCTTCCTTGCTCAGAGTGAGCAGGTAAAGAGATATTGGAGCAAAGAGCAGGAGAAGCTGGAAGTGGAGGCTCCAGGGGGCAGCAGTGCCCTCCCTACGTGGGCATGGACTGTGATAAATTGCAATCAAAATGAAACTCTACAAGCTGCTGATTATTTATTTCCCTGCTGTGCACAAAAATCTGCATAATATTGCCCAGACTCCAACCCAGGAAGACGCCTCTTACTTTTAAAGGAAGTTACAAACTATATTTATGTTTCAAATCCTCATAGAATTCTCTACTTCTTGGAAAACCTTATGAACTGGCTCCTGGCCTATTGGGGTTCTTACTGAACAAAGCCAAATTTTGTGCACATGGGAAAACAACTTGCACCACCTGACAATATTTCTATGGAAACTGAAATAGAAGTCTCCAAATCCATTCATGTGAATGACTCTTGCTCTACATTTTTAATTCCCATCTGCAAGTCAAGAAAAGGGAAGATATCCATTTTAAATATTCATTTAAAACATACTATTTGCAGCTGGATTGACAGATTTGGAAATTGGAAAGCCCTTTTTTATTATCCAAAGGCCATGGAATTCCCCACAGTTCTGAGTACCAAGCAGTGCTTTTTTTCTGGGGGTACTCATGGGTACGCAACACCAGCACCTTTTTTTATAGAAGAAAAGCACTGGTACTAAGACATGTATATAAATGTTAACCCCAAGAGGAAATTCCATTTCTTTGTCTGAAGGCTTCAGACTGCTAAGCAAAACCTATCTGCCTTCTCAGATGATAATTTATTCTGCTTTATTAGTTTAGCAATGCTTCCCCAGTGTTACCACATTATTGCTGTCTAGAGGGCTACAGTGCAACAAAAGCAGGTCAAAAAGGCTCCAGAGCATTTATGGTATGAAAAGTTACAGGATTTCAGCAGGAAGTTACAGGCTGTGCACTGTTTGGAAATGAAGTGATATGCCCACCCCAAAACCTTTGCAGATGCAATTAGTATTGCAAGCAGTATCCTGTATGACTGGCCCAATAGCACTGTGATCACAATTCATTAATGATGTGCAATAAAAGGGATGTATAATAAAAGGTGATGTGCAATAAAAGGGATGTATAATTAATGATGTGCAATAAAAGGTTCTTAGTCATTGCTAAGTTTAGGAGTCTCCTACATTGTGTTTAACCTGAAGTCACACTGCATTATGAAATCTCAGTCCTTAAAGCTGCCTAATAATAATAATAATAATAATAATAATAATAATAATAATAAACAACTTTTATTTATATCCCACCCTCCCTGGCCGAAGTCGGGCTCAGGGCGGCTAACATCAGATATATAACACTGGTATAAAATCAAAATACCTCCTAAAAACAGATCAAAATCAAATGAAAGTCTAATTAGATGGCTTTCCACAGGGTTAGGGTTGGCAACAGTAAGTGCTCATCGGCCCAACTGTTTACGCTGATCTTATATGGGCCTGTGAGAATGCTGCGAGGCCTCTTTACTTGTTGTAAACCTCATGAAGCAGGATCTGGATTACAGGCACAATCTGAGAAATTTGGTAAGATTGTTAATTCCACTGCATTCCATCTGAAATTATAGAAGATGCACTAGAAGATCTTACGTTATTTTTACTGTTGCTTTTATACTTGCTTTTAATGTTTGTTTTTCTAAATTGCTTTGAGTTCACCTTTCTGAATAAAAGCGACCAGTTGTTGATGATGATGATGGTGATGTTGATGTTGATGTTGATAGCCTTTGCAGTGAGTCAGAGCTGTGGGGCTTAACACCATTCTCACTGCAGCTTCCCTGGTTGCAATGGGGAAGGGTGATATTAAGGTTAAGGCTGCATGGGAACCCCAGTGAAGCCAATCATATCTCCTGGTGTGCCACATGTCACCGCACCCTTGTCACCATCCTGCTGCACCCCATCCAAGAAAGCTGCAGTGACACCAGTTTTGGGAGAGTGGCTGTATGGTTTTGCAACACCACAATGGCTGCTACCAAGAAGACAAATGGCACAAGTTCATCCTTATGTCTTCATCCTGTTATAAATGATACAACTAGGAAAAACGTATTTCCATTCGACCTCAACAGATATGACAGATGTGACCAGTCAGTGTTTGGTGAGCTGTCATTTGCCAGGGGCCTTTCCCACATCTGCTCAAGTTGGGTAATATTAAGAGGTAGCTTGGGGTAGGGTCCCTTCACCTCACTGCCTTGTGAAGGCTCTGAGTAGACTTCCAGTAGAAGTCAGAAGTTCTGTTGGAGGTCTTGTGAGGCCTTGGACGTGACCTCCAAGGCCCCCTGAGGCCTTGGAAGCAATGTCCAAGGCCCTGTCAGGCCTCCAATGCAACTTCTGGTAGAAACTGGAAGTCGTGTTGAAGGTCTCATGAGGCCTCAGACATGACCGCTGAGGCTCTGCAAAGCCTCGGAAGTACCACTGCGACATGCCAATGTAACTTGATGTCATGACATCGCATTACATTGCGAGTGCTATTGGGCACCCATAGTCTGGGGCCCAAATCGGTGACCCTGCTTCACCTACTAGGTGCTTACCTGTGAAGCCTGGTTTACAAGTGTGCATTATCTGCAGTTGTGACCAAGAGAGAGAAAAACAGGCAATTATATCATCCAAACAGTACGAAGTAGTGAAAAAAATGCTGATCATGTCCCTTGGAAAATCAGAAGGGTCATCAGTTTTTCACTGGTCCGATCATAACGGAGAATGACACTCTGATTGTACAGTTGCAGTCAAAATGATTCATCCACCATTGCAAATCAGGTATATTAACAAACTTTACAGACTTTCAGCTGTTTGCAATGAGCAAATCAAACAAATGCAATGGAAATAGCTCAACCCAATTTGCAACGGGGGTTGAATAATTTTGATTGCAACTGTACATATTTTCTTTATAGTTCTCATATTCTGTGATGTCTCCCTCTGTAATCTAAGGTAAACTTTGGTTGACACTCCTGCATATTTTCATATTTATTTTTCTGCCACCATGAGGACTAGAATGTTATTTTTAAAGTAACAATGTTGTGACACTCTGGAAACTACTAAATTATATAGTAGGGAGCACATTCTGTGATTTTCTGGGCAGTGGCCATTATTTATCTAGCTCCCCTGCCTACATTCCATACTTGTGACTTTCAAGCTAAAATAACCTTATACACAAATCATGATCTTACAGTATTTTTCATTGGCAGCAGGAGGAGGTGGAAGAAGCATTTTAGTTTTCTTATTTTTAGGTCTGTGTCTTCTGCCTGCTAATTTCAAAGACAAAAGGCTAAGAGACAAATGAATAGCATGTAGCACACCATCAATTCAAGTCTTTCTCAGAAACAAAACAACAAAAGTCTAAATCAAGTGTCAACTTGTTCCACTGATACTCGAGTATTTATAACTGGAGAACAATTTGGTTGGAGAATGATGGAGGTGAACAGAGACTAAAAAAAACAGCCAAGACCTTATCTGGTGGTCCCTGAAATTATCTCTTGAATAATGTGGTGTCTGGGCTTATCTCAGACGAACACCTTTATCCAAAAAGAACATTAAAGACAACCCTTAACTGTATTTTTCTTTTCTTTTTTTGCATTTGTGGGATTATCCTGCTCTAATAGGAAGACAGTAACTTGGCGTATTTATAATGTAGTTTTAGATTATTCTATGATTAATATCTTTCTCTTCTTTTTATTCGGGGAAATACCACTGATAATTTTTGCTGGTTTCTGTCCAAACTGCTACCCTTCAGAGGCTTGCCATTAACAACCACTGGTTAATTGCTCTAGAAATAATAGACCTATCAAGTTGGAGGGGACTTTCAGGCTCATCTATTTCAATCCCCCTGCTCAATGAAGACTCTTCAATTCAGGATTCAACCACTTCATCCTTGGCAGAAGGCCACCCTTCCTTTGCTCAAACTAGGTCTTCATTCTAATTATCTCTGCAAAAAATGAATTTGATTGTTCTGCTAAATGTTTGAGTGTAAGGCATATGATTTGCTTTTCCCAATGTAGATCTTTATTTACCCCCTTGTTCCTGGTGTAGTTATTCACTCACCCCTTCTTCCCTGATGGGAGGTACATCATATGCATAGCTGCCAAGTTATCCCTTTTTAAAGGGATTTCCCCTTATGCTGAATAGGCTTCCTCGCGAGAAAAGGGAAAACTTGGCAGCTATGATCATATGTACCGTAGAAAGAATGTAGCTGGTTAAGGGAGCCGTGGACTCAGCTTTTCCAAGTCAGCTACCCTGGACTCAAGCAGAGATGGAAGGACCTGTCAATTTCAGTTCCCTTGGTTTCTCATTTTTCCAATCTTCAATTCAGTTCCCCACATATCTGCAGCAACTTGTGATTTTTTAAATAAAATAAAATAAAAGATCCTCATGAAAATTCCTTATTTCTTCAAAAAACACATTTAATGCCAGATAGAGCTAGTTTTCCCCCTTTGTTTTTAAATTATTTAGCTGACTTCATAATCAATTTGAGGATAGTAACTGAAGACTTCTTCTGCCTCTGGATTTGAATTGCTCTACCTTGCATATGATAGTTCTTGTCACTGCAGGGTCATTGTGGCAGAAATACACACTCACCAGTGTAATTACAACTGTTGTCTTTTGGGATGTTTTTCTGCCAGTGCTGTTGTTACAAGAGCAGCCAAGGGAACTGAAATTGAGCTTCCTGGGAAGACTAAGAATCTCTTGAGAAGAACTTGATTAACCAGAGAACCTTTTGTTTATTCATTTCAGAATGTATAAAGCACTCTGCATTCAGAGAATACTCAAGCAGGAAACATAAAATCAATAATAAAATAGTGTCCAAAAGTAAAAACAATAAGAAGAATTCAAATCTGCAGACTTAAAATAGACAATTGTTTTGGAAACTGAATTAGCTAGCTTTACCTTTTAATCTGAGTTTAGGGCTTATCCACACTTCTGCTTGCCCCACTACTTTCCCTCAAGGAAGTCCACTCTTTGCTGCTGAATCAGAGCAAACATCAATCGAGTTTTCCGTGGACTGACGTTTGCGCTGATTTAGCAGTAAAGAGTGGGTTTTCCCAGAGAAAGCAGCAGGGCAAATGGAAAACTGCTCAGACCGATGCCTAGAAAGTACAGGATAAGCAATAAACTACTTGTACTTTCTGGGCATAAGACAAGTGGAAGTGTGAACGAGCCCTTAATCAAAGGTCTCCCCCATCCCTAGCTCTAACTTTCCAGAGGGATAGGCATGCTAACTCACAAAACTTCTTTTATTTATATTTTTATTAACTTTTCACATAGCCCATCTTAAGTGCACCACAAGCTATCATTTTTGTTCTTCTTTGACTTCCCATATTGCTTGATAAGAGGTTGTCTATTATTGACACTTCGTTCGACCTGCTGCCACTTTGCTGGCCGCTACATAGCCTCAAAGACCATAAAGACTGGTTTGCCTTTCGGTATTTATTTGTATGTGCTATCTGCTTGACGTTTGGTTTTGGCTTCTGTGTCAGCGTTTGTATATGGTTCTCTTATTGTTTTCTTTTTGTACTAATAATACTTGATTGAAACTTGATTGAATCTTGTGCCCTTGCGTGCTGCTTGTATTGTATTGGACTTTTGAAGAAATTGGCAGCATTAGCCCATTATTTCAGTTTTTGATAGCAGGTTGTAGTACTAATAATAATAGTAATAATAATAATAATTTTTATTATTTATACGCCGATCGTCTGGCTGGGTTTCCACAGCCACTCTAGGTGGTTTACAGCATATATATATATATATATATATATATATATATGGTAAAATTTCCTGATACAGGGCTGTCTTCAGATGCTCCTAAAAGTCAGATAGTTCTTTATTTCTTTGACATTTGACGGGAGGGCATTCCACAGAGCGGGCGCCACTACCAGAAGGCCCTCTGCCTGCTTCACTGAAACCTCCTTTCTCACAGTGAGGGAAGTGCCTGTTTGTTTTTGATCTAACCCACGAAACTTATGCCATACTAAATTTGCTAGTTTCTGAGCCCCCCCCCCCCGAAAGAGCTGCAGGGCATGATCAGGAGGGACTCTCCTGATGCCAGCTCATGCACCCTGGGCATGTTGGGGCTGGAGGGCCCCATCAATGTCTCCTTATGCACCCTGGATATGTAGGGGCTGGACAGGGAGGGTGGCGCTCCTCCTTTTCCCCATCGCTCCATCAGCACCTCCAAGTAGACCATTTTGAATTTCTCCTCCTTCGGGGTCTGCTGGAAACACCTGCAGCAGGGGGCGCCAAATTTTGTCCTTGCTCAGGATGCCATATTGCCAAAGTCTGCCCCTGTGGTTTGCTCACTGCTCAAATAAAACTGCAGTTCTTCCACATTTCCTTTATCCTTCCTGCATCTTCTCAGACACTATGATGCCCATACTCAGATCATAACCTCAACTCAACTCTGACATAAGTTTCCTGGCTGTTCCTCTTGTGTCTAACTAGAGCTTGAATACTATTGAGTTATTGAGAACCAATTCATGTAACCATTATAGAAGTATTACAGTATGCAGAACAACCCGGGACAAGCTGGTTAGACACTTAACTCCTTTTAACTTTCATTTAACTTTTTTTCTTCTTTGATGGATGCGATGCCATTTTACATCATTCTATTCTTGGTCTGCAAGTTGTATTTCAGTTAAGGAGTAGGGCATGCTTGTGCTTGTGGAGGAGTCTCTGTAGGACAATTATGAAACACCATAATAGTCCTAGATAACTGGATAAATGTCACAGATAACTCACAGCATGAGGTGAACTTTCAAAATCTGGCAATATAATTAATGAGCTTGCATGCTTTCACAACAACAGCAAGAAAAAAAACACTTGGGAGTAGAAATTCCTTAAAATCTAATCTTTAAACTCTTTGCTGCCTCTCCTTACAGATTGGCAGCAATGAGTTCAAAGATTAGATTTATTGGCTGTGATTGCTTGCATCCTATTCCTGTCTGAAGAGCTCCAATTCTCAAACACTTACTTGTTTTCGGGACTGCCTATGGGTTGTAGCCAGTGTGTCTCATATTTAAAGTAGATCTATTGAAATTAATATATATATATATGACTAATTTAAATGAATCAACTCTAAGTAGAATTTAGTTGGGTTCAGTCCTATGTTCTTAGAGGCTGGGCTGGTAAGCACACTTTAAAACGCACACACTTGAAACCAACAAGTTAAAATACCCAATGCTATAATAATGGATATGAAAAATGGAATGGTCCACTAAAGCCCATAACTTTTAGCAGTGCTGCAAGGGGTGGGGAACAGGATCTGGCCAGCGGGTTGAATCCTGACCTTCCCCACCCTCCATTTTGACAGAAAGGTGAGGCCTCCCCCCTGCCAGTCATATATCATCACAGTGATATCAGAGATGCCAAACTAAAAAAAAGTCCTTTGTGGGCTTGGCTTACACCTGGAGCTGTGACTGCAGAGGAAGACCCAATGAAGCAAATTAATATTTGTGCTTAAAGCAAGCCCATTTGGGCTAGTATTAATAAGTTAAAGGTAAAGGTAAAGGGGCCCTTGACCATCAGGTCCAGTCGTGTCCAACTCTGGGGTTGCGGCGCTCATCTCGCTCTATAGGCCGAGGGAGCCGACGTTTGTCCATAGACAGCTTCCGGGTCATGTGGCCAGCATGACAAAGCTGCTTCTGGCAAACCAGAGCAGTGCACGGAAACACCGTTTACCTTCCCGCCAGAGCGGTCCCTATTTATCTACTTGCACTTTGATGTGCTTTCGAACTGCTAGGTGGGCAGGAGCTGGGACCGAGCAACGGGAACTCACCCCGTTGCAGGGATTTGAACCGCCGACCTTCTGATCAGCAAGCCCTAGACTCTGTGGTTTAACCCACAGCGCCACCTGGGTCCCTATATTAATAAGTTAGGTGATGCAATTAATTGATTGTGATTAAGAGAAGGCCTTTTGTTACTTGGTGGAGATTCCCAATGAACTAGGGGCCTGTTGGGTAAGTAAGAATAACCATCTCTATTTCATTTTCATTTTTTCATTATAGCAGTTGTACTTTTTGACACCCGCATTACAGTGGTACCTCTACTTACGAATAACTCTACTTACGAATGTTTCTACTTATGAATGGAGCTCCGTCCGCCATCTTGGATGCGGTTTAGATAGGATTTTTTCTACTTACGAATTTTTAGATAGGGTTGCTCATACTTACGATTTTTCCCCCCAATGCATTCCTATGGGATTCGACTTACAATTTTTTTTGACTTACGGTACAAATGTGCGTTCGGAACGCATTAAATTCATAAGTAGAGGTACCACTGTATTAAGCTCAGCACTTTGTCCAATGATTTTGCTATAAATCATGCATTTTAAAGGGTCTGACCTCCATACCCTAAGGATTACTGTAAAACCATGGAAGGTTTGTATCTCCAGATGCCATAAAAACTTGGTTATCTAGCAACTTGGATCCCGTTAGTAAGAGACTGGGGGAATTAACGATGTAACACTATGACACGAAGATAGCAAGTTTTATATGAAGATTAACTTTTATAGAAGTCAACTGCACAAAGGTGGGAAAGAATAATGAAAGGTACTGAGAGGAGTTGTAATGACCCGATTCAAATTTCAGTTTCAGACTAGAAGCATGTATATGTACTTTGGCAAAAGATTACGGGGGCTTTGCTTGGCTTAAATTTGATGGGACGATTTATGTGTGGGGGGGCTGATTAGACTGCCATGATCTCAGGGCTGAAAAGTGTTCAAAGACAGAAACAAATTGCCTTTCTCAATTCCCGTAGCTTAGTGGTGACTGCAACTCAGACAAAAAAGAAAAACAGCAAAAACGTGCAAGTAATTCTTCTGTTTGTTTCTAAAGTTGCATTTGCCCATAGTTGTTGTGACAACTCATGGGATCCAATTTAATTTGTGCAGTAGATTCAAGTTTTAAAAGAAGGTTCTGGTTCTGTGTTTGTGTTATGCACATCATTTGATGGTTTCCAGTGTAAACTCCTAGACCTTTTAACCAGGTTCATAGCCCAGGATAAATGAGAGAAAGAATTCTGAAGTCCTGACACAAACTCCTGATTCAGGTTCTACTGTACCTCTTGAATCTAAGAGTCCTTGAGTGGTCAAGGAAAATGGGAGTTGTAGTCTCAGATGGCACCAGGTTGGGGAACATTGGTCCAGGTATGAGAGAAGGAAAAATGAATCTGCAGAATACACACACACACACACACACACACACACACACACTGAAAACATTCCTCCCCCCCCTTAAATCTTTGGTACCTGGGAGTAAGTACCATTGGGGGAAGTCATGTGCTTTAAATGTATGCTTCGTATGCAGCCCCAGTCTGAATCCTGGAATGAATCATACAACCAGAACTAAAATCTAATTCTTGCCGACCAGAAAGTCGGCGGTTCGAATCCCCGTGACGGGTGAGCTCCTGTTGTTCAGTCCCTGCTCCTGCCCACCTAGCAGTTTAAAAGCACGTCAAAGTGCAAGTACCGTGTTTCTCATATTATAAGACATGTCTTATATTTATTTTTTCCTCAAAAAAACACACTATGGCTTATTTTCAGGGGATGTCTTATATTTTTCCTCCTCCTCCTTCCATGGCCGGTTTTGCTGCTGTGCCTATCACTATGTCTTATTTTCGGGGTATGGCTTATATTCCTTGAATGCTTAAAAATCCTGCTATGGCTTATTTTATGGGTATCTCTTAAAATATGAGAAACAGGGTAGTTAAATAGGTACCGCTCTGGTGGGAAGGTAAATTGTGTTTCCGTGCGCTGCTCTGGTTCGTCACAAGTGGCTTAGTCATGCTTACCACATGACCTGGAAGCTGTCTGTGGACAAACGCTGGCTCCTTCGGCCAGTAAAGCGAGATGAGTGCTGCAACCCCAGAGTCGTCTGCGACCGGACTTAACTGTCAGGGGTCCTTTACCTTTACCTTTTAAATATACCTACCGGTATACATAGATTTGAATTGTTTCCCTCATGTGCCAAGTTTAGCATTATGTGTTCAGGGCCGTCTTAAGCCTATCCAGCACCGTGGTTCAAGGATCCCTCCGGCACCCCACTCCCCGCCCCCGTTCCCATAGTTGCTGCCGGCAGCTTTGCGGGGCTGAAGGAGGTGGGCAGCGGCTGGAGGGCGAACCCAGGAGTCCCGGCTCGGCTCCCTGCACCCTCCGCCTCCTCTCTGTTCTGGCCCCTCCCCTCCAGCTTGGCTTTGCTGCTGCACTGCGCTGCGTGGTGCAGGAGCTGCCGGGGGTGCGCGCAACGAAAGGGGGAGGAGGAGGGCAGAGAGGGATGGAGGGAGTGTGGGGCCTGCCTCTCCTTCCTCTTCCTCTGTGTGGCACCAGGGCCACTGGCCAGGACCAGCTCTCGCCTCTCCATCCCAGCCGGGCTGGTAGGCAGCTCCTCGGTGGAGAAACGGCGGAGGCTGTAGGCGCGGCACTGCTTCGGAGCGGAGGGCGCCGCGCCCAGCCTCTGCCTCTTCCCTGGCGCCCGTGCCTCGGTGGCCACGGCAAGCGGAGGCTCCAGGCGTGAAGCTGCTTCAGTGCGGAGGGTACCGAGTCCAGCCTCCACCTCTTTCCAGGCGTCCTCCAGAACGTGGCACGAACTTGGCGCCCTGGTTCCCTGCGCTACTTGCCTCTATGGGCAAGATGCCCCTGTTTGTGTTGCTGCTATGGTTCACATTATATATACACATGTGTGCCCCCACACACTCAACAGGTAAACAAAGCTGTGGCACCCCTTTCGTGTCTTCCTGAAAAGAATACAGCATCTTGATAAGAATGCAAAAAGTGTCACCTTCTGCCAAAAGCAGCTTGGTATTGTTTTCTCTTGTGAGAGTCAA
The DNA here is from genome assembly GCF_963506605.1 of Zootoca vivipara. Lineage (NCBI taxonomy): Eukaryota > Metazoa > Chordata > Lepidosauria > Squamata > Lacertidae > Zootoca > Zootoca vivipara. The sequence continues at coordinate 41,145,991 of NC_083290.1, read as the reverse complement.
ACCTTTTCATTTGATAGAATTACTTTCCAGACATTCAAACAGATTTAATTAACACAGACAATACAAAGCAGCACTGAAATAAGATTAGTTGAGGACAAAATCAGATCAAGATATAAATTGTATATCCTCCCCCCCATTTCTACCTTCACTTTGGAGCAATCAGCATTTCTTAGTCTGTGAGAAGCAACCCAAGTCACTTTTCTTTTGTTTCATTTTTGTTGGACAAGACCCTGATGAGATGGTCACCCCACCTATTTCCCAGTAGATGGTTGTTTTCAGCATACGGTAAGTTGAAAATTTAAGATAATTGTAGTCTACACATATTGATTTGTTAAAACATACAAAGAGAGGAAATTAATGCCTGCACACGTGTGTGTGTGTGTGTGTGTGTGTGTGTGTGTGTGTGTTACCACAACAGTTTGGGTTGCTTCCCGTTAAGTTACTTATGTCCATTAACTTTAATACGTCTACTTTTAGTAGAACTAGCACTTGATACGGTACAACCCATTTTTTCAGTGCAGGCGTTCAGTTGACAAGTCCAGTGAATGGTCATTTGGGGGGGGGCACCTGACTCTGTCCCTCCTGCTACATCCCTTTATGGATGCTTGAATGAGCCTTCCAGATATACAGACGAAGGACTCTGTTGATATGATCTGGGTAGGGATGGTAGAATCAGTTTCTCATTTCCCACCATCTTAAATTCAGTTCTCTATATCAATTTGCATTTTTAAAAGTTCTCATGAAAATTATTCAGCATTTTAGTATGAGTTTTCCTACAATACATATTTTTGTGTGCAACTTTTCCTAACATACATATTTTCGCAAAGCAATTTTGCCTAACACAGTGCATTTTTTGCATTCTATTTGCACTAATATATGCTTTTTTATGTACACTTTACCCTACTATAAACCTTTTTACACTATTACTGCTTGGCTGGAGAACTGCATTGCAAACATCAGAAAAGTGCTAAAGGATGGTTATATTTGGTTCATGGAAAGTAAGAATTAGAGGGGGACTTCCAGAGAGGAAATGAAAGACTAGGATATCATCCGCTGGCACTCCCATCCACAGAGATAATTATATGGTGATTAATATAATCAAGATCATCAGAGTTCAAACAACTGCTATCCTTTGAAATCTGATCAAGGGACCACTGGATAATGCTTTGCTCATGCATCTTCATCATGATACCATTAGGTGGTAACTTGAGTGTGTTACTCACTGAACCAGATAGAAGTTCACAAAACTTAATAAGTCAGAAGTGGTGCTTTATATTGAATTAGCCTTCACACATTTTCAAGTGCAGAATGCTGAAGAGTAGAGAAACCCAGAAGATACATTGATGGGTGGACTGGGCCTTTGATCAATTCTCTTTCTTGGGGATGCACAAATTGCCATTCATAGAGCTTAGCCTAAGCCTCTCTGGCTTTGGAATATTCTCTCAAACATGAACCTGGTTCCAGTTCACTTTAACAGCTGTAGAGTTTCTCCTTCTGTGAAGTCTCTGGGTAATGAGATCTTTGACTTAGGGAATGTAGTTCTTGTTTTGATGAGAGAGCATAGCTAAACTATGAAATTTGTTCCCACAAGCAGTGATGGTCACCAACTTGGATGACTAAAAGGAGATTAGACAAATTCAAAGAAGTTAAGGGCAATCAATGGCTACCTCCACTGTTGGAAGCAGAATGTCTCTGAATGCCATTTGCTTTAGTTGGCCACTACAGTATAAGGACAGAATGCTGGACTAGAAAGGCCATTGTCCTGATCCAGCAGGCTTTTCTTATGAGAGCATTCAATTGTTTATTATATTGTGAATTTGTGTTATGTTTTTAAAATGTTACTATTTGCCCCATAGTATTATGAAAAAGGGCAGAATACTATTAATTAATTTAAATAAATGATACAAAACAAAACATGGGGGTAGGTCAGTGAGTGAAATCCAAATACACAGAAATACATGTTCATTCATTGGAACCTGTTAGCTGAACAGTTTTTTGGGAAATCTCATTTGCCCAAGTTTCTAAGATGTGCATTCACCCATACTTTGTTCTAGACATTATAAAGGTAAAGGTAAAGGGACCCCTGACCATTAGGTCCAGTCGTGACCGACTCTGGGGTTGCGCGCTCATCTCGCATTATTGGCCGAGGGAGCCAGCGTACAGCTTCCAGGTCATGTGGCCAGCATGACAAAGCTGCTTCTGGCGAACCAGAGCAGCACACGGAAACGCTGTTTACCTTCCCGCTGTAGCAGTACCTATTTATCTACTTGCATTTTGACGTGCTTTCGAACTGCTAGGTTGGCAGGAGCTGGGACCAAGCAACAGGAGCTCACCCCGTCACAGGGATTCGAACCGCCGACCTTCTGATCAGCAAGCCCTAGGCTCAGTGGTTTAACCACAGCGCCACCTGGGTCATTATAGATGCACATAAATTTTTTGCTTCCTGAATTATTTCCTCAGGTATGGGAGGTCTCTTTCAAAATACATTCAGATATTTCCATTGAAAATAATTACTGTTTTGCCACACAATTTTGACTTGTAAGTCTTCTCAAATATTGGTACCTGTTACTACCTCATGGAGAGCTTTATTGCTTGCAAAAACCTGCTCACTTGCAAGATTCAGATGCTGACTTCTAGAAGGGTAGAGACCACCGTGCCAGGAAGCAGGGAGCTGAGCTGACTCTCTTGCCCAGGAAATGTTTATGGGTTGTTTTTGTTCCAACAGCCAGTGGTGCTATGTACTCTTCTAGCTAGAGTGTCTGGAAACGAACACAGGATGTCCCCATAGCACAAATTGTCATAAGTTACTTCGTCACTCAGCCTTGAAATACTTTTAGAAACAGAAATAGAAGCCCATTTATACCACATGACTGCAAGGTGGAAGGGAGGCATACTATTTTATGCTGTTTCAGTCGTTGAGATGTTAGCTTAGTGGTAGAGCATCTGCTTTACATATAGAAGGTTCCAGGTTCAATCCCTGGTATCTCCGGGTAGGAATTGTAATGTTAGCTGCCTGAAACTCTGAAGAACTGCTGTGTTGATGTAGACAATACTGAAGTAGATGGACCAATGGTGTGACTCAATGCAAGCCAAGTTCCTATGTTCCCAAGAGCCAGGGCAGGTAAATACAGGCCAAAATAGATCACTAAACTGCTTAACAATGATATTTAAATTCTGCTCTGGGTTTCTCTTGTCTGAGAGTCTGTAAAACCCCACACTTTGAATATAGGCTCACAGCCATATTCCTTATTCATGGGTCTATAGAGGAGTAAATATAATTAATATATTCTCTTCCAATTCCCATCAAAGAAAGCAGGACCACACACAACAGTTCCTGATTAAAAACATCCATGATCCAGACCTTGGCTTGTGCTTGTCCTAGCCAGCAAGGAGCTTTGCAAACTCTAGAAGCTCCATTTATCCTTTGCCCTTGAATGTCTTTGAACTCATTTGTCTTTTGCCTTTGAACTCATTTGTCATTTTCCTAATTTTTAAAGAAAATAGAGCTAGTTTTCTTCTGAGCTGAACTCCTTATTGGTCATTACTCTAAGTTTTGTGCCACAAGGATCTTTAGGCAAAGTTTGAATATTGTTTTGACTCTGAAACTGACTTGACTAATAATGAAGTGAAAAGGCAGAGAGAAAAAACCCATGGGACTGAATCAAATTTAAGATGAGAATAAATCAATATCATCTTTGCCTGCTACTTTCAACATTCTACTACAGGAAAAACGGTAAGGCAGACTCAGTAGCAAGCTGTTCACAGCTAGAAACTTGCAAGATACAGGAAAGCACAAGACTGCATGATAAGAATTCTTAAGCAAGAGTTCAAAGGCCTCTGGGACAAACATGAATGTTTTCCTCTAATCCATGATACTCTGATATGGCACTTTACACATGCCATAATGGTGATGTTTGATTTCAGCTTGAGTATGCAAAGATGGCAGAGACTGGGACAGTTAGCATGCTCAAACACCCTTCCACATATGGTCAGAGCATAATTTCAGAAACACCTGAACAGCCCTTAAAGGTAAAGGGACCCCTGACCATTAGGTCCAGTCGTGGACGACTCTGGGGTTGCGGCGCTAATCTCGCTTTACTGGCCAAGGGAAAATCGGTGGTCCCTGTTGTTATCCACTGTTAGGAATAGGGTGGTGGTGGTTTTCAGAAAGGGCAGGAAATTCCCCCTCCCTGGGCCTGGTCACCATTTTGGCTTCTTCCTGCATAGAAAAAAGGCAGGAGCGCCATCTTGTTTTAGCGGGAGCACCATCCTATTTTGACCGGAGCACCATTTTAACCCCCCACAAGAAAGCAAAGAATTAGGGATGCCTGTTAAGAGGAATCCTAGTCCAGCTCTCTCTTATAAGAGGGTGATTAGGGGCCCTTCCCGATCCCTCCGTTCGGCACGGGCCCCTGCAGTGCCTCAGCAGGCCTTGGAGCAGTTGGGGGCGATTGCAGCTGATATTGGGCCTGATCCTACTGCTGTGATGAGATTCACCGTGAAGTTGAGACTCTGGTGCAGCACTTTGGGGGCTGAGACGTAGCCTGGGCCTTCCCCTTTGTCCACCATTTTTAAGGCTCAGGGTCCTTCCAATCTGAGCGAGGATATGAGGCTCTGCTCTTCCCAATCTCAACCCTCCAGAATTCCCTTGCCATCCAGTCCCCGGGGTCACACCAGGAGTATGGGGGCTTGGATGCAGCCTGCCCCTCAGTCTAGGCTGCCATGTTCGCAGTCTGTGCCCTCAAGGGCAGGGCCTGCAGGGGCAAGATTGGCATCACCTGGGGGAATGAGGGTTATTGCCCAGCCAAGCACCTCACATTTATTTAGTTCTGCGCAGATTGTTCCTGGCCAGTCAACGGGGGTGCTTGGCATCTAGTTGTCGGATGAAGATCTCCTGGTGCCCAGAGTCCCTTCCGCTGGTGGCAAGTGGCAATGGAGGCATCACTCTAGACGGAGGGCCAGGAGGAGCAGGGATGGTGATTCCACCTCCTCTACAGGTATGTCCTCACAGAGTTTTGATGATGATTCAGATGCTAATTCGGCCTCTACATGGGGCCATGGAGAATCTGCTTCGGGCCTCCTTTGATGGGTGTGGCAGTGTAAGGCTAACACACATAGGGCCAGAAAGGAAATCCAATTGTTCTCTGGCACTATGAGCATCTGGAAAAAACCTTCAGAAACACACACACACACACACACACACACACACACACACACACACACATATACACACACACACACCTGTCCCTCCATATTTATGATTCTTTATTAAGCCGTTAGCATTCCATGAAAAGAGGAATTCTTTTGCCAGCAGAAGAATGCAGATGATGGAAACGAGGAGGGTGGGGGAAGAGGAGAATCTGAGGTGAGAAAAATTAATCAAATGCCCATTTAAACTCTCAGAGTGGAACTCTTCCCAAAGCTTCATTCTGCCTGACTCATTTTTATAAGTCATCTGGGCAGGTGGCAAGGTCTGTTTGCTCAGATATGGGTACAAGGGAGCAAAAGATGGAGGGGCTGCTCCACATTTAGGAAGCAAATTAAATATATGTTGCTTGACAATACACTTGTCAGGGTGTCGGGAATACATATGCAGAATGTATAAACTGTGGTAATTAAGCTTTAGTGGAGACAATTTAGGCTGTCAGTCTAAATGCTTATGACATTCCCTTTCCTAATTTTGTCTGCCTTTGCAGTGTGAATCAGTCTATTTAAATTAGTTTATGCAACAAAACAAAACATTTCTTTTCTAAGCAGGATAATCCAGGTATCTTCTAGAGCAGAAACACAAACACACACTTTTTGGTGTGCAATGCAAAAGACAGTTATTCCTGCAAAGTTCATGAGAAATTGCGATAACAGGATTAGCAAAAGGAAGAACAAGGAAACAGTGGGGTCACTTAGGGGAGAAGATGTTGAAATGCGAAGAGGGGACAGAGAAAGGGCAGAAATCCTCAATACCTTCTTCGCCTCAGTCTTCTCCAAAAAAAGAGAAAACAATGCCTGACCTGAAGAATATGGAGCAGATCATTCAGCAGGGGAAACACAGCCCAGAATAAGTAAGGAGGTAATACAAGAATACTTGGCTAAATTAGATGTATTCAAGTCTCCAGGGCCAGATGAACTACATCCAAGAGTATTAAAAGAACTGGCAGAGGTGATTTCAGAACCACTGGCAATAATCTTTGAGAATTCATGGAGAACAGGCGAAGTCCCAGCAGACTGGAGGAGGGCAAATGTTGTCCCTATTTTCAAAAAGGGGGAAAGAGAGGACCCAAACAATTACCGCCCAGTAAGCCTGACATCAATACCAGGAAAGATTCTAGAGCAGATCATTAAGCAAACGGTCTGTGAGCACCTAGAAAGAAACTCTTTGATCACTAAAAGTCAGCATGGGTTTCTGAAAAATAAGTCATGTCAGACTAATCTGATCTCATTTTTTGACAGAATTACAAGCCTGGTAGATGAAGGGAATGCTGTGGATGTAGCCTATCTTGATTTCAGCAAGGGCTTTGACAAGGTGCCCCATGATATTCTTGTAAACAAGCTGGTAAAATGTGGGCTAGACAATGCTACCATTCAGTGGATTTGTAACTGGCTGACTGACCAAACCCAAAGGGTGCTCATCAATGGCTCCTCCTCATCCTGGAGAGTAGTGACTAGTGGGGTGACACAGGGTTCTGTCTTGGGCCCAGTCTTGTTCAACATCTTTATCAATGACTTGGATGATGGGCTTGAGGGCATCCTGAGCAAGTTTGCAGATGACACCAAATTGGGAGGGGTGGCTAACACCCCAGAGGACAGGATCACACTTCAGAATGACCTTAACAGATTAGACAACTGGGCCAAAGCAAACAAGATGAATTTTAACAAGGAGAAATGTAAGGTATTACACTTGGGCAAAAAAAAAAATGAAAGGCACAAATACAGGATGGGAGACACCTGGCTTGAGAGCAGTACATGTGAAAAGGATCTAGGAGTCTTGGTAGACCACAAACTTGACATGAGTCAGCAGTGTGATGCAGCAGCTAAGAAAGCCAATGCAATTCTGGGCTGCATCAATAGGAGTATAACATCTAGATCAAGGGAAGTAATAGTACCACTGTATTCTGCTCTGGTCAGACCTCACCTGGACTACTGTTTCCAGTTCTGGGTACCACAGTTCAAGAAGGGTACTGACAAGCTGGAACGTGTCCAGAGGAGGGCAACCAAAATGGTCAAAGGCCTGGAAACAATGCCTTATGAGGAACGGCTTAGGGAACTGGGTATGTTTAGCCTGGAGAAGAGAAGGTTAAGGGGTGATATGATAGCCATGTTCAAATATATAAAAGGATGTCATATAGAGGAGGGTGAAAGGTTGTTTTCTGCTGCTCCAGAGAAGCGGACACGGAGCAATGGATTCAAACTACAAGAAAGAAGATTCCACCTAAGCATTAGGAAGAACTTCCTGACAGTAAGAACTGTTCGGCAGTGGAATTTTCTGCCAAGAAGTGTGGTGGAGTCTCCTTCTTTGGAGGTCTTTAAGCAGAGGCTTGACAGACATCTGTCAGGAATGCTTTGATGGTGTTTCCTGCTTGGCAGGGGGTTGGACTGGATGGCCCTTCTTCCAACTCTATGATTCTATGAATTCTTTCCCCCTAAGCAGAAACAGGACAAGTAAGTAAGTAAGTAAGTATAAATAAATAAATAAATGTCCATTTCCCAAATGTTTGGGGTGTATTTTCCTACTAATAATTTATTTTATTATTTACTTACCATATTTATTTTATTAAGTTTTTTAGGCTGCTTTTCTGGGCAAATGCCTACACAAAGTGGCTTGCAATCAAAAATAGACATAGATAAAAGGAACTATGTTAAAAGGTAAAGGTAAAGTTTTTTAGGCTGCTTTGTGGTCTCTTCCAACTCTATGATTCTATGATTCTATGATTGTGTGTGTGTTCAAATAAAATCCTCTAGAGACATTTATGAAGTTTTGCAATATTTCTGGATCCATTTACTTGTATATTCCCAGTATTTAAATGCTGGCAAAAAGCCCTGCCAAAGCAGCTCACATAAGCATTTATAATCATAAAATGAGGGACCCAGGTGGCGCTGTGGGTTAAACCACCGAGTCTAGGGCTTGCTGATCAGAAGGTCGGCGGTTCGAATCCCTGCAATGGGGTGAGCTCCCGTTGCTCGGTCCCAACTCCTGCCCACCTAGCAGTTCAAAAGCACATCAAAAAGTACAAGTAGATAAATAGGGACCGCTCCATCGGGAAGGTAAACGGCGTTTCCGGTTCGCCAGAAGCAGCTTTGTCATGCTGGCCACATGACCCGGAAGCTGTCTGCGGACAATCGCCGGCTCCCTCGGCCTATAGAGCGAGATGAGTGCCGCAACCCCAGAGTTGGTCACGACTGGACATTTACCTTTACCTTACTAGTGATGTAAACCTGGCTGGAGGAGGGCTGGCCATATTCTTCCTCATTTTGGTGATATGTATAGCATTTCTGTTAAAAGTATAGTAGTAATTCCTAAATTTGCATCCATCTTTTTAAATAAAAACCCTTATAAACTGGCATCCACAAATTTTATGCACATTCCTTTTTTCATGTATCTTATCAAAATTTTAAAATTATACGAAAAGAAAAAAATTCAGATGGAAAAGTAATACAGTAAAGTAAAGAAAGAGTGAAGGTTCTGTGGAGGGTGGTGCTGGACATTATGCAGCTTCAATACAGACATGTATCAACAGAAGTCTAGTGTCCAGATCAAGGGAAGTAATAGTACCACTCTATTCTGCCTTGGTCAGACCACACCTGGAATACTCTGTCCAATTCGGGGCACCATAATTTAAGAAGGATATTGACAAGGGTAGGATATTGAGTCCTACCCTCCAGAGCAGGAGAAAACAAGCATGCTCCCTCCCCCCCCCCATAATATTTATTCATTTTAAAATAGTACAAAATACAAAAAAAATCACAAAAACAAAAACAAACAGACAGAAAACAAACATAAAAACATAAAAAAGAAAAACATATCAATTACAACAAATCTTTCATTTTTTACTTGACATTGTAGACTTTTTCAATTCCCCCATCACTGGGTCCATTTTTAAATCCAACTTAAGCAATTTTCATATTATATCTTAAATCATTTTAACACTTTTTTATTGCCTCTCAACTATTCCTAATCTATAAACATCAACTATCCTTAACCTATAATTCATCAATTATTCTGAATCAGAAATTATTTTCCCAACCATCTATCTTCTATTTCACCCCTTAGCCTAAAATTTATTCCCAAAAATTAACCATCTATCTTCTATTTCACCCCTTAGCCTAAAATTTATTCCCAAAAATTATCCATAAATTGGAAGTGAGAGCTGGACCATAAAGAAGGCTGATCGCCGAAGAATTGATGCTTTTGAATTATGGTGCTGGAGGAGACTCTTGAGAGTCCCATGGACTGCTAGAAGATCAAACCTATCCATTCTTAAGGAAATCAGCCCTGAGTGCTCCCTGGAAGGACAGATCGTGAAGCTGAGGCTCCAATACTTTGGCCACCTCATGAGGAGAAGAATCCTTGGAAAAGACCCTGATGTTGGGAAAGATTGAGGGCACTAGGAGAAGGGGACGACAGAGGACAAGATGGTTGGACAGTGTTCTCGAAGCTACGAACATGAGTTTGACCAAACTGCGGGAGGCAGTGCAAAACAGGAGTGCCTGGCGTGCTATGGTCCATGGGGTCACGAAGAGTCGGACACGACTAAACGACTAAACAACAACAACATCCATAAATTCAGATATTGCTTCTTCTATCCTAATAACATTTATTCACTTAGATCTAATTCAGCCTCGCCTCCCCTGGACTCGAGGTCTCCTAGACGATTCAGCCAGTTCCATAGGTCATTCCAGTTCCGAACATCTTAATCAGTCAGAAAATAACATCCATTATTACTCCTTATCCCACTCCCACTCTGTCACAACCTATCCACCACACTTCCTTCTTCATCCCCTGCAGTCTCCCCAATTCTTTAACTCTAACACGATGCCATCCATCTAGATTTCCACTTTTCATTCCTTTCACAATTTTTGTTCCCCTTAGATTCTGACCCCAGTATGGATCTTGCTCTCCCTCTCTCACTGGGAGGGCATTATTCCATGCTGGTTCTTCTTTAAAAGCCCTTTGAGTCAAGCATGGGTCTTGTTCCCCCCATCTCACTGGGAGAACAATATTCCATGCCCCTGCCTCTTCTTCTTTAGATTCAATTGCATTGTCCAGGACTGATGAATGTTCATCTTTCTTCAATTTTTCAATTTCCACACACTTCTGGTTTATTTTTCCAATCTGTATTGTATTCTGATGTACTTTGCTTCTTAGATCTCGTAGCAAATTCAGGAATTCCTCTTGAAAATCTGAGAAGTCAGATGTTATTGTGTCTACTGGCATCTTGCTGTTTCAAATTTCATGGGAACAGCACAGATTACAAAACAGGAAATGGCGCAGTTCGTATTTCCAAACTTCAAAGACAGAATTTGTATCCGAACTGGTTGCAGACTAGCATTTTCAGTTCTTCTTAATACCTTAAAATTCTTATGTCCATTTGCAAAAAGAGCATTTATCAGACTTCTTATTCACAGCCTTATATTTTGCGCTCTCTTCAATACTGTCAGTTCCTGACCTCAAAGAGGTAAACAAATTCCTTCCTATTGTGACGTCATAATGGCGGCTCGCTGATCCCTCCAGGGACCCGACTCCAGCTTACAGGGGGACTTTCCCCAGTCCAAAATAAAAAAAATTGCAGGAATTTTACTAAGTTCAACCCTTCTCCTCTTTACCCTGCCTCAGGGGGAAGGTTTTAAGTTCAATCTTTGGAAATTGAAAGCTTCCTGTCAATCTTTCCGGCTTCAGGCAAATTAACTGCGTCTCAGTTCACTCCATGGGGGAGATCAACTTCTGTTTTTAAATATCCTCCTGTGGCCAATTCTTTCTGATTAAATTTTTTTAAAGTCCTTTTCTTTACTCACGGTATCCAATGTCTTCAGATCCTTTAAATTTCGAAAAATCCACCACTCCACAGGCTGCCGGCACGGAGCTTCACGCTGCGAGAGTAGTGATTTGATTCACAAAGGCACCCACGTCTCCACTCCGCTCACTCTCGGCTCCCTTAATAGGGCTTACGGGGAGCAGAGGAGATGAAAAGGGGTGCAGCTGAGTCCCCACGTCCCCAGACCGCTCGATCTGAGGCTCATTTGGGGGTCCGTGGCGCTCTCGCGGCTCCCCCCTCCCTCACAGCACCAGGGAATCTCAGAGCTCGAGATTCTCTCACCAGACAGCAATGGTGGTAGACCGGAAGTCCAAGCATGCTCCTCCATGTGACAGCAGTCTCCCTTGGGAGGTTGTGGACTCTCCTTCCTTGGCGGTTTTTAAGCAGAGATTGAATGGTCATCTGTCATGGATGCTTTAGCCGAGATTCCTACATTGCAGGGGGTTGGTCTGGATGAGACTTCTAACTCTATAATTCTATGATTTCATAGATTATTTCTAGATCATTTCTAGATTATATATATCTAGAAAAGCAACTACTGCAATCATTACCAGTATGTTGAGGTGGATCAGATAAAATGGTAATCTTAATCCCCTGGTTTTCTTATCATGTGTGCACTTTATGTACAGTTCAATCCCTTTTGGCCCCTCCCGGAAGCATCAGGGGTTTTAGCGAATGCAGACCCACTGAAATTAGTAGATGTGGCAAATTTAGATCCATTAATTTAAATTGGTCTACTCTAAGTAGAGGGACGTGGGTGGCGCTGTGGTCTAAACCACAGAGCCTAGGGCTTGCCGATCAGAAGATCGGTGGTTCGAATCCCTGCGATGGGGTGTGCTCCCGTTGCTTGGTCCCAGCTCCTGCCCACCTAGCAGCTCAAAAGCACGTCAAAGTCCAAGTAGTTAAATAGGTACCACTCTGGCGGGAAGGTAAACGGCATTTCCGTGTGCTGCTCTGGTTTGCCCGAAGCGGCTTAGTTATGCTGGCCACATGACCCGGAAGCTGTCTGCGGACAAACGCCGGCTCCCTCGGCCAGTAAAGCGAGATGCGTGCCGCAGCCCCAGAGTCGTTTGTGACTGGACTTAACAGTCAGGGGTCCCCTTTACCGTTTACCTTACTCTAAGTAGAAACCCAGGAAACCCATTCTGCTATTTTTTGTGATGCAGTTTCTCTGCTTTAGTGATGCATAAACAGCTGCCCTATCCCAGTTCATTCATTTGCAGTTGTCAGAACATAGATCTGTGGTCTACAAACCGCTCATTCCCTTTGCATAATATTCATGCTCCTGTATAAAAATTAAAGGTGGCTTTCAAAATGTACCATGCAGAAAACAGCTTTGCAAAGCATAAGAAATACATGCTGACGAGGCAATTATAAGCTTTCTCCCAGAAATGAGGATTTTAACTGCAAGTAAATGGCTTGAAAGATAACAGGCTCAGTGAGCATAATGGCTTTTAGGCAGATGGGGGATAATGCTTCCCTTAAAAAAGACACTTGTACACAATAACTATAATATTTTACTCTTCTATGACACTTTCATCTTTATTTCGCAAACAACGTTTATTGGTAAGCCAGTATTTCTTTCTAATCAGATCTTTTGGCAACTGCTTATGCTCTGTGTTTTGTGAAAAGCAGCTGCATTTTGGAGCAAATGAATTTTGATAGCTTAGAATATGCTGGTGCATCTTGGAACAGTTATATGAATGCAGTTAATTTGCATTTTTCTCTTTTGTGGTCACCCCCCAACTCCCCAACCCCTTCAGCATCTCCTATCAGCAGCAATGGAATGCTGGTCATGCTCAGCCTTACAGTGGCTGGTCCATTTCAATTTGCTGACCCATTTCCACTAGTCTTTTGTTAGCATTAGAACTGTTTCTTTCCTGAGTGGCAGATCCTGAGACAAAGGGTTGGAAACAAAGGGTGATACCTGGCACATTGCCAGGACAGGTTTAGCTGCAGGTCAGCACAGAGACAAGTCATAAATTTAAATCTTTATTCAAGAAAACAGCATGCAAGCGGAGACTGCCCCCACAACACAGTTGCCAGGACTGACAATCTGCGACTCCTACTTCCTCCTAAGTCTCCTCCCCAGCTGGGTGTCTCCCAAGCATCCTTAAGCTATGCCTGTGTCCTTTGTTCTGCTACACACAAGGCTCTTCATGACCCTGGAGACAAAGGGTCATGTAGGAAAGGCAGTAGGAAAGGCAAGCTCCGTGGATGCTTCTGACACCCTGGCGCCTCCCTCACGGCTTCATATGCAGAGTCTGAATTGCTTCCTGAATCTGGCTCTTCTCTCTCACTCAAGCCTGTTGCTTTTTCAGTGTCCAATCATTCTGCCCCCCCTCTTTCTCCTCAGATCTGTTCTCAGTGTTCCACCACCACTCCCCTAGCTCTAAGCCTTCCTCTTCTGGGGAACCTCCCACCACTCCTTGTCATCCAGCTAGTCACTGACACACATCAGGGGACAGAGCCTGGTAGGATAGGAAAAGAACATATAAGGTTGGCTAGCCAACATGGTGCCTGCCAAATGTTGATGGACCACAATTCACATCCTCCCTTAGTCTTAGCCATGCCAGCTGGGGCTGATGGGAGTTGGAATCCAGCAACATCTGGAGGGTACCCTGTTGGCTATCTCTATTATAAGGTGTCCACTTACACATTGCCAAAACAAAGGATACAGATTTGCATAAAGTTTATGTATGCTTTTTATGCAAATATGTGTGATGCTCAGTCTGCTATATAGCTGCAAAGTCTATATGAATTTCTCCTAATATACACTTTTTTGTGTGCTATGCCAATACACTCTATTCAGCAGAACACAATACAGATTGAAAAAATGAGCCAGAAGAGTGCGGAAACTGAAAGAGGATTAATCTTACCAGAGAGACCAGAGATGGAAGATGAACATTTACCATTCCGGGACAATGTGATAGATCCTAAGGAAGAAGAGGAGGAGGCATGGGATATTATTCTCCCAGTGGGGGGGGGGACCCATGCCTAATTCAAAAGGTCTTTAAAGAAGAACAAGTGTGGGATGATGTTCTCCCAGTGAGAGAGGGAGGCCAGGTCTCACACTGGGGTCAGAATTTAATGGGAATAAAAGTTGTGGAAGGAAGTAGATAAATAAGTACCGCTACAGCGAGAAGGTAAACGGTGTTTCCGTGCACTGCTCTGGTTTGCCAGAAGTGGCTTAGTCATGCTGGCCACATGACCTGGAAGCTGTACGCCAGCTCCCTCAGCCAATAACGTGAGATGAGCGCCGCAACCCCAGAGTCGGTCACGACTGGACCTGATGGTCAGGGGTCCCTTTACCTTTAGGTAGCTGTGTTGGTCTGCCGTAGTCAAAACAATAATAAATCCTTCCAGTAGCACCTTAGAGACCAACTAAGTTTGTTATTGGTATGAGCTTTCGTGTGCATGCACACTTCTTCAGACTTAGTTGGTGTCTAAGGTGCTACTGGAAGGGATTTTTTTATTTTGTTTTAACTGAGATGGTCATTGAATTCAGTGGTGTTTACTGCTGAGTAGACCTTCTTAGGATCGAAGTCTTAGAGCATCAGTGCTTGAATTAAGCTGACAATAGAGGGGGTGTTAGAACCTCTGCCTTGCACACCCTGAGCTACCAATGCTGCCGTTCTGTTCACACAACAGCACTTCTCCTCCCTCTCCCCTTCCCTGCATTCCCCTTTGCACCCTCAAAATCTGCTCTAGAGACCTCCAGAGCAGTTTTTTTGAGGGGAGGCAGGAGGGCAAGAGAAGAAGTGGGAGTCCTGAGGTGCATACAGAAATCTGTTGGATCAGCACTGGAAACAAATAACTGTATTAAAAATGTTAATGGAGGCACAGTTTTAATGTAGGCGGAAAATCAGGGACAGGGTCTAGTGAATATCAATAAGAACCTCTACCTATCCCCCAAACACCCAAATAATATCTCAAAAGCCATGGTAGGGCAACAGTTAATTTTAAAAATGCCATACTTGACAGCCATATGTCAAGAATGCTTTGATGGTGTTTCCTGCTTGGCAGGGGGTTGGACTGGATGGCCCTTGTGGTCTCTTCCAACTCTATGATTCTATGATTCTATGTACAGTGGTGCCTCGCTTAACAAATGCCCTGCTTAACGAAATTTCCGCTTAACGAAAGGGTTTTTCGAGCGGAGCTTGCCTCGCTAGACGAATGCGTTTTACGAAAAATTCATCTAGCGAATCGCGGTTTCCCATAGGAATGCATTGAAATTCAATTAATGTGTTCCTATAGGCAAAAAAAATAATTCCTATGGGATTCGCTAGACGAATTTTTCGCTATAAGAAAAGACCCGTGGAACGAATTTATTTCGTCTAGCGAGGCACCACTGTATTTTGGATATATACACACCTAAAGGAATAACTTGTTTCTAGGGACATAGAAAGGCACCATTTTACTTTCCAGCCTGTGTTTGTTACATACAGCACTGTTTCTGTTCACCTGCAGTTAATCTTCTTCCAAAAACTACATCATTCATTGTTCACCACGGCAAAATAACTTCCACAATTTATGTGATTAATTGCATAAGTTATGTATGTTATATTGTCATTATATTATCCCACCCCATTCATTTCAATGCACAGGAAACACGATGCTAAGGAAGGGGGGCAATCAATTGTGCATCATTTGCAGACTAAAAACAACGATTGTATTTGCGGGTTTTATTTCCTTTCCAGACACAGGACAAATACGTGAACATTGGCAATTTCTGTGCATGTTTATTTTCATTAGAATTCTCCAACATCCCCATTTTGTTTACTTTATCTACTATAGAAGAATGTGGGGAGAGAACAATTTGTTTCAATGATGAGATCTGTGGCATTTTAAAACGGTAAGTTCTATTTTGGTACATATTGCTTAATATATTATCTTGAAAAATAAAATATACAAACCCCCACTAGCCCACTTAGCTAATTAAAAACAGTACGCATCATCCTAATTAGATCTGTTTTGATGTTTTAGCATTTTTTCCCATGGAACATTTCCCTCTTCCTCTCCTTCCCAAGTCACATTGCTCCCATGGATTCTCATTATTCACAGTTAGATATTGGAATATGTGTATTTCATAAAGAGGAGCAAGCAAAGCCCTTGCAAAACATGAAGCACATTTGGAGAAATGGGAACTTGATTGGTTATTTAGTTCATGTACTGCTTAATACATTAAAAAGTATCTCTGTGCAATGTATAGAAAACTGAAGCAACAACAGACAACTTAAAATACCACAAAACACAGTTATATATAAAAATGCTACATTAGTACAGATTTACTAATATATATAAATCAATATCAATTCATCAGTATCAATCAAATCAATATCAATTCTGACACACCCTCCCTCTCAGCCTCCAGGTTCTCACACCTGGTGCAAACAAACTCTCAGCTCACTCACCAAAGTCTCACCACGGTAAGAGTTCCTAGAAACATCATCCTTGTCTCTCACCCTGGACTTGCTATTTTATGGGCAGGCCCAAGGGGGGTGGCCGTTCCTCAGCATGCCCACAGGTATGTCCCATTCCACGCCCAGTTCCAGGTACAGTAGGTTGGCTGAGTTTCCCAGCTGTCCAAAGAACGGGAAGAGCTCTTTCTTCACCCTCTGTCCTGTCCTGGCTGGTGTGGTGATAGGACAGGGATAGGGTTGCCAGACTCAACAGAGGACAGGACTTCTGTGCCTTTAATTGCCCTGCTCTCTTTTGAGTCTGGAAACCTTAAAGAGAAACCAGCAGACCCTTTGCTTGGAAATTAAACAATGGGTCTGCTGGTTTCTCTTTAAGGTTTCCAGACTCAAAAGAGCAGGGCAATTAAAGGCATAGAAGTCCTGTCCTCTATTGAGTCTGGCAACCCTAGACAGGGATGGGAGCATCTGACCCACCTTAGCAAGGGTGTAGCTCAGCAATACCTGGTGGGCCAAAGGCTCCCCACACCTGAATAAAGCAGAGTTTTTATGTCCTTAAATTATTTTCTGATAGCTATGAAAAGGGTAGGAATTTCCCAGTGTAGGAATTTGTGGAGGGTTGTAAAGAAACATAGCTCAGTTGGTTAGAAAGTAGTGCTGATAATGCAAACGTTGCAGGTTTGATCTCTGTATGGGACAGTTGCATATTCCTGCATTTCAGGAATGACAAAATCAGGCACCCCCAAACTGCGGCCCTCCAGATGTTTTGGCCTACAACTCCCATGATCCCTAGCTAACAGGACCAGTAGTCGGGGAAGATGGGAATTATAGTCCAAAACATCTGGAGGGCCAAAGTTTGGGGATGCCTGGAGAAGATGATCCTCAGGGTCCCTTGCAATGCTACAATTGTATGATCCTATAGATACCTCTCTATAAGATAAAACTCCATTGGAAGAAGAAATCACAATACTTTTGAAAGGTGCTGGCTTGGATCCAATGGTGGCGTTGTGGAAGGTGAAAGAAAGAGAAGTGAGGTGCAGTTTAACTAGATCCCCCTTCTCCCTACATACAAACTATGCAGTTCTGCAGAGTCCCCACCTCTGGGGCAGTAGGGCAGTAGCTGTTGGAAGAGGGAGAAGCTGGGTGCTGTAGCAGGATGTGGGTAGTAAGAAAGCCCTGTTCAGTGAGCTCTGCTCTCAAAAGTTATGAACCAAGCTGTGTGTTAGAGAGGGAGAGGGAGAGAACAAACAATTACTAGGATGGTCCATGCATCACACTTGAAACACAATGTTTATTCTCAGTACATTGAAATACATTATGATTTGACAGAAAAGAGGGGGCGGGGTGAAGCAAATTACTTTACCTTTTAAATCAGGAGAAGAGGAAGCTTTGGAGTGGTTGAATACTTGGCAAACTGCTGGCAGTGCAACCTTCAAGACACTTAAGGACTTGGGCTGAAGCTGAGTCACAGTATTTCAGTAAACCATTGTCCAGGACAGAGTGCAAGTACTGTACCATCCGTGGCTATGATTTGTGGCATTATGTTAGCATCACTGGTCTAGGATATTGCACCAGTGCATTCCTACTTACGGTAATCAAAACTTTGGTCACTCAGCATTTTTCATATTGGCTGGCTAACAGTGACTATGCAGGATCTTAGCCCTACACAGAGATGCCAGAGTTCAATCCTAACTGTAGCGGGCAAAACATGCGCCCTATTGTTCAACTGCAGCCATTTCCTCATAGGGTGATGCTACCGTACTAAATGTATTAAAGCGTAATACTGTATTAAATGCAGCCATCAATACTGGATGCAGCATGGTGGATGTACCTATTTATTTAAATGCATGGCTTGCATCTAAACCCATTGACAGAAGGCATATTAGTGACTGCTAGCTGCAACAGTTAATTAGAGTTCCCATGTTCATGGGCAACATACATCCGAATAGTGGTGGAATCAAAGAATTATCAGGTTGGGGACTGTTGACCATGTACCACTTTTGAACTTTACAGAGCAAAAGACAGGAAGAGTGAGGTGCCTACAAAATTATAGATGTAAGAAATAATATATCATGTTTCAATGCCCCAAGCATTTTTTTAAAAAAATGATTTTTACCTTCCACTATAAAGTTTTCAAACCAGACACTATCTTGAAAACATCTGTAGTCATGGTCCATGAGGTCTTTGTGCATGAGGTGGGGTGCTGCCGCTACACTGCCCTCTTGGTTGCCATGATGCTTCCACCCTCTAGGACTGGTATGGGCAAGAGCACGCTGGTTTGGTTTGGGCATGGGCATACATGCCTGCCACCAACCCAGTTCTTCTGTCCTCTTGACATCACCCTGCCCCATCCCACCCTGGCCCCAACAAGTGGCAGCACTTCCAGACCAGGAGGGTGACACAGCAGCACCTTACCCCAAGCACTGCAACTGTTCCTCTGTTCATTCTTTCATCACTATTAGAAGCATAAAACTGGACAAGGTAGACAAGCCTTCTTCAACCTGGTGTCATCCAGATGTTTTGGGCTAAAACCCTCATCATCCTTTACCATTGGCAATGTTGGCTATGACTGATGAAATGCAGTCCAATAAAAACTGGAGGGCACCAGGTTGGGGAAGGCTGAGGTAGAACTTGATCTCATGTTCTTTTGAGTGTATTGAGTGAACACACTTTATGTCAAGAAATTCATCTACGTGGAAATGACGTCACAACGAACATTTCCAATTTGCTTTGCTCCATTACATTAGGGAGAATACTCTGGACGTCAACACAGTAGTGGCTGGAATTTTCCAGCATGGTCATAAATAACTGCAGAGCCTCCATTTTTGGATACATCAACAGAGATGTTTCTATTTGTCAAACCAAATGTAGTCCAGTGACAAGTTAAACCATCGGATGATGTACAGCTTGGAGGGAAACTTATCTGAAAAATGTAAGCTTCTCAAAGTGATTTTTATGTGTGTGTGCCAAGATGATTTACTTAAAATTTCTTGTCATCTGAATTGGTCATGCCACTTAGCAAATCATCTCCAGATCCAAGTAATGCATAAAAGGTCTCTCATGTTTCATTTTGCTGAATCAATACTTATTGCCATTGTTTCAATTAAGGAGGTTGATTGCAGTAAGCTCATGGCAGTCAACAAGATGCCATTGTGATCCATCAAAGGAAGTGATTCACTAACCTTGAGGGAAGGAGGAACTAAAAATAGCATTGCCTACAATCCTTTTCTTCTACACACTGCTTCCTTGCAACTTCCAGTAATCAGGATCCTTTCGAAAATAAATTTTATCTGACCACTCTTCAGTGGCTCACAGAGCAAACAGCCATAGATGTTTCCAGTTATTTACATCACTGAGCCAGCATTGCCACTGGAGGCTAAGGATGGAAGTAGAATCCATTGAACTGGGGTTCTGAAATAGAATCTCTCAAGCCTTACTGCCCAGACCGTGGTATGGCTTGTCCTGGGCTGAACCTTCAATGATAATTTTGGACCATTCAGGAGCAAATGGCAAGGGGTTGAACTATAGATGACCATTGGGATCACTTCTAACTCTACAGTTCTATGAGTCTATGAATGGTGGGTGAACCTTCAAGGATCATGGCATGGGTACAAAATTCAGAGAAAGTGTCGCAATTTTGGGGGGCGTGTGTGTGTGTGTGACTGGACTGCTTAACATATTTCTCTGTACAGGATGTCTGTGTGTTCCCTTTAATATCATTTTGAACAGGGAAAGCACTCTAGGCACCTACTCATCTGTAGAGCTCAATCCAGTGTACAGCCTCTCAACACTTCTGGAACTCTGAAAACAACTACTATACCAGAAAGGCAGATGAGAAACCTGGACCTACCGCTAACAGCTATGCTTGAAGATGATGCTTAGTAACAGGTCTTCATTGTGTGTTGGGGGTGGGGGGGTGGGGAATAATTTGTCCTGTGCAGACAAGATGAAATGGATGAATCAACTCATGGCTGAGGGAATGAGATTTGGCCTCATGGCCCCCCCTTTATGTCCTAATCAGGGGAGGACTTTCATGTGCCTAGGTTTGCTCTACATGGGGATACCTGCAGGTTACAACAGTGACTATTCACATATTTCATGTGGTCTGCACAGGGCAATTTGTTCTGTAAGTTTGCAGATGTTGCAGAGAGAGAAGCAGAGAGGGGGGAAAGGGAAAGCACGGAGCGTAGACCTTTCCCCCCCCGGTTCCGGATTTACGCAGGAGGAGAAGGGGGAGGAGATTCACTGTCCCGAGGCTATTATGTTGGGCAAAATCGCGCAAAGGGGCAGTGCCAGATTCTGGATCGGAATGAGCAGACATATTTCCAACACCTCGTTACACTGTAAATAGAGTGCACCAATGAAGACTGTTAAAAGATAAGCATGTGGAAGGTCGTTACTCTGGAGTAGTCGCAACAACCCCTGACAGTATATTAGGAATGAGAATTTCTATCCTGACTTAGGGGTCATGAGAGAGGTTGAATTAGTTGGCTGAGGTTACCTCTGGTTTGCTTTCCCTGTACATAAACCTCAAATAACAATTCTTCTGCATACGTGATCTATGGCTAACGGAACCTTAAGACATAAATCATTTTAATGAGATTTTCTATGTTTTTACAAACTGGAATTCTTTAGTGCAAAATGCTCTCTCTTGGGTTAGTCAGTTACAACTGGCTCAACAAAGATGTTTAAACTCTTCAATAGACAGTAATGTGTGGTGGGGAAGATATGCTTCAGTTATTTTTGAGAGCTTCTGTAGAGCTCATCATAGTCTGCATATAAAAGACCAGTTTTGCCACCAGTTGACTGGGTTTACACCAAAGGTAGGGATTCTCAGCATAGCTGCCAAGTTATCCCTTTTTTAAAGGGATTTTCCCTTATGCTGAATAGGCTTCCTCGCGAGAAAAGGGAAAACTTGGCAGCTATGATTCTCAGGTCAGGTGGGTCAAATGCAGTCCTCCAAGCCTTTGTCCCCCCAGGACTCTCCTCAGCCACACCTCTCACCAGCTCCTCTTTGCACCCTCCTCATGTGTTTCTCCCTGCCTGGAATGTATCCTTGAACTCTGATGACTCCTCTTACTTGCCTGGATGGAGAACAGAGAGGGGTATAAACAGGACCAGTCCAAGACATTTTGGCACCTGAGGTGGACCCCATAATGGTACCCCCTCCCTACCTGGGAAGAAGGGATGAGGGGATCTATTCATCAGAAACAAGGGGGAAAGAAAGCTCTACATTAGGATCTGCTGCCCCTGTGGATCTTGCTGCCTGAGGCAGTTGCCTCACCTTGCCTCATGGGTGGGCCAAACCTGGGTATATGAAAATGTGTGCAGAAACCTTACTGTAAAATTTACACACACACACACACACACACTTTTGCATCTAACCCAGCCCACTACTGACATGTGGCCCTCAGAAGGGAATGCGTCTCTCAGGCTAAAAATTGTTCCCCATCCTTAGTTTAGACATTCCAATAAGATATTGAGCTCCTCCTCGTTAAATTTCTTGATGTCTCTGGCTTGCCTTCAGCCCCCTTCCTATAATTAAACTTGCATAGCGTGATGTCTTCCAGTTCATTTGTAAATCTATAACATCTGCAGATGAAATCTGAGATGCAGTGTTAATTGATCTTGAAATGATCGATATTCCCATTTGAATCGAAGCATTCCTTCTAAGTTATGGTTTACTTCATTAATTGATTTAATTTTTTTATAGTTAGCTTTTCAAATTATTTTCCCCTGCAGCAGCTTACATTAAAAAGGTCACACTCGGTGTGGTCTTTCAGTGGACAGGCAATTGTATCCCACCACCCTGCTGAGAGCCTGAGGTCCCTGCTCCTGCCTCTCTGCACTGGGCCCAGGGTGGGGGCTGGCAGGCTTCATAAAGACTGCTCCTGCTGCTCACCTTCTTATTCTTTTAAATTGTTTTTAAATTGTTTTTAAATGTCTTTTAAAATTGCTTCTTTAGCGTTTTAACTGTTTTTAACCTACATCCTATATGCCTTTTAAAAGTGTGTTAGGGGTTGTTGGGTTGTTGTTGATTTTGTGGTTTTGTGTTCTAATTTTATCCTGTGAACTGCTCTGAAACTTGTGGTATAGGGCAGTATATAAATTCTATTATTATTATTATTATTATTATTATTATTATTATTATTATTTAGCTATCTTCTAGATTATGATCAGCCATAGACATTATGTAACACTACAAGATGCAAAGACTTTGGTTAAGTAAGACTGAAATGGGAATAGCTGGATACCATCAGATTTTTCTAAAATTTAACTTTGCAACAAATGTTGCCAGCTAATTCCAGAGAATGGTCAATGAGCTCCCTCTAGTGCAAGATGAATGGCTAGCACCCAGATTTCCTTACTGTCATTTTAAATAGTTCATAGAATCATAGACTCATAGAATTGCAGAGTTGGAAGGGACCCTGAGGGTCATCTCTTCCAACCCCCTGCAATGCAGGAATCCTGCCCACAGTCATGTCTGGGTGAGCTTGAACTACCGAACGTGATTAACAGCTCAACTCACTGACCCATTTTATGTTCTGCATTATAACTTTATTGCATGCTTATTTTTATCATTGCTCTCCTTCAATAAAGGTTTCCCCCCCTCCTCCTCCTGAATTCTAATTTCTGGAACATTGATATTTATTAGTGCAAATTAGTATTAATCAATGGGAAGTCATAGGTCCTACCCTGAGGCTTAGAATCAACAATTGTGGTGGGGAACCTCCAGTCTGCAGGCCCAATTAGACATGACAACCCTCCTCATTGGATCCACTGCAAGGTTTTGCCCAAGCCATGCCCACCTGTCAATCCTGAAATCATACATGACATCAGGGTGGGGCAAGGAAAAACACGAGTCCCTGACCAAAAGAAAAAAAGAAAAGAAAAGGCAATCTGCTGGTAGTTGCTGCCTGCAAAATGCTGCAGCTTTGCCCATGCAGCTTGATTTCGAACCGTGCAGGCTACATAAAAATGACTACTGTATGTCAAAATGCCCAGCGAGTGTTAGGGGACTCTTAGCATTTAGAAATGGTCCCCTGGTCCTAAATCAACCTGATGGAAGTCAAGTGGAGCTAGATGTAGGACCAGTGGATGGGAACATCATATTTGGAGCACTGAAGGGGAGGACTAGCACATGCATGCCATTCCCCTCCTATGCACTTTGGCCCCCTTTTGAATGCACACAGAAGGGTGTTCTAGGGGAGAAATCAGTATGTTTGAAGGCCACTTTATTAGTGGAGCCGGCCTTGTTGAAAACCTTTGCACTCATGCTAAGGGAAGGTGGTAGGGGGCATGAAAGTTGTGCATCAGAGGCACTGAGTCTTGCAGGGGTGCCAACTTGAATAAAATATTGTGGGGGGGGGCAGGTAAGCCCTGCCCTGCATAATCTAGCACATGATGCAGTGCACACGCACCATTTGAATGGGAATGCCCATCAACTTGGTGGGGGCTCAGCTCCCTCAAATATTTTATTGTGGGGGCTGAAGCTCCCATAGCCTGTAGGAGTTGGCTCCTATGGGGTCTTGGCAGTGCACCCAGATTCCCCTTCCATGTTTGTCCACACATGTTAAATTAGGATTGAAACACACAGAGAGATGTGAGTTTGGTGAGAAGAGACTTGTTTTGGCATTCTGATTCCCTCAAAGAATGAGAATGATGTGGCAGATAGCAGGAGTGAGCGCACCAGTTCCACCCCACACATCCCTGCACCATTCTCCTGGAGGTGGAAGCAGGGTATTTTTTCCTTTCTTGCTAGAATGGAGGTGTAGTAATGAGAGAAGCAGGAGGAATCCAATCCAGTTCACATTTAAATGTGAATCTTCCAAATTCACACTTCCCAAAGCAACACAAGAACTGAAGCACAGCCATTCTTCAAAATGTTGTAACATGTGCAATAATGGAGACACGAGGGTAATATGTGTCTCCATAAAACTGCATATATTAGTGGAAAAATGTGTTTTGTTGGGGGAAACTGCTTTGCAAAACTGAATACTAATAATGTGTATATTTGGAGATAAATATCAAAATGATGAAACCTCATGGGGCATAAAATAGCAAACTCGTGTAGAAATAGGGAGGACTGAAGTTAAGATTAGAAAAAAGAGAAAGAAACTGTAATTGACATGCTCGTCCATCCCTAGCTATATCAGAACCAAACTAGATGTGACATTAATTGTTTGAAGGTAATTAATATGTGCTGTTTTAGAAGGAAAAATATAAAAGTAAGGCAGTGGAGGTTGCCCTCCGAATGCAAATAGCAGAATTGTGGAGAACAATTTTCATGGGGATCATGGGGTGTGTGTTTGTGCAAATTCCTTCCCTCCACCTTTCCTGGTCCCTACCCTACCTGCAGATCCTTCACATTACCCTACTCCTCCTTGTTGCACATAGACTGCATTCAGATAATAAATGTTGCACCAACTTTGCTTCCAGTGTGACTGGGGACAGACACTGACTTGCTTTGCAAAGGATCTTTTGCAGAAAGAGTTCATCTTGAAAAGGACCCAAGATCTGAGCAGCTGTTCCTCTGTTACCTTCTGCCTGCCTTTCCCCAAAATGAATTCAGAAAGATCAGCAAACGTTTTTGGCAAATATTAATAAGATTTCCAACTTTTAGCACAACATAAGCACCACTCCCAGTTTTGTTTTAACATTGCTTCAAATATCAAAATTGTGCAGAGGATAATGGCTGCAATTGAACCTGCTTCTAGATAATCCCTTTGTGTTTATTGAGACAAATGTCTCAATAAACTACTTGTGTGCTGATTGCAAACATAAAGGTTGCTTCGTTTTGAAAACTGTGATCTCTCTTTCCCTTTCTCTCTGTGTGAGCGGGGGGGGAGGGGGAGTGCTGAAGTGGCATATGTTTTACTATCCTGGGGATTTATTAATGAGCGACATTTTGTTATAAGCTAATTGAAACCTCTAGGCAGCTATTATTATTTTGAAATTGAGATGCCAGATAGGAAGACAGGGAGCAGGTGAGCAGAAAGCATAATAACAGTAATTCTTTTTTTTTTAAAATTCGTTTTTATTAGCTTTTTCAAAATTTAAATACAGAAAAATACATAAAAAGAAAAAATCACAACATCAAAAGTATCAAAAACACCACAGAAAAAGAAAAGAAAAGAAAAAAAAAACCAAGAAAGAAAGAAAAATCCACTAATCGTATTTCAAATTTTCTATCTTAACTATAATGGACCTCCTCGAGGTCCCCCTCTACCGGTTCATTGTATATCAAACCTCACAGATTCTAATCCTATTTTCTTTCCCTGTATACATTTTTCAATTTCCCTTGTATTTTACTATTAAAGTCCGTTTATCACTCTAAATTTCCAAAACACAATTTCTAAATCATTAACCTGCAGCATTCATATTTGCTTAAATTACTCTTCAAATATCAATTTTACAATATTTTTCATAATAGATTCGAAATTTCTTCCACTCTTCCTCCATCTTCTCTTCTCCCCGGTTGCGTAGTCTTCCGGTCAGATCAGCAAGCTCCATGTAATCTATCATCTTCATTTGCCATTCTTCCACTGTAGGCATTTTTGGTGTTTTCCAGTACATTGCTATTAATATTCTAGCAGCTGTTGTGGCATACAAAAACAAATTCACATCCTTTAAAGGTATTTCTTTTCCTACCATGCCCAGTAGAAAGGATTCTGGTTTTTTAATGAATGTGTTCTTGAACACTCTCTTCAACTCGTTATAAATCTTTTCCCAGAAATCCTTGACTAGTGGACAGGTCCACCACATATGATAGAATGTTCCCTCTGCTTTTTGGCATTTCCAACACTTATTGTCCTGTTTGTGGTAAATCTTAGCAAGTTTCACTGGCGTTAAATACCATCTATACATCATTTTCATCATATTCTCTCTTAACACAGTACAAGCGGTAAATTTCATATTTTTCCCCCACAATCTTTCCCAGTCTTCCATCATAATATTATGTCCCACATCCTTCGCCCAATCTATCATCACTTTTTTTGTCTGTTCATCTTTCAAATGCCACTGTAGCAATAAATCATACATTCTGGAAAGATTTTTTGTCTTTGGATCTAACATTTCTGTCTCTAGCTTAGATTTCTCTAGTCCAAAACCAATCTTCTTATCTATTTTAAACATTTCATTTATCTGGTGGTATTGGAGCCAGTCATCAATATTACCTTTTAACTGCTCATATGTCTTTAATCTTAACTGGTCTCCTTCCTCCACCAGAATTTCTCTATATTTAGGCCATTTGGTCTCTAAATTTGTTCTCTTTCGCGCTTTCGCTTCCAACGGTGAAATCCAAAGAGGTGTTTTCCTCTCTAATAAATCTTTATATTTGTTCCAAACATTCAACAGCGATTTCCTGATTACATGGTTCTTAAAACCTTTGTGACTCTTAACCTTATCATACCATAAGTACGCATGCCATCCGTACACATTGTTGAACCCTTCCAGGTCTAATATATCTGCATTTTCTAACAAACACCATTCCTTCAACCAGCAGAAGGCAGCTGCTTCATAATAAATTCTGAGGTCTGGCATGGAAAAGCCTCCTCTATCCTTACTTTCTGTCAACAACTTATATTTAATTCTAGGCTTTTTCCCTTGCCATATGAACTTTGAAAGTGCCTTCTGCCATTCTTTGAAACATTCCAACTTATCTATAATTGGCAATGACTGGAACAAAAATAACATTTTTGGCAATATATTCATTTTCACCACAGAAATTCGACCTGATAAGGACAATTTTAAATCAGACCATCTATCCATGTCTCTCTGAATTTCATTCCAAACCTTTACATAATTATCTTTAAACAAATTTAAATTCTTCGAAGTCAAATTCACCCCTAAGTACTTCACCCTCTTGACAAACGGCAGACCAGTGGCCTCCTCCAACCACTTTTTCTCCTCTACTGTTAAGTTCTTATCCAATACTTTGGTTTTACTTTTATTTAGTTTAAAACCTGCCACACTTCCATATTCCTGAATCATATTTAGTGCATTAATTGCACTAACTTCTGGATCTTGCAAAGTCAAAACTAGGTCGTCTGCAAAGGCTTTTAGCTTGTATTGTTTTTTCCCCACTCTCACCCCCTTAATCTCATCCTCCTTTCTTATCATTGATAAAAGCACTTCCAGGGCCGATATAAATAAAAGGGGGGAGAGAGGGCACCCTTGTCTGGTTCCTTTTTCGATTCTAATTTCCTCTGATACCACATTGTTTACAATAATCTTTGCCTTCTGATCACTGTAAATTGCATTTATAGCATTCATATATCCTCTTCCCACCCCCATCCTTTCCAAATTTTTCTTCATAAAATTCCAAGAAATGTTATCAAATGCCTTCTCTGCATCAATAAAGATCAACATCGCCTTAGTATTAATCTTCTCCTGTAATAGCTCCAGTATATCAATAATATTTCTAATATTATCTTTCATATGCCTGCCAGGCAAAAACCCGGCTTGATCAGCATGGACTTGTTCAACCAAGACCTTCTTCATTCTAGAGGCTAGTACATTTGCAAAAATTTTGTAATCCACATTAAGTAGGGAGATGGGTCGATAATTCTTCAACTGTGTTCTGTCCATTTCTGGTTTAGGTATCAGAGTGATGTAAGCTTCTTTCCAGGAGTCCGGTGTCCTCCCTCCCCTCAGTATTTCATTACATAAATCAGTCAAAGGTTGTATCAACCATTCTTTTAATGTCTTATAGTATTTAGATGATAGTCCATCCGGACCTGGTGCTTTGTCCAATTGCATTTGATTTATCGCACTTTCCACCTCTTGAGTCAAAATCTGTTGGTTGAGCAGGTTAATTTTATCTTCGGGAATCTTCTGCAATCCATTTTTGTCCAAAAACTGTTCTATCATTTCCACATTCTCTTTTTCTCTTTTATATAGCTGTTTGAAATATTTCTGAAAACATTTTCTGATCTCGGCTGGGTTCTCTATATTCCTCCCGTCTTGTATCAAATTTGTTATTGTGTTCTGTTTCTGTCTCTTTTTCATTTGCCAAGCAAGCAATTTTCCACATTTATTTGCCGATTCAAAAGTCCTCTGCTTTTAATTTTCATCCATTTAATTTTCCATTCAATTTCCTGATTAATAAAAGACGCAAACTGAGCCTGCAACACTTTAATTTCTTTCTGAATTTGAACACTTTTAGGCTTGGCTCTCAATTCTTTCTCTTTCTCCTTTAATTGTGCCAAAATCTTTTCCTTTTTCTCATTTTGTTCTTTTTTCCTCCTCGCATTCTGTTGGATCAGAAGACCTCTCATCACTGCCTTGCTGGCGTCCCATACCGTTCTTTTTTCAATTGGTGTATTCAAATTTATCTCGAAATAATCTTTCAATGTTTTTTGCATGTTAATTACTACTTGATTGTTTCTTAACAAGGTATCATTCATCCTCCATCTAAAAGAACCCAGCTCTGATGTTTTCAAGTCCAATAGAACAGCATTGTGATCTGAACATGTTTTTGGGCATATTTCAGCCTTGTGAATTCTTGGGGTCAGCTCTTTTGTTATCCAAATATAATCCAATCTGCTCCAAGATTGATTTGATTGGGAGAAAAAAGTTTGCTCCCTTTCCATTGGATTTTTCAGTCTCCAAGTATCAATTAAGTCCAATTCCTCAACCATCTGAAAGAAAACTTTTGGTAATCTGCCTTCATTTGTTATTTTATCTTTTTGTGATCTGTCCATCAATGTGGAGACTGTTCCATTCAAATCCCCCAATAAAATCATTTTGTAATCCAAATAGTCCAATAATATGCCATGTAACTTCTTGTAAAAATCCGCTTTCCCTTCATTTGGTGCATAGATTCCTAATATCATTAGCTTTTCGCCTTGCGTTGTTATTTCTACTGCAATGTAACGTCCCTCCTCATCTTTAAAAAGTCTCTTTGCCTTATATTTTTCTTTGACATAAATTACGACACCCCTTTTTTTCACTTTGTCTGCTGAGATGAAGTCGTCTCCCAATTTTTTATTTTTCAATATTCTTCTATGTGCTCTGGTCACATGAGTTTCCTGAAGACAAATTACATCCAGTTTCTGTTTTTCCAAGATATGAAACAGTTGGTGTCTTTTCTTGGGTGCGTTTGCGCCATTTATGTTCCACGATAGAACCTTTAGCCCCATTGTCATTTAATCTAGTGCTCCTGGGCCTGCTCCTGCGCCCAGATCCGGGTCCGCTTCCAATTCCGGCCTTCCTTGTACAGCTGCGTCCAGTTCCCGTCCGTAGTCCTCCAAAAATCTTCTTTTATCTTGAACAGATCTTATCTTAATCTTTTTTTGGTGGTACTGAAAATGAAGACCCTCCGGAAAGTCCCAGGAGAAGAAGATCCCTTTTTTGTTCAGAGCCGTAGTCAAATCAGTGTAGTTCCTTCTGAGATCCAACAGGAATTTGGGTACGTCTTTATAAAGTATTATTTGTACTCCCTTCACTTTTAAGGTTCTTTGATGGTGTAGCTGCAATATCCTATCTCTTTGTTCTTTTGTCTGAAAAGTTACCAGGCAGTCACTTACAAACTTTTTCCCTTTCTTTGATCTCGCTCCAAATCTAAATGCCTTGACAATCTGAGTCTCCAATTCCTCTTCAGACAAGTCCCAGGCTCTCTTAAATTCTTGGATTAAAGTTGCCTTCAAATTATCTTGTTCAATTAACGGAAGAGCCCTTATTCTCAAATTCACCTCCCGTTCCCGAAGCTGTAACAGAGCGATTGCAATTTGAGCCTGGTAATTCTGTTTCTCTAAGTCCTGCAGCTTCCCTTCTTCCAGTTGTGAAACTTTCTTTTCCACTTCAACTACTCTGGTCTTGACCTGTTGGAATTCCTTGTTCAATGTTCCGAGCTCTTCTTTAATTAGTTTAAGTTCCTCTGTGTTTTTCTTCAACTCCTGTGCACTATTATCCTGCCCCTCCTTCAAATTTCCCAACATCTGTAAAACTTGCTCCTCAAAAGTGGGGGAGGTCGAACCCTTCCTCCCTTTTCTGGCAGGGAGGCCTGTTGATGGAGTATTGTCAGCGCCGGACATATCTTCCTGCAGCAGCTGCCTCTGCACTGACGTTCAAGGTCGTGCTTATCTCAGTGTCCTTTATTCCCACAGCTGCTTTCTCTGCCGTTTCCCACCAGAAGTAACAAAGAAATATAGTCTTTGAGGCTATTACGGTATTCTATGTAACAGATGAGGAGGCACGTCGTTATTTTTTAACCTTTAAAACTTTGCAAGCTTGTATTGTCCAAAGGTGGCCTGGCAGTCAATCAAGCAAGAATAACATTTCAATGTATCCAGTTTACAGTCTTACTTTAGTTGCTGTTGAGCTGGCCGGCTCCCGCCCCCAGGGATGAAGAGAAGATTTCCCCTTTTTTTAAAGAGAAAATCTCAGTCTTTCAGGGAAATCTAAATAGCCAGAGTCTATTCCCCCCTCCGTTCCCTGTCTCAGTGGGGGTCTTTTGTTGTAGCGAGAATTAAAGCTGTCAGCTATCAAGTCTTTAGCTGCTGCAGCACTCCGTCTCTGTTTCTCTTTGCCGATAGAATAGGGGGAACCCAACCTCCGTTTCAAAAGACTCCCCCCGTGGCCAAATCAGTCCGAAATCTTTAATTTTCCCACGTTGTTACTCACGGGAAACCTTTTCTTTAAATCCTTTTTGGAGTAAATCTGTCGCTCATTCCCTCCAGCACTAGCGGCTTTGCGCTCCGAGGAAGCAGGAAACTTGCGAAGCTCGCGCCTTCCACTCCGTCCGCTCACAGCCCCCCCAAGAATCGGGGGTTCTGGGGGTCAGAGGAGGCACCAGGAGCCTCCGCCAATTAGCCACGTCCGCGAGAAGCCCGACTCGCGGCTCTCTTGGGACTCGCGTTGCCGCCGCGATCGTCCCAGACCTCGGAAGCGCCAGGGGAGACGCAGAGCGATCTCTCCTGCGGCTGCACGGGATGGCGACGAATCCGGAAGTCCAATAACAGTAATTCTTTCATTGGGAAGTGGAAAGAAAAGCACTGGAGGTAGTGGTGGAGGGAAAGGCACACATTTTGCTAGCTTCAAGATATATAAATGGGAAGCACTTAACTCAGGAATGTTGCTGAAAGTTTTGACCAGTCTGCCTTAGAATGTACATGATTTACATCTTCTTTGCTTGCTCACTGTGATTGGAAGGAGATTATGGAGATTACGTGAAGCCTGAGGGGAGGCAGGACTGTTTTGGCAGGCACCCAAGATCCTGAACACGTCTGTTTCTTATTTATATTGCTTTCTATTTAGTCTAGTAGAAAAAGTAGCAGGAGGGTGGGCAGAAAAGAGCAAATGGAAGGAAAGATGGGGGAAGCCTCCAGGTATGCGGAAGTATGTGGAGTAAGACCAGCATGTTTCAAATACTAAGCACCTTCAGGATCCCCCTTCATAATATTTCATTTTAAAAATAGAAGACTGTATGGTGTAAATCATTTCTATGGAGTCAAAGTTAGGTAACAGGCAGTAAAAGAACAACCACTGTGGTCTGTAGATGAAATTACAGTGAAACCTCTACTTACAACCATAATCCGTTCCGGAGGTCCGGTCATAACTAGAAACATACATAAGTAGAGGAGCACTTTTCCATAGAAAGTAATGGAAAAGTGAATTGATCCATTATAGACGATGAAAAACACCCCCTAAAACAGCAATTTAACATGGATTTTACTGTAACGAGACCATGAAATAGCAGACTATACCAAGGTACCATTTTGATATTTTAAAAAAAGTAAAATAATAATAATAATAATAATAATAATAATAATAATAATAAGCACTGTGTTGCAAAGGCAGAAAACTCTAAACCACCTACTTATTTGGTTGTCATGGCTTC
This sequence comes from Zootoca vivipara, assembly GCF_963506605.1. Lineage (NCBI taxonomy): Eukaryota > Metazoa > Chordata > Lepidosauria > Squamata > Lacertidae > Zootoca > Zootoca vivipara. Next base: position 41,113,706 of record NC_083290.1, on the reverse strand, counting down.
AATGGAAACCTCTTAACCAACCAGTTATTGAGTGTTATAGAAGGATAGTCATGTACATAACAGGCCTATTGAAAACCAGCAAACTTAAGTAACATGTCCTTGCCTTACGTAATTGGGAATAAGCGTCACAGAATTCAATAGGACTTATTTTTTAGTAGAGAGGGGTTGCGTCCAATGCTGGCCTACTCAGAGTAGGGCCACTGGAACTAATGGGCATGAGAATCTTGTGTCCATTCATTTCAAGTCCTCTGAGTAGGACTTAGTTGGCTGCAACCTATGGTAAAGATGGCACTGATAGTTGGGTATCATTCATTACTTATGACTCAAACAAATGTAGGCAATTGTTGTATTCAGCTTAGTCAAGCACCACAAGATCCAGGAAGAAATAAAATTAAGAAGTCAATTAAGAAGATGCTGGAAGACATCTTGTGCATGCTAGACACCTAGTAAAATTGGACTGGGGGAGGCAGGGATTATCAGACAGCACCAAGGCAACTTCGCGCTTCCTTCTTCTAAAAAGGAGGAACAAGTTATTACTTGTACAATCAAAAAAATTCAGTAATAAAATGCTTATTCTATGGATTTGCCTTGCTTTTCTTTTTTGTGCTGTTACTTAAAAATATTCACAATAGATCTTGGGTTTCTGTCCTAGAATAACCAAAGAGAAAAATCTGTTTTATCAAAGGAGGGATTGATACAATAACTATACCAGTTCACATAAAATAAAAGCACCAGGGATCTACCGGTAATTGAAAGGAAGGGGTTTTTTTAAATAAAAAAAAGGTTGTAAAACTGGCAAGGCATGAAATCTAAGAGCCTGCAAAGCCAAGTGGGTAAGAAAAATGTTTCTGGCATGTTGAAATTTGATTCCTCCCCCTCTGATGCATTCTCATAATGAATGTAGATGAAATATGAATGTAGCCTCTGTGGCATTGCAGGAGGAAATGGATAGTTGGTTCTAAGGCCTATCTGAGGGTTTCTTCATTCATTATTATCAACTCACATTAACAGCAGTAATTAGTCAATGCCAAACCAGCCGATGTCACCGAATTGTCTGAGACTAATTAAGCACAAATATTTCTTGCTTTCACCAATCTCTTAGCATGAAACTTTACGCTATTATTCTGAAATACTAAGAGCAAGGCTGGCTGTTGCATTTTGAATGGTATCCAATTAAGTTCCACTCCCATCAAAAGCAATGGGCATGCTGAACTTAGCTCCATTAATTTCAACAGGTCTACAGATGAGAGGCCTGGAGGGAGAAAGAAGGAAGACTTCATCCTGTGTTCTGAGCTTGTGTTTGTTCCTCCAACACCTCAGCTGTTTCTAGGAGACACTAAACGGTTCTTAGTCATGGCTTTCAGGCATGAATCAGCCATCAGCTGAGCAACCCCATTGGCCCCAAACTGTGAAGAGTTCTGGTTCCAGTTAGCTATGGCAGTTTTAGTACACCTGATACAATCGTGCTGCTTAAACTATTGATTTGTACTGTTTCAGGATGGACTTTTTATTTTGATTTGTACAACACCATGTACATTGATTGCTGGATCAGGTCAGCTAAATAAATAAATAAATAACTGAATAAATAAATACAACAAATAAATACAACAATAAATACAACAGATCCTGGGATTACTGCATTAGTTTTTCTAGTTATAGTGCTAGTTCCCCACTGCTAGCTAGGGAAAACTCACCAGAAAACAATGCAGGTAACCTAATCTGATGATGAAGTTTCAAGTAGAACTTCCTGGATCTTCAGTGGGACAGTGCCTCTCAGGTTCAGGGTGGTTAACTGATAGATACATTTCCTTGCCCCTTTGCTTAAAATGTGAGCTGAAGGCGGCATTCAAGTGGTGCATCACCTCTTCCTCACTGTCCTGCATTAGGAGAGATACCTTTACCAGGACCCTAAATCTATTTCTCCATCTCCCTCATTTTAAGCTGCTAATAACTTTTCTGCTGGATCAGGTCAGTGGGCCATCTAGTCCAGCATTTGTTCTCCTAGTGGAAAGCCAGGTGCCCATGGGAAGCAGGACCTGGGAACAACAACACTCTCCCATCCTATGGTTTCCAGCAAATGCGTGATTTCCAGAAAGCGTACCATCTGGTGGACAATAGGAACAGAGGGCATGCACATTCATTCGTTCGTTCGTTCGTTCGTTCGTTCATTCAATGAATTGGTGCCCTTGTGTTCTGACCAAGGATGCCCCTCCATGCCTCCACCATCTGCAGATGTACATACTGTGACAAAAGTAACACAAGCCAATTAGGAGAAGGCAATGAAAGTGTGGAATAGGCCCTAAACAAGAAAGGTGCTCATTGCAGCCAATCAGAGAACACTTCCCTAAAACTGTATGTCTGTTATTGTGCTGTATATTCCCTACATCTTGTGTAAATTGGAAATACTAATAAAAACATTTTTAAACTGCAACTGGCTGGCCCCATACTATCTTAAGGGATGATGAACTATCCAGAAAAGATGAAAATCTGGCTTATAAAGCCAGCTATGCAACTCCACACAATGTGCTCACATCATCACATGCGAGCAGAAGGTCTCACAACAAGGGTGTCCATGCATGGCATACAGTTACTGTTACCTATGGCACAAGTAGTTGAGCTGTGCACTCAAATAGTTATTTAAGCCATGTTTAACTAGTGTAGAATCCAATAGTTGAGCTGCTCAAATAAACAAATCACTTCCATGATTGGAAGTGCAGCAACTGGAATAAATATTCAACTCCACCTTCAGTGTGCAACTCATAATGACCAACACCAAATTGAAGGTCTACCAGGCTTGCATGTTAAGCATGCTGCTTTATGGAAGGGAGTCATGGGAAACTTATATCCTCCAGGAGAAATGCCTCAATGCCTTTCATATGGACTATGTTAGAAAGATTTTGGGCATCACATAGAAGACAGTCTCAAAAAATGTTGTCCTTCCCCAATGGCAGAGCAAGCCGATTGGGCACCAGGGGCGGTGTGCACGCCTTGTGTCCAGGGGTGGCGCCAGCCGCCCGTGGCGACGGGGCCAGTGGCCTGCGGGGTGGGGCAAGCTGGGGCAGAACACTCTGTGGGGTGAGGGGCAGGACGCTCCGCAGGAACTCTGGGGAGTCTGCCTGCCTCCTCCCACTCACCTGCCCTACAGCTGAGGGAGAGGTGGTGGGCGGACTGTTTGGGGCAGCGCAGAGCCTGCGGGAGCCCACGCCACCGCGTCTCAGTATGGATTACAATTTTGCGGTGTTGTTCAGGGAAATCTGTTCTAAATACCTGTGGTCTTCTGTCGAAGTCATTCTTGGCTGTAAATTACTGTGGGAAAGCTGGAAGGGGCGGAATTGTATTTATGGCAGCAATAAAAACTGGAACTCAGTTCTTGCTTCCACTTCTCAGGTTGGCACTGATGCCATTATAAGAGAACAAGGAAAAGGTTCGTTAGAGTTCCAGCACCTTTTTTTTCTAGAAAAACAGCACAGAGTTTGTACCTTAGGGCCCACTCCACTGTCATGTTTGGTGTTCAGCAGCAGGAGTTTTTGAAGGAATCCTGTAAGCAGGGCCAATTTGGGGGAGGGGTTGCAGGGGGGCATTTGGCCTGGTGGACAACGTCAAAGTGGGCCTCAGATTTAGTCACTTCTTAATATTTTTGGTATTTGATTCTTCTCTCCTCTTGTTTCTACCTGCAGCAGACCTAAATGTGTCACCCACTCTCAGCTTAGACTAGAGCTTCAAACTTAAGCAAATGAGAGATGTGATTTGGTAAAAGACATGGTTCTTTTTTGTTCGCAAATATTTCATCATATTTAATGATGTCTCACTTCTTTGGTGTGTGGCGCTATTTTGTTTTGTGTTCCATCCTTTTTAATTTTTTATTCTGCCCAAAGCTGGAAGTGGCCTAGGTCTCTCTGGACCAATGAAACCGGGTGTCCCTGATTCTTGTTCTTGCTGGCCAGGGCTGGGAGCAGCACACAGACACTCAAAAGCTTGGCCAGCATTCTCTGTAAAACGGACTGCAAACACCCACCCACCCACCCGAAGCATGTCCCAGAACCTTTTGCTATTTGCAGTGTTTCTGAAATGGAGAAAATTTGAAACACACCAGACAGTAGAATCTGCAGCCAAATAAGCACTCCAGCATAAGTGTGCGATGCGATAACATTCTTTTTATTGCTTAAAGAGACATAGCATGAAATAAATACCTAAATATAAGTTTTAAACTTTTCATTTATTCCCCCCTATTTATAGTTAACCCTATGGTGGGATACAGAAACATTCACAACGTCCCATGCTACTATTTTTAAAAAGCCTAATATTCCTAATGACTATGGCATGGTTTCTGTTTTGATATGACTTTTGTATCGCCGCCAAATAGTTGGGTTTTCTTCTTCACATTCAAGTGTGACAGAAGTCTTCATCCTCGGTTTTCGGTCTTCAGTGTCTGCAACACTTTCTGGGTCATTTAAAACTTTTTGCTTGGAAGTGTTTATTTCCCAAAAATATTTTTCGCCCAGCACCAGTGTTCCACTTATCAGCTGGGAAGCTGCCGCTACAAATCCAATATAAATAGAAATTCCAGCCCTTTGTTTTGTTGGAAGGGGAGGCACCTCCAAAACCTCCGGAAGTTGAATTCCTTCATTTGTTAATACAGAATGAAGGTTCCACAAAATGGAAATAAGTACGCATGTACCCGCTCCGAAGATCATCATTCCTCCAATTGAAAAGAAGGTAGCGATGAAATTGTCGGCTTTTCCCGGCTCAAAGATGTTAAATAGCGCAAAGGCCATGCACAGAACGGTCGCTGCATTGGCAAGTGAGGCCAAGGGCATCAAGTCCTGGGCCATGAGGATTTCAGCTGGTATGGTCTCCTCGTCATTTAAGCGTGCGCATACCGTGTTAATTTTCTCTTTTGCAATGCTTTGCACAGAACAGGCGCTCCAGGTGCCAATGACCACAGTGCCCTGTTGTTTGCTGCCCATGACCTGCCAGACTCTCCATTCAGGGTTGGCAGATGACCAGATGCTCATTACGCAGCCCAGAACAGCCAGGACAAAGGCACCTAGTTGCATGCAGGAGACCCTGCACAGCAGTCGGACTGGGAAGGAGCCGTGATGCCCCTGGGGTGGAATTTCAGCTTCACTCCGCGGAAGTCTTGTGATGGAAGGCATGCTGGAGAACAACACAGACAAAAGATAACCGTTAGATACTTAGGCACAGTATCATAGGGACATCTCCTAAAGTTTGAGCTAATAGTGATGTCAGGCATGATCCCACCAAAGTTATGCATTCTACCCTGGAAAGAAAGTTTGGTGCAGCAGACCAATACAGCTACTGTTCAGGAAAGAATCCTTTCTGACTTTAGTCCAAATTCTCTTTCTCTTTCTCTTTCTCTTTCTTTCTTTCTTTCTTTCTTTCTCTCTCTCTCTCTCTCTCTCTCTCTCTCTCACACACACACACACACACACACACACACATTGTGAAAAGCCTACAAAGTGGCTCTCAGACAGGACAAAAGGAAATTTAAAAAAGTCTATTTGTTCCTATCTGAGAAAACACTGCTATGTTGGTGGGGAACTGAGGAGCGCTGCATATATGCACCTACGTCAAATAAATCAGTTCTTCAACCAGTCTTTTTCCAGGGCAAGGAATTTCTCCAGGTCTCTCTCTTCCAGTGTCTGACCTAAGAGAAGAGTGAGGCTGGTCTGAGTGCCGTAGCAACTGCTCCTTGGAGTTCTGAGGCAGTTAGAATGCAGCTTGCTTTGAACGCTCGGAACAACACAAATCATAACTCCAGGGTACTGGTCGTTTGGAACATTTGGCAACTGCTTGGAGGCAGTATGCATTCGAATACCAGTGCGATTCTGCAACTTTTAAAAGACACCTTTTTGTCAGATGTACGCTTATGCAAAGATTGGATGCAAAATGTGGAAATAAACACCCCAGCTGCCAGTTCCAAAGGAATGAGCAAGCAAGATTTGAAATAAACTAATACACAAATAAACAAATATTTAGTTGTTTCCATTGGGTTTGAACACCCCTTTGAATTACAGCAACTTCATTCAATAGTACTGGTGGATCTGACTAGCCCAGTCTCCCTTTTCTAAAAATGAAAAGTTTTATAAAAACTCTATGGGGACAGGCAAGTATTATCTCCATATTAGTCTGGCAGAGGTGTGGAGACGTCTGGTACTGTGAAATAATTTCTTGTTTAATTTAGGGCCACTTTGTAAATTCATGATGGGGGGGATCTTTGAATCAGAGGTTTCCCAGCTCATCGGTGGCTTTCCTGGACACCCAAATATCAATTCTCCCTGAAGTCACTGTGTTGGTCCCCAGGTAGATGACTCCTTTGAGATTCGGTGATGTTCATGTGCTAGGGACTCAAAATATTTGTTTGTAGATTTACAAGTCTTCTACAGAGACTTTTTCTGAACATGCTCGTGGGGATTCCTTCCCTTATAAAACATGGGATTGAAAATATCCAGCAATCCCAATCCAAACCCCTGAATTGGAAACCGCCCTCTGCGGTGGAACAAGCTGATTGGGCGCCTGGGGCGGTGCGCGTGCCCTGAGCCCACGGGGGGGGGGGGAGGAGAGAGCCGCCTGCGGGAGTGGGTTGAGCCGGGGCAGGATGCTCTGCGGGGCCTCCGAGGAGTCTGCCTGCCTCCTTCCACTCAGGGGGAGGTGGTGGGCAGACTGTTTGGGGCAGCGCAGAGCCTGCAGGTGCCCAAGCCACTGCATCACTCCCAGGAGAGACGTGTGGTTTGGGCACGCTGCCCGACATTTTGTCACCCCGCCCTCAGTGGTGACACCTGGGTCAGACCACCCCCACCGTCCCCCATTCTTTTCCCCCCTGGCTCCGCCAAGCCTACATTCCCAGCATGTTTACACAGTGGTTTGGTCCTGTCCACAGAATGGAAGGTGGCAGAATCTCCAAGGATATGCGCTATTGGGAGCTGGCTTCAGGCACCAGGCCTGTTGGCAGACCAAACTCTCCATTACAAAGATGTTGGCAAACATGACAAGAGGGCTGGCAACGTTAACCCTGTCATGTGGGAATCCTTTACAGATGAACACAGTGCCTGGAGACAGACAAACAGATGAGCACAGCAGTTACTAGAGGAGGAGTGACTGCTGGGAGAAGTACAGAGAGAAGAAATGTCATGGTGTGCCTGTAGCGACAAAAGTGGATGCTTTCGGCTGCCCTGTTTACAATAAAACATGTCTCTCCCATATCAGTCTCTAGAATCACAGCAGGCACGGTAACTCTCCAATGGTTTGCATTTACCCCTGGAGGTGCATCCTTCCATTGTCTCCTGAGACAGTTGGATGCTGACAACAAAGCAACTAAAAACAGAACAGCAGTTTTTGGAACCACTGGTAGATTAAAGGAGTCAGAATTATCAGTTAGCATACTTCTTAGTAGCTGGAAGCTGAAGAACAGCAGGGAGTTAAGTCCCCTCCTCCTCCAAATACTTTAAAAAACAGGGCAGAGCTCAAAACTTTGTGAATGTCTTCTGTGTGATGTGCAAACTGTATAAACTGGTAAAATATTAATACATGACATGAGTGAATGGCATGCACAGAAAAAGCAGAAGAGGGGGCACCCCCCCTTACAGTATAGTTAATGAACTCTGCATAAAAAAGGTTATTCCTGCTCTTAAGTCTCCACACATGAAGTTAGAGGCACAAGCAGGTCTGCTTCTAAACTTGTTGCCATCTGTTATGATACAGGGGTATAATGCAGTTCAACCCCCACCCCCCACCTAGTTAAAATCTGGGGGGGGGAGTTGGGAAGAATCAATAGCACGTAGCAGTTAGCAGCATCTTCTTCCCTGTTTAATACCTGTAACTTCTTTGATGAGAGCCAGCACCTCCTCCCTGCTTTCCAAGATCTGTTTTGTCACATATAACCACAATTGGCCATCATTTTTCTGGCTTGGGTGTCACGGTTCTCGGCTAACTTGATTGTAATGAATTTGCAGTCACATCTCTCTTCAATGGGTTCATTTCTTAGAAATTCATCTTTCTAATTTCCTCCATTCTGAAGCACCGCTGAGTTATGAAGAGTTTAAGTGTCCATCAATTAATGTCAAAACACAATGAAATACCCACCAAACTACATTTGACATCCACTAGAATACCAAATGAATTTACTAATGGCCTGCTCCTCTGCTATGAGAATCTTAGGAATTTGTGGAGATGGGGAAAGAGGCTCTTTTTACAAAATGTGAATTGGCCATTTATTAGGGCTCTTCAGTCCTTTTGAGAACTAGCATAATGATTTGTTTGAACTATCAGCCGTCCACAGGACCAAAGGGGATTTTTGTTCTGGGTTTCCTGGTGAGGTCTGTTGTGTTCTTAAGGAGCTAACCTAAGTAACCATTCAAGTGTTTCCTATTTGGTGGTTAGTTTTTAACCTCTCATTGCTCCCAGAGCCTTGCTTGTGTGGTGGGCTTATTCTGTTTAATTGTTTTAAAATTTATATCCAATCTTTCTGACACCCATTGTGCAAAGTTCTACTCAGAATAGTCCCAATGAAATTAACTGAGATTGAACTACACTGAGTAGGATTTGCATTTAATACAAACCAAAGTCTTCAAGGCAGCTTACAAGCCAATCAGTAGTGAAATCCACATAAGTTTAAATTTAGCAGTTTAAGAAAACAAACAGTCTGAAAGCAGACCACTTCATTACCAAGAGCATTAAATAGCAACAAATACTGCATTGTCATTTGCCAAAAGTATAAAAAGGGATGAAGAATCCTTTTCGGCCTGAAGGCCATAGTCTATTCTAGGCAGCCTTCAGGACCACGTTCCAGTGGCTGGAACTTTTGCCTTTGTAGGATAGGCTAGATTCTATGCAAACTCACACACTCCATCTAGGGAAGCAAGAGGCATTATCAGAGTTCAAGGACCCAGTCTAGTCCACTCAAGCAGAGCTGAGAAAATGTGGTCTGAGAAGAATATGGAGGGTCACTTGAAGACACTTGAAGATAGAGCTTGTATGCAAGTATTTATATGCTAATGCTAGAAGCCTTTGAGCCAAGATGGGTGAACAGGAGTGGTTGGTTCTTAGAGATAGTCTTTAAATAGTGGACAAAACAGAAACCTGGTGGAACAGAGAACCAATAAAAGGTAAAGGACCCCTGGATGGTTAAGTCCAGTCAAATTCAACTATGGGGTGTGGTGCTCACCTCCGCTTTCAGACAGAGGGTCATGTGGCCAGCATGACTAAACCACTTCTAGCGCAACAGAACAATGTGATGGAAACCAGAGCACATGGAAACGCTGCTTACCTTCCTGCCACAGCTGTACCTATTTATCTACTTGTGCTGGTGTGCTTTCAAACTTATAGGTTGGCACGAGCTGGGACAAAGCGACAGGAGCTCACCCCATCTTGCAGATTCGAACTGACCTTAGGATCAGCAACCTCTAGAGGCTCAGTGGTTTTGTTTTTAAAAGATTTTTATTAAAGTACGAGAATTTTTACATATATTCTCTCCTTCCAATTTTTAATTTCCCGTACCATTTTTCCTTTCCCTTCCCACCCCCTCCCCCATCCACAACCCATTGGAAGGGTTCAAACTGTTGTCCTCAGCCACGGGCACAATGTCTTCTGATCCAGTAGTTGTTATCCATTGAAGATAGGGATTCCATCTGGTCCTTATAATAGTAGACTTGGCCCTCTATGTTGTTTCCTGTGGCGTTACTGCCACAATGTCTGACTGAATAAATTCAAACAAATAATTAGTCCAGACTTCTACTGTCCATTTTTCTCTATCTTTCCAACCTAAAGCTATTGTTGCCTTTCCTGCTAGTATCATTGCTTTGAAGGTGTGCTGGTCACCTTTCTCTATGGCCTTGTTTCCTAGTATACCCATTGTCATAAGATTGAAGTCTATAGGTAACTTCACTTTAAAAACTTCATTAATAACCTTAAGGATTTTATTCCAAAATTCCCTTACCTCTGGGCATTCCCAATACATGTGGGAGAACCATCCCTTGGCTTGTTCACAGTGCCAGCAGTTAGGGTTCAATCCGGGTATCATATTAGCTAGCTGGGCCGGAGTTCTATACCATTTTAGAAAGAATTTTAGTTCGAGCTCCCTAAATTTGCTTACTTTAATCTCGGCTATTGCTTTCATTATCCTTTTGACCTTTGATTCGCTAATTTGTTCTTCCTTATTCCACATCTTTTGAATAGAGGCTCGGTGGTTTTAGACCAATGTCATGGTTATCTCTAGATAGAGACTCAACAGGAAGGACATTGAAGGATGTGCTGTCATTCTGTGTACATCAAAGACAGCAGTGAGTCTAGCAAACTCAACTCCACAAGAGACAGCCTCCTCCACAGAATCATTGCAGGTGGTCATACTGAGCCCCAAGAGCAATTTATTACTGGAGACATGCTATTGTCCCCCTCATCAAAATGCTCAGTGATGTCTTGAGATGACGAATAAAAACATGGAAGCATGCACAGGGCAGTCTCGAGCAGATCGGCCGCCCTGGTGCTGAGGGGCAGAGATCGCTCCGGCGCCCCCGCCCTCGCAGGGCGCAGAATGGTTTCCGCGCGGCTTTGCCGCGCAGCGCCCTGCCTGCCGGCCCAGCGCCACCAGGGGGGGGGGCTACCTAGAGCATCCAAAAGGGGAGACATTGTAGTCGAATGTGGAATCCAAGTGATTCCTCCATTGGCTGTTGCTGCCACCAGAGTGGCTTCTGGTTTCCAGTGAGATCTCACAAGAGCCCCACAAGCTCTCACTGGAACCCAGAAACTGCAGCTGCTCAACCCCAGTAAATGGGGCTTTAGCAGGGATGGCAAAGGTGTGTGTGTGAGCACGTAGAGCAGCACCTTCCCATTTCACCTCAGGTGGCAAAACAGGTGAAGCCACTCCTGGATGCAGTGCTTTTTTTGGGGGGGAATGCAGGGGTATACATACCCCTAAACATTTTGTGAATCTAAGTTTGGCCTCATTGAGGGGCAGTATTTCAATTTGAATAGGACAAATGAGAGTACCCCTAAACATTTTTAAAGAAATAAAGCACTGCCTGGTTGTAATAACAAGTGACCTCAGCTACACTCAACATAGACTCACTACGTATGTGTTACAGCCATGACAAAGAAGTAACATTTCTTGATGCCCTAAATGACTGTAGCCTAGAACAGTTTGTGTTGGAAAAAACTATAAATGCCTAATCTTATGTGGTACCCAGGACCTGGTGCAAAATGTACAGTACGTGTCACTGAGCTGATTGGGAACAGTGACCATAGTACTATTAAATAAATAAACAAACAAATAAATAAATAAATAAATATACATATTGCCAAGAAAATCCAACATGGTCATGTTTGATTTCAAAAGAGGAAACTTCACCAAAATGAATATATTGATAAAAAGGAAGTGGGTCAAGAGGGTCAAAACAGGGCAATTATGTAGAAAATGTGTAGATAGAAAAATGCAAGTACAGTGGTACCTCTAGTTACGAACTTAATTCGTTCCGGAGGTCCATTCTTAACCTGAAACTGTTCTTAACTAGAGGCGTGCTTCCTCTAATGGGGCCTCTTGCTGCCACTGTGCTGCCAGCACACGATTTCCATTCTCATCCTGGGACAAAGTTCTCAACTCAAGGTAACTCTTTGAGGTTAGCAGAGTTTGTAACCTGAAGCGTTTGTAACCTGAGGTGTTTGTAACTTGAGGTACCACTGTAAATGAAAATAAGGAGTCATACCCAACTAACTCCTACGCAGAATAAATTCATTGAAATTAATGGACTAAGTTGATTAATTTCAGTTTGTATACGCTGAGTAGCAGTGGATATAAACCAATGACTGAGGCTGTGATAAGCATTGAACAATATAGGGCCATCCTGAGCACTACTTCCTAGTACGGCCCCATAATCCACCCCTTGGGTCCATCCATCAAGTGCAAAGAGGCTTGCTGCAATGTGCATGTCCAGATAAAAAAATTCATTCCAGTAGCACCTTAGAGACCAACTGCAAACTTAGTTGGTCTCTAAGGTGCTACTGGAAAGAATTTTTTTTTATTTTGTTTCGACTACATCAGGCTACCTACCTGTAACTTGTCTAGATAGATAACCTATTTACTGGTTGGTGGTAGTGTTTATTTTTTAGAGCAGATGCCTTGCAAAAGGTTTATGTACCTGTAGGCTGCTTAGTTCATTTCAAAGGGAGAACATAGGAAGCTGCCTTATACCAGGTGAGGCTACTTAGCCCAGTTTTGGCAGCAGGTTGGCAGGCAGAGGTGCTTCCTATCACCTGCTACCTAATCCTTTAGACTAGCATTTCCAGAGACTGAACTTGGGACCTTCTGCATGTAGAGCTCACAGAAAGTGCATTCACCCGACTTGCTGTTTTTTAAAGGCACACAAAAGGTAATGTCTTTGCAGATGCATCCTGGCATCTTTATGGAAGAACAAAAGCCTTCACTTGGTGATGTCTGTTGATTTGGGTTGTGATAGGGTGCAGGATAAACCAAATCACAAAGGTGAGGTGTGCTAGAACTTTAGGGCAGGAGACGTCAAATAGCTGAACTGAAATCAATGGGGTCAACATTAGCCAAAACTAGGGATAGGAGCAAAATTATATTTTGCTTGCATTTTAATGAGAAACTGATTTAATAAGTACCGATTTTGTACTTTTTGAACCAATATGCAAATGGAAACACAATTATATTTCAAAATTTGCCTTCTTTGAATTTTGCAATGCAGTGTACATATACATATAAATAGATGCATTAATTAAAACAGCATTCAAAAATGCATTACATTAAGGAAAAATTCTTGCAAAAATTGTGTATGTATGACAAAAATTTGTACATTAGAACAAATTTGCAGGAAAATGCTGAAGGATTTTTTAAACAAAAATATAAATTGCTACAAAAAGGTGGAGAATTTAAGATTTGGGGAAAAAATTGAAAACAGAGAAGCTGAAATTGATAGATATCTACTCAGAAATAAATCTTATGGGATTAAATAAGACTTACTCCCATGCAAGTGGTGTTAAAACTGCAGTATTAATCTAAGCCTTGGTCATTGTTGTCATTCATGTATAAATCATTCACCTGGAATGGTCAGGTGAATGACTACATTTTGTTTGTGAGTATAAGAAATATATACTAGTAGCTAGAGAGATGAAAATGACAATTTAAATAACCCAAATATTTTCTGGAACATAAAAACACACACATTTTCAATAATGCCATACTTCCCTTTGTTACACAAGTATACACATTTCATTTCTGGTTTGTCCCCACTAGATGGCACTCACATACCACAACAGCCCAAATGGGTGATGTGAGCGGTCAGCAGGGGACAGCAGCAGGACATAAATCTAAGTGAAATGCTGCGGAAATGTTCTGCCTAACTTTATGAAGGAAGGAGAATGGAAGCCTGCCATTATTACAGTGCCTCTGGAACAGAAATATGGTTTTAAGGGAAGTGGGGCGGGGGACCCTGCTCTTATATATGTCACAAATTGAGCATATTTCTCTTCAGTTCAAATAATTGTTTCATGATGTCTCTCTGAACCTGCACTGGTAAAATAGGGGACAATCCAGGACAAAACGCACTGTAGAATAAGGGCCCCAAAGTGGGCCATAAACTTAACTATGAAAAAGTAAATGAAGCTGTGCTTTATGAGAGCAGTGAGTCATATATGGACCTTGGGAAAGGTGGATCTTTCATCAGAGGTGTCTGTTCAGTACAGCTTGGTAGAGATTGGGTTGGCTTTTCCTAAGGATCAGGCATGATCTGAAAGCAAATCTGAAATGGAAATTCAAATGAGCCTAAAACCTGGATAGCATAGGATGGGGGCTCCTTGTGGATATTCCTACAATTTTCATCTAAATCTGAGTGCACCTAAATTGAGTTAAGGGGGACCACCAACAAAGATTCCCGCTAACGTCTCAGCAAAGGAACATTGATATAAGGAATCAGGCAGTATTTCATTTCATTGACGAGGATAGAAGCTAGTGATAGGCAAGCCCCAACTGGAGCACAGGGGGACAGGATCAGTCTACTGTATTTCCAGTCTGTCTCACTTTCACATGTGTTCAACCATTAGTCCATTATGCCCTGTTTTTGTGTATGATTTTTTCAAAATACCTTCTGTTGTTTTTGTACTGGTTTAAAAACTATTTTATCTGTTTTATCATATACATCGAGATACATAAGAGCAAGAATATAAAAACAGAGAGAAGGTTGCATTTCAGCTGTGTGCATTTTCTACTAGCTGCTTTTAACTATTTTGTAGCTGCTTTTAACAATGAAAATTCTGAAGTTTTCTGTCTCTGTCACACACACACAGCTGTTGCAGCCTTTATCTGTCAAAGGCAGCAATATCTAAATTAAATAGCATCTAAGGCAATAGGAAACACTCAAGTGTAATAATCAATTTTGATTACTTTGTGCTCTGACTCAAAAGCAGAGCTTGCTGTAGTGGCTTTCATACTTGTTTCTCCACACATTCACTCTATATACAGAGGAGGGAGTCGAGATGAGTCACTGGCCCCACCTACCATCCTCTAGTGTGGAGAAAGAAGTCTGAAAAGAGGCACTCATATGCTTATGGCTGTCTGCATGCATGTTTCTGATGTGACTGGGAAGCTTTGCTGGGCAGGGCTGTCAACTGCGTAGAGCATGGCTATGCTCACATGGCTCTATGTGCATGAGCCCTCATGCAGACTTTTCTCTCTGTTTCAAAAGGCCTACTCATTAAGCATCCATTTCATTGCTATCATGCTGTCTCTGGCATAGCTGCCAAGTCTCCCGTTTCCCCCGGGAAAACCCCTTTTTTACTTACCTTTTCCCGGTGGTCCCCCGTATCACTTCGTCTCCCGTTTTTCTCCGTTATTTTCTCCTGCCGGCGGCCTTTTATTTTCTTTCCAATTTGCCCTTCTATGGGCACCCAAAATGGCCGCTGCCAGCTTCAAAAGTCGCATCTACGCATGTCCGGAAGTGCATAGACGTAACTTCTGGTGTTGGCAGCGGCCATTTTTGGTGCCCATAGATGGGCTGAGCGACACCGGAAGTTGCGTCGGCACACTTCCTGACATGCTTTTTTTTAAGGAAGTCTGTGGGGGTTCTGACTTGCTCCAATAACCCTTATCCTAGTAGTTGTTTGTCTGGGGACTCAGCTGTACAGCTGCAAATAAAACATTTTAAGTGTGCTGTAAAGTGCAATATACACATGTGACACTAGATGGTGACAGTGAGCTATGGCAATTTCAACGTGTTTTTTTAAAAAAGCATTTTCACAATGTTTTTTTTAATATGTGTGTAGATACCACTTGAGTCTTGGGACCCTTTATAGTAAAAGTGACTAGCCCAAATAAAGTTCTATGTGTTTTCTAGTTTCTTGTATGGTTTCTTGAGTGAAAGTCCAGCCTCTAAATCCTTGTGCCCAGACCAGTGGCCATTTGGTAGATCTGCTTGGACTGGGCTGGTCGATAAGGAAGACTTACCCTCCACCCTCCATCTTGACAAGTTCTACTTGAGAAATTGACGCATAACTTTAAGGTGACATGGAACCAGAGTAGAAATGATTTGTTTTTTTTTTGTTTTTTTGCAGTATAGAATGGCTTTACTGTTTTTACAATGTGTATTTCTTGTTTTATAGGCAGGGAAAGAAAAATATTAAAGTTGAAGATGATGCTGTTAGTATGGATAGTCCACAGCAGCTCACCTGTAACAAAAAACTTTAATTTTGTAATCATTTATGTTCTTTATAATTTATGTTTTTGTGTATGCTTGTCTTATTTCTATAGTGTTTCTGTAAACAGATTTTGTTATATATGTGAAACTCAATCAAATGTATTTTAAAAATAAGGGGCCTGCTACGAGAGGTAGAACCTCCATGCTAGCAGGTAGGTCATAGTTTCTTACTGGGAGGTAGTATGGGAGAGGCAAGCAGGGGGAGACAGCAGGGGGATGGCACAGTGCAAATATACCAACAGGAGCACCGGAATGGCTCTGCCAATGTGTTTGCACTGCACCAACCTCCTTTCTCTTTATCCTCTCCCTCCCAGTAAGCAGCAGTAGCCCACTTACTAGAAAGATAACATAGCAGTCAGAGGCAGTAACACTTCTGAATACCAGTTGCTGGAAACAACAGGATGGGAGAGTGTTTGGATCATGCTTGACGGTTACCACAAGCATCTGGTTGTCCAATGTGAAAACAGGATGCTGGACACTGACGTGATCCTGAAGACTCTTCTGATGTTTTGGTTCTGCCTTCAACAATTTTTGAATTATTGTAAAGAATATTAAATCTGGATCCACAGTCGCACCCAAAATTCTCCTTCATATTTGCAAGTGAAATTGGGAAAGGGGGGAAATGCCATTTGATATTCTCCAGGCGGATTGCTGAAATGCTCCCTTAGTTGAGTAGGAATTCAAAAATGAAAATTTGGCATTCCTATGTAAGGGGGAGTGACTGCATCCATTTTGGTCTCTTTGCCTATGGATATACACACTGGGTTTAAAAAATCCCATGGAAATTAGCCCCTGCCAGGCAGCTTTGAAATAGTGATCAAATAGATGATCAAAGGTTGGAATGGTCTCTTCTTAAAAGCAGTCAAGCAGTCCTTTGAAATTTATGTAAAATGTTGTACTACAGTAGGAGTTCCACCACCCTTATTCCTAGGAAGAGGCCTCTAAAAGTTCATTTGAAGTAGCTAATTCAAACAGTCCATAGAATAATTTTTTTAAAGAATACCTGGATATCATAAAAATAAGAAATCATTTCTCCGTCAGTTTTAAGAAGGCAGTAGAAACATAGGAATCTGCACTAAACTAACTCCCTGTTGTCCAAACTGTGCAGCAGCACTTTCCATGGCTTCAGACAGGATATTCCAGCCCTGACTGGACATGTTGAGGATTGAACCTAGGGCATTCCGCTTGCAAATCAGAAGTTCTGCAATCAAACAATGTGGCACTTCTGAGTTTCAAGAACGTAGACTGTATGCCAAGACCCTTCTAACCCCTGTATGCAGCAGCTGTTAAAATATAGCTTCCTGATTAGGTGACTGCCTGGGTGATGGGCCATTAAAGGGAACAAAGGAAGTAGCTCTGTGTGAGGTGGCAAATGTGTGCATGACTATGGGAGAAACAAGACTTTCTTGGGGTGTTAATGCTCTGAACCCCTCCATCATAGGTTCAGGTTGTATATATGTGTAAATAAACCATATATCATAAAGACAGCACAGTCTCTGCTGTGCCTCATTCCTAAAGGAAACATGAATCCTGAGTAAGCACCTGGACCCCCTGCAGGCTCAGATTGAGGTGGCGTGTGACACTATTTAACATAAGAACATATGAACAGTCTGCTGAATAAAGCCAATGGCTCATCTTAGTCCAGCTTCCTGCTCTCAGAGTGGCTGGCCAGATGCCTATGGGATCTGAACACAACAGCACTCTACCATCTATTCTAGCTGCAGTTTCCACATTTCATTCATTAATTGTGCATCAAATAGAATTCAGGGCAGCATCCATGGGGTTCACAAGTGGTTTCCCATCCAGGCATTGATCAGATTTCCTTAGGTTCATCAAGGTTGCTGCACCATGTACCGCCAAGCCTTGCCCTGTGACAATTGCTTTCTCATCATGTATTATCAGAAGGAAGTTGCAGAATCTGGCTCTTCTTTTCTTTTTTATTATGTATCTTTTAAAATATTAAAATATTTAAAATATATTCTTTTTATTACGTATCTTTTAAAATATTATCTAGCCTTGTCTTGCCACAGAATCATAGAACTGTAGAGATGGAAGGGACCGCAAGGACCATCTAGTCCAACGCCCTGCAATGTCGGAATCTCAACTAAAGCATACATATACTCTTCTTAAATCAGTTCATAACACACTGATGCAAGAAGACAGAGAGATCTTTTTATTTTGAACCAAGATTAGTATTCCTTTTATTGCACATATCATGTCATTGTTAGCAATGAGGGCTTTTATGCTCATGGTTAGACCAGTCAGGTCATAATGGGTTATAAATTGTAGGTGAATCAAGTGTTCCTTCTGCAGACTATGGTACATGTTCAGTCCCATTAAGAATAATGACGTGAATAACTATAAGCTATTAATTTTGATGAGCTCTCTCTCTCTCTTACACACACACACACACACACACACACACACACATTTTATTGCCTCACCTTAAGAACAGCAAATGCAGGCACCATATTAGAAGCAACATGAAGCTTTTATCACTCACTCCCTAGTTATGAATTCAGTAAAACTGGCGTGAGTACGGTAGTTAGAGTTTGCTTAACAGGCTGATCTTCAAAACCCTCCAAAGTAGTTTATTTTGTTAATCGGTGCTAGAGAAAAGCATATATTGTCTGAGAACATACAATGCAGACAGGTAGGTAGCCGTGTTGGTCTGACGTAGTCGAAACAAAATAAAAAAATTCCTTCCAGTAGCACCTTAGAGACCAACTAAGTTTGTCATTGGTATGAGCTTTTGCGTGCATGCACACTTCTTCAGATATACTGAAACAGAAGTCACCAGACCCTTATATATAGTGAGAGGGTGGGGAGGGGTATTACTCAGAAGGGTGGTGGGAATAGGTGATTGGCTGATAGGAGTGGTAAACCTGTTGACTCTTAACAACTGCAATTGGTCTTACTGGAGAAAGCAAGGGGCGAGATGGCTAAAAATAGCTTTATCATGTATAATGAGATAAGAATCCAATGTCTCTATTCAGACCAGGTCTCTCCATGGTTTTAAGTTTGGTAATTAATTGCAATTCAGCAACTTCTCTTTCCAGTCTGTTTCTGAAATTCTTTTGTAATAAGACAGCTACTTTGAGATCTTGTATAGAATGTCCTGGGAGATTGCTGAACTTAGTTTGGGTTTGGTTGGTATCTAGATGGGAGACAAGCTTGGGCTCCATGATGGAAGAAAGGTTGGGTGTAAATTTACTAAATAAACAAACTATATTGTCTGCTAGAGTGTGGTTATATTAAAAATGTTCTTGAGAACTTCATGGAGAGAGAAGGGGCTGCTAGAAGGATCTTGAATTATACATTGTAACAATGCAGCACAATGCCATTCCATCTATCTATCTATCTATCATCTATCTATCTCTATCTATCATTTTCAAATTTACAAACAACCTTCAAACAAATATGTTTTCCAACATAAATACCCATGGACTTCCCTCCTACCCTTTGTGGGTAATAATAATAATAATAATAATAATAATAATAATAATAATAATACCTTTATTGTAGCCAAGGGCTATACATGGTGGGGTGGATGGGTAGATGGGGAACTTGCAGCCTGTGGGCCAGACTTGTCCCACCAAGCATTTCTTATTTGGTCTGCAAGGTTGCTTTCCTGAACACACATCCACCTGTCCGACTTCTGAGTTGTGGGGCAAGTAGATCTACAGCTGCACAAGGAAGGATTGAACTTCCCACACATTCTTTGGTGTGTATGGAATTCAATCGCACTTGGACAGTATCTCTTTCCCACCTCTGAGGGCCAGCTTCAACAGGTGGATGTGAGAACCCACCTGCTGGTCACCTGGTGTCAAAATGACATTGGATGAAATGGCAATGACACCAGTTTCTGGTGAGATCTTGCCGAAATCTCACAATATCTTTCTGGAAGCCATCACACAGATCTGGCCTGCTGTGCCAAAAGGATTCCCCACACCTGCTTTAGGAAATGTCCTAGCTCTGAATGTTCTGCTTCAAGCAAGACGCCCTTCCATCGCTATAATCCTATGAAATTATGACAAATTAGGCCTTTTTCGTCTTTCTTTTATGGAGAGATCCAGAATAACTTCTTACATAATAGTGTAAGAACAGAGAGGGAAGGAATACTTCAGCAAATCACTACAGTGTCAAAAAACATCACATGGGAATGATTGATTTCCATACATTGCCTGGAGAAAGAAGCATAGAGACTTGGGAATCAGCTTTGTAACACTTGTGGAGGGAGCGCTGTCTGAGTTTGTTATGTTTATTAATCATGCTCTTATGCAAATTGTGAGTAAATGGCACTTAAGTAACATTAAACTAGCATCTGACCTCGTGAGTTTTACACAGACCTGTTATAATACTTACAGGTTCTAAATCAGATCAGCCTCATCTTGTTATAAGTAGCCAAACCCCTAGCCGTGGCTCCAGCAATGCGGATCAGGTTGTTCAGATAATTGCGGCATATGATGAAGCCAATCAATGCATTACAAGATTGTAAACATGACAGTGAGTGGGTGGGAGGTGGAGAAGTCTCCATGGGAATGGCTGCCCCACCCAGCAATGTTAGGTCACATGCAGCAGCTGTCAAACACCAAGAATCTCAAGTTAAGGTCTAGCTGCTTTGGGAGTGAAATATACTCGGAGTCGAGAGTGAATTTCATGCTCTTTATTCAGCTCATAGTCATCAAGGAGGAGAAGAGAAGACGAATGGCTCTTTTCCCAAAACCATCTGCTTATATACATTATTTACACAATGGGCCTTGCGTGATTGGCTACTTCAGGGCTACACCTGTGGGCCAATTATATTGTGGATTGACTTCTGCCTGCAGCCTGATTGGCTGCTCCTACAGGCCAATCAGGTAGCAGATTCACTTCTGCCAGCCGCCTGATTGGCTGCTCCAGCAGGCCAATCAGGTTGCGGATTCACTTCCACCTGGAGTTGGATTGGGTAGCTCCCGCTGATTCTGAATCCTATTGTTCTAGGATTCAGCTCAGTACATAACACCCCTCCCCTCTAAGTTCCAGTCCTGCCCGGGAAGTTGCATTCGTAGTCCCCAAGGTCTGCTGGCCGCCTCCGTGTGCGTTGTGGCCTGGGGTGTTCCTTGGTCAGGGGTTCTGGTTCTGGCCCGTGTTCCGAGGCTGCTGGCTGTGCCGGGGCTGTCTGGTCTGGCGCCACTGAACCACTAGGTTGTAGCTCTGGTTCCGGTGTCCTTCCAGCCTCGGGGCGCCCCTCTGTGCCTACTGCTTCTGCTTCCCCTGCCCACCTCTCTCGCTCTACAGGCCTCACTGCCCTGCTGTCCCCTTGGGACCCCTCTGTCCCGCTCTCCTCCCGGGTTCCTCCTGGGAATCGTCGCCGTAGCTGGTCGCAGTGGCGGCGCCAACATTGCCCCCCTTCCGTTAGTACCTCGTACGACACGGGACCGGTCACCTTGGTGACTGTGGCGGGTACCCATGCTGGGCCTGCCCCAAAATTCTTTGCATACACTGGGTCCTGGGCCACAAATGTCCGGGGGTTCCTGCCTTTCCCCACCACTACCTCATCCTGAGCTCTGTCGGGGTGAAGTCGGTCCAGTCTAGTTGCAAGGCGCCGGCCCATTAGTAATTCAGCTGGGCTCCGGCCCGTCGTTGTGCTTGGGGTGCTGTGCTGTGCTAGAAGAAATGTGGCAAGGCGGTATTCCCAGTCCCCTTGTGTCATGCGGCGGAGGCTGTCCTTGGTGGTCCGCACCATGCGCTCCGCTTGGCCATTGGTGGCAGGGTGGAATGGTGCTGAGCGGATGTGGCGGATGGCGTTCTGCGCTGTGAAGGTCTGGAACTCCTCTGACGTGAATGCGGTTCCATTGTCCGAGACGAGGGTGTCAGGGAGCCCGTGGGTCGCAAACAGCTTACGT
Source organism: Zootoca vivipara (assembly GCF_963506605.1). Taxonomy (NCBI): domain Eukaryota; kingdom Metazoa; phylum Chordata; class Lepidosauria; order Squamata; family Lacertidae; genus Zootoca; species Zootoca vivipara. Next base: position 41,092,099 of record NC_083290.1, on the reverse strand, counting down.
AGTACCCGGATGGCTGCCGCCGTAGAAGTGGATGGTACCAGTGCGACCTCCAGCCATTTGGTGTAGGAATCCACCACTATGAAGAATGTTTTTCCCTGGAAGGGGCCAGCGAAGTCCACGTGCAAGCGTGACCATGGATGTCGGGCGGACTCCCAGGGCTGGACTGGGGCCCTTGGGGGATCCGGGCGGGATTCTTGGCAGGTCTGGCAGTGTTGGACCCAGGCCTCTATCTCTCTGTCAATCCCCGGCCACCACACATAACTCCTGGCAAGGGCCTTCATCCTCACTACCCCTGGGTGTGTCTCGTGTAGGGCTGTGAGGACCCTTTTGCGGAGGGGCTGGGGAACAACAACCCTGCTTCCCCATAACAGGCACCCCTTGTGGGCCGACAGTTCATGTTTGCGGTTTGTGTAGCCAGCGAATTCTGGCCCGGGGCTGCTGCTGGGCCATCCTCGCCACACCCAGTCCAGGACCCGGGAGATGACCCTATCTTTTGTGGAATGGTGCGCAACTTCTTGTGCCTGAATGGGTCGGTCGGGAAGCAGCTCCAGGGTCATAACCTCTTGTGCAGGCGCTGGGTCGGGGCCTGTTTCTGGTAGTGGTAGCCTGCTGAGGGCGTCTGCGTGGCCCATCGCCTTCCCAGGGCGGTGGATTAGTGCATACTGGTAGCCGGCAAGGAAAATTGACCACCTGAGGACACGTGGAGACAACACTTCGGGAGTCTGCTTCTCAGGGGCAAACAGGCCAAGCAACGGCTTGTGGTCAGTCACTATGGTAAAGGGCCGCCCGTACAAGAAATCATGGAATTTTTTTACGCCCTTCACGATTGCCAGACCCTCCTTGTCAATCTGTGAGTAGTTTCGTTCGGCTGCAGCAAGCGTCTGGGAGAAGTATGCCACCGGCACCTCTCTTCCATCCGGGAGTTGGTGTCCCAGGACAGCGCCGATGCCATAGGGAGAGGCGTCGCATGCCAGCACCACTGGCAGCCTCTCGTCGAAGTGTGCTAAGACCGAGTTCGAGACGAGCAAGTCCTTGACTGCCTGGAATGCGGCCCTTTGTCGCTGGCCCCACACCCAAGGGGCCCTTTTATCTAGGAGTCTGTGTAGGGGCTCCGCTACCGCTGCCTTATGGGGAAGGAAGGCATGGTAAAAGTTCAATAGTCCCAAGAATGACTGAAGTTCGGGCTTGCTCTTGGGCGCTGGGGCCTCACAAATGGCCCGTACCTTGTCACCGGTTGGATGGACCCCTTCTGCGTCCACCTTAAATCCCAGAAAGTCCACCTGCGGCACTCCCAGTAAACACTTTTCCCGCTTCACCTTGAGGCCCGCCGTCTGGAAACGGTGCAGGACGGAGCGGAGGCGGTCCTCAAATTCCTCTGGTGTGGGCCCGGCGATCAGTACATCATCGAAGAAGGGGGTGACGCCAGGAATCCCTTTAAGGAGAGAGTCCATTAGATTCTGGAATATGCCTGGTGCCACGCTAACGCCAAATTGCAGCCGCTTTACTCTGAATGCCCCTCTGTGCGTCACAATCGTCTGAGCCTCTGCTGTGGCTTCGTCCACAGGCAACTGTTGATACGCTTGGGCCAAGTCCAGTTTGCCAAAGATTTTTGACCCAGCCAGGGTGGCGAGGACATGGCTGACCACTGGCACTGGGTATGCATGGGCCGTGAGAGCCTTGTTTATGGTGCATTTGTAGTCTGCACAGATGCGGACCGAACCGTTAGGCTTGACGGGTGTGACAATTGGAGTTTCCCAGGGGGCGTTGGGCACCGGCTCCAGCACTCCTTGCTCCACGAGCCGGTCCAATTCCTCGTCTATGCGGGGTTTCAGGGCGAACGGGACCCGGCGGGCCTTGTGTCTGATGGGTCGTACAGCGGGGTCTAGCTGTAGGGCAATGGGGGGTCCTGTATATCGTCCCAATGCCCCATCGAAAACCCCTGGAAACTCTTTGCATATGGCGTCCACGTCCACTTGTAAGCTAGTGCGGTTCACCCCGGTAACGGCTAGCCCCAGAGGTCCAAACCATGCCAGTCCCAGTAAGCTAACGTAGGGGCCCTTAACTACCAGCAAGTCCAATTGTTGCTTTCGCCCTCGATATTGCACCCTGAAGGTCCCCACCCCCATAGTAGGGACCTTACGTTTCTGGAAGTCCCGGAGGGTGAATGGGGCCGGCCTTAGTTTGGGACCCCCATTAGGGCACAGTTCCCTTAATGTTCGGGCCGAGATTATGGATAGAGTTGAACCCGTGTCCAGCTCCATGCGGCATGGGGCTCCCTCTATCTGTACCTCTATATAAATTTTCTCTGTGCTGGGATGGGGCAACTGGAATACCTGGTAGTCCGTGATCTCCGTCGAGTTGCCTTGGTGCATGGTGCCGTGTGACCTGGGGCTCCTGGGTCGGTCATCTGATGCTTGTCGACGGGTGAGTCGAGCCCGACACACCCGGGCGATGTGTCCCAATTTTCTGCACTGCCTGCACTCTGCGTTGCGGAAACGACAGGTCCTCCTCTCGTGGTTCTCCCCGCAGCTTGCACAGTTCCCTCCTTCTCGTCGAGGCTGCTGTGGTGTGTGTGCTGCTTGAGTGCGCCGCTGTACTCGGTGTACTTCCTCCCTGTCAGATTCGGATTCGTCGGTGAGGTCTTCGTGGTAGACCCTCGGTTGGGATGGCGGGGCCGGTCGTGCCTCTTGCGTTGACCTCTCGGCGGCTTCGGTTGCCAGGGCTTCCTCCAGAGCAATCTGGAACGTGAGGTCTTTTTTGGCGTAGAGGCGTCGTTGCAACATCTCGTCCCTCAGGCCACCGACGAGGCGGTCACGAAGCATGTTCTCCAATTCTGAGAAGTTGCATAACCGGGCGGCTTGGCGGAGGGAGGTCACAAACCCAGTTATGGTTTCCCCCGGGGCTTGCCGCTTTGCGTAGAAGGCATTTCGGCAAGCTACCACCGAGGGCTGTGGTGAGAAGTGCTCCTTCAGCCGTTCCATTATTGTTTTGTAAGAGACGGTAGCGACATCTCTAGGTGCAAGGAGAGCCCGGGCGATTTCAAACGTCTCCTCTCCACAGACGCTGAAGAATGTCGCCCTCTTCATGGCATCGTTGGTGACTTCTTTCGCTTGCAGGAGGAAGTTGAAACGGGCGGCGTACCCTTCCCAGTCTCCTGATGCTGGTTTGAATGGCGAGAAGCTGCTGTCGGTTGCCATTCTGGGTTCCTTGGGTCCTGGAGCTGAAGCCTGGATGCACGGTGCGATGCAGCGGTGCAGCAGGTGGCGGTGCTGCGGTGCAGTGCGTGGTGGCGGTCAGCTCAGCAGGATCCCACCTTCGTCGCCAGTGAAATATACTCGGAGTCGAGAGTGAATTTCATGCTCTTTATTCAGCTCATAGTCATCAAGGAGGAGAAGAGAAGACGAATGGCTCTTTTCCCAAAACCATCTGCTTATATACATTATTTACACAATGGGCCTTGCGTGATTGGCTACTTCAGGGCTACACCTGTGGGCCAATTATATTGTGGATTGACTTCTGCCTGCAGCCTGATTGGCTGCTCCTACAGGCCAATCAGGTAGCAGATTCACTTCTGCCAGCCGCCTGATTGGCTGCTCCAGCAGGCCAATCAGGTTGCGGATTCACTTCCACCTGGAGTTGGATTGGGTAGCTCCCGCTGATTCTGAATCCTATTGTTCTAGGATTCAGCTCAGTACATAACAGGGAGGGAAGTAGAAACCTCTGCCTTAGACTTTCAGAAGAAGCAGTGCCATTCTGTGCTTTTCCCACATGGAATAAACGTTCCACTTCATTACCATCTTCTTTGTGTTAGATGAGTCAGCAGAGGTTGGAAAGTGGAAGAGTTAATTTTCTGTGAAACATGTGCTCCAATTCAACTATTATTGATGATTGCAGTTGTGGAAGAGAGTGGAAATGTCTCATTCAAAGTGAGGGCAATTCTTCTTCAAACTGATTGGCTGTAGTGCATACCTAAGAAAAAAAGGACCATTAAAAATTTTTTTAGAAGGCTTGTTCTATGCACAATTAGCTCATGGGACGCTTTTGCCTGGCGACACAAAATACTAGGAAAAAGCTGTGCCATGAGCCCTGCAAAAGGGATGAGAAAGCCTGTGTGAGGCTGCTTTCCCTGGAGCTCAGAGCAATTTTGTTTTGAGTGCGCCCCACCTGCTCACACTCAGCAGAGTTTCCAAAACTTGGGTCTCCAGCTGTTGTTGGACTATAACTCCCACCATCCCAAGCTAACAGGACCAGCAGTCAAAAATAATGGAAATTGTAGCCCCCCCCCAAAAAAAATATCACTGGGGACCCAAGTTTGGGATGGTGGGAGTTATTCACAGAGCAATTTTGGGTTGTGGGTTGACAGGGCTGGAAAGGAATATTTCTCTCTCAACCTGTTTGACACTTGGTTGGGTTTTTTCACCTTTCCCTCAGTGAAATTATGGCCTTCCTTTGTTAGCTGAGGCAGAGCACAGCAGGCAGCGTCCCTGCCTGTCCTCTCCAGCTGCCCTGCTTCTAGGCAGCTGCCCCCCGCCCCATGCTGGGTACACCCATGAATAGAGATTTGGACTGATCTTATTGCATCTCCATTGTACAGTCTTCTTCTTTTGCTGCTCTCATGGGTCACAAAAATGGACCTGAATGGGCAATTATTGCATTAATGCAGCTGTTGGAATGAGCAGTAAACAGGAGCAAAGTGGTATGAAATGACTGCAGTAAGATGGGATGAAGGAAGTAAATAATCTTTTGGATGCTTCACCCTGCCTGCTTTTTTCAAATCAAAAATTTGACTCTCACACACATAATATTCTGGATGCACACCCTAATGAAATAGGCTGAAATTCATGTACAACAATAATCAGAATGAGCTCCCAGTTGTTCTGGGTTCAAATCTTCACCAATCAAATCAAGACAAACTTACATTTTGAAAATAATTCCATTCCTTCCTTGTATGGGAGGGGCACACATTTGCTACAGCCTCCTCCCCTGCAAGACATTGAGAGATGGACTCTCCTGGAGGCGTAACATAGGGCATTTGCCCTATAGGGGAGAAGTGGAGAGCTGGCTATTTAAGCCCCCTCCTCCACACCACACACACCTCCTTCCCATTGAAACTTCCTCCCTCCCATCCCCTTTCTACTGTGGGCTCTGCTAGTTACCTTCTTTGAGGGGTAATTGCCCTTTGAGGGGGACACTAATTGCCCTGTGTCACATCTTTTTCACCTACTTCAACCTGTTGTGTGTTGTCTGTGGGACAGGAGTGGTTGTTTGTTTGAATTTGGCTAACTGGCATTTGGTCTGGGTGGGTGAATGGATCTGCTTAATATCGAAGCCTAATATCAAAGCCAGAGTGGTGTTTGGGCCGGGTGAATATTGGCCAATGGGGCTCAGCTGAAATCCTCCCATCAATTTGCCTCATTGGTTTTGGTTAATTTGGTTGAATTATTCTGATTGCAGATTCTATTGTAGTTATATTTTAATAAATGAAACCTGTTACCCACCTTTCTTATCTCAAGTCCTCTTGGGTGTGTTGGCAAAGACCTATTGTGGCTGAACTCCCTGTTTGGTTTACAACAGAGGTGAGGTTACGCCAGTCTAAAATGTGTTTTTTTTTTAACAGAAAGTCTATACTTTTAGTACCTGGAGATGGTGCATCACTTTCCCCATCAACATCATTAGAAACAAAGTTTCTTATAATTGTTGTTCTTGTTTAGTCGTTTAGTCGTGTCCAACTCTTCATGGCCCCGTGGACCAGAGCACACCAGGCACTCCTGTCTTCCACTGCCTCCTGCAGTTTGGTCAAACTCAAGTTAGTAGCTTCGAGAACACTGTCCAACCATCTTGTCCTCTGTCGTCCCCTTCTCCTTGTGCCCTCCATCTTTCCCAACATCAGGGTCTTATCCAGGGAGTCTTCTCTCTCACACAAACACAAACCTGTGAGCTAGAGGAAGGGGAGGAGGGGAAAGAGCATGCTATCATACCCACCAGGAAATGAGACTTCATTTTCACATTGACAACGGAAAAGGCTGCTTTAATTTTGCTTCCTCCCACGTTTCTAAAGAAGAAGAAGAAAAAGAGAAAATGCCATCATTCAGAATCCCATATGCAGACTTTCTTTCTTTCTTTCTTTCTTTCTTTCTTTCTTTCTTTCTTTCTTTCTTTCTTTCTTTCTTTCTTTCCTTCCTTCCTTCCTTCCTTCCTTCCTTCCTTCCTTCCTTCCTTCCTTCCTTCCTTCCTTCCTTCCTTCCTTCTCCCCCTCTCTTCCCTGCCCCATTTCCCTCATTTTCTTTTTGCTTCCTTTCTCCCTGACACAGCCTGCTTCCTCATTATTTGAAATGTAAGTCCTCTTCATTCAGCAGTTTGTGCACTCTAGACCCAACAAATCAGAAATCAAAGCACAAAATTGCTGCCTAACAGTAATGCCAGCTAATTATCAAGCGCCCTTAAAATGGGAGTGGATGTAGGCTGCATGTATACACAGACACAATCATACACACATTGTCTGCCTAGGGTCATCTAGTTCCTATCTCTAGATGAAGGGTTCTTATTGTGAAGAGAGTTTGGATCTTTAGCATCAAGGGCAAGGAAAGATTTTTCAGCCATTTGGAAAACCTTCCAGGGGTCACATACCAGCTCTGGTTGTCTGGCTGGAGGCAAACATGACAGACCAATGGGGAGAACTCTGAGCTTGGTACAACAGGCTATAGTCCAGCTGCACAAAAGCCAGAGGTTTCAACCCTCGTCCACGCAGGCCAGCAATGCCACAGTACAAGGCAAGACAAAAGCAGTGAGCAGGGTGAAGAGTGATGTCTGGGGAGGGGACATGGCTCAGGGGGATTCCTCAGGAACGGATCTGTAGGCCTGTAGGGCTGCATTCTATGCCTGAGCCTGCGGTTTCCAACCCCAGATTTACATTCATAGTTATGTGTGTGCTAAAAAGCAGCGAAAAGGTAATCAATTCTTTACATCAGGGTCAGGCATTGTACCGCCTTAAAGCAAGAAGAGTTGCAGCCTCCTCTGATTTTGGTGCTCTTTTACTAGTGGTAACGCAGTCATTCCATATCATCTAGGTCATCTCACCCTACAATACATTTTCCCTCAGAGTGAGGCACGGTGGTTGAGGAGGCCTCTGAGAGTGCCCACACTTGCTTTGCAGTGGTGACAAATACCGCTAGGATTTTCAGTTTACCATTGTGAAACTTTGAACAGTATTTGCTGCAGCAACAGCAAATGCACCCTATGAAGTTTCACAGCAGAAAAATCTGAAGCTTTTAGACAGGCAGTCTCTGGGCCACCTTATTCACAATGCTTCCTCAGATCGAGGCACAGCTGAGCAGGTAGACAAGCAAGCTGGCTGGGGCTGCTGGGGAGCAGGACTCCAACAACATCTGGAGGGAGCAAGGCACTTCCGATCTTTCCGCTCATGAGAAGTTCTGACAATTGCCTTGGGAGCATGGAAGCTCTGGCCAGCAATGCACCAGTGGTTGCCAGTGCCTGGGGCATGTGCATGTATGCTGGGCAGGGTGCCACCAGAGCAGCCCCAACCCCACCAGAGCAAAGTGGAGCAGCCCTAAGCCGTCTGCCTGCCTGTGCAGGGGGGAGTCCATATGGCCAACTGACATGGCCCTTAGGAAGCAGAGAGGAGCACCAGACTGCACTGGGGGTGCCTGGGGGGGGGTGCCTGGTTCGCACCCCCTCAAAAACCATGCACCCAGAGCCATCACCCACCTGACACCCCCCCCCCCCCACACACACACTATGCCCCTGGCTGTGACAGATTTATATTAAACGGCAGGGAACAGAACATTCCAACTTACTATTTAGATGTAATGGCAGAAGGGGACTATACAAGGTGCAAACTGAAACATGGTCAGGAGAAAGAATAAGCCTATTGTTTTCTAGATTCAGTGGCATAATGGTCCTGTGATTGGGCAAGAGAAAGGATGGTCAATGTGGAGTATATTCTTTCTTAATGTTCCACTTAGTGCCAAAGTAGGCTACTAAGTGGTTTACATGTATAAAATCTAGTGACACAAGCACTGAAATATAAAATCCATAATTAAAATACACAACAAAAGAAATCCCATTATAAGCATACATAATTAAATTACACAATAAAATAACCTCCTTGCAACACACAGTTTTAGTAGAACAGGTTAAGAGATCGAAGGAATACTGCTCTAAACAAGTGTTTACAAGAAAATCTAAAAAAACAAAAACCCAACAATTTTTTGAAAAGCCATCTCCAACTCCTCTAAAGATTCCATCAACGGTGTCTCTGAAATTTTTTACACATCACTTGGGAAGACAGGCGAACTAATATCAGTGTACTGGAAGAAGCAAGGATCACCAGTGTTAAAGCAATGATTCTTCAACATCAACTTCATGTTGTGCGGATGCCTGATGATTGTCTTCCAAAGCAACTACTCTATTCCGAACTTAAAAATGGAAAGCATAATGCTGGTGGTCAACAAAAGAGGTTTAAAGACTGTCTCAAGGCAAATCTTTAAAAATGTAGTATAAACACTGACAACTGGGAAACACTGTCCTGCGAGCGCTCCAGTTGGAGAACAGTCTTTACCAAAGGTGTCATGGGCTTTGAAGACACTCGATCTCAGGACGCAAGGGAGAAACGTCCGAAGAGGAAGGCATGCTTGGCAAACCCTCACCATGATCAAATCCCGCCCGGCAACCAATGTCCCCACTGTGGAGGACGTGTGGATCCAGAATTGGCCGCCACAGTCACTTACGGACTCATTTTTAAAATCGTGTTTATGGAAGACAAACTTAAAATAAAAATAAAAATAAACAAATAATATAATAATAAAATAAAATAATACTTAGCCAAGAAGGCTTCCCTGTGGCCATAAGCTTATAACAGAATATTTGGAAAATAATTTTAATTTGAAAAGAAGAGAGCAAGGGGAACAAAGGCTTCACCCTTGGAGTCTTCCAGATAATTAGAGCAACAGAGAACCGTGCCTGCATGGGTCCCTCCTTTAGAGCATAGTAATTGATACAGCTGTGGGTGGAATATTCACGTTCATAAAACTCTCTGAAGTAGCCCAGGCCTAAAAAGGCTTGCATGCAAAGAAATCTCAAGAAACAAGACAGGACTTTGTTTAGAGTTGCATCTTAAAAGTCTGGTCTTAGGCAGCCATGATGAATTTCAATTTATAGAATTAGATTGGGAATTTTAAGATAGGGTCTTCTTCTGTTCAGCTGTGCTGGGTACAAATGTGTGGGGTGGAGGGAGGCATCACAGCCACACTGAAAGCTTGCATGGTGAAGCAAATTAGCACTGGAAACTATAAGGAGCTTTACAAATCCCCTTTGCTCTTTGCCAGTCTCTTCATTCATTTCCTGCTATTTAGCCATTGCTAGCAGATCGTGAAGCTGAGGCTCCAATACTTTGGCCACCTCATGAGAAGAGAAGACTCCCTGGAAAAGACCCTGATGTTGGGAAAGATTGAGGGCACAAGGAGAAGGGGACGACAGAGGACAAGATGGTTGGACAGTGTTCTCGAAGCTACCAACATGAGTTTGACCAAACTGCGGGAGGCAGTGCAAGACAGGAGTGCCTGGCGTGCTCTGGTCCATGGGGTCACGAAGAGTCGGACACGACTAAACGACTAAACAACAACAACAACAAGCAGATTGTTTGTTTGTTTTTACCTACACTACTCACGGAGGACTGAGAAATTGCCCCCAGCCATGTCCAGGTGTTGCATAGCAGCTTGTTTTTCATGGCCAGCAGCTCCTCCTCTTCCTCCTGCTGCTGCTTCTTCCACTGGCAGCCTGGCAGCAGCAACTTTGGAGCAGCAACTTTGGGGCGGGGGCTCAGCCCAATTTTGGGGGAACTGAAGTCACCCCAGCTCCTCAGATTCCCCCACCCCATCCCCGCCCACCTGACACGCACACGGACACAGGGGCACTTGCCAGCTGCCCAATCTGCTGGCGGGAGAAGTGTTTGCTCTTTTTACGAAGGAGAGAGAGGGGGGGCAGTTATGGGAGGCACTGCTTGGGAGAGCGATGCACCTTTCCCTTTTCTCTGTGTTCCCCTCCTCCTTTTTATTTTTATTTTTAAACGTATATTTTATTAAAGATTTCTTGGTTCACAAAAGTATGTGGCATGTCTCTTTTTATGTTAGATTTTCTACAAATCATTTTCATTTGTTGAGACATTAGTGTTACATTAGGAAGAAAAGGGGGAAAGGGGTGGAGGGGCCACGGAGAGTGCAGGTGGAGTCGGGTGGCGATGTTTCTATTCTACTTAATATATGTGTGGGGTTTTGTGTCAGCGTCGCTAGTGCGGGTTCTCTTTACTATTTGCTTGCATTCCTTTGGTGGTGAGAGAGGTTGGGGTTGGCCTAAGTTGTGGTTGTTTGTGATTGGCTGTGGTGACCTTTGTTTTCATGTGTGAGTGGGGTGGGTGGGTGTTTTTGAATCAGGTTAGCCAGATTGATTTGTATGCTGTTGGTGGATTTTTGTCGTTGTCTTGTCGGGCTGTGTATGTGATAAAGGGGAGCCATACCGGGGTGAAGGTTGTTAGCATAAATCCTGTACATGGCACAGATGCTAACATGTGACTATTATTTACTTTATGTGACTGTATTCTTTCCCATGAACATGAGTTTGACGAACATGAGTTTGACCAAACTGCGGGAGGCAGTGCAAGACAGGAGTGCCTGGCGTGCTATGGTCCATGGGGTCACGAAGAGTCGGACACGACTAAACAACTAAACAACAAAATTCTTTCCCAGGCAGGACTCGGCTGTAACCCGACTCCTGTCATGTGATGTTCATTGTTCTTCCCTTTTTGCTTTCGCTTTCACCAAGAGCAGATGGCTGCTTGCATCTGTCTCTTAATAAATTAGTTTTACAACTAATAAAATGTATGCTGTCTTCTGTCATGGAGGGCAGCTGCAACACAAGAATACTGGGCTTTCCACTCCAGTATTCTAACTTCTTCTTCCATTTGTCCCCGTGTCAGTTTCAGTTCATTGGTTAGTTTTTCTAATAAGGCTGTTTCCCATACTATTGAAATAAGCAAAAATCTGCCCTTATGGGGTTCTCCATCGGTCGGAGAATGTAACAGAGGCCAACCAGAGAATTTTGAGAAGCAAAGCCTTTTATTTTTGCTGTTGCAACAGGGTCCTTCCTCTCACGCAGGAGAACAAGGAAGGCACCCAGAACAAAAGAGAACCTCCACTTTTATCAGCTTTCCCATCACCAAGAGACACCCCCAAAATACATCATTCCTACATCACAGCTACGTAATCAATACCTCACAAAAAGGGAGGGTTCAAGGTAGAAATCTGAGCACCTTTGACAACTCTCCTACTCCTCCTCTCACCCCTCCCAGGTGTGAATTCCTAAACAGGAAGAGAAATTAACAGTTTCCTAAAAGTTGATCACTATCTTTTGTTCGGAGGAGTCTTCTTGTGAATGAGATGGCTAGTAGTCTGGCACCATTTGATGGGGAAATGTCCAGTTGGCAGAGCCTCCGGCTTACAGGATTATGGCTCCCAAGTTGATAGTCATGTGGAAATGTGTGTGATTCTGGTCAGAGAGAGTCAAAATGGTGTCAGTCAGGCCTGTCTTCCTGTGCTGCTTCAGACATGTGCCTGTACATTCATGTGCATCTTTATGAACAATTATATATATATATATATATATATATATATATATATATATATATAACCTTAAAATTTACAACACTATTTGGTACCATCCTTACTCCTGTCAGGTCTCTCCAGTGTCTGCCTATGATGTTTCTGGTTTCTGGTGTGGCAGCACCTTCCCCAAGCCTAGTTGTTGTTATTTGGTTTGACACACCTGTCTTTCCCTGCCGATGGCTTGCACAGCACTGCATGGCCTCACTCAGCTCGCCTGGCAGCGGGGTAGGGAATAGGGGTGTGCATCCTGCCTCTGCCTGGCTGCAGAGTGCTCACCCAGCAGCAGGGAGAGGGGGGACTAGCGCGTGGAAGGTGATGTTCACCCTCCGCATGCCCCACCCCCACCTGGCATGCAAGCGCTTACGCAGAGGCTGGAGGTGGTGGCCCCATTAATATTGGGGGGTCTCAGCCCCCTGCACCAAAATTTTGAGATGGCTAAAGCCCCTTCTTCCCACTATAACCAGCACCCCTGCTTCTGAGTAAACATAAATAAACATTGATAGGCTCAAGCCATAAGTCTTCATATGTACATGTGAAAGTGACAAGCTCATTGTTGTCGTCTGCTGAGCTCAGTGGAGGGAGAGGTCAGGCAACCAGGGGAGTCCTTGCCTGGAGGCAAAGTCCATATGCAAAGTTCAGTCCAGTTCTAAGGTCAGGAGTATCTCAGTTTGACTATGTGAACTGAGATACTCCTGACCTTAGAACTGTGGGTCAAGAAAGCTGGGGGTCCAAGTTCATGAGAAGCAAGAAGCAGCGATGTCTGGCCAAGAACACCAACTGTCATAGCTGCCAAGTTATCCCTTTTTTAAAGGGATTTTCCATTATGCTGAATAGGCTTCCTCGCGAGAAAAGGGAAAACTTGGCAGCTATGCCAACTGTTGTTTCCGGCAACTGCCTGAGGCTGGAAACCCTGCTTAAGGAAGCTGGAGCCAGCTGGTTCACATCAGGAGCAAGAAGGCTGATCAGCAGCCGGTGGAGTCACTCTGCCTTCTGCTCCTTCAGGCTGCTGCTCAGTAAGTGAAGCCACTCCTGGCCCATGACACTCTCATCTCCTGGAAGCTTAAGAAAAAGTATTTAAAATTTTCTGGATCTCACCCTTTTGGGCTTCACAGTGGGAATGAAGTCCATTCTGCAGTATGGCATAGGGAAAAGGTGATGATGAAAGAATTTTTCCATCAGCCTGCATTGTCCATGGACCACCTGGCACCATCCCTCTCCGATTCCAGCCATAGCCAGCCACTCTGCATGGGATGGAGCAGGGGGGAGTGACATTTCCTTTAACCTGTTTAGGGATGCTTGAGGAATTTAATATTTACAAAACTCAGATGTGAGATGACCCAATTCACACCTCTCAGCCTCATGTGCAGACTGGAAGCTAACTGTCCTTCAGATTTCACACTTCTCTCAATATTGTGATGCATTTCTTGTCTGTTAAAACATATCAAAATATGCATTTAAAACATGTCTTGAAAGGAAAAAACATTTGCATATATATTTAGATATGGTTTTTAAAAATGCTAATCAATGAGAAATGGAATGGGATTATGTATAAAAACAGATAAAAATTATAAATTTATTTAAAATCTTTGTAATTTCAGTCACTGGCTTGGCTTAACTTTTACTATCAGATGTGTTTACCAAGCAATGGCATATTTATCATTGATCCATTCGCTTCTTTTACATCAGAAGGAGGAAGAATATCTGCCCTGAGAGCTTAATTATGGCCTGGGCCTCTCTATTTGTTCCATCAGGCTGCTTTTGCTAAGCCATGTACCCCAGCCCTAGACCTGACATCATATATGATGCTGTGGTAGGAGGAAGAGGCGCTTTGCAAGTTCTGACAATCAGCTGGTCACCGTGCCTTGCATAGTGGCTGCCTTTCTCCATAAAGTTTTAATTCAAACTATGAAAATGGGCCACCTCATGTCATCAGGTGATTGACGAGTGAACATCCACATCCACCTGTCAAACGGGGGGAGGGGGTGGGGGAGATCCAGTCTGCCAGTCGTATCCAGTTCCCCACTGGATACTTAATTTTTTGTCCTTGCTGGAGATGTTACTTCCTGCTCTTGATGTATGCAGTCTATTTTTTAAAATGTAAATGTACACATTTATGCTGTTACCATTTGGGTGCGTGGTTGTTGTTTTTTTTAAAAAACTAACCTTAGAAACTTCTTATAAGAATTTTGTTCTTATAAGAAAACAATTAGAAAAACAGCAAATAAAATGAATGCATGATGACACAGATTGGGAATAGAAATATTAGCCCAGCCTCCTTGTATTGTACCTTAATTTTGTTAGCAATACCTTGAGATTCTATGTTGGAAAAGAGAAAGTGGAAAATTGCAGAGTACTGAAGAAATGTGGCCACTTCTGGGCACCATATTTAAAGCAGGACATAGAAAAACTGTGCACATCTGGATGAAAGGAACCAGAGATGGTGAGGGGGGTTATGCACAGGCTTTATTAAAGCAATAACACTGACACGGAGAACTCAAAATCAAATGTCAAAGCACAGTCATAGGAAACACCACATTACTAATATAGACTCACTCACCCCTGAGTGTCCCTGGAACAAAGCCACCACCCCTTCCTTCAGCCCCCTTCCTGCTTCTGAGTTAACACAAGATTTCCCACTCTCTGCCCAAAGGAGGGTTTTGGTAAAGGGTTTTTGCATATGCTTTGCATAACCAAAGTATCTTAGGTGCGGGGAATTGTAGCTCTGTTTGCAGTGGTGTCGTGAACTTAGGTCCGCCACACCCCTGCCAGCCTTTGAGCTGCCTTCCCAATGCCTTCCTTTAATGTAAGGAGGCGCCCAGCTTTAGGAATGAGGCATCAGGGTTCTGGCAGGTTCCTAGAGCCCTTCCACCTCCTTCCCAAAACTGGGAAAGTGCAAACTAGGCTTGGTGAAGGAGATGGGACAATTCTAGGACCCTGTCAGAGCCCCATGCCTCATTCCCAAAGCCCAGTGCCTCACTTACTGGGCTTTGAGAGAGCACCCCCTCGGCTCAGCACCCAGTGCATAAGTCAGTGTTTCTCAACCTTTTTTGGGCCACGGCACACTTGTTCCATGAAAAAAATCACGAGGCACACCAACTCTGTGCCGCCCTATATTGACTAATTATGACTGTAAGAAACACTTGCCAATTGGCAGACTCCCGGTTTCCGCCGCGACCGGTACAGGCACGCTCCGCGGAGGCTCCGCGTAGGAGCGATTGTTGGTGAGATTGAGGGGCAACGCAGGGGCTGAATGACCCCAGAAAAGCCTCAGGGGGTGACCCTGAGGGGAAAGTTCCAGCGGCGTTGGACGTGGACCTCGGTATTCTACGTCGCTTTGACGAAAGAGCGGAGGACTCCAGATGCAGGAACAAGAACATCTCCCAACAAGAAGCCCGGCAAGCTGAACGGAGAGCAGCGGCAAAGCTTCCGACACGGAAAACCCCGAATCTTCCTTAATTGTTTGGCTAGCATGAGGAGGACTTAAGCGAAAAGACTAGCCAAGCAAAGAACAAAGAGGACACAAACGGGGGAAAGGAGATTAAAAAATCGGAAATTGAACTTGCGGTAAGAGAACGCGCAGCGTGGAGAGTAGGGCGGGACTCAAAGACTGTAACAAAATACTTGAGAAAAGACTGGAAAACAAGAGGGAGATATCAGCATAGACACTAAAGACAACGAGAACAGCAACACCCAGTGACAAGAGAAAAGAATACACACTCCAGATAAGAAAATAAAGCGGCGGGTCAGTGCTGCCTATTGGAAATCGCCCTTCTCGTCGCCGCACCTTCGCGGCACACCAGCCAACGTCTGGCGGCACGCTAGTGTGCCGTGGAACAGCGGTTGAGAAACGCTGGCATAAGTACTGCTTGCACAGCTCTAAATCTGCCCTGCTGTTAGGGGCAAACTCAGGATTGTTTGCGGGAAGTCATGTGCTTTAAATGCAAGGAGTGGATGTGACCTATGGCTCCATGATCTTGTGGTTCTAAGAGCAACCTGAAACCTGCTGGAGTTTTCAAATAAAAACAATTTGCTTTAATGCAAGGTGACTGCTCTGTAAGCAGTTGAGAAACATATTGTAAACAGAGTCTTAGCATAAGGTACATTTGTTGCTCTTGAGTTGTTTTTTTACTTTAAAATGATTATTTTTAAATTAAATATGCAGATTAAGTAAACAGGGGCTCAATTCTAGTGTATATCTACCAATATGGTAACTTTGATTAACACTCAGAGAAAAAATCATCTCTGAGTTACACCTCAGGGGGTGGAGTTGGCATTCATATGTAGAATGTAAGGGTGTTAATTGGTTTGACTTGGCTTTTTCAGTGAGGTGTGTGTGTGTGTGTGTGTGTGTGTGTGTGTGACTCCATATGCTAATTAAAAACATGTCTTTGCCTATTAGTCTCTGGAGAATAGATTCATTTTTTCTTTTCCCTCTCCCCACCCTACCCCTCTTTCAACCGAAAGAATAGCTTTTCAATGGCATGAAATGTTTCTAACTCCAAAGGAAATCTCCTAGGAAACATTTCCCCCCTCTGAAAGAAAAGGAGTGATTTGTTGTTGATGATAAAAGAGATGCATTACTTATTATTTGTAAAAAGGTAAGTGTACTATTTTCTCTTGACTATAAATCGAGCCTCATAAAATCAAATTAATAAAGTTGCTATTATTACTATTAAACAGTGGATCATTAAATAGAAACATAATGACATTTCTGTTACTTATTTACCGTATTTGAAAAAGGAAGGAAGGAATCCTTGGAAGTTTTTGATGGCCATGAATATTTGGCAGCCCAGTTAATGGTACATTGCAGATGCAATATATCGGTATCTGACAAAAAATGGATAGAAAATGAGCAGAACTCTCACAACTAAAGGGCAAATTATAGGGGAGAGTGCTGTTGTTCTCAGGTCCTGCTTGTGAGCTTCCCACGGGCATCTGGTTGGCCACTGTGGAAACATGATGCTAGACAGTGTCCTAGTTCCTTTGACTGGAAGGGCTACTTGCCTGAACTGGACTGAAGCTGTGCTCCTGTTCTTAAATGTCCCATAGCTTTATGGTTTGTCTGACAGCTCAATGGTATGTATAAAAAACCATGGGATTGAATTAATGTGGACTCTGTTCCTGCTGATTCAGATGTACACATAACTATGAGAGAACCTGATATAATTTGAACACTTGTCTTGATTCACTGTTCTTTACAGAGAACTGTGGCATTCTTATATGCGGTGGCTCGTTCGCTTTATCTGTTCATTCGAAGTATCCTCCCATTCACAGTACTAGAAAAGCAGATGTCCGACAGATGAGCAACCCAAGACACTACTAGGATGGGAGGGGGTTTCCCCACACTTGTCACTAAGCCTTGTAGGGTTGCCATATTTTGAAAAGCAAAAAAGAAGACACATTTGCCGTCTTCCACTTTTAACTATGGGTCTGTATGATGACTCTCATTTACATACCCATGAAAAAGAGGACATGTCCTGGAAAAAGGGGACACATGGCAACCCTACAGGAAGAGGAAAGAAGCTCCTTTGGAGTTTTACTGGATTCCACACCGTGTGTGTGTGTGTGTGTGTGTGTGTTTCAGGTGAGCTTTCCTCAATACCAAAAGGTGTGGCCAGTTGGGCATAGGCAGTTAGCTTCTGGCTTGAGCTGTGTGAAGCTCATCCTTACCAAGGCAGTTAGGAGGAGGTTGTGCTATAGTACTGTACTTGCCTTTTGTGTTGTAAATTTCCTTCCTTAATGTTAATCAACCATTGGCCCTATTTTACTCCATATGTTTTATCCCATATTGTTAACTCATACCAGACATTTTGAACCCTTCCTAGCCTGGCTTCTAATTCTTATTCAGACTCAATTCAAAGTTCTATTCATAACATAGAAGGCTTTTCATGGGCTGGGATCCCTGTAAAGTCCCTAGACTTTACAGCAGGAGTGGGGAACAGGATCTGACAGGTAGTCCAGATCTTGAGTTGCCCAGGCTTCACAAGCCACTTTGACAGATGTCACAATGACATCAGGTGACTCAGTGTCAGAGTGCACTTCCAATCCTTTCCTTCCTTTCTTTGCAGGTGTGGCTTAAATTTTTCATGTCTGAAAAGAAACTTTTGTTTCCTTTGCAGCCTGCCTCATTTTGTTTTCATGTGCTTTTAAAAAAGTTGAATTGAATTGAAGCAGGGGGTGCAAAGGAAGCCACACTATGCCCCACATCCTGAGTTGAAGTTGGGGTGGAAATGAAGGTTGGTACGTTTTAAATTTTGCCCCCCCCCTTTCCTGGTGCTGTGCAGGGTAACAGACCAAACTGAAGAAGACCAAACTGAAACAGTATGATTACCTTGGATCACTGTCTCGCATGCCGTTATAGTTTATAAAGATAAAAATAGATATATTTCGCCCGTTGGAATTGGTCGACGTGTTGCCTCTTTTTTTGGTATTTTGACTCAAGTCTGCAACACAGGGGTTGTTTCATTAGGGTAACAGACAAAGGCACCAAATTCAATAAAGCACTGGCTTTCTTTGATGCAGAGGGAAAATCTGGAACTCATACAGTTGTTGTTGTTTAGTTGTTTAGTAATGTCCGACTCTTCGTGACCCCATGGACCAGAGCACGCCAGGCACTCCTGTCTTCCACTGCCTCCTGCAGTTTGGTCAGACTCATGTTGGTAGCTTCGAGAACACTGTCCAACCATCTCGTCCTCTGTCAATCTTTCCCAACATCAGGGTCATAACCAGAGAGTCTTCTCTTCTCATGAGGTGGCCAAAGTATTGGAGCCTCAGCTTCAGGATCTGTCCTTCCAGTGCACCCTAATTTATTTTCAGTTTTTTTGTCGCTTGAAATTCCATGTCCCAACATTCCTGCAGCTGGTATCAGGCCCTTTATAGATGGATGTGGTTTGCCCAAAATGGCAAAATTTGAGTCTGCCAGCTGGAAAATCACCACCACTACCTTACAATCATCTATAGCAGGCTTCCTCAACCTCAGCCCTCCAGATGTTTTTGGCCTACAACTGGTCAGGGATGATGGGAATTGTAGTCTCAAAACATCTGGAGGGCTGAGGTTGAGGAAGCCTGATATACAGTGACACTTTTCTGAGTTCCATCTTACTCTGAAGCACAGATGGTGCCAATGAGAGAGGCAACCCTTCTTAGTGGTGGCCCCTTTTTGTGGATCATTTTCCTTGAGGAGAATCACCTGGTGCCTACTTTAATGTGTTCTAGTGACACATTATAGGGCCACATAAAGAGGCTTGGAGGGCCACATTCACCCACCCCCCAGGCCCGAGGTTTCCACCCCGACCTTAATATAAATAAATAAAATTTAAAAGCATCTCATAAACATAATAAACAAATAAATGTGCTTTACCTCTTTATTCTGGGTGTGGATGCAAAAAGGACATCAGAATTGTGACCTAGCTAGACGCCTGGCTTTGCTCTTTCTCTGTAAGCCCTCCCCTCCCTATTTTCAGTGGAAGGAAACCAGCCAGTAGAAGTAAACATTAG
Organism: Zootoca vivipara; assembly: GCF_963506605.1. Lineage (NCBI taxonomy): Eukaryota > Metazoa > Chordata > Lepidosauria > Squamata > Lacertidae > Zootoca > Zootoca vivipara. Next base: position 41,072,927 of record NC_083290.1, on the reverse strand, counting down.
ATGACAGGCAAAACTCAGACCTCTGTGGCTCTTTTCCCGGAGATAGCCAATGTGACTTGTCACTTCCTATTACAATGGAAGGGTCTTGAATCAAACTCAACGTGAGACTGCCATCTAACTTTCATAGATACAGCGTGTGTTTTGATTAGACTGTCCATATGTTCAGTTGGAACACTAAATGCCACACTAACATATCTGGCTAATGGCAGAGTTGATGCCATGTTGGGCCAGAGGGAGCTGTCTTGTAATTTCAGCAGCCTCTGACCCTTCCCCTCAGGAACGAGACAGATGCCCATACCTTGCTCATTGTTCATGTAATGTGGGAGATAACCCAGAAAGGCATGGCTTCTGCAGATACGGTGTCCGCCCGTGCTTTGCCTCATTAATAAACATGGCCATTTGCATTGGAGGGGAAAAGAGGGAGTGAAGTCAGGCCAAGGCAACATCTTGTATCTGTGGAAGCCAGCACTTCATGGGGGACAATATAAACAAACACTAGCCAAGGTAGCAAATTGGACACGCGCACACACACACACTATAAATACACTCAAGTAAGAATATGGGGGGGGATCTGGAGCTACAGATTCTCCCCCCTCCCCTTTCTTACTATATGGCCATACATATAAGGCTGTTTGAGAATGTAAAGGCAATTTTTGACAAACAACACAGGCAGCCATTGACCTTCTTTCCCTCAAATAATTCTGGGAACTGTAGTTTGTTAAGGGTGGGGAGTCCCTCTGCCCAATCCTGATTTCAGCCACCCCATGGGGGCCAAGCTTGACAGCTGGGTGGGGACTTACCGTAGAGGTGACCAGTTTTTGTTTACACGGATAATGACAGTGTGTACATCACAGATGATGAGAGCACAGCGCAGCGTACACACCAAGGAGTGCTGACTTTGACCTTTAAAACCCTTTATGGCTCAGGACCCCAGTAACGTCTGTAACATCGGGATCTACCCAGACCCTTGGACCTTCATCTGGGATCCTTTAACAGATCCTTCCTTTGAGAGATGTTCAGATGTTCTACTGATAGTGGGTCATCAAATTTGCTTATGCTGTCATTTGGGAGTGGGGTTGTTGTTTTTATGTGTTGTATGAAAGTGTCAATGTTTTATATGATTCCCCCCCCCCTTTTTATTGGCTAATACGTTTATGTTAAGTCACTTTGAGACCCTTTAGGTAACAAGTGAGTAATATCCTTTCATGATTATGATTATACATGTAAAGCACATTTTAAAGCACTTGGCTTCCCCCAAAGGATCCTGCCCTTCACAGAGCTACAACTCACAGCACCCTTATCAAATTACAGTGATACCTCGGTTTATGAACACAATTGGTTCCAGAAGTCTGTTCATAAACTGAAGCGTTCATAAACTGAAGCGAACTTTCCCATTGAAAGTAATGAAAAGTGGATTAATCCGTTCCAGATGGGTCCGCGCCGTTCGTAAACTGAAAATTCGTAAACCGAGGTGTTCATAAACCGAGGTTCCACTGTAGAGTTCCCAGGATTCTTGGGGGAGGCCATGTGCTTGAAATGTATGGTGCATATGCAGCCTCAACATATTGTTCTCTTTTTCAGCCTAATTATATTGTAATCCTTTCCATCCTATTTGCTTGGCTGTGCTAAAATAACCTGTTAAAGGGACGTCCAGCTCCCAATAGTCTGCAATCTACTCACAGCATAAAAAAAAACTAGCAGTGATCTACTCATTGTTGTAAAAAAGACTGACAGTGATCTACCCAAAGTTGTGGAGCTTTTTTTAGGAAGCCAAAGTTGTTGTTGTTTTTGTTCTTTGCTTTTTTTTTGTAAGGAGATCGCTGAGGGGCCAGAGATCAACCAGGAACACCCCGTGATATACCAGTAGATCACGGTCTACCTGTTGGACATGCCTGTTTGTTAGGTTGTGCTGGAATAACCATAAAGCTAGGCATGTGACAGGAGAGCCATGCTAAATTAGGGATCCTAAAATAGCATCATCCCCCTTCTATTGTGGAGGGACTAGCTGCTCAGTTTCACGTGCATTCCATTGACAGGCCCTTCAGATCTCACTATGATTGTAAAACAGAATAAAATATAGAACCATGAAACTCTTGCGTGTCTCTAAAGGTATATTCACTTGCAATCAAAGTATCTCTCTCACAAACCCCCTGCATTCTTTAGATCAAGGTGGATTAAGGCGCAAGTGTTGTCTCTGTTCTTCCTTTCCGACCCTCTTTTGATTTACATCTGAAGAATGAAGTGCTCCGTTCATAACAATAAAACCAGAAAGTAAAGTTTCTGTCTCACTTCCCACATTTTCTACCAGGCACCCTTATCTCCTTGCCAGATATATCAAAGGGAGTGGATGGTGATGAAAAAGAGGGGAGAGAAACATGGAAATGTTCCCTGAGTGAGTTCCAGCTTTGAGAAGAGTGATTTAATTAATCTCTCTTCACCACCAGTAAAATAACACAGGTCTAATTGGAAGCTCAGAAGCATCCATTGTCCGAGTGATCAGGCTGTCCATGGAGGTAAAAAAAAAAAAAGTGGTGGGGGGAGAGAAAACAAGTCATTGAAGAATGTGGCTTTATTAGGAGCTCTGCCTTATTGTCTGCTGTTTGAAGTGGTGGAAAATTGACTATGGAGCCATAAAAAGAAAATTAAGACACATAACAACTTTGTTAAGCTTGCATGTAAAGGCCTGTGTTAAACACACTTATGCAAACAGATGGAGAATTAGGATAGTGAAAATCACATGCAAAATACACACCAATAATACAGCCTTGTAACTATGATGAAAAAGAAAATGTTACCAGCTCTTTCCAAGGACTTAGTCCTAGCTCACACTACCCAGGTGTCATTGGAATCCATATAAAAATACCCATCTTTTCCCATTTACATAGTGTTCTCATGTATTGTACCTGGGATGTCAGAGAATTCCATTGAAAGTGGAAATGTGAGCAGAAATGGTCAATGTTTGCTTATTAGTGTCATGCCCCCAAAAGAAGTCAGTCCAGCAAATCAATATTCACTGTTCTTGTTGCTCTTGGTTTGCATACAATATGTAACCGGTTATCTCCCCATTCCCTGGTATTTGCTTTGTCTTTCCTTTGCACTGAGATGAATGGAAAAGAATAACACTATGGCAATGTAATTTATATAATTAATTATGTGAACTACATAAGTTATGCAGTTTTGCCACAACGGACAGTGTGACAAATAACATGGCAGAATATGAACTCCAGTGGAATGGAAGCTGTGCTGCATGTGACAAATACAGGAGGGAATGGAAATCAGTGCCTTGTGACATCCTTACCTGCAGCTAATTGCAAGGCAGTCCTGGGCAGAGATGGACTTCTTCAATCTCACCTCAGATCATCTCAGAAGCCTGGCGTGCTATGGTCCATGGGGTCACGAAGAGTCGGACACGACTAAACGACTAAACAACAACAACAACAACATTCAGATCAGGGGCGTACCCAGGATCAAAACCAGGGGGGGCAGCCATGGTCATTCAGGGGCGGCGCCAAGGCATGGGAGGGGAGGGGCCACAAAGTGGGAACATGGGCAGGGCTACGGAGCCCAGGTGAAACCGACTCCAGGAAGAAGTTTCATCCTGGGCGCTGCCCCGGGGGAGCGCGCTTGTGCGGCCAGGGGCGTCACAATAGGGGGGCGGGGGGCTTCACTTTGTGGGGGGCAGCGCGGCACCCCCTCGCCACCTCCACCGACAGCTGCCCCGTCTGAGTAGGAGGAGGAGGGAGGGAGGGAGAGAGGGAGGGCTGGCTGAGCAGCTGCACGCTCGAGTTGCCTCCACTTCCCACAGACCCGGCGGGGGCGCGAGCTGAGGTCCTCCCTCCTTTCCCTCCGTCCTTCCCCAGGGGCAAGGCCTGGCTGTGCGGCATAGAGCCCCTCCGCCTTCTCCGCCTTCTGCTGCGAAGCCCCCTCCCCTTTCTGCGGCTCCTGCTGCCGCTGCAGCCCAAGCAGAAGCAGTGGCGGCATCTACTGCACGCTCTGAGGGCGCTCCGACTTGGGAGCTGCTGAGGCGCTGCGCCGCCGTGGGCTATTGTTGCAGCCGCCAGGAACGGCCCATGTGCAGCCCTTGGAGTCGGGGCCAGTGGGGTTGGGCACGCCGTTGGGCCGCGGCTGGCAGGAGCATTAAGTGCCGCCGCCGCCGGGGCTGGGCTGGGCTGGTTAGGGACGCGGCTCCCACGCTGCCCTCACGCTGGAGCTCGAGGAGGGGAGGGAGAAACAGAGAGGAGGAAGCCGTTTCCCTGTCTCCATTGCTCCTCCTTTCCCTTCGTGCGGGTCCCTTCCTCCCAGCGGCGTCGCTAGCCTTTATGCACGCGACGGACACCCCGCCCCCCGGCGGGGTGTCTTCTGATTTGCCGCCCCGGGCAGCCAGAAGGCTAGCGACGCTGCTGCGCCTTGCTGAGCCGCTTCAGGCTCTTCTTGCAGGACTCCGACGTGTCTCCAGCTCAGCTGCAGCCACCGTGAAGCAGGACGATTTAATTTATTTATTTTTGCTTCTGGGGGGGGCAAGCTGCCCCCCCGCCCCATGCTGCGTACGCCCATGATTCAGATGGCCCTCTTACCAGCTGCTGGAGGGAAGTGATGGTTGTGGTCTGGGGCAGCTGCAAAGATGCAGGACAGACTTTCGGTATCAGCGCAGGCCAGGGGAGGACATCACCTCTACCAGCACACTAGGCTTCTAGGGCTCACCCATGATTGCAGCCAAATCAAAACATATTTAACTACACTCTGAGGGAAACAATCCTAGTCACAGAAAACCCAGCATTTTGTGAATAGGGAAACATTTCCTCTCACAGAAATCTCTGAAAATCAGCAAAATGGCAAGGAGGGATTCTCCTTGATGCTGATGAAATGTTGGCAAAATGACACACAAACAACCTTTGCACTAAGGTCAACTCTGCCAAGGTCCCAAGCAGTGATCATATTCTCTTTCAATGCCACCTGTTGGGGGACAATCCTGTTGGGATAAATAACTTGGCCATAATGATAGAGCTAGGGAAAAAAGAAGAAGCAAAACATTTGAAATATTTGAAGTAGGGGTGAAGAAAACTCTCTTGTTCCCCTTTTTTCAAGTCCTGAGTTCAACCCATTGACACATCACTGTGCGATTATTACTTTTTAAAATAAATAATTGGCTGCACCAAAATTCAAAATGCACATTCCAGTTTGTTTACACATTTTATATGCATTCCTGCCTAACATGCGCAGGTTTGCAAGCAATTTCCTTTAATAATAATTTTTATTGTAAACCACTCTGATCTTCTGCTGAAGAGTGGTATGTAAAATAAAATAAAATAATTGCTATATGCAAATTATGTAAGTCCTCATTAAAATGTGAACCAAACACATTTATTCCCAATTCCTACCCAATGGGTGCTGTGGAAATTCTGTTTGTGCTGTTAAGGCTATGGTGTTCCACTAATCGAAGCAAGCTATTTATTGATGTTGCACCCATCAATTGATGGGTGCCCTTTTGTGACCCAGCCCATCACTTTCTCCTCATGAAGTGTTTAATAACCCTGGACGCGATAGCAAAATAATGAGGAGGGTATCTGAGAAATAAATAAATAAATTACTTCCCCTTCCCAAGTGAGCAGAATGAAGAAAGGATGATCAATAAATGATGTGAACACAGAGAAAAATCTGATTTTAATGAGGTGCTTTGTTTTCTGAAAGTACCTTGTTTTCTTCTCATTTCTTTGATTACAGTCACTTCTCTGTTCTTTGCCACTGCCTGCTTCAAGAACTACTTGAAACAGGTCACCGTGTGCAGCAATTGATTTCTGTTTTCAGTTCAGCCTCTAATTTTGCAGATGTTAAAGTCAATGTATAATGAAGTTGTGGTGATGACTGCAATAAAGAATGATCCCTCCAGAAAGGGGAAATAAACTAGCTACCCATCAAAACAACAGTGTCCTATAAAAGCTAAAACAAAACAAAACAAAGCACATAGCTTCCCCAAAACATCATGAACCACGGGGTAACTGGCAGCAAGTCCCACTGGTGCACACAAGCCTATGGCAGAGAGTTCGGCAGGCCAACAAGTTCAAAGTCCAGCCTGGTTCCTGCCTCTGCAGCCAACCCAGAGATCAGGACTTCTGGAGTCAATCCTGCACAATCACCATTCCAAAGAGCTTGCTGGAACATCCAAGCTGTGGTCCAACCAGCACTGGAAGTTCAGCAGACACAGCACCTTAGATCTGTTTCCCTTTTGTACCTTATATGCTGATTGCAGCATCTGGGCTTGATGAGGCAGGTGATCCTCACCTGTTTGAGACTACTCCAGCAGAGGAATGATGAAACTCCTCCCAGAGCTAGCAAGTCCCACCTGGCCAGCTAGTGAGCTGGGTTGTGGGTCCTTGCTTGCCGTAGCCTCCTAGAACCTCCAACTGCTCCTTAAGCCTCAGAGCCATAGCTGTCAAGTTCTCCCTTTTTTAAAGGGAAATTCCCTTATGCTGAATAGGCTTCCTCGCGAGAAAAGGAAAAACTTGACAGCTATGCTAGTTGCGTGCCAAGACCCCCAGAAAATTCACCCCAATAACTCAGACAGACACATTATTTTAGGGGTTTTTTTGGCATAATTTTGGCCACAACTTTATTCAAAATTACAAATTAATTTGAGTGTTGGCCTTAGGCTTTGGTTAATCTTCTGCCCCACGGTGGGGCAGGACCAGCTCTGACTTCCTACGGTAGGAAAGTCAAGTAAACACCCCATGGTGGAGGAGATAACTGAGTCCAGCCAATCTCCCCCACCAGAAATGTTCCCCAAGGCTCGTGCTCTGTATTGGCCCCAGCCCCGCACCATTGCGGGGGTGTAAGGACTAGAGCCCCAGAGCCCCAGGATTCCTTTAACGGAATACTTCTATAAGAGCAACACTGAGGGGCATGCACCTCCATGCGATGCCCCTCCCAAACTCATCAACCAAAGCCTAACCCGCCAACCTAACAAGTTGTGACTATTGCTAAGCAGTAGGCGAAAAACCAGATGGCAACAGCCAATCAGCCAAATGGAAAAAATTCCTACTGGCCCCTGAATACAGGCGGCGCCATAGCAAGGTCACTCTAAACCTGCAAGAAAAAGGCGGTGGGCGGGAGGGAGATTAAAATCACTAGCAGGAATGAGGTGAATACACAAACGCTGAGTATTTAAGCACTCAAGGAGTGCATGTATCCATTCCCTGTCAATCAAGGAATGGATACATGCAATTTACCCCAGCAACACTCAGCCCTCCAATCATCTTCTCTCTTAGAGCTTAGACCCACCCCTTAACACACACACAGTCTTTTCTGCCAGGTCCGTCCGCAACCCCCATTATTCCCTATGGGGTTAATGAGCTTTATGGACCTTAAAGTCCTCCGCAGGGCATACAGGGAGAGACGGTCCCGTAAGTACGAGTATAAGCTGAACCAACAGCACCCTAAGCAGCTGTAGGTCCCAGATTTCTTTGGAAAAGCTATGACGGTATTTTAATTTCTGTTTGTTTTAAAGTGGGGTTGTATCCCCCCCCTGTTTTTTCTTTTGTAAATAGTTTTGAGGGGAGGGTTTTTAATATATATAATCAGGGGTCCCCAGACTTACCCGCCTTTGGGCCGGTGCCCGCTGCGCCGATCGCGCGGCGGGCCAGAGGGCGGGGGAGTGCGTGCGCAGGGGGCCGGAGGACGGGGGAGCGCACGCCCATGCGCATGCGCACATACATTTACTGGCGCAGTGGCACGCTTCCAGGCCGGAAAAATCGTCAGAAATTGTTTGTGCGCATGCATATGGGCCTCCCCCGACCCGGAAGTGCACCTCCCCCGACCCGGAAGTGCACCAGAAATGACCTCTTCTGGGCTTGGAGAGGCCCATACACATGCGCAGAAACGATTTTCAGTGCTTTTTTCAGATCTGGAAGCGCGCCGCCGCACAGCGCACTGTAAAAGCGGGCGGCGGGAGTCGTCGCGGGCCGGATTGGGAGGCCAATTGGGCCGCATCTGGCCTGCGAGCCGTAGTCTGGGGAACCCTGTATATAATCAAGTAGTGCATAAATTTTATGAAATGAAATAAATAAATGGAAGTTGTGGGGTTTACAACTTAGAAAATCATACTGCCTGATTTTTGATCATCTTAAAAATGTAGCTATCTGCTACTGGTTGCAGCTTTAGACAGCAAGCACAGGAAAATGAGTGAGTGGTAGGCATCAGGCAGTGTATGGAGCATGTGCTGGTACTAATTATGAACCTATTTAGGATAATCTACTGTATTTTTCCGTGTATAAGACTGTTTCAAAACCCACCCAGTGGTTGAAGGAGAGAAGGAAGGAAGTGAGATGGGGCAGACTCTGCCCTGTAGTCATCCCTAATTTGCTATCGCAAAGAAGACTCAACACTCCAGCACAGTTGGGAGAAAATGTTATATTTATTTAAACATAACACAGACTATAGGGTGGCGCTGTGGTCTAAGCCACTGAGCCTCTTGGGCTTGCCAATCAAAAGATTGGCGGTTCGAATCCCCGGGACAGGGTGAGCTCCCATTGCTCACTCAGTCCCAGCTCCTGCCAACCTAGCAGTTCGAAAGCACGCCAAAAGTGTGAGCATTTTCACCCCTCCCATTCTGAAAATCTGGTGATATCTGCTGTTGGGAGGGAACAGTTAGGAATTGTTACTTTGTTGTTTTTCATTCCTGACTCTGCTCTCTGCTGTGTGCTGTGTGCAGTTTAATATCTTCTGTAGACAAGATGGCTAAGTGAGAGGCTGTAACACTCACAAAGCCAGATCTGTAAATATGCAGTAGTTAATAGAAATAAATGAGGAATGTTTTGAAACCTCTACAAATGCTTCTGCTGTTCACTGCTGATTTGGTGCTCATAAAGCCCAGTTATGAGTCCATGATTCCCGGGTGTATGCTGAAGGTGTTCCAGACGTCCTGCCCAGGCATAGGGGCCTAAGAAGACCTGGACAGATCCTGGCATTTACCCACATATGGTAGCAGGCGGATGGTTGCTGGTAGCAGACTGGTGGTTGCAGATGGCTATTGATGGTTGGATAATTGGATGTTTCTGATCCATTTCCATCTGATGCTGCACATCGGAGTTGAGCTGTGAGCTGAAGCTGTTTTTCAAGCTGCTGTTTGATTTACAGAAAGGTATGTTGCTGGCTGCCAGGAAGACAGCAGAGACGCTTTTCCAGTTTGCCTGTTAATTGTGCTGAGTGGGGAGAGAAGTTGCTGAGAGAGTCAAGAGTATTTGGGGTGCATGAAGGGAAGTGTCTTGCTGTTAACTAAACACAGGCATGGCTTCTGCACATTCTGGCCAGATGTCTCTATCTTTTCCTCTCCTTACACCAGAGACCTATCCTACATGGCAGGTCAAAATGAAAGCACTTTTACAAAGGGAAAAGCTTTACCATATTATAGAAGATGACCCCCCTAATGAGGATGATGATGGATGGCCAGCATGGCATGAGGCAGACATGAGAGCCAGGGGGACAATTATTCTGAGTGTCCAGGACCAGTTGTTGGTCAACTTGGAGAACCAGCAGACTGCACGGGCTGTTTGGAATAAACTTCGAGATATGCATCTAAGACAAAATGCAGGATCCAGTGTGCTTTTCTTTAAAAAGCTGTGTAGGCTGGAATTGCAGAAAGATGGTGATTTGCCCAGCCATCTAGCCCAATTAAAACGTCTCAGACAGGATCTTGTCCAGCGAGACTTAAATATTTCAGAAGCTGTTTTTGCAATGCTTATCATAAACAGTTTGGATGAATCTTATGATGCTGTAGCTGCTCAATTGTCGTCTTTGCCCAATGACCGTCTAACAGAAGATTATGTGTCTAGCGTGCTCTTGAATGAGTGGGATCGCAGACAGACTGCTAGAGAAAGCAGGGACAAGGCTGTTGGAAATGCCTACAAGCCTTCAACAGGGGAAAGTGAAAGTGTTGCAAAAGCTCTTAAAATGCGCCGCTGTTTTTCTTGCGGAGAGGTCGGCCATTTTAAAAATCAGTGTAAAAACTCTTCAAAGAAGAAGGGCAACTTCAAAGGCAAAAGGGGAGGAGGCCGAAAACCCCAAGGGCCAGCTGCATCAAAGGCTTTGATCTCACGCAGTTCTAATCAACTCACACGTTCTGTTTTTGTTGTCGACTCAGGAGCGACAAGGCACGTGGCCAATGATAAAAATATCTTTCTTCATCTTGAGAAACAGGGAGGAGCAATTCATCAAGCGGATGGAACGACTATTAAAAGTTTGGCTCAGGGAACGGTTTCTTTGCAGAGCCTTAATGCAACAGTTAAAAATGTTATGTATGCTCCTCATTTGCAGGATAATCTCTTGAGTGTTTCTCAGCTAGACGCTCAAGGATTTAAAGTGGTGTTTGCAAACTCTCGGTGTGAAATTCTTCGAGATAACAAACTCATTCTTTATGCTAAGTGTGTTGATGGTTTATATGTATTGCCTTTTGTTACAGGTACAGCTGCTGGAGCAACTAAAGAAACTGAAAAGGCGTGCTGTAATATATCAGTAGATAAGAATGAGAAATTGCATAACCATTGTATTCATGATTATCATCGTTTGTTTGGTCATTTGCATTTCCAGGCAGTAGGTAAAATGCAAAATATGGTTGAGGGCATGAAAGTTCAAAAGTGTCCTTATCATATGAAATGTGTCTCATGTGCAGAGAACAAAATTAAGCAAGCTCCCAAAGGTACAAAATCTGGGAGGGAGGTTAAGAAACCTTATGAGATTGTGCATGCAGACTTGGTTGGACCTCTAGCGCTCTCTAGAGGAAACTCATGTTATTTTTTGGTTCTGATAGATGCCTATTCTAGATATGTTTGGGTCTATATGTTACAAAAGAAGTCTGAAGCCTTCTCTAAGTTTCAAAAATTTTGTGCATGGCTCAGGAATGTTCACGATGAGCATGTACGTTGTCTTTTCACTGACAGGGGTGGAGAATTTTGTTCAGAACAGTTTGAAAACTTTACTGCAGAACAGGGCATAGAGCACATGACTGCCACGCCCAGATCTCCATGGCAGAATGGTTTATGTGAAAGAGTAAACCAGACCTTGCAACAAGGAATTAAAACTCTGTTGCATGATTCAGGCCTACCCAACCCCTTTTGGGCTGAAGCTCTATCGTGTTTCACCTATATTTACAACCGCAGATATCAATCAGCCATTGATTGCACCCCATACGAAATGCTGTTCAAAAGGAAACCGTTTGTAAAACATTTAAAAATTTTCGGTTCTGAAGTTTGGGTGCACACTCTGCAAGGTGACAAACTGAGCAAATCTGGTCAACATGGCATTTTTCTAGGTTATGAAAAAGGTTCTTATCGTGTGCTGATGACAGACACAAACACAATTAGGCTGACCAGAAGCATGGATTGTAATCCAAAATGGGACAAAGTTGGCATTTTTCAATGTCATCCCATTTCAGATGATGAGGTGGTGAAACCAATTAACAAAGAGGCAAAACCTGTAATTGATGCTGATGGTAGCACAGATTCTGACACTGATACAGATGATCAGAATGAAAAGACCTCTTTTAAGAAATCAGATGGGTCTGACACTGATCTAGAGGTAGAATCTTTGCCAGATACAGGTCACCATTCTCCCAAGGAGGAGGAACCAGACCCAGAGGATCCCAGAGTATTGCGTAGATCTGAGAGAACTACCAAGGGACAAGCACCTAAACGATTTTCTAAAGAATTTGCTAAAGCTGCTATTTCAGATATGGCTGCCACTAGCAATCCAAACTCAGTTTTTGAACCAACTAACTACAAAGAGGTTCAAAATTTACCTGAAAAAGATGCCGAACCTTGGCTTAATGCCATGAAAGCTGAATTGAATTCCCTAAAGCAAAATGACACGTGGGAATTGGTTCCAGTAGAACCAGGCATGAAACTTGTAGACAGCAGGTGGATTTACAAAACCAAGACTGATCAGACTGGTAAAGTGGTCAGATATAAAGCCAGATTAGTTGCACGTGGTTTTTCTCAAGTTCCTGATCAGGACTATCATGAGACATATTCACCGACAGTCAAATTTGAGACAGTTAGGCTGTTGATGAAAATTGCTGCAGAAGAGGGCATGACCATATCTCATCATGACGTAAATACTGCGTTTTTGTACGGAATTCTCAATGAGAGTATTTACATGTCACCGCCAGACGGAGTGCAGATAAAAAAGGGAATGGTGTGTAAATTAAAAAAATCCCTGTATGGTCTAAAACAAAGTGCTCGATGCTGGCACACTAAGCTGACAGAAGTGCTGTTTTCCTTAGGTTTCCAGCAAGGAAAGGCTGATTCTTGTGTTTTTGTTAAAGAATCTAACCAGCACAAATTGTACTGCATTTGTTTTGTGGATGATATTTTGTTTTTCTGGAAGGATGCAAATATTTACAAAACCACTCTTGCAAAACTGCAAAAGCATTTTGATATGAAAGACCTAGGGGAAGTCAGCAATTATCTCTCACTGGAAGTAGAGAGAAATAAGCAAGGTGATGTTTTGCTGCATCAATCACGTAAGATCAATGATGTGATTGAAAAATTAAATCTGACAGATGCCAATTCTGTAGACACCCCCATGGTCACAGGGTACCAACATGATACTAATGCTAATGTTTTTCCTGACACTACATTGTTCAGAAGTGTTTTGGGTAAACTTAGTTTTATAGCAAGGTGCACAAGACCAGACATTGCTGTTAGCGTAAATTTGCTCAGCAGATATGTAAATCAACCTACAGTGCAAGACTGGAAGGCACTGAAACGCATAGTTAGGTATTTAAAAGGCACTATGCATTACAGGTTGAAGCTTACTAGCCAAAAATCTGGAGGTCTTGAGATCTATGCCGATGCCAGTTTTGGTAGTGATACAACTGATGGCAAGAGCACCTCAGGTGTGTGTTATTTGTACAATCAGTGCCTATTTGATTGGTCTTGTAAGAAACAGGCAACAATAAGCATGAGTTCATGTGAAGCAGAACTCAACGCTTTAAATTTTTCCCTCATGAATGTAGAGTGGTTATTGCAACTATGTGAGGATATGAGAGTTAAAATTTGTTGTCCAATTCAAGTTTATCAGGACAACAAAGCCTGCATAGAACTAATCCATTCAGAAGGGTGCAAGCAAAGAACAAAACATTTGCTAATCAAATTGCACCGTGCCATAGAATGCATTCAGAAAGGAGTTGTAAAAGTCTCATATATGCCAGGGAAAGAAATACCTGCTGATGCTTTGACTAAAGCTGTTAATAAGGAACAACTTGGTATATATGTAAAGAAATTGCTTTTGTGCTAGATTTTCATAATGGTCAGAATGAAAAGGGGGAGGTTGTGAGCATTTTCACCCCTCCCATTCTGAAAATCTGGTGATATCTGCTGTTGGGAGGGAACAGTTAGGAATTGTTACTTTGTTGTTTTTCATTCCTGACTCTGCTCTCTGCTGTGTGCTGTGTGCAGTTTAATATCTTCTGTAGACAAGATGGCTAAGTGAGAGGCTGTAACACTCACAAAGCCAGATCTGTAAATATGCAGTAGTTAATAGAAATAAATGAGGAATGTTTTGAAACCTCTACAAATGCTTCTGCTGTTCACTGCTGATTTGGTGCTCATAAAGCCCAGTTATGAGTCCATGATTCCCGGGTGTATGCTGAAGGTGTTCCAGACGTCCTGCCCAGGCATAGGGGCCTAAGAAGACCTGGACAGATCCTGGCATTTACCCACAAAAAGTGCAAGTAGATAAATAGGTACCGCTCCGGCGGGAAGGTAAACAGCATTTCCGTGCGCTGCTCTGGCTTGCCAGAAGCAGCTTAGTCATGCTGGCCACATGACCCGGAAAAACTGTCTGCAAACAAACGCTGGCTCCCTTGGCCTGTAACGCGAGATGACCGCCACAACCCCAGAGTCATTCGCGACTGGACTTAACTGTCAGGGGTCCTTTACCTTTACTTTTAACACAGAACATGCAGCTGAATGGTGTTTGCTGAAGACTTACATCAAAAGACAAGCATATGGCTGTCAGGTTCATGAAAAGTATGATTTTATCTGGACGTGACTGTATTCCAGGACATATTATGGACTGCCCCATTGTGCATTGTTTATATCTGTGTGCAGTAACTGTTTCTCCATTTTCTTTTGTTATGGACAAAATGTATCTCTCATACATGACAGGTGGCCATCCAACCTCTGCTTTAAAACTTCCAAGGAAGGAGAGCCCCCCACATCTTGTAGGAGTCTGTCCCACTGTCAAATAGCTCTTACTGTCAGAAAGTTCTTCCTGATGTTTAGCTGGAATCTCCTTTTCTCCGAAGCAGGAGAAAACAAGATTGATGCCTTTGTAGACTTGCTTCTGACTTGGTTTTTTATCTCTTGGTTCATCTTTTGTATTAACTTGTAAATTGTTAGATGCCTTGGACATTTGACATTTTTACATTTTATGGAATGGTTGAAATTTTTAAAAACAAAAAGGAAAACAGGAATGACAATTTAATACTGGCCTGAGTTCCCACCATTTCCAAATCTCCTTTTTACACACACACACACACACACACGTCTAAACATAACTTCTAATTAGAACATGAGCGAGAATGGTTAAAACTGCAGATCTGTGATCAAAATTAGTAACACTCCCAACAAAATGTCTGATGAGGTTAGATTAGCATCAGAAAAGCTAAGCTAAATCATCTTGTGCAGAATATATGTCTATGATCATGGTGTATCTTAGATAACAATGGCTAAATATGATACAGATTAACTGGAAGGGTTGCAATAATTTTTAAAAGTTTATTAATCTCTTTCCTGTACCACAAACTGATTAGTGAGTACCCAAATCTATGTTAAGCAATGCTGTCACAAGACCTTTGTGTGTAGACTAGGGGTGGAAAAGAAATTCCAGCTTGAATTTAATGGTAAATCTACCTAACTTACTTTCCAAAATAATGCACGAACTAAAACACTGCCATCCTTTCATGCTTCTCTGATTTTTGCAATGCAGTTCTCTGGGTAGGGTAAGTAAAGTGTACACACAATATGTGTGCATACAGATGCATATATTTGGTAAATAATTATGCATATGCATTACGTTAGGGGACATTGCTTTACCAAAAAGTCACACTGAAATGTTGATCAATTTCCCCGAGGACTCTTTTAAAATGTGGACATGTGGAGAGCTGAGCTTAAAATTGGGAAAAATGATAAACTGAGAGAAAGTGAAACTGACAGATTCACCTATCTGTAGTGTGGATTAGATATTGATTTTATGGGCCCATGCAAAGTAAACCCCCCTCCATAGAAGGCATTCATTTCTATTATTATTGGCAAACCTTTACTTTCACTACTGATTGCATTTGTGTATCAGCCTGGAAAGCTCTGTTGGTTAGAATGTGGTGCTGATAACACCAAGGTTGACGGTTTGATCCCTGTATGGGCCAGCTGCGTATTCTTGCATTGCAGGGGGTTGGACTAAATAATCCCCAGGGTCCCTTCCAACTCTGTAATTCTATTATTCTATTCATCTACATATGACCCATGGGTTATGATGTTAACAGCACAAAGAATCCTGCACTTACACTTCTTTCCACACTGAAAGTAAAGGGACCCCTGACCGTTAGGTCCAGTCGTGAACGACTCTGGGGTTGCGGCGCTCATCTCGCTTTACTGGCCGAGGGAGACAGCGGACAGCTTCTAGGTCATGTGGCCAGCATGACTAAGCTGCTTCTGGCAAACCAGAGCAGCACATGGAAACGCCATTTAGCTTCCCACCGGAGCGGTCCCTATTTATCTACTTGCACTTTGATGTGCTTTTGAACTGCTAGGTTGGCAGTTGAAAGTATTTCTTCTAATTAGTACACTCTGAATGAATTCATTAGCTACAACATTAAGATCAATTTCCTGAGATTTCCATTTCTGTGTTTGAGGCATGCTTGTCCCATGCTTGACCCTACAAGTGTATTTATTCTGCAAAGGCATGAGAATGACCTTTCTGATGTCCAAGAGGAAACAGGCCTAGCCAGATAAACTTTGTCAATTCTGGTAGTAGCTCACATAGATGTTTCTTTCCCTGCTCACCACTTGGAAGATCAACCAGATCCTGGCACGCAACTAGTAACACCTTAGAGGTCAGATTAGCCTCAACTAGAACCAGGGCCTTCTCAACACTGGCCCCGACCTGGTGGAACGCTCTGCCTCCCAGGGCCCTGCGGGACCTGATTTCTTTCCGCAGGGCCTGTAAAACAGAGTTGTTCTTCCTGGCATTTCGCCTGGAGCCAAGCTGATCCTGTCCCCCATTTTCCCTTTCTTTTTCCCTTTTTTATGAGGCTGCATTTTTTTTTTTAAAATTTTAATTTTAATGTATTTAGTCCTGTTGTTGAATTGTATTCTAACTAGTTGCTTTATATTTGGTGTTAGCCACTCTGAGCCCAGCCTTGGCTGGGGAGGGCGGGGTATAAATTATTATTATTATTATTATTAATAATAATAATAATAATTGCTATGGTGGTATCTCTGTGCTATATGCATGATTATAAATGGTCATTACAAGTCCAAGCACTGTGAGCATGTTTCATATTCCCCAGTACACAAATCTATGAGATAATTGCAGTGGCTGCATTCCAAGGTTCTGGTATTAATTTACAAAGCACTTAACTGCTTGATTCCAGCATAGCTCAAGTACTGCCTGATCCCTCAAGTCTCTGTCAGATCCCTGAGATCTTTGTGGGACTCACTGTTAGGCTTGGACTCCACAGGAGCCATGCATTCAATATTGTGTGTGTGTGTCCAATTTTATGGAACTCCCTTCCATTTGATGTCCGACAGGCCCCCTCCCTGCCCTGTCAAACTTCTGGTGTCTACTGAAGACTTATTCTTCTTTATTGCAGCATGCTTTTAACTGAATTCTGATTTTATAGTCTTAATTCATTTTATTTTCATTGCTTTGAGTTTCTACACGCAGCTGAGAGACATCTGTAATGAAGCAGTGTATAAACTGTCTAACTAAATGAAATTTAATAAAGAATGATGCAAAGCCCTTCTTAAGAGGTAGCAGCACCCCTCAACCCTTAGGGATCTAATGTAAACTGTCATTGACAATGATACTTTCAGATATCACATTTAAGCTCCTCCTCAAATCCATTAATACATTTATTTGGTTAATTAAGGACATGATTAAACAAAAAAGAGGACTTTTCTGTCTCATCAACTAAGGACACGATTCTAAAAAAGGTACTTTCTAGTTTCAAAGATTCAGTCTCAATTCTTGGATGATGGTGGGCTTTATGCTTTTGCTTATCTTGGTAGAAAGTGTGCCATATATTCTTATTCAACGAATAAGATGGCTTTTATTTCAAAGCTGCATGCACCTCAGCATCAGATAAACAGAGAAAAGTTTGCACTCTTCAAGGTAATTTCCAGCAGTCCCAACCTTGGTTTGGTTTACCCGACTTTGTGGTAGATATTAATCATTTCCTTTAGCATCCTTTGTATATAAAAAGGGTAAGCATCAAAAGTTTTACTAGATTCAGCAGAAGAAAACCGAAGCACGCTACTGTCACCACAATGCACTCCAGCTGTTTGCTTTTGCTTTGCTTTGGAGTGTATGCCAATTGCCGGCCGACGGGGAAATTATTAGCTGCCCTTATTGAAACTCAGAAATACTTGCATCACACAATGGATCAAGTGGTATGTTATAACTATATACAGAACCTGGTTGACTTTGTCTGACTTGAGGCTGCAATCCTATGTACACTACTGAACACAGTGAGACTTACTTCTGAGTGATAGGACTGCACTGCAAATCTATATGTATATGTAATACTGAACCAGATTATCCTTCAGTAGCACCTTAAAGACCAACTAAGTTTTTATTTTGGTATGAGCTTTCGTGTGCATGCACACTTCTTCAGATAAGTATCTGAAGAAGTGTGCATGCACACGAAAGCTCATACCAAAATAAAAACTTAGTTGGTCTTTAAGGTGCTACTGAAGGAATTTTTTTTATTTTACTTCGATCCAGACCAACACGGCTACCTACCTGTAACCAGATTATCCTTGACTTTTATACTATACATCGACTGCAATTCAAGGGTGAGGGAATGGTAAAGAAAACAATAGAATCATAAAACTGTAGAGTTGGAAGGGACCCAAAGGGTCGTCTAGTCCAATGCCCTGCAATGCAGGAATCTCAGCTAAAGCATCCATGACAGATGGCCATCCAACCTCTGCTTAAAAACCACCAGGGAAGGAGAGTCCACCACCTCTCATGGGAGCTTGTTCTGCTGTCAATCAGCTCTTACTGTCAGAAAGTTTTTCCAAATGTTTAGTTGGAATCTCATTTCTTGTAACTTGAAGCCATTGGTTCGAGTCCCACCCTCCCGAGCAGGAGAAAACAAGCATGCCCCCTCTTCCATGTGGTAACCCTTAAGATATTTGAAGATGGCTATTTGAAGGTAATGGTATATTTGA
The DNA here is from genome assembly GCF_963506605.1 of Zootoca vivipara. Lineage (NCBI taxonomy): Eukaryota > Metazoa > Chordata > Lepidosauria > Squamata > Lacertidae > Zootoca > Zootoca vivipara. The sequence goes on along the minus strand of NC_083290.1, from coordinate 41,054,484 downwards.
AGGTAAAGGTAAAGGGACCCCTGACCATTAGGTCCAGTCGTGACTGACTCTGGGGTTGCGCGCTCATCTCGCATTATTGGCCGAGGGAGCCGGCGTATAGTTTCCAGGTCATGTGGCCAGCATGACAAAGCTGCTTCTGGCAAACCAGAGCAGCACATGGAAACGCCGTTTACCTTCCCGCTGTAGCGGTTCCTATTTATCTACTTGCATTTTGAGGTGCTTTCGAACTGCTAGGTTGGCAGGAGCTGGGACCAAGCAACGGGAGCTCACCCCGTCACAGGGATTCGAACTGCCGACCTTCTGATCAGCAAGCCCTAGGCTCAGTGGTTTAACCACAGCGCCACCTGGGTCCCTGTTTTACCTTTACCTTTTATCACATGTGCTCTCAGTCTCCTCTTTTCCAGGTTAAACATACCCACGTCCTTCAAGAGCTCCTCATAAGGCTTAGTTTCCAGACCCTTGAGCATCTTGGTTGCCCTCCTCTGCACATGTTCCAGCTTATCAACAATCTTCTTAAATTGTGGTGGCCAGAATTGGACACAGGATTCCAGGTGTGGTCTGACCAAGGCAGACTAGAGTGGGAATATTGGTAGTGTTACTTCCCTTGATCTGGACACTATATTTCTGTTGATGTGACCAATCTAAGAGCAATAGTGAATCTATGGCCCTCTTTTTGTGGCTGTTGGGAGTTGGTGTCCAGCAACATTGGAAGGGTCACAGGTTTCTGAACTCTAATCTAAGATTTATATACAGTGGAACCTCTACCTCTACTCATGTCCACAATCCGTTCCGGAGGCCCGTCCTTATGACGAAACAGGTCGCTGGGAGAGGCGCCGTTGTGCGCAGGCATGGGCGGCAATTGCCTGCTTCTGCGCATGCGCGAAGAATGATCACAGCTTCTGCGCAGGCACGAATGGTGATTGCTGCTCCTGTGTGTGCGTGAACAACTTGGAACGTCCGCAAGTGGAGGTGGTTGTAAGTAGAGGTTCTACTTTATAGAATTAAATTGGTGGAAATTTACATTTCATTCAAAAACCTAATGGGATACTGTGAGGTTGCAGCCAATGATCTCCCACCTTAGTCCTCTTGACTCATTGCAGAATAGTTATAGGTAACCTAATGTGTTTAAAGTTACCTGAAGGGGAATACTGTGCATACCTACCAAGAAGTGAGTGAAGTCACAAGTAAGAGGTTTCCAGATTTATGTTTTGTAATGAAAGCTGAACATTCAGTGAGAGGAGTTACTGCATTCCTGAAAGATTCACCCCCTACGGCTGTTATGGAAAAAAACCCTTGAAGAAGAGAGCTGGAAGGATCCAGTTATGTCTAATATTTACTCTAACTTCTGTTACCTAACTATGTTTTGTCATTGTTATTTTCAGAAGAATAAAGACCTCTCAGCACCACTGGTAGATATTCCGGAAAAACAAAACCCGGTAAGAAAGCAAAAAAAAAATATTGAATTTATTTATTTTATTTATTTTTTAAAAAATCTTTGAAAAATTTGTGGGGGGAAATTTCAAACTACATATTAGCATGCCAGATAAAATTGTAGAATGGTAGAGTTGGAAGAGACCACAAGTGTCTTCTAGTGCAGTGCAGGAAACTTTTGCCCAATGTGGGACTCGAACCCCTGACCCTGAGATAAAGAGCCTTGTGTCTTCCGATTGAGCTATCCTCAGATATGTTGATATTTCTGGGAGAAGCACTTGTATGTGGAGTGCAGGGGCAGCCCACCCAAGAGGCCAGGTGAGACAGCCGCTTCAGGCAGCAGGATCCACAGAAGCAGCCGGTCTGGATGTAGATCTTTCTTCCTCTCTTGTTCCTGACATAGATCTTCACTCACCTCTTCTTCCCTGGTGAGGAGGGTGACACCATTTTGCACTTCGCCTCAGGTGCCAAAATGTCTTGGGCCAGCCCTTGTTGAATGCACCAGTGCTGTTTTTTTAAAAAGACCACGAATGTCTCCCTCGTTCTCTTGGAATGGCAATGGCACCCACCTGAGAGGTGCAGGAACTGAGTTCCAGCTGAAAAAAGCCCTGCATAGTACTGTGGCATTTGGGTGCCCTGAAATAACAGTAATTCATTATTTTTGAAATAGGGTTGATCTGAGATAGTAAACTGTCTCTGAAAATAATGGATGTTAAGCTGAGACACGCTCCAGCCAAAGTTAAGTACCTAATACTAATATCATTTTATATTAGATATGCATAACTTGGACTTGACTGACTTTCTGGTTTCAAACCACGTGTTATAAGTTGTCCAGAGACAATTTCTCCCACTTCAGTACGTGATGTAACATGTGGATGGGGAACCTTTGGCTCTCAATAGGCTGTTGGTGTCTCCCTACGATCAGCCCTAACCAGAAGGACCAAATAGACAGGGAGATGAGAGCAACACAAGCTCCACATCTCAATTTAAATAGTCACCTGAAATCTACAAAGTGTGGATCACTTTACAGGAAATATGTGAGAAGAATTGGACTTACATTTTTTTAACATAAAAAAATCTACAATGCAACAGTGGGGATATCATTGATGTAGTAACATTGATAAGTGAAGCAGACTGCCGGTATCAGGATTTAATTGGGGATCACGAATATTACTGTGCTTGAGAATGTCACATTGTTAATAAGTGTCTGATCTAATTATTGGGATTTTATAAGTCCAGAGCATGTTGATCTCTCAGAATTAACATCTAGCATTTTTATATCTAAGGGAGTGCAGACTGTTTTAAGTGTTGTGTTATATTTGCAGCAATTGTATTCAAGAATGAACATAACATGTAGATATGCTCTAGTAGTCTTTCTGCTAGTATCTTATAATCTTTGTTTTGATATCATAGTTGTGTCTTATATCCAATATAGCGCTAAGCAATGGTCCAATCAACAGAAGGATTTGCAGCTGCAAAACAAGACCCCTTTCCCTCCATGCCCCTCTAAATCTGCTCTGAAGCAGGTTTGGGGAGAGCATAGGACATGTTGTGGAGGATGAGGAAGTCCCATTATACAAGGGTAAACCTTTATGCTGATGGGGTAGTTGCTTATGACTACATTGAAAACACAGGACAGAGTAGTTCCATTTTGTTATCATGGTGAGGATTACTTAGCTGTGTAGGTCAGGATGAATTCCTTCCTGTGCTCAGGGCTTGTTCAGGATCTACATCTCTATTCAGACAGAATTGGGGTTCAAGCAATTTCCCCATGCTATTTGTGGGAGGCAAAATTGGGGGGTGGGTGGACATGCTGCCAGGGCAGTCTCGAGAAGGTCAGGCACCCTGGCGCTGAGGGGTGGAGATCGCTGTGGTGCCCCTGCCCTTGCAGCACGCAGCATGGTTTCCACGCGGCTTTGCCGCCCAGCGCCCCGCCTACCGGCCCGGCGCCCTGGCGCCCCGCGCCACCGGGACTCTACCTAGAGCCAGCCCTGCGTGCTGCCTTCCCTCCATGTTCTTAAGATGCAAAAGATTGGCAGCACAGGAGCAATAGTACTGCCTGGATTAGGAGCACTGGGGAGAGCTTAAAGCCTCCACCAGTGCTCCCAGTTCATCCAAAACTGATGTTCCTAATAAGCTCCTTAGCAGCAAAGGAACACCAATATTTCCTGCATTCCCCAGCCAGTGGCCGATCAGTTGAGCGGTTAGGAAAGGTGAGTGAGTCCCGCCCCTCCGGCTTGGCGGACTGCATTTAACATGTCACATGTGGTCTGGTCACCTATGGAGTAGAAAGAGATGCCCATTATTTAAGATTGAACATTCTGGAGACCTTTTAAATCTGGATCACAGGTGTGGGGAGAGGAATGACTGTGAGATGAAATACCCGTACTAGTTGTGAAAATAGCAGACATGACTCATCTGCAGTGGTGGCACCAGAAAAAAAGAAGAAGTCTTTGTTGGCACAGAACAGGTAAAGTATATTTCTTGGTGGGAGAGAAAGAAAAATAATAGCATAAGTTGATGACAGGAGTTCAAAAATGGGAGGGGACGGGGGTCAAGCTCCTTGTTTGGGGGGCCCTGCCCTCCCTGCCTCTCAACCGGTGCTACCTATGATCATTTGGAGTTTCTCAGGTAAAAGCCCTATGGAGATGAATGGAATTTTAACCAGATTAGGCTCTGAATTCCACAGCTATGCTGTAGTGCTGCCATATTTAACAATGGTGTGTTTAATCTGACAGAATGACCTTAAAATAATCCTCTCATTTCAGAAACAGTGCGAAAAGAAAGATTTGAAGACATTTAACAATTCCATGGATTCTGTGCCTCAGTTCCACGAATTTCATAATCTTAGAAGCAGCCTTCATGAACTTGCCAAGAGGTGGCATTCACAGAATGTAAGTAGATCTGTTTCAATTTCCTCTTAAATACTCACATTAGGCATAACTCAATGGGTATATCAGGGGAAGTCAATGTGGTTGGACCATCAGCCCAAGCCAGCATGTCCAATGGCCAGAGGTGATGGGAAATGGAGTCCAGAAACAGCAGGAGGGCACAGCAGGAGGGCACTACACTGGCTGCATCTGAAGGATAGAGTTGTTACTAGTTTTGGCCTTAGTGGCAGAAATTGGTGACTCTTAGGCTGGATCTAGAAACATCAAAGAAGCATTTCAGTTTAAAGTGTTGTAAATCCCCTACAAACAAAAACTCTTGACACTTGGAAAGGGGTGGAGGAGGGAACCAGTATCAGGGAGAGTTCACTGGCCCTTTACCTGGACTGGACTGGGGAAGCTTGACCACAGTAGTTCAGGCACCGGTGACTTCAGAACTGGATTTTTGTAATGTGCTCTGCATGGGGCTTCTGGATCTGAAAACTGCAGTTCCTGCTGAACGCTGTATCACAGCTGAGCAAGAGTGAAACCCTGCCATTGTAGAAGACCTCTGCTCAGAGATCTGCTCTGGTTGTTGCTTGTTTCCGGGCTAAGTTCAAGACGTTACCATTATTACATAAAGGTCTTGGCACCTTAGGGCCAGCTTAGGTGAAGATTCACCTTACCCCATACATACCAACACAATTGCTTTGCTCTATGGAACTGTTCATTTCATGCTGGGATGCATGGGGTATATGGTGTTGCTTTCATTGTGTGGTGTGGATGTGACTTAGGCCTAAATGAGCATCACAATGCAGTAAGACACTAGGGGATTAAGAAACAGAATTAGCACCTCCATTCAAAAAAGTGAAAGGTTGAGAGACAGTGGCTTTCCCAGTCAAGTAAATTCTCGCAGTATATTTATTACAATTTCCATCTTTGAAAATAAGCCATGCTCAAGTTAATTTCTACTAGTTGTAATTAAATTTTGATGCTCATTCACTGACCCATCTTATGAGCGTGTGATTGCTTTGTCACTGTACCCCAGCTAAATGAACTGCTGGTTGCGGAGACCACACTCACTAAAGACTATTATTACTTGATGGTAAAAGTCAATTAACAGTGATTTTTTTGATTACAAAACAAGCAATTATTTAATGTCTCCGTGTGCATGCATAATAGCTATGTTAATCACACTCATCAAATGAAAAATCTGTTGTAAGAGCAGATGGGTACTTGATATTACGGACTCCAATTCACACCTGATCTACAACTTTGGAATACCACATCTTTCAACACCAGTTTTCTTTTCTTTTTTTAATAAAAGGAAAGTGGCCAGAATTGTAAAACTTCAAAAGGAAGCCCCAAGCAACTATTGGAAAATCTAAAAATATTTCTGAAGGGACTGCATGATGGCAAGTGGTTGAAAACAGAAGCAAAGCAATGAGACGAAGAAAGTTTTTCAAATGCTTTGTTATACATTTTCACTGAGCCAAGTTTTGTGAAGAAGACCAAATGCTCCGTGCATCTTCTCCAAGGAATATGGAATTGTAGTTTGGCTTTATTAATTTATTAATTTGATCACCCTATACCTACAGAGGTTGTTTTAGGGCAGTGTGACCAGTTCCCCCATGCAGGGGGCAAGGGGCACCTCCCTCCCTCCCAAAGCCTAGTTAGTGCTTGGCCAGCTTTGAGAAGGAAAAGAAGAATAGGGCTCTAGGACCCTGCCAGAGTCTCATGCCTGCTTCCCAAAGCTTAGTGCCCCCCCCCTTGCCAAGCTTTGGGAAGGTGGCTTTGGGCTGGGGCCCCACTTCAAATTTTGGCCTCGCACGGGATACCATATTACCAAGGTCCATCCCGGATACCTAGCACTTTTAATTTTTGCTTAAAATTTATTTATTTATTTATTATTTGTTTGTTTGTTGCTGTTTCTATAAACAGGAAGTAGCATTTCTTTCAGTGGGTGAATTTTGGTAATCCTGCTTTAAGCCATTTTGAGTTTGTTTGTAGTTTGTGTGTGTGTGTGCATACACAGTGGAACTTTGGTTTTCGAGCGTCTCGGAAGCCAAATGATTCGGAACCCGAATGCCTGCACCCGGAAGTGACTGCTTCTGTTTTTGAATGCGCCTTGGAAGTCTAATGGATTCCAAGGCGTGTTTCTCCATTTTCTCAATGGAATTTGCTGACCGCCCATTGTGCCTTGGTTGTCAGACATTTTAGAAGTTGAACGGTCTTCCAGAATGGATTACGTTCGACAACCAAGGTTCCACCGTATAATATCTATGAAATACAAGGTTGATCTTAAAATGTACAGGCATCACAGATTGTGGCCAATGGCATAGAGGAGAACATGGATAGCTCAGTGGTAGGACAACTGTTTTGCGTGCAGATGGCTTCAAATTCAATCCCTGGCATCTCCAGGAGAGCCACTACCAGTCCGTGTAGACAAATACCGAGTTAGATGATGGTTTAACTCAGTATAAGGCAGCTTTCTATGTTCCTATGGATAACAGATACTTCAGGCATATTTGTATATTCAGGCATACCCTCATGTTGTAGGTTAAAAATGAGTCCATTGAAAGATTTATATGTGAATGGAAAAAAGTGATGTGCCCTATTATTATTTATACTATGGATTTTATTTATGCTATGCAATTATTTATTTTGTATGCAATCACTCCTTTATGCTTAAGAAGACCAAAATAAAACTAGTATACAGATACCAAATGTAAACCATGCATTTCTTGAAGGGTTTGTAAATGGCTAGTGGAGTGCATGTGCCATTGAATAAATAATTTTGCCTAGGTACTGTTTTGTTTTTATTGTGAGAAAATATTGTTGTTGGCAGGGCTGTCTTAAGTATATTTGGTGCCCTGGCGCTGTGGTGCAACAGATCCCTCTGGCGCCCCCACCCTGCCCCGTTTCCCAGTGCGGTGGGTGGGCGGAGCTGCGCGGCTGGAGCTGCGCGGGCAGGCAGGCGCAACGGCAGGCGGACGGACCTCCGTGGCGCCCCCCGGCGTCCCCCAGCGGGCAGGCGCCCTGGCACCCTGCACCACCCAGCCTGGCCGTAGGGCCGGCCCTGGTTGTTGGCGTCCGTGGACAAAGAGGAGAGGTGAGAAGCACTGGCCAAGGGAAACACCAGAGGAGGAAGGCTCAGAGTCAGGGGATTGGTGGTGGGACACTGGGAGGAGGTCAGAGGGAGGACATTGGGAAGAGGGGATGGATGCTGAAGGGGCAACAGGCTTTAGTGAGCAGGAAGAACCTGGTGATAAACCTCTGGGTTAGCAGCACTGAAGTGACCTCCCTGGGCAGTGTGTATGGTCGTCTTGGGCTGGCCAGAGGGCAAGACCCCTTGGCGTCACTGATGTGCTCCAAAGGAAAGGAAAGCAATACACTTGGCATAATATTGGCTGCAGGAGTTGCCTGAAGCAGGCATACAATGCATCATCCAACCATCTTAGGGACTTGTGCAGGGTTTACTCCTTAATCTTTCTTCTCCTGAAGATATCCTGCAAGGCAGTGGAGGTTTAGGATCAGAGTTCCCCTTCTCCTAGATGGGCTACATTCCCAGGTTGATGATCCCCACCTGCCCCTCACTTCCCACTACAGCACATGCAGAAACCACCTTCTTGACCATTGGACCCATTATTGGTCTCATTTCCTCAACCTGCTGGAGCCTGTCTTCACATGCATGGGAAGCCCCTAATTCACCAAGGGTTGGAGACCCATCAGCTACCCTCACCTGGTTTAACCGGCCAGTCAAAGCCATTTCCCAGGATGTGGCTGCTGTCACATGCTGGCAGATTTTAGGAGCCACAGGTGGAAGCTGAGTGCAGGGTGGGAACCAAAGGTGGACAAACTATCCCAGAAGGAGCACAATGTGTCCCACACCAGAGGAACTATTCCTCCCCTAACACCCCATACACCCCTATAAAATATATATACTATGATAGAAATAGAAATAGAAATACTTTATTGCCACTGTACCACTTGTTTACAGTGAGATTAAACGAGCCCCCCATCCCCCCCACAATCTCTCAGTCCTTGTTACACTCTGGGTGCTGTCATGCGACCACCAACCCCCGAACGTCAGCTGCAATGTTGCTGTCTTCCATTCAGCAGCCTCATGGCCCATGGGTGGAAACTGTTCTTTAACCTGTTGGTGCGGCTTATCATGCTTCTATATCTCCTGCCTGAGGGCAGGAGATTAAAATGGTGCTGGCCAGGGTGTGAGTCATCCCTGAGAATGTTCCTCTACTGAGGCAACGGTCTCCTGCGATAACATCTAGCGTACTCAGGGGACAGCCCGCGATATCGTGTGCTGTCTTCACCACCCTCCGTAGGGACTCTCTGTCCATGACTGTCAAACCAGCATACCACACCGTAATGCAGTATGCGAGAACACTTTCTATCATGGACCGAGAGAAGGAAATCATCAGTTGCTGTCCAACCTTGTTCTTTCGCACGACCCTAAGGAAATGAAGTCTCTGTTGGGCCTACCTAACCACCTGGGCTGTATTGACCTTCCAAGTTAGGTCTTCACTAAGATGGACTCCCAGGTATTTAAAGGAAGAGACTCTCTCCACACAGCCCCCCCCCCCCGATATACAACGGGGCTAGCTCCCCTCTCTTCCTCCAAAAGTCCAACACCATCTCCTTTGTCTTGCCAATGTTTAGGTGCAGATTGTTCTCTGAGCACCATGTGGATACCTTTTGAACCTCCCCCCTGTACGCAGATTCGTCTCCACCTGTAATTAAGCCCACTATGGTGGTGTCAACAGCAAACTTAATAATTGCAGTAGATGGGGCAGATGAAATGCAATCATATGTATACAACGAATACAGGTATGGACTTAGCACGCATCCCTGTGGAGTGCCAGTGCTGAGCTTCAGGGAGGTAAGTGTAACAGGTCCAATCCTCACTCTTTGTGTCCGATCTCTAAGAAAGTCTTTAATCCAATCCAATCACAGAAGTGAGAAGAAAGGTCCAGGTCCCTTAACTTTCCAATGAGAATGTCCGGAAGGATGGTATTGAAAGCTGAGCTATAATCAATAAACATATCAATAAAAATATATGATAAATATATTTGTAGCAGGGCTTTTGCAGGATAGTACTTATTGACCTTTGCCTTTTCAAACATGATTTTCTTCTCAAACCACATTTCATGAATTTCATATTGTAGAGATGGGATGAAGATCATCAAAATTATTATTCTGGGAAATTCAGAATTCATTAGCATTTTAATGCACATTTCCCACAATATTCACATTTCTGCAAACAATTTCCCCCAATGCCATGAATTTAGGTAAGCCATTTGCAGTGACGTATTCATGTTAATGCACTTTCCTCACTATTATATATGCATTTTTGTATACACTTTAAAAAAAATGGGGAACTGCATCACAACATTTTGAAGAAATGTGAATTTCAAAGGATAGCAGCATTATGGTTTGCCTATTGTTCTGGGAAGAGTAGATTTCTAAATTTCTCCCCAGCCATAAATCCAACCATAGCGACAACCCTTAAATCACTAATATAATCATTCTTTGATTCATTCTCCACACATTTATCAGCAGCATCAGCCCTGGTCTTGTGTGCCTTGGGGTCAATGACAGCATCAGGGCCTAAGTGGGAGCATCTCTTCCCAGGTCCCTCCAAGCTGAAACACACACCCCCAAGAGCTTCAGGGTGCTCATCAGTGTGGGCTGCGCTTCTGCTTCACTTGAATCCTTGCTTGAAGCTGCTAGTGATGATATATGGTGAAACCATAGTCCCAGATGGAACCAGTTATTTCTCCTGATCCCATGCAGTAAAAAATTGCTTCCTTCCACGGATGGATTTAGGAATGAGAACCAAACACTCATCCTCAGTCCTGCATGACTCAGTGCTCAGTGAATGGGGAGGCTGTAGCTGCAGCTAACAGCTACGGCTGAGGGATGCTTGGCAGCCTTAAACAGGTGCAGCCATGCTTCTGCATGATTATTTGGATGGCACAAGGCAGTCAATGAGTGGATAGGAATAAGTTTTTCTCCTTCTGTCCCAATATTAGAACTCAGGGGCATCCAATGAAGATGAATGTTGGAAGAGTCAGGAAAGACAAGAGAGAGCCCTTCTTGAAGCAGTACATAGGTAAACGGTGGTATTTATTTCCACAAGGTATAGACCAACTTAGATGGCTTTAACAATGGATTAGAAAGACTCATAGTGGATAAGGCTATCAATGTCTACTGGCCATAATGACTATGTTTTACCTCCATTGCTGGAGAGTATACACCTCTGAATATCAGTTCCTGTGAAATTATGAGAGAAGAGTGCTATTGCAATCATGTCCTGCTTTCACGCTTCACACAGGCATCCGGTTCTTAAGTTCTTTAAATAACTGTGGGCAATTATGCAAAAGCAGACTTGAAGTTTTTGTATTTCAGATCTTACATTTTTCCAGGAAACTTTTTCAGGAGGATCTCTGAGGGAGACAGTCAATGTCAATTGCTAGGAATTGGAGAGAGTGACTTGCACTAGGGTTCTGCTTGCTGGCCCTAATAGGCATCAAGATGCAGGATTTTGGCTTGATACAACAGGGCTCTTAGAATCATAGAATCATAGAGTTGGAAGAGACCACAAGGGCCATCCAGTCCATCCCCCTGCCAAGCAGGAAACACCATCAAAGCATTCTTGACATATGGCTGTCATCTTCTGTTCCTAACCAGTTAATGCTTTTAAAGCAGAGGTAGGGGAACTGTGATGTTCCAGACATTGCTGGACTGCAACTCCAGTCATCCCTGACCAGTGGTCAGGCTGACAGGGACTGAAGTTGTAATCAACCCACTTCTGGGGGCCCACTAATTCCCCACCCCCTTTCTATTGGGTGGAATCAAAACACATAACACAATGGAAACATCATTTTGCTTGCTCCCCCCCCCCAAATCTCTTTAAGGCAATGATCATTGTTGAGTCTCATCAAACATCTATTGGTCATGCTGTGCAGATTTTTTGTTTTTTGTTTTTAATCCTACTGGGCACAATCTAAAGAATCATCCCCCCCCCCAGACAAACCTGCAAAACAAACAAACAAATAAAAACATCCTCATCATTATTTATTAAATTTATATACCGCCCTATATCCACAGGTCTCAGGGGGTTCACAAGATAAAATTACATTATAAAACACAAAATACATAATCAAAATATAAACAGAAACAGCTGAATTAACCCCCCCAAAAAAACCCCACATTAAAATAGTTTAAAACAATTTATAACAAGAAGAAGAAGGAGAAGGAGGAGAAGGAGGAGAAGGAGGAGAAGGAGAAGAAGGAGAAGGAGAAGGAGAAGGAGAAGGAGAAGGAGAAGAAGAAGAAGAAGAAGAAGAAGAAGAAGAAGAAGAAGAAGAAGAGGCACAATTAAAAAGCAGTTTAAAAGAATAAATGCCTAATTCTTGTTTGGGAATCAGAAACATCAGAAAACATTCCCTGTGCTGCACTAGAGTGGGGACATTTTCTGCACTTCCTGATTAGTATTTTCACTGATTAGGATGCAGATAATTCCACTGATTAAAGTGCTCTTGGCTATTTCAGAGTGTCACATAAATATACATGAATGCATTAGGAGGGGAAAAAGAGTAAACAGACAACAAAAACCAGATCTATTAACACGTTCTATTTAAAGAAGGGTTATATAAGACAGTTGGCTGCCTTCCGTGGTGGCTGCTCAGTTGTGGCTGATGCCCATTTGAACTGGTATGGCATAAGGCAAGGAGTCAAGCAGTAGGTGGGAGCCAGATCCAATGATAGCCAGAGCCAACTATTTCTAGTTTTGTTCCTATCTTCTTCCTTTCGAAGTTCTACAAAGGTAATAGTGAGACTGAGGAGGAGGAGGACCAGTTGTAAGCAAGAACACAGGCAGGTGGAGGCTGAGGACAGAATGTGTTTGGATGGGCAATGCCCTATTTGCAAATTGTACCAGTAGGTGATTACCCTCCCATCCTGTCATCATTCGCTCCCCCAGGAAAAAACAACACCTTATTCTGAAGATTTCCCCATCAGTAGCTTCCTCTCCCTGTTCTACTGAATGGTTCCTTCCATCAGCAGTCACTGCTGGATGGCACCCACAATCCTGACCACCTGGGAAAATGTAGAACAATGTCTGCAACGATCTTTTACAAAATGCCAAATGACAGAAGATTTTCAAATTTGGATTTGCAGTCAACATTTGTTCACAGAATTTGACATCAGAATGTCAGGATTGAAAGCTGATATCAACACTGAGAATTTTACCCCTCCTTTTGGTCAATCTAAGTTGATTTTTCCTGGTTGGCTAAGTCAATGAATAAGGTTAATATAAAATTGCATCAATTACCTTGCAGACAATCTAAGAGATGCTGTCACATACTAATTGCTCCCCTATAGCGCCCAATCTCTCCTACTACATGCCATGTTTTCAAATGCTACAGTAACTGCAACTACAGCTGCACAATAACATCCACATTCATACATTATGTGAATTTCAGGGAAATTTTCAGTTTAAAAGTGCATACTAGGGGAAATTCACATTTAAATGCTGGTGAGTTTTTATGACATTTAAAATGAATATTCACAAACCGATGTCAAAATGTGGAGAACTGAATTTAAGACTAGAAAAATGAGAAACCGAGAGAAACAAAAACCAACCAATTTGCCAGTCCCTGCCCTTAGGTTCTATTTGCAGGCTTCCTATAGGTTGGCCACCATGAGAAAGAGCACGCTGTAGTAAATGTGCCCTCTGTCTGATCTAACATTTTCATAGGAATGAATAGAAATAGTAGCAAAGTATTACAGCATATACCGGTACAACATTCTGGGAGTTCCATCATTGCTCCATCCCTGCATTCATTCTCCCATGTTGTCATCAGTAAACTCTGGGGCCTAAAGGCCAGATGCATGTAACAGCAAGACAATGCACATCACAGATGTTTCCAGTTGGCAATCTCCTCTATTAAATGATGGGAATGTACACAAGCTGTGTGTGTATGTCTCTTTTTAAACACTTATGCATGACTCTGCAGCCCCCTTGATTATGTATACTTCCTGATCTGAAAAAGTTTCTATTGTGAACTTCACAGAAAGTCTTGTGTTTATTGTTTTAGCAAACATATGGGCTAGAACATAGGAAGGGGTGAAATATCCTCCAATTCATAAAAGACCCAGCAGGTAATGTTATCCTCCTTGACCCTTTCAGTTCTCTACTGCCCACTTTCATTTCCTCACCTTTTCACACCTTGCAGCATCCACAGTGTGTCTCTTTGTTGTTCACTCTCAATAGCAGAGATCTAAGCCTTGGACTTGGAATGTCAACATACAAAGGATAACAAGAGCTCTGCTGGATCAGACCAAGGTCTATTTGTCTAGCATTCTATTTCCATCAGTGGTCAGGCAGATGCCTCTAGAAAACCCAGGAACAGTGCATGAAGGCATTTTGCCCTTTGCTTTTATTGAATGTGTTCTGTTACCCAACACTTTCATGCTATAAGGCACAATATCATTACTGGTGGGGAGGACTCAAAGGCAAAAGTGCATAGAGCAATAAACGCAAATGTCACCATTCTATCCCGGAAAGCAAGAGCTTTATCAGAGGACACATTACAGCCAGGCAACAGGCCCAGCTCTAGGGGTAGTCTTGGTGGCGCGGGGCGCCAGGGCGCTGGGCTGGCAGGAGGAAGCCGTGCTGTATGCTGCGCCCACCTACCAGGGCGGGGGCGCCGGAGCGATCTCCGCGCCATGACGCCAGGGCACCCAACCGGCTTGAGACGGCCCTGCCAGGCAAAAAACATTCCAGGAGGGTACAAAGCAGTGTATGGGAGGGTATGGCCTGGGTGTGTGACCCAGGAGGGGGGGCTAGGGAGAGTGCTGAGGGCCAATTAGAGAGGCCTGGAGATTTGCTCTGTCCCCTGAGACCTCCCTCCTTATTTTGATGCTAAAGAACTGGCCACAAAAGTCATGACACATTAGTATTTGGTGAGTCAAATTACCCTCTTCATTGTAAAAATGGCAGAGATATATCTCGAAATTTATCTGGAGTGGGGAAAAGCCAAGAATAAAATATAAAATACTTAGAGATGTAAAAGAAAGGGGAGGGTTTTCTCTTCCAGATCTTAAACTTTACTATGAAGCAGCATGTCTTGGATTCGGGATCGGATCAAATTAGAAAATGAAGAGGCAACAGATCTAGAAGGACATGATAATAGATTTGGGTGGCATGCATACTTATGGTATGGGAAAGCAAAGGTACATAAAGGATTCCATAATCATATAATAAGAAGGTCCCTATTAAAGGTTTGGGGAAAATATAAAGAGTTACTGGAACCTAAAAGTCCATGGTGGATATCACCTGTGGAAGCATTGTCATTCAAAATGTCCTCAAAGAAAGGAATATGGCCAACATGTAGAGAATTATTAATTGAACAGGAAGGAAAATTAAAATTAAAAGACTATGATGAAATAAAAGAATATCTTCAGAGTTGGTTGCATCATAGACAACTGAATGAAATTTCAAAGAGGATAATAAAAAAGGATTTGCCTATACAGTTTCCAAATTCCAAAGGGATGTTATAGATGATAATTCCAAAGGGATGTTATAGATGATTGTTAAGGAAGGCATATGGCATACTTTTGGAATGGGAAACTAAAGATGAGGAAGTCAAATCAGTAAAGATAAAATGGGCGCAGAATATAGGGCATAACATACAATTTGATGATTGGACAAAACTTTGAAAAGTAGATTTGAAATTTATGGACTATATATTGTTAAAAGAGAATTATATGAAGATGATGTACATGTGGTATGTTACACCAACAAAATTGGCAAGAATGTATAAAACTGAACAGAAGAACTGTTGGAGGTGTAAAGAAGGGGAAGGTACCTTTAATCATATGTGGTGGGAATGTAGAAATATCCAAATCTTTTGGGAAATGATATATAATGAATTGAAAAAAATGTTTAAAATGACTTTTACTTTAAAAAAAAAGCTTTTCTGATAGGTATTTTGGAACAACTACCGAAAGAAAAACGAACATTGTTTATGTATGCGACGACAGCAGCAAGAATTTTGATAGCACAGAACTGGAAGACTGGAGAAATAACATCAAAGGAACAATGGCAAGAGAAGTTGATGAATTATGCAGAGTTGGCAAAGTTAACAGACAGACAACATGAAAAAGACAATAGTGACTTTGAAAAAGAATGGGAACCTTTCACATCATATTTGCAGAAACAAAAAAAATAGAGTCATTGGCAGGATTTAAATAAACATTTGCAATTTTATTTGTAAAGAACAAGAAAGATAATACTATGACAATATGGAAGTATATACAAACAGCAGATTGTAATATGAGAGGTAATAAACCAGGGATGGAAGTTGAGGGAAGTCAGTAGGGAAAGAGGGAATTGAAATTTGAATGTAATGTAATAATTGCAGACATTGCTATAAGAGAAAAAAATCTTATAAAAATGATTAAAAAAACATTTCCCTCTTCATTGTTGTGGGACCATCACACCCCCTTTAAAACTGGAAAGGGAAATTCAGCACATTATTATCGCCATCACCATCACCCTCATTGTCTTCTAAGAATTTGAGGGGGAGGGGAGTTGAATTAACTTTCTAAATCTACTTTCTGGCTGAGGTGGTCAAACATAGGGCCTCTATTTTTTTACAGGGAAAAAACACAACTTTACTGGTTGTTAATCACAGCCAACAAGACTGAGTTTCTTCTGGCTACGCTCTTTTTCCTGTGCCAGTCAAATTCCTATGGAAATGATGGTAGGCAGTGTAGTTTCCATGGCGATCTGGCTCAGGAAGTGGAGCACAGCCGGAAGGAAATCAGAATGTTATGGGATTGTGGCCACTGAGGTATAAAGAATAAATATATAAAAACACTCAGAAACTGTCTCTGTTTTTTGCACAGTAGCAAAGTTAGATGGTGTGATTTGTTTCTTCAATGCATTTTTATAATTTGTTTATATGTTAGAAGACCTCTAAGGGTTAAAGTCAAAAAGTTCAGGAGAAGCAGAGAAGGGGGTGCTGGATACTGACCCCCCATGCCGCTTCCGTTGGAAAAGGGGCGTGGTTTAAGCAGCCCAGTCACCCCGCCCCTTTACATTGTGCCCTGCCCCTTTCCCCTGCAAGGGTTCAGGTGAGTGCAAAACGCCTTGGGGCGCAGCAAGCTTGGGGGAGGGGCTGGGGGAGGATGCAATGCCAGTGGGATGCTGGAGGGGGCGATAGCAGGCACGGAAGCTGCTGGGCAGGTGGGGGAGGGAGAGAGACCCCCCCCCAAAAAATGAAGGGAGGTGGGTGTGCAGCTGAGGTCCCTCCCCCACCATTTGGAGTATTCCGAATAGCAATATGGATGCTATAAACACATGCGGAAATACAAACGTTTCCTAAATTTCAGCTGAGTTTCCTGCATTCCAGGGGGTTGGAAAACCTATTTCTTGAGGACTTCCGGTTTCCCGCGGATCGGCTTCGGACGCGCCAGCGAGTCGCTCTTCGCTAGCGCACTCGGAAAGGGCGGAAAGGGGGGGTATTGGGCTTCAAAGCCCCCCCCTGTAAAGGTCGTGGAGGATTTCCAGACCTAACGTGATCGGCAGCAGCGTCGGGGAAGCTCCGGCACCGAGCGGAGAAGCGCGGTGGAGAGGAGCAGCCCCGGGACGCCCGCCTAAGGACCCCGCCCCAGACGAGGAAGCCTGAAAAAACCGAAGCAAGTAAGCGGTGGAAACCTCCAAGGGGAATTATCCGACCTAAGGTAACACGCAATTCTTTCAAGCCTGGTGGTCTTTTGGATTAAAGACCGGGGGAAGCGGCGAACAACAGGGAGAAAGAAGAAGGTCGGCAAGCTAATTAATGGCAGTGCAGGAAGCCACCTCTGCAGCGTTTCGCTTTGCCTAAAAACCCCACACAACAACATCAAGGGTTGCGAGAAATTAGTTACTTTTCCGCTTTTGGGGCTGCCTGAAGAACAGTAGATACAATTGTAGCAGCTAAAGGGGGTAAGGATAAAGCGGGATAGCAACATTGCTACAAGTAACTCCTGAGAAAGACACTACTCTCTCTTTTTTTTACTGGAGTTTTGTTGGAAGGGAAGGTTCATAATGACTGAACTGTTGTAAAAGATATGACTCCCCTCCAAAGCTTACCGTGACTGAAATGTTTGTATGTGACTGAAACGTATGGAAATTTATTTGGGGAGGAAACTCTGGCATATAGGAAGAAACCTTGAGGATAAGTTTTGAAAGGATCTTAAAGGACCTTGTACTTTTCTCATCGGCAAGTGACTTTACCGGAACAGCTGAGTCACAGTGGGAACAGATTAAAACCCCGCCTAGGACAACGTTATTTCTGAAGAACGCCACCTTCAGGAAAGCGATCGCATGGCTCCCAATAACTTAAAACCTATTTAACCTACCGCCACCGCCCAGAAGACAAACAAAAACCTCTTTGGGAGTTTTTTAGGGTGGATAAGAGGAGCAGCCTATAGTTAAAGAACTCAAAGACTTCGGTTAATAGTGGACTACTATATAGTTGCTAACTGTTTTTTTTGGTTAGTCCCTTCCATTAAGCTTTGTCAATCCGAATGACTGTTTTGTGAACTTCCCAATCCCCCTCCCCCTGTATTTGATTCTAAATTCTGCCTTATCTGCTGTCTTCCATATATATAGGGATTGTTGGGGAGATATGGGATCCCAAAGAGAAGGGGGCAACAAAAAATTGGCAAGCTCTGCAATAACAGGGAACGTTGGTAATCAATCTAGAAGAGGGTCAGGAGCAGATATGGATGCAAATTCGGAGGTGAAGGAATTAATCTTAAGCCTCAAAAGGGACTTTGTTGATATGAAAAAAGATATGAATGAAAAATTGGACAGTTTTGGGGAAAAGATAGATGGGAATGCCAAGATTGTAACTGAATTAAGTGAGAAGATGAATGAACTGGGGGAAAAAAATGCAGAGCTTACAACAATAGTGCAAGATCTAAAAGGTAAGACTATAGGTTTAGAGGAGTCAGTGAGGAAACTACAGAATGAAAACAGGGAATTGAAGAGGGAAGGGGAGCGGGTAAGGAAGGAGATGGCTACAATGAAAGAAACACATGAGGCTGTGATGGATGCAATCTCTATGATTGAGATGCACAGGAGAGAGAAGACCCTGAGATTAAGAGCTATACCTGAGAAGCCGGATGAGCAAATCGGACAGAAAGTGACTTCAGAGCTAGCCAAGTGGCTAGAAATTAGTGAACAGGAAATGGAACAGCACATAGACAGAACTTTTAGAATAAAATCAAAGGTGGCAAAGGAAAACAACTGGCCGGGGGACTGTCTGATAACTTTTAAAACGTTAGATATCAGAGATAAAGTCCTGCAAACAAGTAACAAAAAAAGACTACAAATCGATGAGAGTGACGTAATTATTCACAAGTATATACCATCTAGATTCTTGAAAAAACGAGAAAAATTTAAGCCATATGTAGAAGCATTGAGAGGGAAAACGATAACCCATCGATGGGAATTTCCAGAGGGGTTTTCGTTTTTCTTCAAAGGTAAAAGACGAAAATTTGTGGTGCCAGAAGACGCAGCGAAATACTGGAGAAAATACTCGAATCAATTAGGAAAAGTAAGAAGGGCGAGTGGAGGAGGGGAGGATTCCGATAATCCAGCAGAGGTAGAAGAGACTTAGAGAGGGGGATTATCGTGTTTCAAAGTTCTTATTTTCTTAGCCTTTAAACCTAGGAGCTGAAATTTGTATAATTTCATTTGGTTTTGATCTGTAGTTTTGTGAACTATTCCTCTTTATTTTTTAACATTATTTTTTCTCATAATAAAGTAAGTAAAAGTAAAAATATACAATAAAATAAAATAAAAATAAATTAAAAAAAAGGAATGAATCTTAAATTTTTGACTTGGAATGTGAATGGACTAAATGAAAAGACAAAACGAAATAAGGTAGAACATGAGCTAATTAGGCAAAGAATTGATGTGATCTGTCTTCAGGAAACCCACGTAACGCAGAAACATATAAGAGTACTCTCCAATAAAAAATTAGGGCAGGAATTTATTTCGGCTGATAAAACTAAGAAAAAGAGGGGTGTGGTAATTTATGCCAAAAATTATTTGGAACCCAAATTGTTATTTAAAGATTCGGAAGGGAGAATAGTTGTTATCGAAATAAAGTCACAAGGAGAAAAGATAGTAATAATTGGAATATACGCGCCAAATAAGAGACAAAAGAAATTTTATCAAAAAGTGGAGAAAAAATTATTGGAATACGTGGAAGAGAAGACAATTTTGTTAGGAGATTTAAATGGGGTCACTGCACCTGATATGGACAGATCACATAAAAAGAATGGCAAGAGCTCTAAACAAAACAAATTACCGGTAATATTTTCCCAAACGATGGAAATAATGCACATGAGGGACGCATGGAGAACAAAACATCCAATGAAAAGAGAATACACACACTTTTCCGAGCCAAATAAGACCTCAGGCAGGATTGATGCTATTTGGATCCCTAATGAACTGACTGTAAATATAGCCAAAGCCGAAATTCAACCCAGAACTCTATCGGACCATAATCCTGTTTTTGTTTGGATAAATAAAGAAATGATCGGATTAAAAAGATGGAAAATGAATGAATCCCTAATGTATGACGAAGTAATAATTGAAAAGGCCAAAAAGACTCTTCAAGAATTCTTTAAATTTAATTTAAATAAGGAAACTCCCATCACGACGGTATGGGATGCCGGAAAGGCGGTGATTAGAGGATTCTTTATCAATCAGAGTGTAATCCAAAAGAAAGAAAAGGAAAAAAAGATACAAAAACTTAGGGAGGAAATAAGGAGAAATGAAATGGATCTCGAGAAAAACCCAAAGAATGAAAAAATTAAACAAAACATAAAAATATTACAAACACAGTATTCAATAATTTTAGAAGAAGACATCCAGTGGAAGTTAAAAATGTTGAGGCAAAAGAACTTCGAGCAAGCTAACAAGCCAGGCAAGTTACTTGCCTGGCAATTGAAAAATAGACAAAACGAGAGAATTATTAATAAAATGAAACTGGGTGATAACTACACCTCCAACCCAAAAGAGATTGAAAAGATTTTTTTGGATTTTTACCAAGAACTATATAGTGAAGGTAAAGAAACTGAAGAAGAAGTAAAAAGATATTTGGAAAAAAGCAATTTGGGGACAATCCCCAAGGAGTATGTTAAAGATTTAAATGCACGGATTACTACATTCGAAATCAGCCAAGCTATAAAGAATGCAAAATTAGGGAAAAGTCCAGGCCCTGATGGGCTATCGGCAATATATTACAAAAAGCTCGAGGAAATTGTCACAGACCCATTAAAGGAGATAATGAATAATGCATTAGAAAAGGGCGAAATGCCCCAAACATGGGGAGAAAGCTACCTAACTCTAATTCCAAAACAGGGAACAGACTTGTTTTTGCCATCAAACTTTAGGCCCATTTCGTTATTGAATAACGATTACAAGCTGTTCGCCTCTATCTTAGCTGACCGTCTTAAGAAGGTATTGACAACAATAATCCATGAGGACCAGGCGGGCTTTCTTCCGAAACGATTAATGCAGAGTAACATCAGAAATATTATCAATATTATTGAATATCTAGACATGAGAATTGATAAGCCAGGAGTACTAATAGCGGTCGACGCCGAAAAGGCGTTTGACCAAATTTCGTGGAAATTTATGAGAGCCACCACAAATGGAGTTTGGGAAGTCCTTTTGTAACGGAATTCAAGCAATATACACCAAGCAAAGGACAAGACTGTTGGTAAACAATAATATCTCTAACGAGTGTGAAATACACAAAGGGACTAGACAGGGTTGTCCCCTGTCCCCCTTAATCTTTATTTTAGTGATGGAAATACTAAATAATAAAATTAGAGATGAAAAGGAAATAACAGGAATAACTCTCGGTAGGAGGGCGTACAAATTACGCGCTTATGCGGATGATCTAATAATTACTACGGAGAACCCAAAGGAAAGTATTAGTAAAATGTTAGAAATAGTAGAGGAATTTGGCAAGGTGGCGGGGTACAAATTGAACAACTCAAAAACTAAAATGCTGGCTAAGAATCTCTCAATGGAAGAGAAAACTGAAATTGAACGACTAACCCAACTAAAATTCTGTGGCAAAATCAAATATTTAGGAATCTGGATTTCTCCCAAAAACATCAATTTATACCAGGATAATTATATCAAAGTATGGGAAGAAATTAAAAGAAATTTGGCTAATTGGAGTAAATTGAGATTATCATTTCTGGGACGGATTTCGGTAATAAAAATGAGCGTACTACCAAAGTTGGTCTTTCTGTTTCAAAACATCCCAATAATTCGAAATTCAAGATGTATAAAGGAGTGGCAGAAGGAAATCTCTAAATTTATTTGGCATGGAGCAAGGCCGAGAATTAAGCACAAGTTGCTTATAGATAGTAAAGAGAGGGGAGGATTTGGTCTCCCCGACCTGAATCTATATTACGAAGCGGCTTGCTTCACGTGGTTAAGAGATTGGTTTCTGCTCCAGAGAACCAGTCTGTTGGACTTAGAAGGTTTTGACCTAAGGTTCGGCTGGCACGCATATGTATATTATGATAAGACCAAGGTACATAGAGGGTTTAGTAACCACATAATAAGAGGCTCTCTCTATAAAGTCTGGGCTAAATATAAAAATCTTTTGGAGCCCAAAACTCCATTATGGATCTCCCCGGTGGAGGCCAAAGCTGTAAGGAAAAAAACCACCAAGGAGAAATGGCCTACATATAGATCACTGCTGACCAAGGAGGAGGAACAATTCAAATTAAAAGGATACGACGACCTAAAAAATGAATTAGTAAGCTGGTTAGATTACCATCAATTGAATGAAGTATTTAAGGAGGATAAAAAAATAGGGTTTAATTCAGAAACAACTAGATTAGAAAAAGATTTGATGAACAGCAATAATAAGATAATATCTAAAATGTACCACCTCCTTCTTGAGTGGGAAGTAATGGATGAAGCAGTGAAAGAGGTCATGATAAAATGGGCCCAGGACTTTGGCTATGTAATTATGATGGAGGAATGGGAGAAGCTGTGGAAATGCAATATGAAATTCACGGTATCATATACGATCAAAGAAAACTTGTATAAAATGATGTACCGGTGGTATCTCACGCCCTCCAGGCTGTCCAGAATGTATAGAAGCATAGCTAATGTTTGTTGGAGATGTGGAGAGGCAAAAGGAGATATGATACATATGTGGTGGACCTGCCGTAAAATTAAAGTGTTTTGGAATCAGATACACGAGGAGTTGAAAAAAATGCTTAAGATCAATTTTACTAAAAAACCAGAGGCCTTCCTCCTCGGACTTCTGAACACAGATTTGCCAGTAAAATATAGAGAGCATTTCCTGTATGCTACGGCGGCAGCCCGCCTGTTGATAGCTGCCAACTGGAAAGGAGACAAAATCCCTACAGTTGGCGAGTGGCAAGTCAAGTTATTGGGTTTTATAGAAATGGCTCAATTAACAGATAATTTAAAGGGAAAATCCAAACAGGCATTTACGGAAAAGTGGGAAAAATTCAGGAATTATATGCAAGAAACCGACAACAGGGAAGGAATCTTCATGGCAGTTTTGCATTGATGGGCATGCAATAAATACTCAGACAATTTGGTAGGATAAGCTTTATTATGTACAAAAAGAATAACAAGATTTTGATGAGGAATGTCAGTACATGAAGAATATAAAAGAGACAAGTTGCAGATGGTGACGGGAAGTCAACGGCAGTATTTTGATGTATTCAATTACTTAGGTGATGAAAAGATAATGTTTCTTTTTTTCTCTTTTTCTGTAAACTTTTTGTAAAACATTATTTTTCAATAAAGATCTGTTTAATGAAAAAAAAAAAAGGAAAACCTATTTCTTAATAGGTTTAATTGGGTTGGGTGCTTTCTCTCTGCATGTCATTCCTTGAAAAAGTTTCCTGTGCAAAGATACGACTTGCATTCATTGCTCTGTTCATTTGTACATTTGACTAGTGTTGTGTGGAGGGAAAGGCAGCCCCTGGGCTGACAAATGTCCCCCTCCTCCCCTCCTGTGTTTGCAATTCTAGAATAAGAAACTGCCTCTTTCCCCTCAGCTGCTATGTCTGTTTGTGACATCACAGGAGACAATACATAGACAGGGCTGGGGAAACTAGGCCTCAAAGGGGCGGGGGCATTTATAATAAAGAAGTGATGACTGATGAGCCCCCCCTTGTGACACGTGTCACCCTCAGAAACCCTCCTTAGCACCCATCAAAGCCCCCTGACCCTCCCATTTTTTTAAAAAAAAAGTTTCCCCAAAATCTGTTAGTTTTTCAGTGCTGCAAGACAGTTTGTTTTGGCAGTTGAAGGATTGGTATTATTTATTTATTTTGCCCTTTGTGAGAGATAAATAAACTGGTTCCTTTGACTTAAGGCCTCTGGATCTTTTTAAATAATGTGATCTGGACAAAATGGGTGAATTAGGAAACCTTTTTATTATACACACTTGCAAGTGGGGAAACCCAAGATCAGGCACATCTTCATCAGGAAAAACACAGCTTATAAAGTCGCTCGCCTGGTCGCAAGTCCCTCCTTCCACGCCCACAAGAAGGGGTGTGCCAGTTTACAGAAGTATCACCTCCACCTCATTAGCATTTTACCATTCCACTTCCCATGTTAATCACAATGCAATGCAATACAAATACCTTTATTGGCATTTCAAGTTAAGACATTCAAAATGGCATAGTACATAACAGCATGAGATACAAAGTCTTTCTTCTTCCTGTTTCCAAGAGATGTGAATGGGGAAATCCTTTCGATTCCTCAATAATAAGAGGCAGTGGGGTGAGGGAGGTCAGGGCCACATCCACACCATTTAAAGCGCTATGAAGCCGCTTCAACACTCATGGCATCTTCCCCCAAAGAATCTGGGAGCTGCAGTTTGAAAAGGGTGCCGAGAGTTGCTAGGAGACCCCCCTGTTCCCCTCCCAGAGCTACAATTCCCAGAGTTCCCTGCCAAGAAGGGAACCCTACCCCTACCCCTACACCCTTAACCAGAGCTATAATTCCCAGAGTTCCCTGACAAGAAGGGAACCCTACCCTTACCCTAACCCAACCTTAACTCTACCCCTACCCTGACCCTACCCCAACCTTAACCCTAACCCTAATCCTTAACCACCCTTACAACTCTCTGCCCCCTTAACCACCTACAGTTCCCAGAATCCCTGAGGGGAAGCCATTCTTGTTTAAAGCGTCTTCATAGCACTTCCAATGGACGGTGCGCCTAATGTGGCCTAATGCTTCCTCCCTCATTTTCCTCTCCCACTGCCCCATCACTTGCAATGCAGCAGATGTCCACCTGCAGTCTCCCTTCAAAGCTCCTTCTCTCAGGTATGGCCACGGCCTTGTCCATTGCTCCCTGCCAGTATTTCACGTTCATTTCTCTGATATAAATAGGGACGTCCTGCGGTTCTCTTCATGACTTTGAAGGCTGGACTTGGGGGAAACCTCACCGGCTCCAGACATCCCTGTAAGGCAAAGGCAAACAGGTGAGTGGGGTGGCCACCATCCGACAGCATCCCCCCCCCCCAGACTTCTGTTTGGCTACCTGTTAACAAACAAGGCTTCCAAAACAGTTTGCATCAATCTCAGCCAGCGTAGCCTCATGGCATCCACTAGCCTGAATGCAAACTCTTCCGACAACCACCCACCAGCTGCAGCCTCGCCAGGTCCATTGCCAGACATCAACCAGCTTCAGAGCTGAATCAGTCGCCTTCAAGTAGCGATCCCACCAGCAAGTAAACTTTGTACTTGCCTTCTCCTTGCTCCACAGCATCCCAGCACCGGGCGATTGCCTCCTTCCGCTTGCCGGCTTGCCGCCACAGGGCAGGAGACCACCAGGGCTGAGTGCCACTGAGCTGCCCATTTCTCTCTGGAGAGGGCAACTGCCTTGGCCCACATTTATACCCGCTCAGCTGCTAAATGTTTTTGTGACATTGCAGTCAACCCACAGACAATGGCAGCAGCTGGGGAGGCATCACCATCACCCCCTCAGCCCTCACAATGGTGAGCGCAGTTCAGCAGCCCACACACCCACACACCCAAGTTGTGCCAATATCTGTGAAGGCCACACCGGAAACCCAAGGGGGCAGGAGGGGGACATTTTTCAGCCCAGTGGTCGCATTTCCCTCCACACAACACTAGTCAAATGCACAAATGAACAAAGCAATGAAAGCAAGCCTTATCTTTGCTCGGGAAGCTGTTCAAGGAATGACATGCAGAGAGAAAGTTAGCATCTCAGGGAAAAAGCACTTTTTCATCAATCAATCATTTATTGTATTTTACTGAAAGCCATTACAAATCCAGTTACAAAAGCACCAAACCCAATGACCCAAACTATAGCTCCCAGATTCTTTGGGGGCAGAAGCCAGGTGGATGCCATGTGAACTCAGCGATGTGTCAAGTGATGGCTACATACTACCTCCAGGTTCAGAGGCGGCATATTTCTGTATATCAGTTCCTGAGAATCACGAGGGCTGTTGTGGTCAGATTCTGATTGCAGTTTTTGCACAGGCATCTGTGAGAACGAGATACTGAACTTGGGCCACTGACCTGATCCAGGCAGCTTTCTTATGTTACAAAACTTTTAGAAGATACCTGAAGGCAGCCTGTATCAGGAAGGTTTTTTTTAATGTTTGACATTATTTTTTATATTTTGCTGGAAGCCACCCATAGTAGCTGGGGATAAGTAATAAAATATTATTATTATTTATTTAACTAAGAGAAAAGTTATGAACTAAGCTACAAGATGTAGCATGTGCACCATTTCATGTTTTACTGGAAAACCTTAGGCCATTATTAACTGGTAGGCAGGGCCCTGGGGGGGGGGAAATCCCCCCTTGAATCTGACTTATGACTTCAGCACTGCCACTACAGAGTGACAGTGTCATCATAATTTCACCATGGCAACCAGCTGCTTCGTTTCCACTTATTTGAAAGGCAGGTCAGTGAGTATTTATTTATATAATATAATATTAAGTTTTCCATTTTGGTCCAAGCCAGGCAGAGAAATGTGACAAGAGGCAGAAAGCTAGGAGTACATCTTTGTAAGAAGAAGAAGAAAAACATGCACTAGAGAGAGAAGGAATAAATAAATAAATAAATAAATAAATAATGTTACTTTTTTATTCCAGCGTTGGAGAAATAAAGCCCAACTTGCAATAAATTTGTCTGCTTGACTACTACTTATCAGATTTTTCTCAACCAGTCTGTTGTGGCTGGAGGATATTTATTCTCCATTGTTGTTGTTTCGTTAATTCTCTTTCATTAATTTTCTTTCACAGTTTAACTCTTTGGTTCATGAGTGAGGGGCACTTTCCGTCAGTTCCCCCCCCCCTCTTAACAATACCACTCCTGAGGTATCCCAATTGGTATAACAAACCCAGGGGATCGCCTCACCCCTTGTTACTGGTTTGGGAGTCTTCTTCTCCTAGAAGAACTCTCCCCTCCTGGCTAGTATGAGACCAGGGAGTCTGTCTTCCCAGACTCAGTCCTCCAGGTAACTGCTGTCTGTATACCTTCCCCAGACCCTCAACCCTTAAGTCTTAATACCTAAGCAATGAGGCTCCTTCCTCTAGCTATAGATATACTCCTCAGAATGGATGTTCAACTCAGATTCTAACCAACTCTCTCAGACAAACACTGAGGTCCAGTGCCAAGGGCCTTCTAGGTTCCCTCCCTGTGAGAAGTGAGGTTACAGGGAACCAGGCAGAGGGCCTTCTTGGCTTATCCCTGTGGCTGGGAATACCCTGTCCCAACCCATGACCTATCCCTCCCCCTCTTCCCCCCACCCCCGGCTCATCCCTGTGATTGGCCCCACCCTGTCCTTACCCATGCCCAATCCCGCCCCACCCCTCCTCCCCCCATCCCCCACCCAGGCGAGCCTCCACCTCCACTCAGCCCAGTCTGGAAAGCCAAGCCGAGATGCTGTGGAGATGCTTTCCTAGGTGCAGTACCAGTGTAGCTGTCACTAGAGGGCACTGTTTTGCAACCTTCCTGTGCTCCCAGCAGGCACTTTCGTCTGAGTTGTGAGTTCTGGAACACGTGGTTTTTGGGGTTTTACGTGGCCCAGGTGTGCCATCTGTCTAAGCGGACAGTATGGGGTCACTCTCATATTCGCTTGGGATGTTATGTCCAAATTTGAACACAATCGGTCAAGCAGTTTCAGAGAAAAGTGGAGACACACCCACATGCCCAGTTTTTTAATATATAGATGTTATATAAATACATACAGCCATGCCTTTTTTTTTGTATAAAGGGAATGCAGTGAATGACTACTATAGCCTCAGCACACAATCAACAATGAGGGAATTATGATAAACCTAGGTAGGTAGGAAGGCAGCAGTGAAAGAATGATAATACCCTAGGTGCTGAAGTATAAATGAAAAGGATTGATTGAGAGAGGATACAGTTGTAGATAAAATATTAAAATCTAACACTACGTCCACAATTGGGAAGAAGTAACTATTCTAACTGCAGACTAATAGTATAAGTAATTAAGACAAAACAAGTGACTTCAAAATTTCTTTGTTGTTAACAAAAATAATCTAGGGACTTAAAACTCGGGGGGTGGGGGACGGACAGGCGACAAAAACCTAATCAATCTTTCTAGCTTTAGCTGTATGATGTCTGATGGTGAGGAATTATTATTTCATTCTCAGCTGACAAGCAAACTGCTACTGATGACACATGTTTCACAGCTCTTCCAATACCTCAAGATGACACTACTCTGCTTGGAATCAAAATAAAAAAAATTCCTTCAGTAGCACCTCAAAGACCAACTAAGTTTTTATTTTGGTATGAGCTTTCGTGTGCATGCACACTTCATCAGATACACTGAGACAGAAGCCACCAGACCCTTATGTATATTCAGAGGGTGGGGGTGATGGGAATGGGTGATGGGCTGATAGGAGTGGTAAACCTGTTGATGACTGTTAACGACTGTTAACGACTGCAATTGGTCTTGCGGGGGGGGGGGGGAAGCAAGGGCTGAGGTGCTAAGGAAAGCTTGATCATGTATAATGAGATAAGAATCCTATGTCTTTGTTCATTCCAGGTGGCTCCAACTAGATGCTTCTAGTTCTCACCTCTCATATGCTTCTGTGACCACCTCCCTTTTTATAACCCTTGATTGCTGTGGGTGAACTGTCATGAGGCAAACTGGGTCTGCCACAGCCCACTCTGGGTAAATTCTGGATTGACCTGAATGCGTTTGGTATCTGGGATTTGTCTAAAGCTGGTGCACAGTACTACTGAATAGTATGTGTTAAAAGTGTGCTTATGGCTCCATTTCACATCTTGTATGGGTGTGTCTGATGGGTCTCACTGAATACCAACCTATATAGCTGAGCCAGGAACTAGGAGCTGAGCCAGAAGTCAAAACCATGAAACACAGAAATACGCTACAACAGGAGTGGATGGAATGCATCTTTAAATTCTGGAATGCCTCATGCTTGCCTGGATATAAGACAGAGAAGGATGTGAGAATGTGTGTGAAAACTAGACAACTCCAAAAATGCTAACATGTGCATCTATTGATCTGCCCACCACTTGCATGTAGTCCCCGGAAGGATGCCCACAAGGGAATGGGGCCCTCATTCTGAAAAAGGTTCCAATTCCTACACCAGAACAAGGAAGACAGGCATGCTTTGAACACATGAGGAATACAGTGCATGGCTTCCTCAGACAGGCTGCTTGCATCCTGAAACTACATCAGACAAGATCAAAAATTGCATAATTCCTTTGTTTCCAAGGCTTGGGAGTTTCCCTGACTTGTGTCCTGACCTGTATTGCAATTTGGTTGAGTCTTAAAAAGCAGCATCTGGGAACTTTTGCATTTCTTTATTAGAGCCGTAATTAATGCCCAAAACATGGAGTGTGTGTGTGTGTGATTTATTTATTTTTGCATGCTAGATTGTGCAAATGTCAAGCTGAGAACTGAGCCCCACAAAAATATGGTCCAGATCTACTTGGAAGTGTTAACGACTTAGTTTAGGACTCCAGACAAGGCTCTAAACCAGGGGTCAGCAAACTTTTTCAGCAGGGGGCCGGTCCACTTATCCCTCAGACCTTGTGCGGGGCCGGACTATATTTTGAGGGGGAAAAATGAATGAATTCCTATGCCCCACAAATAACCCAGGGATGCATTTTAAATAAAAGGACACATTCTACTCATGTAAAAACATGCTGATTCCCGGGCCTTAGTTTGGGGACCCCTGCTCTAAACCTCCCCTGTCTGAATCTGTATGTCTCCCACACAGGCATGAGTGTAGCCAAGGGTTGAGTTGGCGCTGCCCCCCAGATCAAGTAAAACAATAGAAATACTTAATTAACTTAATTAATGTCAGTTCTGCCCCCCTAACAAAAGTCTGGCCCCCAAGTCCTGACCCCCTAACAGAAATCGTGGCTACGCCCATGCACACAGGGAATATATCCAGGGACTATGATCATGCTCTTTTTCTTAAGGCATAGGAAATGCTTCCAGATCTATGGCTGAAAGGCACTTGAGAAATGCAAAGCAGGGACATTTAGCATTTCTTTTCCTGTATTCTTTGCATGAGATTGACAAGAAAAAGAGTAACATCAAGGATGTAAAATGTGAAATGGCTGAAAGGCATGAGTCATACTGCAGTTACATCTTGCTTTGTGTTTGATAAACCTCTGTGTTTATCAAAAGCAAAAAGGGCACCATTTGCAGCCATTCCACTTGCACTGAATAAACAAAGCTTTCACTTTGAAACAATTCTCTCTCTTGCTCCTTAAAAAAGAAAGAAAGCCAGTACTGTAGAGAGAATAAGCAAACCCTTGTGGGCATTTGAAGTCAAACCATGGTTTTCTGAACAAAAAAAAGCACCAAAGTTCAATGATACTGGAGTACAGTAGATCCTAATGCACTAGCAGTCAAATAGTACTGGGAGAAAGATAAGAAAGAAGAGAAGAAATAGAGTAATTCCATGGATGGATACTAGGATGTAGGGCCAGTCCCACTATTAGGCAGAATGAGAGAGCCTTCTCAAGAGTAAGTGACTGGTGGGCACAGGAGGAAGGGATGGTGGCAAGGCATTGGAGAGCAGAGCTGTGTTTATACCAAGAGAATTTGTTTTATTAAGGTGTCTAGCAATATAAACAGCAAAGAAATAAAGGGGGTGTCATCTTGTCCTTTGCCTCAGCCAGTGAAATGTCTTGATGGATGTCAGTCTCCTGGATTTCAGCTGGACTTATTCCAAGGATAATAAATTAGCTGTTTGAAATAGCAATCCTATCCACAATTACCTGGGAATATGATTACATCTGAGCAAAAACGCATAGCATTGCACTACACATGTCAGGGAAATAAGTACTCCATGAGGAAGCCAGCACTACACAAGAACATCAGAAGTGCCCTGCTGGATCAAAACAAGGGGCTATCTAATATTGCATCCTGTTTGAAACATAGGCCAGCTGGGAAGACCAAGGCATTGGATTAAAACAACCACCTTCCCTCTGACTATCATAGCAACTGTTGATCAGAGGAAACTTCAGATTAGCTGCCAAGGCTCCGGACCAGGGGTCAGCAAACTTTTTCAGCTGTGGGCCGGTCCACTGTCCCTCAGACCTTGTGGGGGGGCCAAACTATATTTTGAAAAAAATAATAATGAATGAATTCCTAGGCCCCACAAATAACCCAGAGATGCATTTTAAATAAAACACACATTCTACTCTTGTAAAAACACCAGGCAGGCCCCACAAATAACCCAGAGATGCATTTTAAATAAAAGGGCACAATCTACTCATGTAAAAACATGCTGATTCCCGGACCGTCCATGGGCCAGATTGAGAAGGCGATTGGGCCTGATCCGGCCCCCGGGGCTTAGTTTGCCTACCCATGCTCCAGACCATGACTTCAAAAGATGACATCCCTGAGGAGGAGATGTATCCACCCCGTTATGACTTTATGTAGAGCTGTAGGCACAGGAGCCCACTTATTCTCCCCTGAACAAAAAGGAAACACCTTTGCTGCCAGACTTTGATTATTGGTCTACAGACTCCTCAAAGGATCAGGAGCCCCCTCAGCTTGAAACAGGCCCAGAAGAAGCCAATGACAGCAGAAGTCCTTTAACTGCCCGGATGCAGCATTCAGGAGATGAAGCTTCCAGTCAATGAATGCCTAGCCCAGGCTATAAAGATCTGCCAGTTGCTCTGGGGTGCCACTGAAAACCTACATTCTGCCTCAACTGCAGAATCATGAATTGTGGTACTGAAATCCAGACCTAGGTCGCT
Organism: Zootoca vivipara; assembly: GCF_963506605.1. Lineage (NCBI taxonomy): Eukaryota > Metazoa > Chordata > Lepidosauria > Squamata > Lacertidae > Zootoca > Zootoca vivipara. The sequence continues at coordinate 41,022,828 of NC_083290.1, read as the reverse complement.
ATCTAATTTGCTGATTCTGCCTGCCTTTCTTTTCTGACTGCCAGGAACACTGGAACTATTGATCTCCCCTGTGCGTCGCCATAACTTGCCTGTGGTGGATCAGGATACTATAATGTCCAGTGTTGCTCTGATCCAAGTACAAGAGCACACTCTTCCAAGAAGCATTTTAACCCTCAAAAAAACGTTTTGTTTTTAAAAAAGAAAATTATTATTATTGCTTGCAGAGGAGCAACCATCTTAGTGTACAATTTGCTGACATGTCTTTGACAGGCTACAGAGCATTGCAAGAACTCTTCACCAAGTGAAGCAAACATTTCTATTGAGATCAAAGGTCAGCTCTTATCCCCCAAACAAATGGCTGGGGAAAACAAAGGACCTGTCAGAAAGCAGAAGCGTGACCACCTGAAATAAACTGGTAAAGTCTTGTGTGTATAGCTAGAGAGACCAGGATTGTAGGGGGCGTATGTATTGGAACTCCCCCCCCCCACACACATACTCCCCACGCATGATAAGTTGCTGCAGTTCAAGGGTAAAAAGATTGCTTGTTCAGGTGGGAACATTGATTCTCTTCCCAGTGTTAGAACACAGCAACTAGAAATCCTCTCCAAATGTTACTTTAACTGGAAAGGAGGGCAGAGGTAAAGGGAATACTAGCTCCCTTGCCTCATTCTGGAGGGTGTTGAGGCATCAGTGCAAGTGTGTTCTCTCCCCTCCTACAGAATCATAGCACATTCTAGACTCCCTGTTTGTGGTCCCCATTCTGCAATATGGCACCTAATTTGCCTTAGAGACAGTAGCAGGTTCCACTTCAAACGGACTATACCACAGAATTTGAAGTTCCTTTGCTGAATCCTGTGGAGCTTTCTCCTCACACCACTCTGCACTTCCATGAACAAAAGTAATGTGTGTCAAGCAGAATTAACTAGAGCTGTGCACAGACGTCCTCTCAAATTTGCACACCCTGCTTGTTAGCAGAGATATTGCTCATAGCTGCCAAGTTATCCCCTTTTTTAAGGGATTTTCCCTTATGCTGAATAGGCTTCCTCGCGAGAAAAGGGAAAACTTGGCAGCTATGATATTGCTGTGTGCGTGCTATTTCACCAAATATGTCCAGGAGAAGAGAAACTCTCCAACTGTTTCTCAGGATTTTGGCTCACCATAACAAAATGTCCAATCTCAACCATCACAGTATACAGTATCCCTCCTCACCCTGCCCACCAGAAGGGCAGACAAGGCAAGACAGAAATCTCCCTAGTTCTCAAATAATTGAAAGGACTAGTGGGAGAGAACGACACACACAGTGAGATTGAAATTGGAGGCTTAAATTATTAGGCTGTACACAGTTCTCATTCATTTACAATTTGATTTTTTTTGTTACTGACAAGGTAGTTAAAACACACACACACACAAAAGAGCAGTGCAGCATAATATTAATAGAGACTAATTAGGAAAAGATTAGCATTGGAGAAAGAAAAGCATTTTGATTCATCTTGTATGTGCCTGCCAATGCATCTTTTGATGCTGATTATTATTTTCAAGGGGTTGATGTTTACAGAGGTTTGATTAAAATGAGAAATGCATATTAAGATAGAGCACACAGGTGCCAATTCTCAAATGATAATGCCTAAACACCTCCTTCTCCCAGAGCACAATGAACTTTCAAAGGGTAGGGGGAAATGGGAATACTTCTAAGATCTTGACTGTATATTTTGTGCATGAATGTTCTTGACAATCTGAATGGCATACATGAAAGAAATGCCACTTGTTACTTAAAGCACACTGACTATTCCCTGTTTCAAAAGATGTGGTCCATCCTTTTGCCACAAAGATGTGGTAAGAAAACACCAAGGAAAAGAAATTGAGATGTTGTGTTTCTCTTTTCAAAAGCACGCGAGCGATGTAGCTCAGTAGTAGAGCGAATGTGTAGCATACAAATAGTACCTGATCAATCTCTGCTCTCTCCATGTAGGGCTAGAAAACCCTGTGGAATGACAGGGTAGCCCAGTGTAGACAGAACTTTGTCATTGTGTGTTCCAGTACCTACCTAGATATTGCCTCCACATCTGCCACTTGGATGAGTGCAGAATGTCCTTGGGCAACATGTGGCTTGCAGCTATTTTTTAAAAAAAGAAAATTTCATTAACACTTTTCATAGTACAGTGCTTTACAATAAAAAGCAAACTAAACAAAAAGAGAGAGAGAGAGAAGGCAAAGTCCTTTTTCATAACTCTTGTCCCATACAGAAAGAGGTGAACCCTCCCAGCTCTCACCTGGGAGCTTCCCTTTCTTCTCCCAGCCTCCCACCCCAGGAGATGTCCCCTTCCCTGCCTCTTACACAGGGTCCTTCAGCAACCAACCATCACCTTTATCTGCATGCAGTCCCCTCATTGGGTGACTAGGCACAACAGCCCCAGCCCCCAGGGATCAAAAGGAAGGAATAAAGACTCTGACAACGCTATATGGAATTAAAACGAGGCCACAGCTTTATTAAACTTCCATGCTAATCTCCTCTGTATTGTTCCAATTTTAGTATATGTGCTGCCGAAGCGAGCACTACTTTATTAAACTTCCGAATGTAGGAAGACCTTGGCTTAGGCCTTGGGCGTGTATCCCTCCCAGCCGGGGGAACTGGGGCACATCAGGGTAAATGGGATATGGGGGTGCTCTGCGAGACATAAGTGTAGTAGGCAGCCCAGCCCATATCACCGCTCGCAGGGTGATGACCTTTCAGTGCATGGCCAGTGACACCCATATACAGTATATAACCCCTTTAAGAGGGGGGCCCTGGAATCGCCACCGCAGGGGGGTGAGTCACCACTTTACACACACACACACACACACACACACACACACACACACCATTAAAGAGAAGAAAAGACTAAATGATTCCACCCAAGGCTATAACCACCAAAGTTGCGGCAAAACCTGCCAATGCAGGAAAATTTCTTCCCGGTCCTTCAACAGCAACCAGTCAAAGACCATAGCAGCGCCCACTAAACAGGAAGAAAAAGTTAACCTGCAGCAAGAAAACATTAAACAAAGGGAGGGTAGGGAGGGTGAATCTCCAGATTCACCTGGCTATTGTCAGTTCCACCCCTTATTTATAAATGGGGATGGCCCCACCTCCCAGCAAGAAACTTGATTACTGAGGTTGGGCGTGAACCTCCCAATAATAACACTGAGAAAGAAGCCAGGCCCCTTCTACTATTAAGTGCCCTGGGAACTGTAGCCCCGCGCGTGATCCTGCAAAGGTCACCTACATATAAAGTGTGAGTGCTCATTAACCCAGAGTAGAGGACAACAAATAACAAAAAAACAAAAAAACAAGCAGAAGCAAGGGCAAAGCAACGAAAGGAACAGAAAGCTAAAAGTAATAAAGGAATGAGAAAGTAATAAAAGAAACTAAACCCGAGCTATATGCTGAAGTCTCTAACCACTTGGAGTTGGGAGCAAATGTAATAATATTAAGAGATTTTACTTTCTTGGGCTCCTTGATCACTGCAGATGGTGACAGCAGTCACGAAATTAAAAGACGCCTGCTTCTTGGGAGAAAAGCAATGACAAACCTAGACAGCATCTTAAAAAGCAGAGACATCACCTTGCCGACAAAGGTCCGTACAATATAATTAAAGCTATGGTTTTCCCAGTAGTGATGTATGGAAGTGAGAGCTGGACCATAAAGAAGGCTGATCGCCATAAAGAAGTGAGAGCTGGACCATAAAGAAGTCTTCAAAGTGGGCGGAACTGAACTTACACAACAACTTCACAAGCTCATCAGAAAAATCTGGGAGAGAGAGCAGATCCCAGCAGACTTGAGGGGTGCCAAAATTATTAATCTCTTTTTTAAAATGGTGATGGAAGCAAGGCCTCTCCAGGCCTCCTCATGTTGGCGGTGGGCCTCTCTAGGCCTTGAAGCCTCCTCCCAATGCATGTGACATCACATGTGTGCATCACACACATGATGTCACATGCTTGGCGTGCCTGTCCCAGAATATTTCAGAAGCACAGATACTTTCACAACAAAACCAAAAAGGAACATGCAACAACAAAACCCTTTTGTCATTACGTCCTTACCTGTCAGCAAAAGAGCTGACAGCAGCGAATGTGAGCCTTCCTACCATGATGTAGACTAAGACTGAGAGGGTGTGACTGGCTCAGAAATTAAGCCAAGCTACTTTCCCCCAACGCTTGGGGCTTGCATTCAAAACATATGCTGACCAAGTATAGTTTTGAAGACGTACTGTCCAGATTTCTACTATCTCAGCTTTGCCACCTTTCCACCCCTAATGTATACAATGGCTTTCAACCCTAGGTATTAAATAAAACAGCCTATGCCAGGGCTCAGCAAACTTTTTCAGCAGGGGGCCAGTCCACTGTCCCTTAGACCTTGTGGGGAGCCAGACTATATTTTGAAGAGGGGGGAAAATGAACGAATTCCTATGCCCCACAAATAACCCAGAGATGCATTTTAAATAAAAGCACACATTCTACTCATGTAAAAACACCAAGCAGGCCCCACAAACAACCCAGAGATGCATTTTTGAATAAAAGGACACATTCTACTCATGTAAAAACATGCTGATTCCCGGACTGTCCGTGGGCCGGATTGAGAAGGAGATTGGGTCGGATTCAGCCCCATGGGTTGCCTACCCATGGCCTATGCTCTCTCCAGTGAAAACATGGGTTTTCTCAATTAGTTTAAAAGCACAATACACATATCACCCTTGGTAATTCTTCTTTTTGCAGTATTGCATTACTATGTAGAGTGATACCCAGGGCCGTCTCTAGGCCCGGGTCCGGAGGCGCGGAGCGCCAGGGCACCAGGGGCACCGCTGCGCCCACGGCGGAGGCCGCCCCAGGCTCGCCTCTCAGCTGTTCAGCAGCTTCAGGCTGCTCTCCGGAGGCGCACGGGCCTGGGGTCGCCTCCGTCGCGCGCAGGGGCGTCACAACAGGAGGCGGGCAGCGCCCCCTGGCCCAGGGCCGGGCCTACGGCCAGGCTGGGTTGTGCAGGGCTCCGGCCCTCCAGGCGGCAGCCGCGCTGCGCCCACCGCTCTGGTAAACAGGGCGGGGGCGCCGGAGGGATCCGTGGCACCACGTCGCCAGGGCGGCAGGTATGCTTAAGACGGCCCTGGTGATACCTTGGGTTACAAACACTTCAGGTTACAGACTCCACTAACCCAGTAGTACCTCAAGTTGAGAACTTTGCCCCACGATGAGAATAGAAATTGTGCGACGGCGGCACAGCATCAGCAGGAGGCCCCATTAGCGAAAGCGTGCCTCAGGTTAAGAACGGTCCTCTCCAGCCAAGCAGGGTAGCCGCCGATGCTGCCAGCCCCAGAAGCACAAGGTAGCCGCTGCCGCTGCCATAATGTTCAGGCCAGCTGGCCCTGTAGCCCCGCCCACGTTCCCACTTCATGGCCCCGCCCCTGAACGACCATGGCTCCCCCCCCCCCCAGTTTTGATCCTGGCTACGCCCCTGGTTTTGGGTTAGGAACGGACCTCCGGAACTAATTAAGTTTTCTTGGGAGAAGCCAGAGGTGAAGCCAAAAAATAAATAGTTTTATTCTATAGAATCACACATGACAAGAAGGGACGGTAGTGTTTTGGACTTCCACACAATAGCAGCAGTTGAGAGCCACCTCCCAGACATGGTGCTGTAGAAGGGATTTTTTTAGAAGGCCAGTTGGTCCCTTTTATATTTTTAGTCTTCTTCCTCTTATCCCCTCCCTCCCTCTTCTGTTTGTCACCCAGTTCTTTATCCTCTGATGGATTCCAGAAAAAAGAGAGGAAAAAACCTTCAAGGGCACAAAAGGAAGACAAAAAGGACATTTTTCTTCAGAGGCAATTCTTCTTCCTTTGTTAGATTATAAAAGCACATTATCTGTAAAAAATCATTTACTCTCTATCCAACCGAACTTACGTGTTCAAGACCAGCACACCGATAGCTTCGTGAGAGGAGATACTTTGACATTTTATTCACATGGCAGTTGGTTCCCCCCCCCTCTTTTCTCTGCCCTGCTCCTGAATTATATAAAGCCTCTTTGAGCCTCGCAACTGGATACAATCAGAACCCGCCAAGCTGCAAAGTGAGGGCTTCTTAAGCCTCCTGAAATAGTCAGCAGCAAACATAAAACAATAGGAGCAAAATATTTGCTCACCTTAAGCTTGCATTGTACTGATTACTTAAACACACACCCCTTGAACATCTAAAACCCCAAACATATTTACATTTCAAATGGCACACATTTCTTTCTTTCTTTTTTAAACTCTTTCAAATGAAGAAAATAAACAGTTCAAAAAGAAAACACCTCAGTTTTATTTCAACCACATATTACTGCCATAGCTTGATATTCTTGTAGACCAGGGATCAGCAATCTTTTTCATTGTCCCTCAGACCATGTGGTGGGCCAGACTATATATATATATTTGGGGGGGGGGGGAAGAGATGAATGAATTCTTATGCCCCACAAATAACCCAGAGATGCATTTTAAATGAAAGGACACATTCTACTTATGTAAAAACATGCTGATTCCTGGACCGTCCGTGGGTCGAATTGAGAAGGCGATTGGGCCGCATCCGGCCATGGGCCTAGGGTTGCCTACCCCTGTTGTAGACAATGGCTATGCTTCTCTCTTCTCAACAAAAATAAGATACTTTTGAATCTTTTCATTTCAAAAGTAATGCTTCTGCTCTTTTTAACCCTTCAGGTTAAACTATTATGCTGCAACTTGTGACCTTGCATGCTAGATACTATCAGAAACCTGCCCAGCATCCTGTATCTAATCAACAATTCACAGGCATACAGGGAAAGCATTTGTACATAGAGATTCACATGCAATGGCTTCCACACAATTGTTCGGGATTCATTATTGTGTTTTTGTGTGTGTGTCTCAGCAGAGAGAAGACTCCAAGGGTTGTATCCAATGCTAATCCTACTCAGAGCAGACTCAGTGAAGTTAATGGATTTAGCTATCTTAGATTCCTTTATTTCAATAAGTGTATAGCCCCAGGCTTCCAATAATTGCTGAACTGTCCTCTGAAGCACGACTCTAAGCATGCACTCTCTCACACATTTTTACTAATATGGGCTGTTTTCATTCTGATCTTTTCTCATACATCACAATTTTGAAATAGCTTTTGAAAAATTAAGTAATGAGACTTCAGACATGGCTGATGAGGTCTCTGACAGTGCTCAACAAGCTGAAAATCAACTTCAAAAAACAAATGAATTGGAAGCTGCCACATAACAAACAAGGCCATTGGTATATATAGCTTAGTATTGTCTGCATCACCAGTGGCTACAATTTTGGGGTCCAAGGACAACATTCACAGTCCACGAACTCTCTCAGGGCCACACACCAGCTATGGCCAAAGCAAACATATACACTCACCAGATACATAGCATACAAAGCTACATACAGACCACACATATGGACCACACAGCATACTCACCATGCATTCACCACACATATAGATCACACACAGATATGCACCACACATGCATACTTGCCATACAGTACACACAACCCACAAACTGAAGGGTTTTAAAATTCCATCTGGCCATCTGGCAGGGATTCTTTAGATGTGATTCCTGCCCTGCAGACAGTTGAACTATGTGACCCTTGCGGTCTCTTCCAACTCTACAATTCTATTATTCTACATGCAGCACACACAGACACACACACACAGAGAGAGAGAGACACACACAGAGACACACACAATTCATATTCTCTATCAACTACAGACACAGTGGTCTCCTTCCTTCCCATTGTGATTTGGAGGAGAAGAAATGTTGTTTTTCACTCTTTAGAAAGACAGTATTTCCTCTCCTGTTGCAGTGTTGTGATGCTAACTTTGTTCTTCAGGCAACAATCTCTGAAGAACAAGAGACACCACTCATCACAACACAATGCTGCAATGGGGAGGAAATGCACCAACTTATTAACAAAGGCAATTCTTCTCCCTATAGCATGATGGCACATTGCTAGATGGCCTTGATGCTCAGGAAAGAGGAAGAAACACTAAGATATTCTAGGAAGAGTACTGTGCCAAAGAGACAAGAAGCACTTTTGCAAGTAAGTCAGGAGCAAGAGGAAGAAGCAAGTAAGTAAGCAGCAATAGGGTCACAGGAAGAGATTTTGCAGCCTGTCTATACAATGGAAGAAAAACTGGCCCTTACTTGTGTAGAACCTTGAACCTTCCACAAATAAATTCAGACAAGACTCAAATTTTTGGTTTGGTTTTTGGCCATTACAATAAGTGAGTGGTCGCATAAGCTCTGGTTTGACTAGCTCCCTGCACCCTTGAAGGCAGCGCTGACCCAGGGCACACCATAGGTCAGCCTTGGGTAAATACTCAGCACAATAGAAGGTGGTGTTCAATCAGTCCACCAGCCAGATGCCCCCCTGGACTCTGGCTCCGGGCACAACCCCTCTCAGGGAAGACCAACCAAGAGTCCCAGGATTCTTTAACGGAATACCCATCGCATAGGGATAGCCAGACCGCTCTGCCACCCCTATCACCTGAACCAGAGCCTATCCACAACCTTACAAGTTGTGACGATTTGCTACACGGCAGACGAAACCCAAATGGCACCAGCCAATCAGCCAAGTGGGGGACATTCCTGCCATGCCTGTCCCAACTACAGACGACACACAACGGCATAGCAAGGACATGCGTGCAAGCCCTGAATATAGGGAGAGGTGGGCGTGTGTTCCAATGCATTGGCCCAAAAGAGGAAGCTGAGGGACACATACATTGGCTTAAATAGAGGTCCCTCAATACAAATTTGCTGGCATCCCATTGGTCTGATTGCACCCGGCAGCGAGGGACCTTCAATAAGGTGTTGTGGCCATTCAGACGTTCCCACCCACAACACAGGGTCTGGTTGCCAGGTCACACCGCAACACGTGCCCTCTGGTTAGGGAGGACCCAATTTCCAATAATGTTGGACTCCAGCCAGCATGGCCAATGGTCAGGAATGGTGGGAGTTGTAGCCCAACAACATACGGAGGGCTACAGGCTCTACATCCCTGACATGCACAGATTGTTGGTGACTTTCCATGGTTTCAGCAGAAGTCTTTCCCAGCTCTACCTAGAGATGCCAAGGTCTGAACCGTGTCCTTTTGTATGCAAGCTATGTGTTCTAACACTGAGCTTCCCCTGAAGCTCACTTTTGTTTTGTTTTTCCTAGAGCAAACCAACTGGCAATGATGCGCCCATTCAGTGCAATATATGAAGTGCCTCCAAAAACAACATTATGAATCCTTGGCATTACCCAGCAAAAACTGTTTGATATTACCTCGAGCCCTGGAGGTAATAAAACATAACGCCTGTGTCATCCACATATGATTTGATAAATGAGCTCACCTTTCCATGAGCTTTGTTTCCAGTTGCTCTATTTAATGAGAAATATGCTTCACTACACTTGACTCATTTGCTTGTACTCCCAGCTCTGCCATCATATATAAAGGCATGAGCCTCACTAACTCACATTCTGGCTCCTGGGGATATCATTAGGGTACTTGTTCAACAGGTAGAAAGCCACATATCACGTACGGGAGCTGTGTGAGGCTTCCCACTTTACACATTTTACCAGTCCTTGGAAAGGGGTTGGAAGAATATGGAGAAGCAGACTAAGTTTATTATAGAATCATAGAATCATAGAGTTGGAAGAGACCACAAGGGCCATCCAGTCCAACCCCATGCCAAGCAGGAAACACCACCAAAGCATTCTTGACATATGGCTGTCAAGCCTCTGCTTAAAGACCTCCAAAGAAGGAGACTCCACCACACTCCTTGGTAGCAAATTCCACTGCCAAACAGCTCTTACTGTCAGGAAGTTCTTCCTGATGTTTAGGTGGAATCTTATTTCTTGAAGTTTGAATCCATTGCTCCGTGTCCGCTTCTCTGGAGCAGCAGAAAACAATCTCCATATGACATCCTTTCATATATTTGAACATGGGTATCATATCACCCCTTAACCTTCTCTTCTCCAGGCTATTACCAGAGTTTATTGTATCACTGCCTGGAAGCATTAGCAATCATAGCTGCCAAGTTTTCCCTTTTCTCGCGAGGAAGCCTATTCAGCATAAGGGAAAATCCCTTTAAAAAAGGGATAACTTGGCAGCTATGTTAGCAATTAATAGTGGAATTAAAATATTTCCAATAAATTAATGCAAATAAAAACTAAGGGGGCATTCCAAACCCAAGAACTGCCAAGATGAGCAGAGTTTGGAAAAGGTGCATCTGTGGTTGAGCCACAGAAGTCACTCATCTTGGCTCAGCTGGAGAGACACTGATGTCACTGCTGTGTCATGGCTCAGCCAAGGGAAGTCCCCGAAAAGGGGTGCTCTGGGAAAGTGAAGATGGAAATGGGCAGGGGGGAACTTGCCCCTATTCCAAACTCTGCTCGGCTCAGGCACATGACCTGGTAACCCAGTGGAAGTTACACTCACAAAACAAGTGGTGTAATGGTTGTTTTCTCTCTGTCAGGCTCAAGTTGTCCTGGCCAGCAGTAGTCCCATTCCTCAATGGAGTTTGAAACAGTGGTAAGTTACAGCAGCAGCATTTACCCCAACAATTATTACAGCAGGTTCCTATAGTTTGGATTGCTCTTATCCATTATGTTCCCCATGCAAACACACATTTGCTTTTGCTAGACTGACTATTGATCCATCTACCTATAAGATTTCTTGCCCACTCTTCATTATAAGGTCCCACCATAAGTGTTACAGCAATAAAACACATAATTATGAAAAAGACAAAACCATTACAATTGCAACACAAGCAAAACCTTCCCAAATGAGGCAGGGCAATATCAATTCAATAGAAAATGTGGGTCCAACAAAACAAAAAACCCTCTCCAGCTGATAATATGATAGCCATCTTTGAATACCTGAAAGGATTCGATGTGACCTTAACCAGGGGTGGGCAACTTAAGGCTCAGGGGCCAGATGCGGCCCAATTGCTTTCTCAATCCGGCCCGTGGATGGTCTGGGAATCAGCATGTTTTTACATGAGTAGAATGTGTCTTTTTATTTAAAATGCATCTCTGGGTTATTTGTGGGGCCTGCCTGGTGTTTTTACATGAGTAGAATGTGTGCTTTTATTTAAAATGCATTTCTGGGTTATTTCTGGGGCATAGGAATTCGTTCATTTCCCCCCCTTCAAAATATAGTCTGGCCCACCACATGGTCTGAGGGACGGTGGACTGGCCCATGGCTGAAAAAGGTAGCTGACTCCTGGTTTATTTCAAATCTTGCTTGCTCAATCCTTTGGAACTGGCAGCTGGGCTGTTTATTTCCACATTTTGCATCCAATTTTTTGCATAAGCTTACATCTAACAAAAAAAGGAGTGTCATTTAAAAGTTGCAGAATCGCACTGGTATTCGAATGCATACTGCCTCCAAGCAGTTGCCAAATGTTCCAAACGACCAGTACCCTGGAGTTTGTGGTGTTCTGAGCATTCAAAGCAAGCTGCATTCTAACTGCCTCAGAACTCCAAGGAGCAGTTGCTACGGTGCTCAGACCTGCCTCACTCTTCTCTTAGGTCAGACACTGGAAGAGAGAGACCTGGAGAAATTCCTTGCCCTGGAAAAAGACTGGTTGAAGAACTGATTTATTTGACGTAGGTGCATATATGTAGTGCTCCTCAGTTCCCCACCAACATAGCAGTGTTTTCTCAGATAGGAACAAATAGACTTTTTAAAATTTCCTTTTGTCCTGTCTGAGAGCCACTTTGTTGGCTTTTCACATTGTGTGTGTGTGTGTGTGTGTGTGTGTGTGTGTGAGAGAGAGAGAGAGAGAGAGAGAGAGAGAGAGAGAGAGAGAGAGAGAGAGAGAAAGAGAATTTGGACTAAAGTCAGAAAGGATTCTTTCCTGAGCAGTAGCTGTATTGGTCTGCTGCACCAAACTTTGGTGGGATCATGCCTGCCATTTAAACAATGGAGAGGGAAGGGAGGGGAGCATAGGAGTGCAGAGGAGGAGTAGACTAGACAAGAGCCCAATTCTCTGCATGGAGGGGGTCCATAGAACAAATGGGGTTGTGTGGTTGTGCAATTTCTCCACCCCTGGGGAAGTCTGATTCCTGGCACTTATGATTGCAGGTATAGCAGACTTTTCCATTCCTACGCCTCAAGATGGAAAATGCAGAATGTGCCCTAGAATGATGGCATTGTTTTAGCTGCACATCACTATTAGCTCAAACTTTAGGAGATGTCCATATGATACTGTGCCTAAGTATCTAACGGTTATCTTTTGTCTGTGTTTTTCTCCAGCATGCCTTCCATCGCAAGACTTCCGCGGAGTGAAGCTGAAATTCCACCCCAGGGGCATCACGGCTCCTTCCCAGTCCGACTGCTGTGCAGGGTCTCCTGCATGCAACTAGGTGCCTTTGTCCTGGCTGTTCTGGGCTGCATAATGAGCATCTGGTCATCTGCCAACCTTGAATGGAGAGTCTGGCAGGTCATGGGCAGCAACCAACAGGGCACTGTGGTCATTGGGACCTGGAGTGCCTGTTCCGTGCAAAGCATTACAAAAGAGAAAATTAACACGGTATGCGCACGCTTAAATGACGAGGAGACCATACCAGCTGAAATCCTCATGGCCCAGGACTTGATGCCCTTGGCCTCAGTTGCCAATGCAGTGACCGTTCTGTGCATGGCCTTTGCGCTATTTAATATCTTTGAGCCGGGAAAAGCCGACAATTTCATTGCCACCTTCTTTTCAATTGGAGCAATGATGATCTTCGGAGCGGGTACATGCCTACTTATTTCCATTTTGTGGAACCTTCATTCTGTATTAACAAATGAAGGAATTCAACTTCCGGAGGTTTTGGAGGTGCCTCCCCTTCCAACAAAACAAAGGGCTGGAATTTCTATCTACATTGGATTTGTAGCGGCAGCTTCCCAGCTGATAAGTGGAACACTGGTGCTGGGCGAAAAATATTTTTGGAAAATAAACACTTCCAAGCAAAAAGTTTTAAATGACCCAGAAAGTGTTGCAGACACTGAAGACCGAAAACCGAGGATGAAGACTTCTGTGACACTTGAATGTGAAGAGGAAGGGTATTCGGAAAGGGGAGAGAGGCTGCCAGATCTGCGGGCAAGGGGTGACATAACTGGGCTTCTGAGGCTTGGAACCATTTTCCCACAAGGGAGCCACAGAAAGAATGTAGTTGGTCAAAGGAGCCGTGGACTCAAAATAGACCATCTTCTTCCTGTGAACTGTCCAAGGCCCTGAAGAACCTAACACTGGTCACGCTGGTTATTTGATTCAGCAATCTTTACTTTTGCATGGATATGCAGTCCCTGCCTTTGGTTCCCACATTTCTCTCCCCCCCCCAATACTTCTGTGGGACCTGCTTTCTCTGTGTCTTCACCCTTGCCAGCGTCAGTAGCTGTACTGAATCAAGTAGAATTCTGCTGGCCCTTTGAATGCCCTGGTTCTAAGCACTGCTGAGTTGATACCTCAGTATATACCCCATCTGGCTATCCACAGGGGAGCAACTAAAACACAGCATTCTTCTATAGAGAAAATTGCCAGATACCCCAATTTGAGATGTCTGAGATCAGATGACAAGATGGAATGCAAGGAAACAAAACTGTCCAGGAGAGCTGCTTGCTATCTTCTTCCTGAAGCTTTCTCTGACAACTTATTGAATGGCTGCCAATTGAGGTTACACTGTAGTCTCCCAAGTTTCTCTAATTTCTTACTCTTCAGAAAGCAATTTATGAGAGCTTATAGCACTTTCTGCAAGAAAAATAAACACACTTTTAACAATAACCTGACCACTAGATTTTTTCCACAGTTACTGATTTTTCTTTTATTGGTAAAGAAAGCTCAGTGCGTGTGCATATTGGGCCCCCTTTATCTTGGCAGGTCTGAAGTTTTGAAATATTAATCATCTTAATGCAGAAAAATATGAATCTCTTAAAGTTTTGACTTCCCATATTTGGCAGCACTAAATCCACATTCAGGATGGGCTGCCTGCTAAAGCTATTGGAAGTCCCAATGGAAAAAGAAGGGGGGAAAGAAATCCATTATAAAGTCCCAATTAATCTCAACAATCTCAAGTATTGATTTTCCTTTGCCTTTTATCAATTTGAACTCCTTGTTTGAGAATAACTCATTGCAGGTAATAGACTGAAATAACGAAGTCCTACAAGGTTATAATTGACATTATTTCCTAAAAGGCGTCCATCAGAAGTTATTGGCCTAAACATGATTTCCCAGATACCATAGATAATCTGATAGTGTTCAACATGGCCCATAAGGGGGCAGGAGAGGAAGCCAGATATCAGGGGCTTCTGCTAGCCTGATAGCTGGTGTAATGCAGTGGCTAAGATACTGAACTTTGAATAAGAAGATGCACAGTTCAAAACTCATTGCTGCTGTTAAGTCGTTAGGTGATCCCTGCCTCTCCCCACCTTAGCTTTCCTCCAACAATACCAATATAATGTTACTGAAATTTCGTCTTTGTTTCAATCAGGCACAGTTAATACCCTGGGAACTGCCTCCTTTTGTTTAACTGAAGGGCCACATTCCCTTCTGGGCAACCTTCCAAGGGCCACATGCCAGTGGTGGACAGGGCTACAGGAAAAAATGAGCATAGAAACTAATGTGCACAGCCCACCTCCCAATTCACACTGTGGCCTTAGCCTGAGCCTCCTAGTTGTGTGTGTGTGTGTGTGTGTGTGTGTGTGTGTGTGTGTGATGTCAGCATGCCTGGGCACATTTTTGAGAGGAGGCATGACTAGCCCCCCCCCCCGGCTCCCTCATTGGAGCCTGGCTACTGGCTCCAAGCAGTAGCTCTGCTCTCGGGTCAGGTCTGACCTGGGGCCGGAGTGGATGAGAGGCAGCAGCGGCAGCAACTTTGCCGCCCCTCTCCTGCTCTGGGCAGGAGAGGAGAAGCAGTGGCAGCTGTGTCCTCATGCCGCTGCGTCTCTCCTGTACAGGGTGGCATGTGCAGAAGCTGCCAACTCCCCTGAGCCCAGCCACAGCTCCGCTCCTGGGTCAGGTCTCCTCAGCTGCGCAGCACTGCCCGAGGATGCTGCCAAGAGAGCATTTTCACACAGCAGGCTCCCTCCACGCCCTGCCCCCCTTGTGTGTGTGGCCCCAGTACATAAAATTGTGGGTACCTGGCCCCTTCATGGGAAATCTTGTGGGGGCTGGAGCACCCAGGGCCCCCTGCATGTGGCACCTATGCTGCCCAGTGCCTGCCTTTTCTTCCTACTTGACACCTCACCCCCAGACAGCCTGGGTCAATCTGGGGCACCCAGCCTATGGTGCATACCTGCCAAGTTCCTCTCTGAAAAATAAGGGACCGGACCGGAAGTAGCATACCGGAAGTAGTGCGGCGGCCATTTTGGAACTGGGCGGAGCATGCTCAGAAGTGACTGTTGATGCTGCTGTGCCCAGTTCCAAAATGGCTGCCGCACCACGCGGCAACCATTTTTGGAACTGGGCAGAGCAGCATCAAAAGTTGCTTCTGAGCATGCCCCGCCCAGTTCCAAAATGGCCGCCGCACCAGAATAAACCGGGAAAAAACAAAAAAAATATCTGTTTTTTTCGGCTGGGGACAGCTGGAAAAACGGGGGTTTCCTGGGGAAAACGGGAGACTTGGCAGCTATGCTATGGTGATCCAGGGCTGTCTCAACCCAGCTTCCTTGAATTGGACCAGATCCCCTTGAATTGTCCTAATTCAGTCCAGGCCTTAACTGAATCCTGTGCACCACCCTAGTTTCTCCACACAGTCACACATCCTTCCTCCCTATCTAGGCAGACATGAGACATTATCCTAGTTCAAAGATACATTGCGGTCAGGCAAATATTCTTGAGGAGGGTCAAAAACTGGATGCAAGAGGGATGTGGCCTGAAGAGAGAGAGAATATGCTCAGGGAGGGAATGTGCCATAAGGAGGCTTGCAAGGGCCAAACAGGAGGCTTCAAGGCTAGAGGTTCCCAACCTCTGACTTAAGCTGTAGCAGCCAGTGTGGTCGGGTGTGTCGTCACTGTTTTATCTGGATGATGGTTGTGGGGCAGGATAGGGTGGCAGTGAGGTTTCAAGTGCAATGGCAGAGACAATCTGACACTCCCACAGATGTCTCAATGCAGTCCTGACATCACCACTGCCCTGCCCCAGCTAAGCACATGGACATGGAGCAACCCTGCTGTAGTGCTTGGGGTCATGTATAGGAGCCGTATATTACTCTGTTAGTAAACTTGCTACATTATGACACCAGTGCATAGCTGCCAAGTTTTCCCTTTTCTCGCGAGGAAGCCTATTCAGCATAATGGAAAATCCCTTTTAAAAAAAGGGATAACTTTGCAGCTATGCACCAGTGCGAAGTCTAAATGAGAAGTCACAGTTCAACAGACAACCCATTTTTCATGTATGTGAATTGACTGTTCACCATCCACTTAACAGTAGCCATTAGTTGTAAATGTGTGCTTAGAGTCCTTAGAGTCCCATGGAGTTGTAGATAACCCTGTTGCAAGGGTTGAGAGTGTGAGATGTTGGCCAAATACCCAACTCAAACTCATCCCAGACAAGATTTCAGCAAGGCCTTTGACAAGGTGCCCCTTGATATTCTTGTAAAGAAGCTGGTAAAATGTGTGCTAGACAATGCTACCATTCAGTGGATTTGTAACTGGCTGGCTGACCAAACCCAAAGGGTGCTCATCAATGGCTCCTCTTCATCCTGGAGAGAAGTGACTAGTGGGGTGCCACAGGGTTCTGTCTTGGGCCCAGTCTTATTCAACATCTTTATCAATGACTTGGATGATGGGCCTGAGGGCATCCTGAGCAAGTTTGCAACTGACACCAAATTGGCTAATACCCCAGAGGACAGGATCACACTTCAAAATCATCTTAAGAGATTAGACAACTGGGCCAAAGCAAACAAGATGAATTTTAACAGGGAGAAATGTAAAGTACACCACTTGGGCAAAAAAATAAAAAATAAATAAATGAAAGGCACAAATACAGGATGGGTGACACCTGGCTTGAGAGCAGTACATGTGAAAAGGATCTAGGAGTCTTGGTAGACCACAAACATGACATGAGTCAACAGTGTGATGCAGCAGCTCAAAAAGCCAATGCAATTCTGGGCTGCATCAATAGGAGTATAGCATCTAGATCAAGGGAAGTAATAGTACCACTGTATTCCGCTCTGGCCAGACCTCACCTGGAATACTGTGTCCAGTTCTGGGCACCAGAAGGATACTGACAAGCTGGAACGTGTCCAGAAGAGGGCAACCAAAATGGTCAAAGGCCTGGAAATAATGCCTTATGAGGAACGGCTTAGGGAGCTGGGTATGTTTAGCCTGGAGAAGAGAAGGTTAAGGGGTGATATGATAGCCATGTTCAAATACTGGTATATAAAAGGATGTCATATAGAAGAGGGTGAAAGGTTGTTTTCTGCTGCTCCAGAGAAGCGGACACAGAGCAATGGATTCAAGCTACAAGAAAGAAGATTCCACCTAAACATTAGGAAGAACTTCCTGACAGTAAGAGCTGTTCGACAGTGGAATTTGCTGCCAAGGAATGTGATGGACTCTCCTTCTTCGGAGGTCTTTAAGCGGAGGCTTGACAGCCATCTGTCAGGAATGCTTTGATGGTGTTTCCTGCTTGGCAGGGGGTTGGACTGGATGGCCCTTGTGGTCTCTTCCAACTCTATCATTCTATGATTCTAAGAGGACCAGATTCCTCTAAAGAAACCTCCTCCAATACTGCACTAGTAGCACCATCAAGTCTGAAGTGAAGTTGAGTATCTTTATGCTCCTAGTATCTCACAAACTTGTCACAACGGGCTTCAGAGACTTCTGGTTTACTGATTGTGATGCAATGTTCACCAGTACCCTAAGCACTCTGAAAAGTCATGCTGGTTGGTTATTAGAGGATGCAACAGTGGTGGTGAAGTGTTTTGTTTTGTTTTGTTTTGCATTGTTTTGTTTTGTTTGCCACCATTGCTACATGGAAGACACACAAAAATGGTATCTAACTTGTGCTTCAAGATTTACGCCTCTTTTGCTCTAACTGTCATCCAACCACCTTCATCATCTGGATCTTACTGGGACATCAAGCTTCATTCTGGGCCTCTCAATATCAGAGAGGATACTTGGGAGTGAGAATGTCAATCAAGGGTCAAAATCAAGAATATTATGTATCCAGAGCCAGATCATGCTTTTAAAATATTTTTATTAAAGGTGTTTTTTTTAAAAGTTTTTAACAATACGGTAACAGCTACAAAAACTACAAACAGAATAAGTAAAATATTGAGTCATCTCCTAGAGGTGATTCTCAGCCCCCACCACCTACAGAGGGTAGCAGTCTCCCAGCTCTTACATGGGATCCCTCCTTTTCCCACCCAGCCTCTCACCCTGGGAGTCTATCACTTCCCTCTCTTCCGTCCAGAGTCCTCCACCAACCACCCCCACCCCATGAATACTTAATCCTTGGACCTTAACAAAGGCCCCAAACATAAAACTCCAAAAGATAAAAAGAAACGAAGAGAAAAGAGAAGAGAGAGAAAAAAAAACAAGAAAAGAAAAGAAAAAAGAACAAAATACAAAGGAAAAAGAAACATTAGAGACAGAGAAAAGGGGCTACTGATTTTCAATCTGCCAGTTACATAAAAAAAGATTATTTAGACAGCCAGTCCATGTTAATATCCATATTCTTCACTTTCTGTTATAAACAATATTTCTTTTAAGTCAAAGTGTCTCAGAATCATTCATTTATTTCCCCCACAAAAAGTACAAGGTGGGCTTCTCAAATTTTTATTATTATTGGTAATTAACTTTACCTCCATTAATTCCCACCCCCATTACTCTGTATAGGGTAATAATAAATTCTTCCATCCAAGTCCATGTTAAAATCAGAGCCAGATCATTGAAGGCAAATAAAGCTTGCTTAGAGTGAACACAAACCTTCCTGGACTAGTCATATGATCCTAGCAAATCAGGAATATGAGGGCGAATGAAGCCTATTCAGAGAAGCATGTCCTGAAAAATAAAACTCTTTCTTTTGTTATGATCTAAATAGTTCTGAGGGTAGGGAGTCTGTTCCTATTGATGCTGGACCTAAACCTGTCCTCTAATTTATTGATAGCTATTGAAATGTTCTTCCCCTGTAAAATAAGGGGCTTCAATTTTTCTGCTTTTTTCTACCCCGAGGGCACTAAAATATCTCTATAACTTTGATCTATGCAGCTTGGAGATTATGAATTCAGCTGTATTGGCAAAGAATGATGTGTTATATGTGCATTATAACACTGACACCAGATGGCGCTGTGGAATTTCAATTTGCCAACCCAATTTCTCATACAAATTTGCCAAGGTGAAAAGGCAAACTGATACAGTGGGGATCCTGGCTGAGGGGGGACCCTTTACTGTAGGCAAGAGGTTGCTCATTTAAGTAGCCCTGAATTTTTATGAGATCAGGCCACAAAAGCTGTAATTAGACTCTCATTACTAAGAAGCCCAGAAGTAGTGAGGGGTTTATTTTAAGGCGGAAGGAGTGGAGTCATAGCTGCCAAGTTTTTCCCTTTTCTCGCGAGGAAGCCTATTCAGCATAAGGGAAAATCCCTTAAAAAAAGGGATAACTTGGCAGCTATGAGTGGAGTGGGGGATTGCTCCATTCCCTGGACCTCTTCGTCTTATAATTTATTGACAGCTTCAGAGTTTCATTGCAAACCCCACCCAGCAGTTTCATGTAGATGTTAAACAACATGGGGGGTAGGATTGAGCCCTGCGGAAGCCCCCATTAAGGTTCCATGGGGCTGAAAAGCATCCCCCAAGTAGCACCTTCTCGGAATGACCATCCAAGTAGGACTGGAATCACCACAAAGCAGTGCCACCTACCCCTAGTTTGAAGAGTTGCTCCAGAAGGATACCATGGTTGATGGTAACGAAAGCAGCTGAGAAGAATGAGCAAGGACATGTTTCCTTGTCTCTCTCTAGACCAGTGATGGGCAACCTTTTGAGCTTGGTGTGTCAAAATTCGCCAAAAAACCGAGCATATCTCGGTTGGTCACTTCGAGAAAAAGAAACATAATTTTGCGAAATATATATTTTAAATAACAAAAATGTATAATTGTAATATATAACTGTATTTAATAAACCAAAAACTAATTATTTAACCAAACCAAACAAAAAACTTTTGAGCTTTTGGGGGGGAGCTGATGACCAAAGTTTTGGAGGTTTTTTTGGGGTGTGTGTGCAAAAGTTGCTTTTCTTTTTTGGGGAGGATGCCCAAAAACTGCTGCACTTTTTTGGGAGGGGGGGGAGAGAACAGAAATAAATGACGAATAATACCTTCGCTGGAACTAACACGCAGCACTGACATAGTCTGCCAAAGTGCCAAAAAAACAGCACAGAACGGGTTAAAAAATGAACGCTGTTATACCCAATCATCGTCTGCCAAAGTGCCAGAAAAAACAGCACAGAAAGGGTTAAAAAACCAATCTCTGGCTACCAGCAACAAACAAACAAACAAAAAAGGATCCGGGTTTTAACAGCAGAGACAATGTGAGGAGGAGCGGGAGAACAAATGGGGTGGGGGACAACAATAACAGCATGAATGGGCCGATGGGGCACATGCCAGCAGTGAGGGATCTGTGTGTCACGTCTGACACGCGTGCCATAGGTTCGCCATCACTGCTCTAGACAGAGGTCATCATACAGGGCAACCAAAGCAGTTTCTGTGCCAAAACCGGGCTTAAAACCTGATTGAAATGGTTCCAAAAGCAACTGGATCTGGTCTGCGACTACTTGCTCCAGAACCTTGCTCAGGAAAGGGAGATTATCAACTGGCCAGTATTTAGTTAGGTTTTCTGAATCCAGGGAAGGTTTCTTAAGGCAGTGTTTCCCAACCTTGTTCCTCCAGCTGTTTTCGGACTACAATTCCCATCATTCCTGACCACTGGTCTTGCTAGCTAGGGATGATGGGAACTGTAGTCTCAAAACATCTGGAGGCACAAGGTTGGGAAACACTGTCTTAAGGAGTGATTTTACCACCGCCTCCTTCAAACAGGCAGGGACCACCCCCTCTCATAAAGAGGCATTGATCACTTCCCTGGCCCAGCCAGCTGTTCTCTCCCTGCTGCTTTTCATCAGCCAAGAGGGGCAAAGGTCTAGAGTGCAAGTGGTCGCTCTGACTGATCCAAGCACCTTGTCCACATCGTTGAGCCTTACCAACTGAAACTCATCCAACACAACAGGACTAGACTGTGCTCTGGACACCCCATGAGATTCATCTGCTATAACAGCAGAGTCAAGGTCTTGGTGGATGCAAGCGATTTTATCCTCAAAATGCTCTGGAAACAAGTCACAGCAGCTACTGTTGGTTCTATCGCCTCCTTTGGGCCAGCCTGTAAAAGGCCCTGTACAACTTGGAAAAGCTCTGCAGGACAACATAATGAGAATGCAATGGAGGCAGGAAAGTATGCCTTCTTTGCTACCTTCACTGCCTCTAGGTAGGCTCAATAATGAGCCCTTTCGGTTGCATTCATTTGGACCTTTCCTCCACTTGCATTCAAGCCGTCTCCCAGCTTCATCAGTTACTCTCAATGGATCGAAACCAAGAAAGTATGTGAAACAAGTTACACTCATTCAACAGAACCTCCCTCCCCTCTCCTCCTGACCTATGGCCCTGCACCACTATCCCATTCCAGCATGAAGAGTTGGGTAAGCAGATTTTGGGAGTTACAGGGGACACACAAAGGAAGAAAAGTTATGCTGTTTGAGTGGAAATTGTTCCACTCACACAATAACCTCATAGGATACAGCCCAATTTGAACAGCACAGCTAATGCAAACCATAGGTGCACTTCCTACCATACCAGTGGATATTCTTAATAAAAACAAAAATGATAGAAAACAGCCTAATTATCATAACTTTACTGACACCTGAAAATGTGGAGATTTGATGCCATGTGGAAAGCTTCTTAGGGAACTGGGAAATTAACTTGGAACTCACCAGTCCCAGTCAAGTAACTGCAACAAGCAAAAACGACTTGCATGCAACAGTAATGCCTTCAAAATGCATATTTTCCAGTTCTGAAATCTTTATGGTCAGCTTTTAACATCTCCTCCATAAAACACTATGGCCCAAGGGAAGGGACTGTTTGGTAACCCTGAATGGCATTTAATCACTTTTCCTCTTTCCATTCCAGAGGTGTACATGGGTTTAATGAATAAAATCTCATTTTCAGCTTCCAATCTATTTTGCAGAATATTGAACAGAGCGCTCTGAATTTATTACATGGGTTTAAAACAGTGTTCTACAAATCCAGTCCCATTTCCATATTCACGGGAACTGAGACTGCCAATTTCAAATTAGCTCAAAATTCAGAGCGCTAAAGTTGGGTGAAGCAGGTGGTTAGGCCTATAATTAATCCATATACTTTTTCTCCAGCTGGAGATGCGCCAACCATTTTGAAACTTAGAATGGAGTGACACTGAAAATGGCCAAACAGCAGCCCTGGAAAGAAGTCCAATGGAATTAGTACTGGTCTGTCCATAGGATTTCAATGTTATCTGACCAAAGGTGTGAATCAATTGCTACAGAATAGAATTGATTGTTGGAAGGGGTGTAGCTGATAGAGGTTAAGCACCCGGCATCTCCAGGTAGGGCTGGGAGTGCCCCCTGTCTGAAATCACAGAGAGCCACTGCCAGTCTGTGTGGGCTATGTAGACAACACTGAGTTGTTGTTGTTTAGTCGTTTAGTCGTGTCCGACTCTTCGTGACCCCATGGACCATAGCACGCCAGGCACTCCTGTCTTCCACTGCCTCCCGCAGTTTGGTCAAACTCATGTTGGTAGCTTCGAGAACACTGTCCAACCATCTTGTCCTCTGACATCCCCTTCTCCTAGTGCCCTCAATCTTTCCCAACATCAGGGTCTTTCCCAAGGATTCTTCTCTTCTCATGAGGTGGCCAAAGTATTGGAGCCTCAGCTTCACGATCTGTCCTTCCAGGGAGCACTCAGGGCTGATTTCCTTAAGAATGGATAGGTTTGATCTTCTTGCAGTCCATGGGACTCTCAAGAGTCTCCTCCAGCACCATAATTCAAAAGCATCAATTCTTCGGCGATCAGCCTTCTTTATGGTCCAGCTCTCACTTCCATACATCACTACTGGGAAAACCATAGCTTTAACTATACGGACCTTTGTCGGCAAGGTGATGTCTCTGCTTTTTAAGATGCTGTCTAGGTTTGTCATTGCTTTTCTCCCAAGAAGCAGGCGTCTTTTAATTTCGTGACTGCTGTCACCATCTGCAGTGATCAAGGAGCCCAAGAAGGTAAAATCTCTCACTGCCTCCATTTCTTCCCCTTCTATTTGCCAGGAGGTGATGGGACCAGTGGCCATGATCTTGGTTTTTTTGATGTTGAGCTTCAGACCATAATTTGCGCTCTCCTCTTTCACCCTCATTAAAAGGTTCTTTAATTCCTCCTCGCTTTCTGCCATCAAGGTTGTGTCATCTGCATATCTGAGGTTGTTGATATTTCTTCCGGCAATCTTAATTCCGGCTTGGGATTCATCTAGTCCAGCCTTTCGCATGATGAATTCTGCATATAAGTTAAATAAGCAGGGAGACAATATACAACCTTGTCGTACTCCTTTCCCAATTTTGAACCACTCAGTTGTTCCATATCCAGTTCTAACTGTAGCTTCTTGTCCCACATAGAGATTTCTCAGGAGACAGATGAGGTGATCAGGCACTCCCATTTCTTTAAGAACTTGCCATAGTTTGCTGTGGTCGACACAGTCAAAGGCTTTTGCATAGTCAATGAAGCAGAAGTAGACGTTTTTCTGGAACTCTCTAGCTTTCTCCATAATCCAGCGCATGTTTGCTATTTGGTCTCTGGTTCCTCTGCCCTTTCGAAATCCAGCTTGCACTTCTGGGAGTTCTCGGTCCACATACTGCCTAAGCCTGCCTTGTAGAATTTTAAGCATAACCTTGCTAGCGTGTGAAATGAGCGCAATTGTGCGGTAGTTGGAGCATTCTTTGGCACTGCCCTTCTTTGGAATTGGGATGTAAACTGATCTTCTCCAATCCTCTGGCCATTGCTGAGTTTTCCAAACTTGTTGGCATATTGGGTGTAGCACCTTAACAGCATCATCTTTTAAAATTTTAAATAGTTCAGCTGGAATATCATCACTTCCACTGGCCTTGTTATTAGCAGTGCTTTCTAAGGCCCATTTGACTTCACTCTCCAAGATGTCTGGCTCAAGGTCAGCAACCACACTACCTGGGGTGTACGAGACCTCCAGATCTTTCTGGTATAATTCCTCTGTGTATTCTTGCCACCTCTTCTTGATGTCTTCTGCTTCTGTTAGGTCCTTACCACTTTTGTCCTTGATTATGGTAATCTTTGTACGAAATGTTCCTTTCATATCTCCAATTTTCTTGAACAGATCTCTGGTTTTCCCCATTCTATTGTTTTCCTCTATTTCTTTGCATTGCTCATTTAAGAAGACCCTCTTGTCTCTCCTTGCTGCTTTTTGGAAATCTGCATTCAGTTTCCTGTATCTTTCCCTATCTCCCTTGCATTTTGCTTGCCTCCTCTCCTCCGCTATTTGTAAGGCCTCGTTGGACAGCCATTTTGCTTTCTTGCATTTCCTTTTCCTTGGGATGGTTTTCGTTGCTGCCTCCTGTATAATGTTACGAGCCTCCATCCATAGTTCTTCAGGCACTCTGTCCACCAAATCTAAATCCTTAAACCTGTTCCTCACTTCCACTGTGTATTCATAAGGGATTTGATTCAGATTGTATCTTACTGGCCCAGTGGTTTTTCCTACTTTCTTCAGTTTAAGCTGGAATTTTGCTATAAGAAGCTGATGATCTGAGTTACAGTCAGCTCCAGGTCTTGTTTTTGCTGATTGTATGGAGCTTCTCCATCTTTGGCTGCAGAGAATATAATCAATCTGATTTCGATGCTGCCCATTTGGTGATATCCATGTGTAGAGTTGTCTCTTGTGTTGTTGGAAGAGAGTGTTTGTGATGACCAGCTTGTTCTCTTGACAGAACTCTATTAGCCTTTGCCCTGCTTCATTTTGAACTCCAAGGCCAAACTTGCCAGTTGTTCCTTTTATCTCTTGATTCCCTACTTTAGCATTCCAATCCCCTGTAATGAGAATAACATCCTTCTTTGGTGTCATTTCTAGAAGGTGTTGTAGGTCTTCATAGAATTGGTCAATTTCACTTTCTTCAGCTCCGGTAGTTGGTGCATAAACTTGGATTACTGTGATGTTAAAAGGTCTGCCTTGGATTCGTATCGAGATCATTCTGTCATTTTTGAGATTGCATCCCATCACAGCTTTTGCCACTCTTTTGTTGACTATGAGGGCCACTCCATTTCTACTACAGGATTCTTGCCCACAGTAGTAGATACGATAGTCACCCGAACTGAATTCACCCATTCCCTTCCATTTTAGTTCACTGATGCCCAGGATGTCTATATTTATTCTTGTCATCTCATTTTTTACCACATCCAGCTTACCTCCATTCATGGTTCTTACATTCCAGGTTCCTATGCAATATTTTTCTTTACAGCATCGGACTTTCCTTTTGCTTCCAGGCATATCCGCAACTGAGCGTCCTTTCGGCTTTGGCCCAGCCGCTTCATCAGCTCTGAATCTACTTGTACTTGTCCTCCGCTCTTCCTCAGTAGCATGTTGGACGCTTTCCGACCTGAGGGGCTCATCTTCCAGCGTCATAACTTTTATATGCCTGTTGTCTTTGTCCATGGAGTTTTCTTGGCAGGGATACTGGAGTGGCTTGCCAGTTCCTTCTCCAGGTGGATCACGTTTAGTCAAAACTCTCCACTATGACCTGTCCATCTTGGGTGGCCCTGCATGGCATAGCTCATAGCTTCTCTGAGTTATTCAAGCCCCTTCGCCACGACAAGGCATTGATCCATGAAGGGGAACACTGAGTTAGATGGACCAATGGTCTGACTCAGAATAAGGCAGCTGCCTATCACCCCACATTGCAGAATTACAGCAAAACTGGTGGGTTCCTGGGTGGGGGAATACATAAACATTCAAAATTAAGCATTAAAATGTATGCAAACTAAAGCAAAACACAACTTGATTTTCTATGGGAGCTTCTTATAGAGGGGAAGTGTTTTGCAAACTTGCTTTGGAAATTTTCATTACTGCCACCGTTGTCAGTTGCAATGGTGCCAGGAAGCATGGCTATAAGCACCACCCTCCAGCCATAGCAGCATTCATTGCTGCTCTTGCCCCAACTTCATCAGATGAGCTGCTTCTCCATCTAATATATTTCATTAAGCACTTGGTGGCTCATAAATTTAGAACGTGGTATTGTTGAATATGCCACGCACAATTTACACTTAGAGCTTTTTCATACTTTGAACTGCTTTGAGATTGACCATCAACCTATGTCATATCGCCTGATGTCTGAACATCCACTGCCATGGAGAGCAGTGGCATTTCCTTCATCCTTTTGATCTGTACAAAAGACTTTCCATATCCACCGGTTCCCCACAGAACCCATGAGCATTTGCACAACCCCCAATGCACTGCAGACAGTTCTGGAGCATGTTCCAGGACCCACACTCAGAACATTTAGAGCAGCGTTTCTCAAGACGTGCGGCGGCGAGAAGGGCGATTTGCATTGTCACGTGACTGGCGGCCACCAATAAACAGCACTGACCCGCCGGAAAGCAATATTTGGCAAGTGTTTCTTACAGTCATAATTATAATATAGGGCGGCACAGAGTTAAATTTTTTAACTTTTTTAATGGTGGTGTGCCTCGTGATTTTTTTCACGGAACAAGTGTGCCGTGGCCCAAAAAAGGTTGAGAAACACTGATTTAGAGCACCACTGGGCTTCCTTTTATGCTCCAAATGTGCATCACATTGTTGGGGAAGTTGGTAATCATTCTAGGAAACATGTCCACAACTGTTCTCATCTCATTGAGAAGCACTGACAAATGTCCAAGGAACCCCCGGGGTTCAAAGTCACGGATCTACAGTTGGCTCAGCTGTATTAAGACCATTATTTCTGTAGAGCAATGGGACTGACCTTCTACTTACTGCTGTTATGGAACTTGCCATGATCTAGGGCTTCAGAAAAGCGCTACTTTGTCTTTCCATAATATTAAACTCATTGATCTAATCGTACTGCTATTTGCACAGTCAGATTTTAAATGGAGAAATCCAAGTCAGAGTTGAGCTGCATACAAATGTTCTTTGTGGTGAAAATTTGAGTATTCATCAAACATAAAAAACCACACTAAAATGCAAATTTGAAAAGCCTTATTAATTTTGGCTTCAGAATGAAGCTACTATCATTAACTCCCTCTCTGAAAACCTATGAAGTGAAAAGTCTTTCTTGTTAGCTTGATACTAAACACAGAGATAATGAACTTGGGTGGGGTGGGGAGAGAGACAAAGACAAGAACCGCGTACCAATTCATTTCAAATCTGGATACTTCATTTCTTTTCTTTTTCTGAAATGTTTGCCATTGTAACTAATTTAGATCTTTAGTATTATATTGCCATTTTCTCACTTATCCACAGACTGTGAACAAAGGGCAAAACAGAAGAGGTGGTCTATTAATGGTGGATGGGCATGTACCATTGATTACCCTGGCAATATGAAATGCTATTGTTAAAATACTGTGCATTATCAATCAAAAGGTAATCAGGTATGCATTGACAGCCCCCCTGACATTGATTTGAAGCCAGTTAGAGAATGACAAGGCATCGGTGCATAATTGTATATTCCATCTTTCTCTGGCACTGTAAAATTGTACTGTTTTGGAAACCTAGATGTACACACACACACACACACAGAGAGAGAGAGAGAGAGAGAGAGAGAGAGAGAGAGAGAGAGAGAGAGAGATGTTCAAGAGTTTGAAGCTGGTGCACATCTGTGGCTCATGAGTGCAGTGGAAATTACTTAAACTGGACATCACTGTTGGATGAAAGCCTACAACTTACCACAGCAGGTAAATCGGTTGGCATGGCAGTAGGGAGAGGATTAATTCCTTAATCTGTTCAGTTTTTGCTGATGGAATAGCACTCCACTCGGGGTTGGAAGGTTGGAAAACATCCTGCATTCCTCACTGCTCTCCGAGCCTCTGCACTGCCTGGCAAATTTGCTCCACACAGAGAACATGCTCCGACCAGGCTTAGGGTGGGGTAAAGTATTTTTCATTAGATTGAATTGACTGGAGCAGCATTCTTCAGCCTTTGGACTTGTCTTTAGCTTTCAACATGGACTCCACTTTTAATTTGCTGATTTGTTTACAACCTGCAAACAAACCTTGTTTTCTGTCTCTCTTCTTGCTAAGGACTAAAAGATACCATTGTTCCCTTATATTATTATTGAGTTGATCAGGAATGACCGCTCCCTACATCAAATGGGGGGCGACTTTTGCGTGGTCGCACGCAGCCCCCTGATCCCAGAGTTGCTCCCTGGTCGTTCGAAGCTGACACTATCTTCCCAGGCAAGATGCCTGGGGTCTCCGCCTACCCCAGCCAATCAACCAATCCTGCCTGGGGAGGTGATGCCAGGGGACTGGCCAGGTTGGGGAAGGGACTATCCAGAGCGCACAATAGAATTTGAATCTTACCTGTGAAGCAGCATTCGGCTCCAGAGCTTCTCCCACCCTCCACAGCCTCATTGAAGTTTTCTTTTGCTGGTTAACCTCTTTTCCACAGGTGAAGTTTTCTTTTGCAGGTTAACTTCTTTTCCACAGCTACGCAGGTGCTGCTACATCAAGGTCACTGTTGAAGGGCTGGAAAGGAATTTTCCTGCATTGGCAGGTTTTGCCTTTCCCGTAGCAATACGTCACAACTTTGGCGGTTTGGGGCCTTGGGCGGAATACTTTAGGCTATCTTCCTGAAGGGAGGGGCATGAGGCAGTGACCTCACCCCCTTTGCGGCGACACGATAGGGGTTCCCCGTAATAGGGGTACTGGGGGAGGGCATTGACCATACACCGAGTGGTTGTCATTGCTCTCCACCTCCAGCGGCGGCAAACAGGGGGCGGGCTCTCTTTGCTTGAAGATATGTTCTTCAGAGCCAGCCCTTACCCCCATACATTCTGGATAACCCTAAAGCCTTCCAGAACCCCGGCTGGGGACTGGGAAGGAGAACGCCCAATGCCTGAGCTAAAGTCTCCCTACATCTGAATCTTAATAAAGTTGTGGCCAATTTTAATCCCATAGCACGTTGCCTTGAGTCGTTATTCTGCTCAGGGGGTCGCCTGGGGTTTGGGGGACTCCGCCTGTCCACACAATGGCTCTAAAGAGCAGCAGAAAGAAAGAGCCACAACATTTTGCTCTCTGGGGTGAAGGACAGAAGAGAGTCACTGTTGTTTATTGGGAGTGGCGCTGTTGCGGGGAGATTGGTGTAGTGCAAACATTTCAATGAAGCCAGCCGTGTGCTGATACCAATAATTTGCACCATACCAACCTCCCTGATAGGGACCCAGGTGGTGCTGTGTTTAAACCACTGAGCCTAGGGCTTGCTGATCAGAAGGTCGGCGGTTCGAATCCCTGTGACAGGGTGAGCTCCCGTTGCTTGGTCCCAGCTCCTGCCAACCTAGCAGTTCGAAAGCACGTCAAAGTGCAAGTAGATAAATAGGAACCGCTACAGCGGGAAGGTAAACGGCGTTTCCATGTGCTGCTCTGGTTTGCCAGAAGTGGCTTTGTCATGCTGGCCACATGACCTGGAAGCTATACGCCGGCTCCCTCGGCCAATAATGCGAGATGGGCGCGCAACCCCAGAGTCGGTCACAACTGGAACTAATGGTCAGGGGTCCCTTTACCCTTTACCCCTTTAACCTCCCTGATCTTCCCTCCCTAGTAAGCAACAGTGACCCACCTGCCAGGACATTACCCTAGCAGCTTCATCCCACTTGGAGAGCCACTTCTGAGCGCTGGATAGCAGCTGCCCACCCCCTGGTAGTTCCTGTTATTCCGTTCACTTGCCCAGTTTTATTTCATAGGACCTACCCTTTTCTTCTGATTTCTTCTGATTTATTTCTATATTATTCTAAACTGCCTGGGACCTTACAGTGAAAACAATGATAATGATAAGTGAAAGTTCTTTCTCAAGAATTAAAGTTTGCCCTCCTGTTGTTTTTGTTACTGTTGTAAGCTTTCCCATGTGAAAGCTTCCTTTGCAATCTCCTCCTCTTGAATCAAGGTTTGGCTAGGAGAATTATAAAGAGAATTCCATAATTGGAGCATGTGAGTTTTAAATAGCTTCAGACCATTTGCAACTCCCTCCCCTGGTCTTACTAATGAGCATGTAGGCACTGATAAACCACTTCATCAAATAAATATAATTTTTCTCATATGTATTACTGAATGGTGATTCCTTCTGTGCAACATTCTACATTTGCTCCTGTGCATTAGTGAAAGCACAAGACACAAAATATCCTGATACAACTGCATATACATTCAGCCAAATCATTTTCTGCCAGGAATAATATCTCAATATATGATCACAGCAGAGAGACTCTTATAAGAGCAAAGACGGAAGGATTAATTATTTTTTAATATGGAAGCATGGTTGTTGAAATTATTTGAAATATTTGAATAGAGAAAAATAATTTCTGGCATTTATTATTAATAATTAGAGAACCCCCTTTGGACTTTTTATGCGAAAAGGAAAACGAACAAATTTCAGACATTTGGGTCTGAAGATTGGGGGGGGGGAATTACTTAACAGAAAGAAGAATAGAGCAAAGGTTTTGAATAATTTCTTTTATGTAACTGACAGACGAAAAAACAGAAGTCATTTTTATTTATTTTTCTTTCTCTTTTCATTTCTTTTCTTGTTTCCTTTCCTTTTCTCCCCCCCCCCCTTTCTCTTTTTTCTTCTTTGGTGCCCTCTGGGTTATTATAGGAGTCCAAGCATTACACACACATGGAGGTGGTATATGGTTGGTGGAAAGGCAAGGAAGTGAAGATCTCCCAGGGTGAGAGACGGGGAGAAGAAAGGGTGAGAGCTGGGAAGGTCCACTACTCTCTTGAGTGACAAATCTTAAGAGCTACTTTTGAGACAGGACTCTGGATTAGCTTCCTCTTCCTCTGTCTTTGTTTTCATTTAGAGTAGTTTCTTTTGTCTTATTGTATTATGGAAATGTTTTAATAAAATCTTATTTATTTATTTATTATTTTTAAAAAATCACTTTCTGCCAGGAATAAAGGGGAGTTTTTCTCTGTGTGAGAAAACTTTGCTAGCATTTCTGCAATGCCTCAAAATCAACATTCTCTATCCACCTCCAAAGTTTCCTGAGTCTTTGGAGGTATTCAAGCAGAGCACTCAAAAGGTTCAATTCAAAGGAAAGTACATACAAAGCTGGCCCGCCATCTCTATTCCTGGGTAGGCAGAAACCAAGCAATGACTGATATCTACAAGAAAAAGAAAAGAGCCTGAACAGCAATATATGCCTATATTTCATGAACAGAGGTCACTTCCAGGTTGTTGAAATTTTCAGGTGGGCTTAAATCATATACTGGCAAATATGAATTATTATTTACTAAATTTGTTAGTCACGTTATCTTGATCAGGGCAACCCAAAGCAACTTAAAACAAACCAATGGTTGAATGTCAGTTTTGATTGCTCTCAGTTCCTCATTTTTCCAGTTTTAAGTTCATTTTGTCACATTTCCACAGTCGGCATTTTAAAAAAAGGTTGTCTTGAATATTCATCTTATTTTAGTGCAAATTTCCCCTAATATACATGTTGCTATATACTCATTTTTGTATAACAATTTCCTCCAGTACAATGCATTTTTGTGCACTCACTTCACCAATATATGCATTTATATGCACATTTTTTCTATAGTATATGCATTTTTGTGCACATTGCTTGGCTGGAGAATAGCACTGCAAAAATTGGAGTAGTGTGGATTTCAAATGAAGACTCTGTTTTGTTTCTCATATTGTTTCTGAGCAGATTAGGTAGCTTCATCTTTAATTTCTCCCCAACCTCTATGGGAAAACCACTTCCGCATTTTACGGAGGTGGTGTTGTGGGCGTGGCCCGTCTCGACCCTTGCGAGGGGGCTGAGAGTTCAGCCCTCTCGCGAGATGGGGGTTCCCGCCTCCGTCATTCCCGGCTGACCAATAGGGCCAGCCGGGTGGGGCTTCCCCCGTGTTTAAACCAGGCTGGAGGCGGGAACTCTGACTCTCCTTCGCCTGGCACCTTGAGCGATCGGATCATCCCGACGGATCCTGTGAGAGCAAGGAGCAGCTGCTGTAGGGTATCGTATGTTTTCGGTGGTGTTTCATTTAGCCCTTCGTATTTCTCTCTGCCTCTAAAGAACAAAAACCAAAACCCTCCTCGTGAGCTACCTTTAAAGGCTACATTCCCCTTGACTAGTGTGTGCGTGTTTGTTTTGTATCAGGTTGCTGCTACATGTGCTTAATTCACCTCTGCTTTAAGGTTGCAAAAGAAGCCAGAGCGACACGACCTATTTAGTTGCCTTTTGTTTAATTAGCAGCTTCGTGCTGCAGTAGCTTTGGCTTTGGGAGTGTTGCCGAGGGTTACTTTGTTGCTATTGTGGTTTAGTTGTCCACCCCACCCCCCTCATTCGCTGTCTGTCCCTTTGATAGCCAGTTCTAATCGCCGTTGCTATTTTCCCTCTGCTTGCTAATGTCACAAAGCTTAACGCTTAGAGGGAACGGCTGAATGTTTTTCCCTTTGCCGGGTTACTGAGGGTTGCCTAGACAACCGTGAAGCACGTGTGCCTTTCCTGCAGAGTGTTTGACTAGGCTGCTGAGATTTCAGCTTCTTTCCCTTCCCCCAAGCTCCCTTTAATTGCATGATTGTGCTTGCTTCTCTTTAATGCTTTGTTTATATTTCTTCAGCGTTACTGAGCGCTGCAGCTAGCTCCTGCCTGTGCTCCCTGCCCATAATGATCCGCTGCTGCCTTTCAGCCTCTTCGGGAGCCCTCTTCCTAATCCCCCAATCGGTTCCTTTAATTCCTGCGTTCAGTTTATTTATTCCCGGGCGCTGGAGCATGGTTCCTGGGTTTTGTATCGTTGTCATGGTTACAACTCCTTGCCTGTCTCCATTTTAAGTGTGGCCACGTGGTCTGGCAGCAGCGTGCTCTCCCTTTAGGTCATTTCTATGCTTTTGACATTGCTATGGACTTGGTTGGTTGCCTTGGTCACCTAAGGGGCCTGGTAGGAATTTTATCCATGTGACAAATTGGCTCTGCCTCTTGGTTTTTCGCCTACCTCGTAGCAAATTGTCGCAACTTTTCAGGTATTGGCGGTTAGGCATTGGAATATGTGTGGTGTATTGGAGAGCAGGTTCGGGCCATCGCCTACCCCTCCACTTATTGGGTATTCTGCTAAAGGGATCCGGCGGTCGTGGATCCTGTCCGATGTCCTGCTGGTGGCTAGGGCCATAGCATAACCCCCCGGTGACATCAGGGGAAGCTTCAGTTGTATTTGCATCAACAAGCTCCACCTTCTGGTTGTTAACCCTTGAATGACTCCCTGCTGAGCGGGGTGGAGTCATGTATAGTTTGTTTGATCCAGTGCCTAAGCCAATACCTCTCACATGCTGTAACCAATAAAAGTTGTGGCCTTTTTTAGCCCATTAACCTAAATATATTGTGTCCTCATGTCTTTCTTATCTTCAAGCTGGCGGTGGGTCCTCGACTTACAAATAACATTTGCTTGATGCAACATCATCCAACTTAATTCAAAACAAATCAGGATAAATGCTCAATAAACTGATCACCTGGAAGCGACAACATTTGGAAGGAATGACTTTTAGCTGCACTTTGCTGAGATATTAGTGATCGCCAGTGATTCAGGAGACCCTGGAACCGAGGGCATAGGCTGAAAAGAGGTGGTTTCTTGCCAACTACAGAGAAGCCCTTTGTTCAGTCATGGAGGATGGTAATGATCAGAAAATTGCAAGATGGTGGTGGTGGTGGTGGTGGGGGAAAGGGTAGCATTTAAATTTGCAGAGTATAACTGGACTCACAGTAAGAAAGCCACAAACCTTTAATCTTATTCCTTTCCTTTTGATACAATTTTTAAAAACTATATGTGACATTATTAATGCTTTTCAAACACTGTACTTAAACTGGCTCCTTTATTTTGAGGAGGAGGAAAACACCCACTGACTCTGATCAGTAAGTGCTCTCAAACTAGATCAGGGCTCTGTAGCTTCCTGCTCATGCCTATCTGCCCACTGAAGATTGTGCAGCCAATGAGGAGGCAATTTTAAATTATTTTATTTTATTGATTCATATGTTGCTTCCTATTTCAACAGAAATCTCTCAGCAGTTTACACATCCTGACAAAAAGTCATTCAGCATAAGAAGTTCAATGTAAATTTCATATTCAAAATCAAACAATGTTACTACTCTGCATTTATGTATGTGTGTAATTTTCAGGAGAAAAGAACCACAAGGGCCACTCCAGTCTGGGAACACATTCTTTTGCTTATTTATTTGAATTCATTTATATACCATATTTTCCTCATGGTGGTGTACATGATTCTCCCCTTGAGGAACAGTGATTGTCAGCTGACCTCACAAGCCAATGAGGACAAGCTAGGCCCTATAAATTTGATTTGAAATGATTAATAAGATAGTCTCACTCTGAGTATTCTGTTATTGGGTGAAACTTTTGACAGCCTTGCCTTACCCAACCTCCTTCTCTGCCTACTGGAGTTTGGTTTGCCTGCCCTGGAACTGGATCGCCAGGTGTGACCTCTCTCTGAACTTGACCAAGGCTTCTCACCATTGACAGGGTCAACCTCCAGGATAAAATAACAGGTTCGATGGTTGGCCAAGTTGTTGTCATAATCACCACCACTACCACCACCACCACCATTAAATATAGGAAGAAATATACAGTCCATTACAGTTCCTCCCTGCCCCCCATAACAACCCCAACTGCATCCAGTTGTATTAATTATAATAAAAAACAAGACATCAATTCAATAGCTGCCAGGTTTTTATGTGACATGGGTGATTTATACACATGCTCTTTATTGGTTGCAAATTTAATAA
Source organism: Zootoca vivipara (assembly GCF_963506605.1). Taxonomy (NCBI): domain Eukaryota; kingdom Metazoa; phylum Chordata; class Lepidosauria; order Squamata; family Lacertidae; genus Zootoca; species Zootoca vivipara. Next base: position 40,987,796 of record NC_083290.1, on the reverse strand, counting down.
AAGTGCACCACATTTTGTAAAGGTTTTGTAGACTTTGTTGTTTTCTTTCTCGTACCCTTTCTTCCAACTTTTCTGCCAAGTCTCAAGCATAAGCACACCAAACTGCATATAACTTTGCATACAATGCCTTCCAGTGCCTAGCAACAGCAAGATGTGCTGCAGTTATAAGGTACATAATTAAATCCCTGTCCCTAAGATCTTGTGCTTCATCTGCAAATCGGTACTTGTAAACACATATAAGCTCAGATGCCAAGTTTGCACCAATATTTCAGATTGACTCCATCTAATCTTCCATGCTGGGGGGTAGGATGCTATCATCAGATAGACAATAACCCACTCACTTAATAGCGTATTGCATTTTTAAATTAACCAGAAAAGGAGAAAAATATTTCTTTTGTTTCATTTTTCAAAAGTGACAGTACCTAATGAAGTGACTAAGTGATTAATTAGGAAACAGTATTTTTATGGAAGCTAATCATGGTGGCAGGGGAGGGGGGTGTTAAATCCCTGGATGTCATAATTCAGTGGACTGAAATACTTTCTTTTATACAGTACATGCTGGAAAAAAATGAAAAGTTCTAAAGACCTGATCCAACAGAACCTTAAAGACAATTGGTGGTGCACAAATGGTTTCTCTCCATTGATGGAAGGCATCCATCAGTGTCACAGGGAGGGAGGAAATTCCTACCATTAGACCAGTGACACGGAAGATTGTATCCAATGTTAGCCATACTCAGAGTAGGCTCACTGAGATTAACGGGCATGCCTCACTTAGGTTTGCTAATGTCAAGGGATCTACTCTTAATAGAACTTGCTTGGATACAATCCTAAATGCCCAACTTCTAGTTGAAATTGGTTGGGCCAACAAAAATATCCATCCAGATGCTAGTCCCACACCTGAAAGGAAGTACTGACAGCAGGGATTGGTGAAAAGGTTCTATTTATTTAAATATAACAAAGAACTTACACCAAACATAACTGTGGGCAGGTATAACTTGGACTGACAACGAGAAAATATCCTGCCTGCTGCTAAGGGTCAAACATAGGAGCCAACTTCTAGGGGCCAATGGGTCTTTGCCCCCCCAAAAAAAATATTTGAGGGGGCCGAGGCCCTCAAAGTTGATGGGTATTGCCATTCAAATAGTATCATGTAAATGATTATGTGGGGCAAGGCTTACCTCCCCCCCCCAATATTTTATTCAAGATGGCACCCCTGGGCCCAAGGAGGCATGTAGAGAGGCAAAAGTAATCTACCCATAAAGAGAAGACGTGTGATCTGTCTGATGCCAGCCACCTCCGCTGTTCAGCACACAGCATGTGACACTTGCCAGGCCCCAAGAGCACCAAACCAAGCAGCCCTCCAAGTCAGTTGACAATAGGAGGTGGTTAGTGGGGTCAGTGGAGTGCCCTCCACCCAACATGCCTCAGGTTGCAGGCCATTATCTCAACCTATTTCTGGGAATATGTCATATGAATCAAACAGTCAAATCAAGCTCCCCTGACCCACTGTAAGCCAATCAAAGTAAGAACAGGGTGAAGTAGGTAAAAAAGGTGCACCCAAAGGCCAATCAAGATGCACCCCCCAAATTCCTGCTTGGTCCCAATTGGCAACTTGCAAAGCCCACACAGCTCAAAGCCACAACAAAGGAGGTCTTTAGGCAGGGGCAATATTCTATAGACCAGCATTTGCCCCAAGCCCATTGGCTGATGCAGGTCACATGAAAGAAATTGCTAGCTCTGCTAGGCAACCCGGCAGTGGACTTTTGTTGATCACCATCTTTGTTGACAGGTGATTAAGCCCCATCATCTCAGCACCATTTGCAAAAAAGGGAATCCATAAATGCTTTGCTGTCATCCATTGAATGCTGGTCCATTAGGGTGAATGTCTGCCTGCTTGTGTGCTTACTCACAACCACAGACAGTGGTTCTACTTGCAATTAGCTCTGGCATCACCTAGCATTGCTCTCTCTGCTTTCCACCCTATCAGCCTCAGTGGATGCCAGTCACCACTGTACTATTTTCCTACTGCAAAATGTAGTAATAGCAGTAGTAGTCATTAATAGTTTTATTTTGCTTTCAGAAATTTGTAAATATTAAATACATATATATACACATTCATTAGGAATATACTAAATATCTAGGTCACCTTTTTAAAATGCATGTGGTTTGTTTTGCCAACAATAATTATGCTGAGATTCAATTATTATACTTTTGACTACTTTGTTCCACTTTATCGTGTCCTCCCTCAAAGAGGGCATGTGTTGCAGTGAGACCTGGAAACTGACACCCTGTGTTGTGGGTGGGTAAGATTGGTCAGCCACAACACCCGATTGGTAGGTCCCTCGATGTTTGGTTCCTACCCATGCACGTGACCCAGAGCTTCCTCTTTTGGCACGTGCGTTCAGAACACCCACCCACCTCTCCCTACTTTTAGGGCTTTGTTGCACTTGACCTTGCTAATAGCAAGTTGCTATACCGTCATGTGTCGTCTGTCATTGGGACAGGGGCACGGCAGGAATTTCCCCCACTTGGCTGATTGGCTGTTGCCATTTGGGTTTCGCCTGCCGCATAGCAAATTGTCACAACACAACTTGTCAGTTTGCGGATAGGTACTGGTTCAGGTGATAGGGATGGGAGAACGCCCTCGCCATCCCTATGTGAAGGTTATTCCATTAAAGGAATCCAGGGACTCAAATGGTTTGGTCAACCCCGTGAGGGGGTTGTGCCTGTGCATGAGTCCAGGGGGACATCTGGCTGGCAGACATAGCCTGTTCCTGGCTTTCTGCCTATCCAGGTGTTCACCCTTGGCTGACTTATGCTGGTGCCCTGAGTCAGCGCTAGCTGCAAGGGTGCAGGGAGCTAGTCAAAACAGAGCCTAGGCAACCACTCACTTTCTGTAATCAATAAAGTTGTGGCCTAAATTCTGCCAAAAACCAAACCAAAATTTGAGTCATGTGTGAATTTATTTAGGGGGGAGGTTTCTGGGTCTGAACACACAAAATTTAACTGGTTAGCTTTTCCACAATAACATAATCTATTTTTTTTCCCTTTCAGCTGCTGTACATAAAGACAACAGCCTTCAATGTTCTGCTGAATTATGCTAGCCAAGGTTATCATACAGTATATGAAAGATTATCATATAGGGTTGGTTGTTTGGGGGAGAGGGGAGACATACTGAAACTTTGTAGTTTAGAAAGCTGAGGAAGAAAGAACACACTGGCATTGTGGAGGGAAACAGAAGCATGGAGAGGAAAGATGTGGTAATGGTGAGGGAAACTCTGGGTGAGGGAAATTGAGGCAGGAAGAAGGGAGATGTTGTGGTCTGAGGAACAACTGAGGCATAAAGGGTGGAGATATTGTCTTGGAGAGAGAAAGGCAAGAAGTAGGGTGAGCAGTGGGAACCCCCCCCCCTCTCTCTCTCTCTGTTTGTGTGTGTGTGCGCACACACGTGTATGAAAGAGATTAGATTAGCCCTATTGTGAGAGATTACTTCACATGTAGTATGTAATCACTAAGGAGTAGAAACATGAAACACATCTATTTATCGTCCTTTCTTTCTTTCACAACCATTTGAGGGAGAATCAAACACTCAAATACTGTAGTTTGAATAGTACTGTATTTTGGATGAACATTGGTCAGAAAATCTGCCTATTTAAAAAAATAATATAAATCATGTATAGGATTGCACTGCTAATTGACTTGGACTTTACCAAAGCTCATTTCTAAACATGTTCCATGATTCTTAATGAGAAATATCTGGGTGCTTCAGACACCCCTCAAATGAAATACGATAAATAACAAATTCATACCCTATGTGTGCTCTCTTTTTGTCTTCAACTCATGAGGCTTTCACTGCAAATGTTCTTTTTTAAAAAAAACACTAAGGACTCTAATGATCCATATCTTCCATTTCTTTTTCAAGTCATATTTGATTCATTCCCTAGCTGGAGATTAGCCTCAGACTTTATCAAACTTCAGAATATCCAATATGGATTTGGTTCCTTGCTCTTACACACTTCCTCAGTTACTGAATGATTAATAATCAAATGTTGCTCTTACACACTTCCTCAGTTACTGAATGATTAATAATCAAATGTGAAACAAAAAATAAATAGTTCACAAAAGGCATCCATTATTGATTTCTTAAAAGTCAATCTAGATTTCTTCAAAGGATCTGTGAGTCTAATGTAACATCAGCAGTCCATGACTACACTTGTTGCCCATGTTTCTTATTTGGCATTTTGTGGAGGATTTGGGTAGGCTGGACTCAGCTGGACATATGAGGTGCCAAAGACAATTTTGAGTCAGGTAGTTTTATGGGAAAAACATGGAAGACAATTTCACCAGGTTATCTCTCTGAAGCCTTATGCAGACCACGTATATTAAGATAAAACTATTATTTATTATGTGTTTTGTGTGTTATTGTGTTTGTTTTGTAATTTTTAAATAATAAAGATATATTAAAAAACTACTGAGTGTTGATTCATTGATTCATTGATTGATTGATTGACACGGCATTTTTAGTAATGTTTAGAAATGTTATGTTTTTAGTTTAAAACCATAGTGTTTGAAGAGGCCCCATTTCATGAAAAAAACAGGGACATTCCAGAATCAAATCAGAAACCAGGATGGCTTTTGTAATTCTGGGACTGTTCCTGGAAATTAGAGACACTTGGAGTGTATGTTGCCTGATCAATTGTTGGGAGGGAGGAGTTCAGTCCCTGGATTCTGGTTGGTAGATACCATCACTGGTGTGAGAAAAAATGTATAAAACTACACCTATCTTATGCTTTCCCCACCCCCTTTATGGTGATGTCTTGGTATCCATCTTCAAAACCATCTTCAAAACTCAGACTTCCATCTCTGTTGGCTATGGGGCAATTCATACTAGCTAGAGAGAGGACTGTCTCCACCCTAGATAGCCCTAATAGCCCCTCACAGGGATTGTCAATCATGCAGCTGAGTAAGAGACTTGCCAGGGTATTTGTATTAAGCCTTAGGAGCAATGAAGAAGTTGCACATCTTTTCCTTTGTTGAGATTACAGACTAAAGAGGTACAGTATGGGACAAATCTTGCCGTGATAAAACCAGAGAGCCAGGTGGTGAAGCAGGATGAATAGTAGAGGGGGGAAGGTATGAGAGAGGCATTGAACTTGGCTGGAAGCTGTGGCAGAGGATGCATAAATGCTGCTCGGGGCATGTGCCCACCCCCCACCCCGGCCTGGGAACCTGCCTTCCGGTGGCACCGGAAGTCAGGTTCAAAGATCCCACAATACCCCAGAAAGCATCTCTGAGGTCTCGCGAGACCCTCGAACCTGACTTGTGGTGGCACCAGAAGTCGGGGTCCGAGGCCTCGGAAGGCCTCGGACAGCATCTCCAAGGTCTTGCAAGGCCTCGGACGTGACTTCCGTTGCTTCTCGAGGCACCAGAGGCTACGTCAGGGGCCCTGTGGTGTGGATGCTGAGCACCCACAACTATTTTTTGTGGGTGCTCAGGCACCCAGAGCCCCCTATAGTTGGTGCCCTTGCTGGCAGTGTTGCTACTGTGGCCAGTGCAAGAAAACTGCTTGGCCTCCTAGCGTGTCACAGCCTTTCTCCCCCTTGACCTGGGGATGGAGGTGCCTTGACCGGGTGCAAGGAAGCTACAGCTTCCTTGTGTACCTTGGCCTCTCTCTGGAGCTGCTGCAGCTGGGGTGCAAGCCAGGGCCCACAGCCCCCACCACTGACTGGCTTACTTAAACAGTTAAGAAACAGCTGCCTTTTTTTAACCTGGTAGTTTAATGTTTAGTGTTTTTATCAGTAGTTGACCAAGGGATGTCTTCTTTTCATCTCCACTTAGCTTAACCCCATTCCCATTCAACTCTAATTCATTTGGCATTAAAAGCACAGAACACTGTGCCCAGTATTCATCATTCCCTATAGTTCTAATTCAAGTTGTCATGTGGTCATGTAAACGTAGCCTAAATGACAGCACCCACTTACACGAGGGAGGCATCAGCTGACTTAGTGGCCATGGGATGATGACTAACTGAAACCCTATGTGTCCAATACTATTGAGCCTTGCAGCCATTTCTCCAATAGGCCTGTGAGGGCATGGCCCCGACTGACTCCAGCTACAAAAGGTGAGGTTGCTGAACAGACTTTTGTTGTGGTGTGGGGGTATTTGTGGGTGTTTCTTGTTTTTATTTTTAGATCTTGTGATTTATATGAAAATTGTTCAGTCTGGTTGTGTATTTTTAAATATTTATTGTTTATGACATTTTTTTCTTATTTCATGATTATGTATTTTTCATGCTGTAAGTCATATTGAGTATGGTTTGAATTGTGGAAAGGCACCATACAAATAAAATTATGTATGCTTACTTGGGAGAAAGTCCCACTTTTCATCTCCTTCCTGCAAAAACTGCAGGTTGTATTTTAGGGTTCAGCAATATTTTTCAGCAGGAGGCCGGTCCACTGTCTCTCAGACCTTGCGGGGGGCTGGACTATATTTTTTTTGGGGGGGGGGAGAGAAGAATGAGGGACGATGAACGGCGCACGAAAGGGCTCCGGAGAGGGGCCGCTTTAAATGGCGGCCACTCGAGCGATCACACTGTTTCTGGTGGATGTGATAGCCTGTGTAAAGCAAGAGGAGTGAGCATGTTCAGCTAGCACACAGTGCTGACTGACTGTTGTATTGTTGTGCATGTGGAAGGAAAACTGGGGTGGCATTGGGGGGGGTCACTGTAAACACTCAACACTGCAACGTTTTCTTTCAGGGTCTCATTTGTTCCCTTTATTTTCCATGAGCAGAAATGTGAGTGTTATGTTGTGCCCCCCCCCAACATACCAGAAGGAGGGGGATGGGGGGGACCACAAAGGTACCAGAGAAATCAATTGGCAATATAGTTTCACTTGATTTATTTAACTTTGGGGCAAATTGAAGGCTGCATCTGCACACAATGGAGTGAGGCAGAAATTTAAAAAGTAGGTCAGAACTATGGAATGGTGAATGTCAGTTTTGGTTTCTCTTAGTTTATATTTTTCCCCTTCTAAACTGTCCATATTCCCACATCAGATTTCTGATGCAGATTTCTCATATGTATGCAATTTTGTCCAACATGTAAATGTTTGCAAAGCAGTTTTTACTAATACAATGCATTCTTGTATGTTATTTTCTCAAATATACACATACTGATGCACACTTTCTGTGAGTATATGCATTTTTGTACATATTATGCGGCTTCAGAACTGCACTGAAAAATTTGGAGGTGCGAGTTTTAAAGGATTACTGTGTTTTGGTCCACATAATGTTTCAGAAAGAATGACTTAGATCAGGCATCCCCAAACTGCGGCCCTCCAGATGTTTTGGCCTACAACTCCCATGATCCCTAGCTAACAGGATCAGTGGTCAGGGATGATGGGAATTGTAGTCCAAAACATCTGGAGGGCCGAAGTTTGGGGATGCCTGACTTAGATATGTTCACCTTATAATATGAACCATATTGAACTTCTTCTCCACCTCTAGTTTAAGCTCACTCAGGAAGATTAAAGCATTTTTGATGCTTCTTTGACATTTAAAACTCTTTGCAAAAAGAAGATTAGGATAGCACACCAGGAAGGAGATTGAGACTCTTCCTGTTCTGCTGAATTCTACTAGTATAGAATGTATCTTTAATTTTTTTATGCAGGGGAGGATTTTAAAAGTATTGCTATCCCCCATGATAAACTCCACCACCTTATAGTCCTGCATGTCTAGATCAGTCCTCAAGCCATCTGACAAGGATGGTTTCACAATGAAAGCTTATGTGAAAGATATTGTCAGTGCATTCCTCAGAGATTCCTTTGTTTTCACGTCTTTCCATTGGAGATATTGGAATGTGGGTGGGGGGAGAGGAAAATATGATTTGTTGCTGATGATCATTTTGATGTCTGTGTTATGAAAGCATTAAAGAAAACCATTGGAAGGAGATATTGATACCTCCCTTGGTAGACTCTGGAAGTACACAGATTTATTCAGATGGAGAGAACTTTGACAGATGAGGGACTGACAGGACTGGCAAGACTTGTCAAGGCTTCGATATGTGATTTTAGTCAGGATGAAATGTGGTTATTTTTGACAAAGATCAGAGGATGCACATCAGAACAAATGTTATTCAGCTGTCTAGGGAAATGTCTGCATTGAGACAAGAAAAAATTGGCCCTGGACTAGGCAAGATCCAATACTGACAGCAAAGGATCCACACAATCATGCTAATTTCTATAACAAAAACCCAAAGATGCAAATGAATTTGTTAGGCATGGCTGGATCTTGTGCATGTTTACTCCCCCCCCCCCCAATGATCTTTATTTAGTCTACAAATTTACAACCAAATATTTACATCATTTCACTTACATCAAATTTCCTTCCGCTTTTTTCTTACATCAAGCAAAAGCTAAAACAGAAAAAGATAATAAAAAGAAAAAAGAAGAAAAAAGGTAAAAAGAAAAGGGCAAAAGAGACTACAGTAAACATTGAACTAATATTAATACAAATATTAAAAAATGACTTCCGCTCTACCTTCAATTGCCTTTTTAAAAACTGTCTTTATATTTGCGCAGATTGTCATTCTTTATGTTTAAGGTCATAGATCCACTGTTGTCAATTTCTTCATAATTGTACAGAATTTCCTTATCATGCTTATGTCATTCCAACTGATATGCTTCATATATTTGTCCAATTGTCTTATTATCTAAAACATTGTATTTGTTATTTCTATCTGAATTGCCAATACAGTAAAGAAGTTTAAGCCATAGTTATGAGATGATGATCAATTTGCTGGTTTTGTTTACAGTGCTAACATCCTATCCATATAGTTCACAAATTTTCCCACCTGTGCATGTTTACTAAGAAGTAAGTCAATGAGACTTATCTTCAAGTAAATGTTGATGGCTGCAGTGTTACGGAGCAATCCTAACCCCCAATAATCCTCACCACCACATCCACAGCCCTGCCACATTCATGCCAGATGGAACAGAAGGCAACAAACAGGCAAATCCATGATCCATGATATGCCAGCCTGAATTTGGCATAGTGATCCAGTCCATATCAGGCCTGATGTTGTCAAGTGGTGGTACCAGAGCCAGCTTGGGAGCCAGCGAATCTGTGCAGGCTCAGCCCCTCCCTGCTCTTGGAATGCATCAGTTTTTTTGGGGGGGGGCTTTCTGCTGGCTACAGCCAGTGGGAATCCAGCCAGCATCACACCTGCCCACCTGCAATTTCAGCAGGCAGAACAGTCTCCAGTCTGGTAGCCGCATTCTGGATTAATTGTAGGAATGGGATATTTGAGACTGGGCAATAATTGGCCATACCGGTAGTTGCTGGGTCCAGAGATGGTTTTTAAAGAAGCGCTTTTTAAAGGGGTCTCAGGAAGACTTCCTCATAGAGGGGAGCATTCGTCAGCCCATAGAGCCCATTGCCGAGCCTTGTCTGGCTCACTTTTATGAGCCAGGATGGGCAAGGGTCAAGAAGACAGGGGGTTGGTTTCACTCATCCAAATAGCCTGCCCATATCCTGAGGGGGTAACAGGTTGAAATTGATCCCATACCAGACTAGACAGAGCAATGGTACTCTCCTGCCCTGGCTGTGCTATTATGGTGGAGTCTACCTCTTTTTGAATTTGAGTGATTTTATCTGCAAAAAATCAGCTGAGATGCCATCAACATGGGATAATACATCTCCTAGCACTCTCTGGAAGCCATTTTGATCCATTAATTGGGGGAGGGGGCCCAGAGCATTTAAATTGGTCCCTGCAGAGGGGAAAGGTTGTTAAGTTAAGTCTAGCTGCAAACAACTCTGGGGTTACGGCACTCATCTCGCTTTACTGGCCAAGGGAACTGATGTTTGTCCGCATACATTTTTTCCAGGTCATGTGGAAACCAGAGCAGCACACGGAAACGCTGTTTACCTTCCCACCGAAGCGGTACCTATTTATCTACTTGACCTTAACATGCTTTCAAACTGCTGGGTGGGCAGGAGCTGTGGTTTAGACCTTGGTGTACAACACCTGCCAAATTATAGACAACCAGGTCCAGGACTTTTCCTGTGAATCACCCTTAATTTCTTTTTGAAGGAACTGTCAAACCTTTTGATTTTTTGGCAGATTGGATGAAATATGCATGTACAGTATCTCCTTCTGAGGGGGTACTATTTCAAATTTCATAAGGATAGCTACAGTGGCTGTCCTGAAAGCTGAACATTGATTTTTGGAGTACTTTACAATATTCCCTATATTTTTGTGGGCAATATGAGTGAAATTAGGATACATGTGAGAGCTGTTTTGCTTATCTTTAGAGGTTTTTTGAAGGCAATGTTTTAGTATGAGGTTGTAGAGGTGCCCTAAGGAAAGTTATCTGTTGAATATCAGAAGTATATGTGCAGAGGCTAAGCAGAATGTGATTGGTTAAAAAAGAAAACATCAGGTTTGTGCTCTGCTCAGTTGGCACCAAAATTCACAGAAGCTAAGTGCAAAGTTGATTTGACAGGAGTGTGAGAATGTGGCACAGAGGCAGAATGGCTTAAACATCCAGAATTTTCTGAGCAAACCCCACTAGCAGAACTAGCAAAAAAGCATGGAAAATGAAATATGACTTTTAACATCTCTTCCTCAAATCACTGGGAATATCATTCCTTCTGATTAGAAGCTGGATTTTTAGACATAGCTCTCTCCCCACCTTGGCATTTTCCTTAATGCAAACTTGGGGAGAAAGATTTCACTTTATCCAACACACTTTCTGCAGCATTTTTTAACAGTCACATCTGTGAAACACCCTGAATTGGTTCAGAGGTTTGCCTTTGGGTGCTTTGGAAAGATCCCAGTTCAGTATAGACAAGCCCACAGTGCATAGCTGTCAACACTCCTGTTTTTCGCGGGAAACCCCCATATTTAAATCCATTTCCTTCTGTTGTCCCGAATTGCAAAATATCCCGTTAATCCCCTGGATTTATAAGAAAGCAGCTCCTGCCGGCCAGGGAGGCTCCTCAGCTGCGTAAATGTCCTGGCTCCCGGTTGTCTGCTCGCTCACTTGGCTTACCAAGTGCTGCCGGAAATCGCGGTTTCTGGTGCCCAGACATGCGAACATGGGCAGCCCGGCACCGAAAGTTGCTTCTGCGCATGTCTGGACATGCGCAGAACCAATTTCTGGTGCCGCTCTGCCCATGTCTGGGCACCGGAAATTGGGCAGAGCCGGCACCAGAAGTTGCTGCGACTTCCGGTGCCATGCCACTGCTGATCCCTTATTTTCCAATCCAGAAGTTGACAGCTATGCCACAGTGACCCATTTCAGCATATTTCAGTTTCACTAAAAAATAATAATACATACACTGTTTCCACATTTTTGGGTGATTTAAAACAAGAAAACAAAACTCTCCAAAAATGTTGTATACAATTTCACTTAATAAAGCATTTTTGCATGCTACATTGCTAAGCATGATGCCATTTTGTGTGCTATTTCCACTAATATAGCATTTCTGTTCACATTTTGGAGTTGGAGAACCATGTCTAAAAATTCAGTGAAGTGCAAACTTCGTAGGATAGTAGTGTTGCAGCTTGTATATTCATACAGGAGGTATGAATTAGGCAGGGTCCAGTGGCATAGCGTGGGGGGGGGTGACACAGGAGTGGTTGCTCCAGACACAAAATTGTTAGGGGCATAAAATTTCCACACCCGGTGCTACCTCAATACAGCTGTGCGCTTCCGTCATTGGGCTCTATTGAAAATGGCTTCTCTATTTGAACATGGAAGTGACTTCTCCAAGCAATGGAACAACTCTTGTTTTCTTATCTCTGCAGCTGCCATCTCCTGGCTGATGTGGTCACCATTAGGCAGTGGAATGTGCATGTGTACTCTGCCCATCCCCCCCCCTATGCAGCCCCAGGTGCTGGCAACCCACACTATGCCATTTCTTGGGTCATATTAAAATGTGAATCCAATGAATTTGGCCTGGTTCCTTAATTCTAAGTTACTCAAATTACCTCGGGCAAACCACTCACCTTAAAATAATCATTTCCCCATTTGAACCCATTTTGGAAAATTTTGCATGAGCTTGGGGCTGTGGTGTCTGCCAACATAGAGTCTGATAGGAATAATATCTACAATTTAATATGAAAGTGTTTCTCAGCAAATAGAAAGTAAGCTGCCTATTTGTGAGAGCAAGAGATAATGGGCATGTGTATCAAATTTGCATACTGTTCACAGAACATAAAGAGATATATTTAGACACAGGACAGATGTCTCTTCAGATCCATGATCTCATGCTTTTATGGTTTACCAATGGTGCTCTAAATGACTTGGATATTCCTGCATATCCAAATTATTCCATCACTTCAGTGGATGATAGAGGACATTAATTTTTATTTTGGAGATTAAGGCTTTAGTTTTGAGCAGAACCAAATTGCAGGCGGCAATTATCTCCCCTTGAACCTGACTTAACCAGCTTATGTAGGCAAAGTAAGTGTTCTCAGACAGAACTCGGCCTGGAAGTAGTATCTGTCATTTTCGCTTCTCTTGGTTTCTCAATTTTCTAATCTTAATTTTAGTTCTCCAGGGTTCCGGAGCAATTTGCAATTTTTCTTTAAAAAAAATCTGCCTAAAATTATTAATAGTTTACTGTATTTTTTTCCAGGGAGCAGTGCTTCCCTATCGTCGAGTTAGAGGATTCAGTTAGAGCAGGGCTCCCCCCCCCAGCAGCTGGAACACACTGGAAATGAGTTCCGACACCTCTCAGGTGGGCATCATTGCCATTATAAAAGAACAAGGGAGGCATTCATGGTAGGGTTGCCAGAGCAAACTATGGGTCACTATGGCAACTCTCATTTTAAATCCCCTACTATATGTAGGCTATAGAAGCTGTGATATATTGCTAGGAGCAATATTCTTAACTTTCAACAGCAAAATAATTTCACCCAATCTAGGTGAAATAATGAAATTGACAGTCAACTGAGACCATGTGTCTGTCTGTTGGATCACATGGACAAGGGGACAAGGGTTCGGCTGGGCAGAGGGTGGGAAGGCATTTGTGTATATGAGGAGGAGGGGGGAGGCTGGGGTGGGGGGGTCTCTCACCTCTCCCTTCCCCTCCAAGCACTTTGTCTGGAAAGCAGGGGTGGGAGAAGGAGTCTCTGTGGGAATGTTCAGGGAGACAGGATAGGATATATTGTTTATTACTATCTTCCCTAACTTGTGCTAGTATGTTCCTTTACTTAGCAGAGTTTCACATTCCACTTTTAAATGCACAATGCGTAGCTGGTTGCAGGCTTGTGTAAGCCTCTCACTATTAGGTTCCTGGTAAGTTCCCTTACATCCCTCTTAAAAGAATAAACACGCCACAATCTTGTGTAAAGTATATAAAAGTAGTTTACTCACTCATTCGGTTCACAGTTGGCTCCCTGAAGGCATACTTAGTATATACATGTGGAGCTATCCCATATGGGGATAATCCCAGTGTCCTCTGTTGGCTTTTAGCTCTAGCAACAAAACTGATCAGCATTTGCAGGAGCCAGCGAGGGGACAGGAAAGAGAAGAGCTGCCGTCTGCCTCAGGGATCACTTTAAAGGAAAAAACAACAGCAACACCCAGTGTTTGTATGATAAAGCTGCACAGACATAATTGGGTGGCGGCAAAAACCCCAAACATTTTGCAAAATTTTTAAAAAACTGCCTGATGGAGATTTTACCCCTGGAAAAGAGGGTGTGTCCAGGGAAAAGGGGACATATGGCAGCCCGCATTCATGGTGAGTTCCAGCACTGATTTTTCTAGAAAAAATAGTGCTGAATTAGAGCAATTGGGCTGCAGAACAAAGCAAATAGGAGAAGTCCTAGGAAAGTGAGGAAAGGTGAATCCCCTTGACAAAGACAAAGGTCTGTGTTTTGTAATTTTTTTTTGGGGGGGGGCACCATATGGAATTTGGATATCATAAATTAAAGTAACAGTACCGTAAACCAGAGGACAAATTATATCATTTTGTCTGTTTTATTTTGATTCCCTGCTTTGCTTGGCAGAGCTTGTACAGAACATTGTAAAACACATGTTATTTTTTAAAAAGAATTCAGTCTACTGTTGCTTACCAGTGTGACTAAGACAGATTCAATTCTCATACTCAAGGTTAACACTTTAATCTCATTGCCTTTGGATATCTCAAGGTACAGAGCACTGGAAGGGAATTTTCTCAAGCATCGGCAGTGGACATATCAGACATAAACCTTTCATGTTGGTCCTATTAAGCATTATCTTAACAGTGTTTAAACAATTCATGTGGGAGGAGAGGCAAGTCCTGGGCATAGCTGCCAAGTTTTCCCTTTTCTCACGAGGAAGCCTATTCAGCATAAGGGAAAATCCCTTAAAAAAAGGGATAACTTGGCAGCTATGGTCCTGGGGCAGGAAAGCCTGAAAAGGAGTTTCCAGTTACGACACTCACTGTGCTTCAAAGCCTCTGAAATATACTCGGAGCCGAGAGTGAATTTCATGCTATTTATTCAGCTCATAGTCATCAAGGAGGAGAAGAGAAGAAGAATGGCTCTTTTCCCAAAACCATCTGCTTATATACATTATTTACACAATGGGCCTTGCGTGATTGGCTACATCAGGGCTACACCTGTGGGCCAATCAGGTTGTGGATTGACTTCTGCCTGCAGCCTGATTGGCTGCTCCTACTGGCCAATCAGGTTGCAGATTCACTTCTGCCAGCCGCCTGATTGGCTGCTCCTGCAGGCCAATCAGGTTGCGGATTCACTTCCACCTGGAGTTGGATTGGGTAGCTCCTGCGGACCAATCAGACTGCTGATTCTGAATCCTATTGTTCTAGGATTCAGCTCAGTACATAACAGCCTCCTTGTTATTGGAGACCATTATCACTATGCTTCTAAATATGCCCAACCAAATATAACCCAAATCCCCACCCTTTAGATTCCCTCACTTAATTTAAGAAGGTCAAGAGTGAAGTGTGTAGAGATGGGGATGTTGTGTGCTAGCAGCATATGTCACAATCATGTTCCACCTACACAATTTGTGTAAACACAGTTAGCCAAAAATAAGAACAGTTGGCCCCAAAAGACCTGTTCACCTCCCCTCTCTGAGCATGCAAGGAGTGCTAAGAGTGAAAAGATGGAACAGCTTCTTTCACATCCCTTCTGCTCTCCCGTTTGGGGTGGCATGGATAAGACCCAGAGGAAGGAAATGGGAAGCAATGACAATGGCGAGGAGGAGGAGGGGGACCCCTTGAGAGTAGAGGGCAGTGGGGCACCTTACTCAAGCCCCCCCCCCCACCATGGGTTGCTAATACAGTACCCAACAGAAGGCTTTTTCAAGTCTAATTTCTGGGAGTAGAGAGTGAGTTTGTGTGGTTGCAATGAATGTACACGTGTGTGGCTGTGGTGTTTTCATGCATGTGTAGAAATCTGCAATATTTATATGTTTGCTGGGGTTCATAGTGCCCATAACACTTAACCTGCTTTGTGGTTGATGCCCCCTGACATAGACTGTATCCATGTAAGCTTGGGAATTCTAAAATTCCAAAGTGCTTCGGTCCTCAGCTATCCCTCTCTACGAGATGTGAGCAGTACCCTTCTTGTACTGTCCTTGTGAGGGCGGTGAAACTGATGCCTAAAGAAAATGGCAGAACCCGTCACAGACCTGTCATTTCACATGACAGGGTTATGTCCTTGTTTGCTCTTTTCTTATTTGGTTCTAAGCAGACCCAGGCTGAATTATTTAAATTGCCCATTTGATTTCCCTTTGTGTCACATTCAAGACTGTTTGCTCTCCACTGAAGACCATTATTAGACTATTCACATTTCTTTGAACTCCCCTGTACCTTACTTGATATAACGAGTTTGGAATTATCCTGGGCTGGGCTGCAAATACAATGCTATGCACCTGAGACATTATTTACAACCTAGAATTTAATGAGAATGGATTTCATGGGAGGATTTCTGTTGATTCTGATTAAGGAGCAGAATTAAAGGTCTCCAGTTCACCACTCTTCCTTTATTTATTCATATATTACATTTAATTAAATATAGCAAAGGATATGACATTCACATATTTGTTTTTCCTTAGTTATATACAGACAGAGATGATCAAACCACTTTTGATTACTAGAGCTGGAATCCTAAAAAACATACATTTAAGTAGAAAGTCCCAGTGATAGCAACAGGGTCTCATTTTCAGTTGGTTTGCTGTAGGATTGGGTAGGAAGAGAGGCTTTTCCTGTAAAATTTCAAAGACCTCTTTATTTGTTTCGCCATGTTTTAGCTTTTTGTGTTGCATTAACTATTTATGTAAACTGCTTTGAAAATACTTGTCTGAAAAAGCAGAACATAAATATTGAAAATAATAACGTGGATTCTACCAAATCAATAAATATAAATGCTGCCATGTGCTGTTCAGAGTTCCAGTTCCAGTACAGTATGTAAGCAAGGCATAGATCACCAGCACAGCAGGTACAGTACATGACACAGCTAAGATAGCTAAACTGTTGATCAAACAACTGGGAAAGCCCTGGGCTCTGGTTACAAAGGAATGGGGTGGGCATGACTCTGGTGCACAGGAGTGCCAGCTTGGCCCCGCGCCATGGGTGTCCAGGGCTGTCGGGTCCATGCAGCATACAGGGCCCTGGCACCAAAATTTGTGGGTGCCCAGTCCCTTCATGGGGAATTTTGTGGGTGCTCGGGCACCCAGGGCCCCAGGGAGGTGGCACCTATGCCAGTGCAGTAAGTGGGATACATCTTTAGACTGAGCAAGCGAATTGGAACTCTGTCTGGTGAGCAGGGCATGAGCTGTCTGTTTGTGCCAATGTGGTGACTCTGTGTCCTGGGTGATGCAAGGGGTGACAGTGCTGGCTCAGAGTGGCATGGGTATCCAGCACTTCCTTGGAGGGAGGAGGCATTGTAGCTGGAGTGAGGATGGATGTGAAGTGGTGTTGAAACCGCAGGAGTGGTGGGGTAGGGTTGCAACACCCACACCCACTTCAGACACCTTGTCCTCAGGCAGCTCTGATGTTTCTTGGAGCCCTGGTATGGATTGCCCTAATCCACTGGGGCCTTCTTCAGGGACATCAGCTGGAAACTCCTCGAACTCCTCCCACCTCTTTCAGATCTGACCAGCCCTTCCCTGACACCTCATTTGGACTCATGATGCCTGGATTAGTTGGAGTCAGGGTCCTAGAGCTTCTACTAAACATTTAAAAAGGTATGAAGGCATTTTCCCCTGCAGTTTCACTCAAGTGGGAAATAAAAAAAATGCATCAAAATAAAAAATAATAGCTATGTTCCACAATTTATTCCAAAATGTTTATGCTGACAGTTTATGCTATACAGTTGATAAAAAAATTCTTGAGCAGCCAGTTGTTTATTATGTCTTTATATATGTTGGAGTTCCTTTATATATGTTGGAGTCCCTTGAGAGTCCCATGGACTGCAAGAAGATCAAACCTATCCATTCTGAAGGAATTCAGCCCTGAGTGCTCCCTGGAAGGACAGATCGTGAAGCAGAGGCTCCAATACTTTGGCCACCTCATGAGAAGAGAAGACTCCCTGGAAAAGACCCTGATGTTGGGACAGATTGAGGGCAGAAGGAGAAGGGAACGACAGAGGACGAGATGGTTGGACAGTGTTCTTGATGGTCAGACAGTGTTCTTGAAGCTATGAACATGAGTTTGACCAAACTACGGGAGGCAGTGGAAGACAGGAGTGCCTGGCGTGCTATGGTCCATGGGGTCACGAAGAGTTGGAAACGACTAAACAACAACAAATATGTTGGAAGCTGCCCAGAGTCACTGGGGCAACCAAATAATATTTTTTGTTATTGTTATTATTACTGTTTTAATAATTGTTCTGCACTGCTTTTAATTACCTTTTGTTTTTTATCTTGCTATGCACTGCCCTGATATTTTCTGAGAGTACAGTATATAGATATTTTTAGAAATACCGTAAATAAATGTAATGATGCATTTCAGATTTTGTATGCAATGTGGAATTAAGATTTATAGGCTTTGCTAAAGCTAAATGTGTGCTCATCAAAATGGGGACGGGGAAAAAATCTGCTAAGTGGTCCCAATGTTCCACACAGTTAATATTACTTCCCTGGGTCCCATTAGGATGGGGTTCTATTCCCTGTGCAATAGCTGTGATGCTTCCAGGTTTTCTTGCAGTTGGCCTTCCCACTCTAAGGGCAATAGCTTGGTACACACAGTGCAATCCATGTCCATTCAGCATGTGGATGTTCATTTAATACATACAGGACCATTGCAGAAGATTATGTACCCTGGCTTCACTTGGAACTTGTGTACACAAACAGTTGCGTATTCCCAAATGTGCACAGAGACCTGCACACACAATCTGGGAGCGCCAGTTTACCAGGGTTGCACACCCAGGCAGTCCTGTATTGACAGTTAGGAGTTCTGTCCTCTACAGTTGGTCACACTACTGACGGCCTACCTGTTTTCTTTTCTTTTTTAAAGTGAAATGCTTGGGCCATGAGGCAAGAGTTTAAAATAGAAGCTCCTTTAGGTGTTTGAGGCCTAAACATTTGAGCAAGTTGGAGAGTAGAACTGCCAAGATTTAAGGTTGTGAAACACCTCTGAAGTTCAGAAGAACTAAGCTTTAACTGATATGCTAACATAGCTCATGTCAGGCAAACCTTACAGAAGTTAAGTTCCTAACTCCTATCAGACAGGGCAGGGGGTGAGGAATCAAAACTATGACAGCTGTGTGTGGGGAAGAATGAATTTTAATGACACTTCCCATCAAAGAGGCTCAAAAGGTTATATGCAACATATAAATCCACAGTGAGAAATGGTCTATTACTCCTTTCACACACAGCTGAGTCAAAAGAATCTTCCAAACTTTGTTCAGGCCCAGCATAGTTGGTCTGGCTTTGAATTAATGGTATCTTTTTTCTGATCTTCACGCCAGTTGAGAGGACAGGATACACTACATGTAACTGAGATCCTTTTGTGGCCGTTTGACCACCCCTTCCATGTGTTCAGCAATAATTTATTAACAGAAAGCCTCCCAGTAAGTCTGAGTTGTAAAAAGAAAAAGAAAGAAAAAAACATTTTGTTGTCTCCAACAAGAGGATACTTCAAGAACTGCTCGATCCTTTATATCCTTACCTGATCAATAAGGTACTGTATTGGGGAAGTTGCTGCTGGTCATCCCCTATGGCTCTGATGGATAACATGTCTGCACCATCCACCAGCCATGCATTCAGTATGTGGGCTCTATATTATGGAACTCCCTTCCAGTTGAGGTCAGACTTCCCTGTTGAACCTCTAGTGCCTGCTGAAGCCGTTTTTCTCATTCCAGCAGGCATTTTAACTGATGTCTGATTTTATAGTCCTAAACTACTTTTACTTTTTCTGTATTGTACAGTATCCCCCCCCCCACACCACAGAACATATTTTGCTAGGTAGCATGGGGCAATTGCAAGTCTCTTCTAATCTTAACATCATTACATTTTTATTATTTTGGTTCCCATAAAATTTTACTATTGATCATTACAGTTTTATGATTTGTTTGATGGGATCTTAATCATCGCTCTTAATTGTCCTTATGCACCTCATTATGATAAAGTTATTAGACACCTGTGTGTGTCTGTGTGCATATATGCATGTGTGTATTCCTTGTGAGACATGAAGCATGGTAGAATAAATGGGGAAATAAATAAAATACGATGGACAATACGAAGACAACAAAATCCAGAAGTCAACAAATATTGAATTAATTCATCTTGTTCTTTGTTTAACGCTCCTTGTTCCGTGAATTTAGCATTTTCATATCAAATTTCCATTTTCTATGGATAGATGATTTGGTGTCTTACATTATACCCCGGGACAGTATCATCATCATCTCTACAGCAGAAGATGAGATATCAAAGGTAGAATGGAACACCGGGAAGTCAGGCAAAGCACATGTGTTAAAAATAAATAATAACTAGCTACTGAGCAATAGCTGTAAAGCCTAGCATAGGGGACACCAGTGTGGTGGCCATGCATGCCAGTGTGCCTTCCAGTATACCTCCCCTGGTACACACAAACGGTCTCAGTAAATATATCCTCAAAAATTCATAAAGCCCAAGGTAATGTTTACACTTCTTGTGCAGTTCATGCTTGTATGAGTGCAGTCTCTCCAACCGTAGCTGTCAACTTCTGGATTGGAAAATAAGGGATCAGCAGCCTCACCCAGCGGCGCAGCACCGGAAATCGGTTCTGCGCATGTCCAGACATGAGCAGAAGTGACTTTCGGTGCCGGGCTGCCCGTGTCCGCATGTCTGGGCACCGGAAATCGTTTCTGCGTGTGCGTTTTCACGTGCACGGAGAGTCCCGAGTTCTTTAATGCCCTGGATCTGTAATAAGCAGAGTGGTCGAGATAACTCACAAAGGATCTGGTGTCTTTTGTGTGTTAAATCAATCCAATAATCAACACTTGCAGAACAGGGGAGGATCAGATTTTTTGTTTTGGAGCGGGGCGCTAAAAACTAAGCAGAAAAGAAACAGCTGATTCCCCTCCAAGTTTCCAAGTCATCCTCTTACCTCCGAGGCGCGGGAGGCTTGCCTTTCACAGTACCGATCCGTCGTTCTCAGTGAACGGCGAGCAGATCCCCACATCTTTGCAGGCAAGGACCTGGTCCCAGGCCATCACGTCCACCTTTCATCTCCACCCTCCCACCCCCATTGTGTATGTGGACTCAGGAGAGGAGAGGAGGAGATTGGCTGATCTGCAGCTTCTGGACGAGGAATTGGCTGCCTTGCTCTCTCGTGTGTGCGTGTCAAGTCAACTGCCTCACTGCATTGGAATGTCTGAGCTGACTGGGCTTCGAGGGCTCAATAAGCGAGCCGATGACTGCACTCACCTTTCCACAATGTCCTCTGCTCAGGCCGCGCTGCCCGTGCTTCCCTCCCTGTGCCCCTCCGTCTGAGCGGAGGCTGCTGCTGCTCCTGAGCGAGTTGGCATCAGGATGTGAAACCAGATTCTGCCTGCTGCTGCCACTGCCGCCATTGCTGCCCCTCCCGGCTTCCCGTGGAGCCTGGCCAGTAGGGAGGGGGAGGAGCTGCTGCCTTTCAAATCCGAGACATTTATGGAGTATTTTACACTCCGGGGTTGCAGCGGGAAATGGATTTAAATTTGGGGGTTTCCCGCCAAAAACGGGAGGGTTGACAGCTATGCTCTCCAACACGGAACATGTAATTGGATGCCTGGATTAGATGCCCACCATGCCACCTGTTCTAAATGGAGGAGAGATGCAAGGAGCGTCCATCTGTGAACAAGCATGGCAGCAGCTGATGTAGGTCCCTTTCTTTTTGTGTAGGGTGGAGAGGGATGCCCTCAAAATTTTGTGGTCCTTCCCTGCTCTTTCATTTTCAGCAGCCATTTTGTGCCAAGCCACACCACCACAACAGCCATTTTATGACATTTTATGAGGCCTTGGAAGTGCCGCTGTGGTGCGCCAACGTAACATGACATCATGATGTCATGACGTCGCATTACGTTGCGGGTGCCACTTGGGCACCCGTAATCTGGGGCTGAAGTTGACACCCTAGCAGGGCAGCCTATGAAAAGGCTTTCTTTGTAGCAACCCCTGTATTGTGACATTCCCTCCCCAAAGAGGTACACCTGGCATCTTCAATTTACACCATTTGCCATATGCTGAAGAGGCACCTTTTTACCTTTGATAGTTATTTTGTTTTGTTGTTGAATTTATGCTGCTCTATAATTACTGTACTTGTTCTATAATTGTGATTGTTTCCTATATGCTTTTAAAATTGCATATTATATTGTTGCAATCTTACAGTGACACGTGTGTGTGTGTGTGTGTGTGTGTGTGTGTGTGTGAAATCTTGGGTTGTATCCAACAAAATAATTAGTGCAAAAATGTCTACCTGTGCAATGGGACTTACCCTCCTGCTCCTCTCCCTGTGCCCTTCCTGTGCTCTCCAAACTCTATTCTGAGGTTCTCCCAACCTCCCACACCAGATTTTTTGGGAGAGGAAGCAGGACAGTGCATGGGGAGAGGAGCTGGAGAGCAAGTCCTGTTGTGCTGGCAGAAGTCCTTGTACTAATGAAATGACATTGGTGGATACAAACCCTTATAATTTAAATAAATTTGTGATGGCAGAGAGGCCCTGCTCATGGTCCCATTGGTAGGAATATCATGAAGAACAGAGGCCCAAGACATGAGATTCTTAGCCGTAGGATCCCAGCTCTAGAATCTGCTGCCCCAATCCTTAACCTCTCTGTGTTCATTAGAAGGTACAATTGATCTCAATGGATCCAGAATGGTACACATGATGCAGGCTCTTCCATGTGATGCTGGATGTGCAGGATTGTCATGGCATGTGAGATCCTCAGTGTGAAGAGTTTCATTCACATATTCTGCTGGGCATGCAGAAGCTGGAGCTGCAGGCACCGGTAGGCTTAATGCCATTGGAGAAAGGGTCTGAAGATCAGAATAGGGCTCATGCAGGGAGTACCACACAAACACCACCACCGTACTTTTTTAAAAAACAAAATTACTGACCTCCACACTTTGTCAGTTATTCTTTTGTCCTTGTCGTGCTTCACTTAAGTTGATCTCAACTTCAGGAGAGCCTGTTCCACTTCACATTCAGCAAATGATTATGGAGTGTGAAAATCAGGTCCACTGTACGTCAGTTCTTTTGCTTCTCATCCGAATGACATCTTTTCCAAAGAAACTAGAATCCCCTTGTGAATCAGATTGAGTGTACCTAAATAAAACCTGAGCCATGTCAGAAAACCCATAGAATTCTGTCTTAAATCTTGCTTTTTGACAGACAGTGGATTAAACAGAAAATGAGTTACATCTCCCAGAACCATATAAATGAATGTCCCATGCTGCAAAGCAGCATGACAAATAGTTTCTGATATAGTAGAATAAAAAAATAAAGCAGGTCTGAGAGCTTTGTAGGCACTGGGGTCTGTATCTGCCATGAAATCCATCCCTCACTCCATTGGAAAATAGAATTGAAAATGCATGCACTTTCAATGGCATAATTCTCACGAGAGCTTGCAACAGTCCCAGTTCAGGACATTTCATTATGGCAAGGAACCCAAGAGTCATTGGGTTGACCACTTCTGAAGCATCCTGAGAGTTTTTAGGAGACCCCATTCCCTCACAAGCTACAATTCCTAGAGTTCCTTGTGAAAATGTGTTAATTGTTAAAGCAATTTAAAACATATTCTTTCTCCATCCCATCATGTTATTGCCAGTGGAAGAACGGATAGTGGTAATTTTGTAAACACAGAAAATGCCACGGATTGAAGGTGGGACCTCCTGCAAGCAAAGCAGATGCTCTACCACTGAATTATAGCCCTTCCCCACTTTCTAACTGACAAAACCATGTATAAATAAATTCTTTATATGGTGTTACAGTTATCTGAAGAAGTATGCATGCACATACCTATGACAAACTTAGTTGGTCTCTAAGGTGCTATTGGAAGGAATTTTGTTGTTGTTGTTTCTTTATATGGTGGTAAGGAATAATGCAAGAAGGCATTGTTTTCCATTCCACCTTGTAGTTGCATGTAGTTGTTGTGATGGCAATTTTGAGCCACCAGAAGCCTTGCAAAACATGATTGCGCAGCAAGGCTTGGAGAAACCCCAGCAGTGGTGGGTCTGAATGGAGCCACATTATGCCTGCTTCTTCAAAAATGAGAGACCCTCTTCTAATCGTTTAATAACTTCACATTTTATCTGGGGGCAAGCAAGTCTTGGATGTTCTGGTTCATAGTAGTACTAACAGCTGAGACCTGATATTAGAGTGCCTAAACTTTTTTTTAAATAAAGTCTTGGTGCAGAACTGTGACAAAAAAATTCATTACTTCTTCCAAACACTGGAAATCTTTCTTTCACTGATTTGCTGTCATTGTACCCCTCCTAATCTTATTTGACAGGTGCTAGCAAAATCAAGTAGCAGGCAGGGACTACAGGGTGAGAAAGTTTTCACTTTGGGAGAGATCTATCACACACAAAAATATTCTCAACTTCTCAGCAGTGTGACATTTCACACCCCTGTCTCCTGCTGTTCCAGTGGTTTCCCTTGTGCATTATGGATCCAATCATGTACTCTGCTGGCCGCATCAGCCTCTACTGATGCATGTCTCTGACACACACACACACACACACACACACACACACACACACACACACACACACAGCTTATACCACTGCCTCCAGCAATGTTGGACTAGAAATTCAGAGCTCAGATTAGCAATCTGCTAAGCATCTTCTGGGACATACTGACACTAAATTAGAACTTTCTGAAATGCATTCCACACTTAGCAAGACTAGAGTCCTATCTGCACTCTACATTTAAAGGAGTAACATACCACTTTAAACAGGCATAGCTTCCCCAAAAGAATCATAGGGACTGCAGTTTATTAAGGTAGTTGAGAAAAATAGGAGCAAGAGTGGAAACTCCTTCCTTGTTTTTAATTTGCTTTGAAAGGCTGATTACCAATTGAACAAAAAACTACTGTACTTACACTGAAAGGTCTGCTCCCGCTTTTTGTTCAGGCCAGGCAGACAGATTACACAGAGAAATTCCCCTTGTCTGCTTTGCACCCGGCCTTTAAAGCCAGGTGAGGGCCATGGTGTAGCCCATTGGTGTCACTGCCACAGGATGTGACCCAACTGCCCTATGTTCTTATTTTTGCTTAGGGCATTTGTTAGTTCCTTGTTTACAGAGCTTTGAAATAATATCACCCACATCCATAACTTGCCTTAGGAATGTGGAATTGCTGCCTTCCCTGGATCGGGAAATACACTGCTCTGCCTACAAAGGCTTTATTCCCAACCCACTAATCCCCAAAATGCTATATACTGATCCCAAATTATGGCATACCACTAAATAATAAGCAACAATGTGGAGACAGTACCTTGATGCATCATATATTCCTACATGGAAAACATTTCTGTTCTACAGGCTTGGCTCTAGGGTTTGGTAGCCATAGGCAAAACTGAAATTCAGATTCAACACTATAAATCCTTTCTCAGTTTCTGGCTGCTCCTAATATCAAGCTGCCCAAAGCAACTACCTGCTTTGCTTTGATGCTATAGAGTTGTGAATTTCCACATCAGACTGTCTGGTCTAAGGAACAAATAAGTGAAAATATCCATTCCATTATCTTTAATCCCAGAGCCTCGCTTTTTTTTAAAAACCTTCTTCCTCCACAAAACAGTGAGAAAGATTTGGGAGCTTCCAGTTTTTAAATGACAAATTATGATGCTATTGTCATATTAAAGGTGGACAAAGAACACCAGATGTGTTGGACCCCTACAAGCATAGAAACATACTATTATGAGTTGGGGGCAGACCCCCCCCAATAACATCTACATTCAGTGAAGGGTTAGAATTTGAGCAAATTCATGATTTCATGAACTCATCAAGAGGGGAATTAATAATGGCTAGCTTTCACATCCCCTGCCTGGCAATGGCTAGCTGGGGATGGGTCTTGAAGAAATAAAGTCTGATAATGGCCTGGTTTGTTTGATAATGGTAAGCCATCAGCAAAACACCAGACTCTTTGCCCAATAGCTTTTGGGGTACGATTACCGTTGGCCTGGTGTAAGCAGCTGGGAAGGGGGGGTGCAATGGACTTGAGAAACAGAGGTTGTCAGGGTGAGTGGAGGGGGTACTGAAAGCAGAAGGGAAGGGGTTGTTTTCTGCAAGTGCTGCTGGGAAGGAGAAGGGTGAAGTGGGCAAAACTCCATATGAGGACTGAAGGACAAGAGGATGATACTTAGGATGCCTCTAAATCCAATCCTGTAAATGCTGTGGGCTCTCTTTCCATCAAAACCCAGGTTGTAAATATGTGTAAAATAAACCATATTTCTTAAAGAAAGTAGTCTCCACTGTGCTTCTTTCCAAAGGAACACAAGCCCTGGTTGAATGCCAAGACCCCTAGAATCTTGCTATTGCTCGGCCGAGATTTGGCTGGGATGTATCAATGCACAACAGGTGCAAGGCAAAGCATGTAATTGGAAGCAGTGGGTTGGAATATGATCTTAATGAGACAGAAGGAAAAGTTCTGCTCTTAGATATGAAAAATACATGGTAGGCAGCAGGTGATTAGCACTTAAAAGCTTCAGCCTTATATCTAGTTACCTGAGAGTGAAGTCTATTGAAAAGTTTTGATCTCCTTGCTTCAAAAAGGATGAGCTGGGGGGTGGGTGGGTTCAGAAAAGGGCAAGCCAAAGGATCATGGGCTTAGAACAAGCCCACCATGAGGAAAGATGATAAAGGTGAATAAAATTATTCATGACGCAGAAAAAGTGGATGAGGAAATGTTTCTTCTCTCATAGAACTCATGGCCATCCAATGAAGTTGAATGTTGGAAGATCCAGAATAGACAAAAGAGAGTCCTTAAGTCTAAACAATTGAAGTCACTCCCACAAGATGTAGCGACGACCACAAGCTTAGATGGCTTTAAAACAGGAGCAGACAATTTCATGGATAACACTATCAATGTCCACCAGTCAGGATCGCTAGATTCTACTTCAACTGCAGTATGCCTCCGAATACCATTTGCTAAGATTCACAAGTGTGTAGAGTGCTTTATGTTCAGTTTCTGTTGGTGGGCCTTTCCATAGGCACAGTGAAAATAGAATACTGGGCCAAGGCGGGCTCCCCAAAGTTATCCAGGGCTGTCAGGGGAAAGGGCATCAGGCAAGCAGGAAGGGCAGGCAGCCATTGAGAAAAGCAACGTGAGGCTGTTTGCAAAAGGTCTTTCAAACAGCTCTGCACAATGCTTTGAACATACAGAGCAGGTCTGAACCCTCAGCTCACCAGCTGCTTATGAAAGAGTTCACCCTGCTGGCTGCAATGGACTGCTTTGCCAGCATGTTCCCTGCAGAGAATGTGCTGGGGAAACAGAGCCAGCAGCAGGATTGAACCCACAGCTCTGCAATGCGTTTGAGAAGGGGCAAAGGGGATGTGGCATTTCCTTCCCTTACCCAGGGGCAGAGAAAAGGAGGTGCGGTAGATGCGGGCTACCCTGCGTGTCACCACTGAGGGGTGTGTGTGTGTGTGTAACAAAATTCCAGGTGGCACTCACCACGGGGCCTGCAGTGCGCCCGAGCCATGCATCTCTCCTGGGAGTGGCACGGTGGCTTGAGCGCCCACAGGCTCCACGCTGCCCCAAACGGTCCGCCTGCCGCCTCCCCCTCAGCTGTAGGGTGGCTGAGTGGGAGGAGGCACACAAACTCCTTGGAGGCCCCGTGGAGCATTCTGCCCCAGCTCACTCTGCCCTGTGGATGGCTGGCCCCACCCCCGTGGGCAGCTAGCCTCAACCCTGGGCGCAGGGCACACGTACCACCCCAGGCGCCCAATCGGCTTGCTCCGCTGCTGCTCTTACCCTCTCCTGATTTATATTTATTTGGGTTTTTTAAAAACAACAACAACTAATGAAGTATTAGCCTAGTCCCTGAATTTATTCAGGCTGGGATCCAGGTTGGGTGAGGTGTTCTGTCAATTTTGGTTCTCTTAATTTTTAATTTTTCCAGTCTTAAATTCAGTTCTCTACATTTCTGCAGCAATCTGCATTTTTTAAACAGAAAGAAACCCCATAATATGATGCAGCTTTGTGTTACAGTCACTAACAGATGCATTCTTAAGCACTTTACCCTAATGTAATGCATTTTTGTACCCATTACATGGCTGGTGAACTGCATTGCAAAATTCAGGGAAGTGGCAAGTACAGTACAGCTGTGTTTTGGTTCACATAATACTTCAGGAAGTATGGATTTGATGGGTTTGCCTTTAAATCCAAAGTGAATCAAATTTCTTATCATTCCTAGTCATGAGCATCAGTTTGTGCCAGGATCATGGGATCTATAGTTTTATTTAGGCAGATAAAATTGCAAATACTACCATCTTTTGTGTGAAGCAATGCTCATGCACATCATATTATGCTCTAGATTTAGACTGGTAGGGTTTCTGGAACATTTGTTTAGTAAGCCCTCCCTCCCCTGCTACAAAGATTTTGGGGGAGCAGAGGGATAATTGGGAGCCCACCCAGGGCATAGAAATAACAAAGTTTTCATTTCTGCTCACTAATATGGTAGGGGGAAAACCCTTAGCCTGGAGGAGCGCATTCCTCTCAGTTTGATGTTGAAAGATCTGATTAATTTCTAGCTCTTTCAGTGGTTTTATTCCAGTCATGGAGGCCAGATTCCCCAAGTTCATAACATTTTAAAGCTTCATATACTTCTTAGTTAAGTTCCCCTCTTTAAGAATTAGACCATTAGTTTAAGCTAACATTATCTTGCCTTTCTTAATTCATTGCCACTTTTATTCAGCTTTGGCGATGGGCTTTGCATGTTACTTTAGTCTAGGCTTTTAGAGATTCTTACGCTATTAAATCCGCTGTAATAGCAAGAATATTAGAAGAAGCAAAGTTTATGTGCTGGTAATTGTCTATTGCTTCTTCTTTTTTTAAGGGAGAAGGCAAACCCAAATCTGTGCTTTAATTGTGAACTTAATTCCTTCAATACTTTCACATCATTTGCAGCTGAAAAGGACCTCAGATACTGGCACTATCTGCATTAAACATTTAAAGCAATATTATATGACTTTAACAATCATGATTTCCCCCAAAGAATTATGGGAACTGTTGTTTGTTAAGAGTTGTTAGGAGACCTCTATTCCTCTCACAGAGAGATAATTCCTAGAGTGGTTTAACAATCAGTTCCTCTTCCCAGGGGACTCTGGGAAATGTAGCTCTGAGCAGAGGGGGCAATCTGGGGTTGGTATGTTTGTCTGGGATGCTCCACAAGCAGCTTACCTTGGACTGTCTTATGGTGGCTCTGGATTTGTTTTCAGTTAATTACAATTGGCATTTAGTGAGGGCAGGTAAGTGGCTTGCACCAATGGTGGGTATCCTATTGCTGACCAGCTGGGGAGGCTGCTTGGTCTGGGGCTCCAGTGACCTAATGGGTACCACATGCTGAATGCTCAACAGCAGGGTGGGGGACAGTGCTCAGTACATGCACATCCAATGCTCCCTTTTAAGGGAAGGTGGAAATATTTTCCTTCCATCATACTGTTTAGGGCAGGGTAGGCAACCTAAGGCCCATGGGCCGGATGCGGCCCAATCGCCTTCTCAATCCGGCCGCAGACGGTCCGTGATTCAGTGTGTTTTTATATGAGTAGAATGTATGCTTTTATTAAAAATGCATCTCAGGGTTATTTGTGGGGCATAGGAATTCATTCATCGCCCCCCCTAAAAAATAGTCCAGCCCACCACATGGTCTAAGGGACGGTGGACCGGCCCATGGCTGAAAAAGGTTGCTGACCCCTGGTTTAGGGTGATGGAGCACACTTGGGATAGTTTTTGCCCTTAGCAGGGGGAAGGAGGTCTTCCTCCATTATCTCCACAGGTTCTGCACAGATATTCAAGTTCTTATGAATATTTATAACCATCATTGGTCTCACAGATCTTCATTCCAGGTGTGGAGGCAGAACACTTTTAATCATGAACAGCAATGGTGAAAGAAATGGAGACAATTATTTATGCTTGTGTAGTTGTTTGACATTTTGTTTCCCCCAATAGACTAAAAGACGGTGGAGTTCATTTCACAGATGATGAACTGTATAGTCTCAGACTATTAAAGAAAGGCTATTTCCGTTGCACCCAGCAGCAAAAAATAATAGTTTTTTAAAAAATACTTTGCTTAAAAAACTCATGGATCCTGCATTATTAGCACCAAAATGCACACCTGGGGTTGGTGAAAAGCATAATTCTAATATACAACAGAAGTGATCATTTAGTTGTGAAGGCAGAAAATGCAAGATGGAAACTACACTTGAAAAGAAATGGCTTGTCCTACTATTTCAAGATATGTATCTAATATATCTAAGATATGTCAGAATTTTGGATTTGAAAAGCTATTTAGTCCAGTTGCTGGAGCCTTCGACTTAGCTTTGGGAAAAACATAGATTTCAGATTCAGTCCCTTGTCAGTCATAAAGAGAATGAGCAATAATAAATAAAAGAATGAATATCCACCTCAGACTCTGTTCCTTGTTTACAATGGGGATAGCTCTTACAGGACTCTTCTTGGTTCAAAAAGTACAATATGCATTCTCTCTCTCTCTCTCTCTCTCTCTGTAGTATAGCTGATGTAGCACTAAGTCACTTAGCTTTATTGTTGTTCCTTCAGGGAAAATGTTTTGTGCCAGAGCAATGGTGTTGCACAAGAGACTGCATAAGCCCACGGTATATGAAGCTGAGGCGTGATGTTGTGCAAAGCCACAAATTGTGCTTGCTTTCAACTTCCTCTCCATGCACACACACTTTTCCTTTGTCTTTCAGACCCAAATCCAGATGGGGAAGTTGGAGTGCCTGGGACAAGGAAAGATGTCCCATATTTTGCCAGTTATTTATTGCCTGAGTGTTACTGTATTGCTAGAGGCATCTTTCTGTGAGTTGCATTATGCTTGTTTGTTGCCTACACCAGTAGCTGTCAAGATGGATTAAAGTGTGGGTGTGGACCCTTTTCACTCCAAATGTCAATTTCAACCACCAGACCAATTTCAACATGCACCTCAGTTGTGATTTTAAATGGTCTCAAAAGTAATTAAAAAAAAGTAGGATTTGTTGATCTTATGATCTAAGGACTGACCCTAAGGGCTATGGCGTGGACTGAAGTTCCTCTACACTAAGTCACTTACCTCTACCTGGGTCTTCCAAAGCTTCTTGGTTTCCTGGCAGAGAACGTGGCTTTATTAGAAAATCAGAGGTTAATCCCTGGTTCCCTCTGTTTTCCTAGAGAGAATGTGACAGTTTTGGCTATCATTAATTGCGGACTGTCGACTGGAGATGTCTAGTCCTGCATCTTCCTCCCCCGGAAGTGGGGAGAATTTGCACCCAATTCACATCCACTTTAGGCCCAAACCTAAAGTTCTGTTATGCTCTTGAATTTCTCTGGCTCTATATATTCATATATTCATATATACATACATATATATATATATATATATATATATATATATATATATATACACATATATATACATATACATATATATATACATATATATATACATATATATATACATATATACATACATATATATATATATATATATATATATATATATATATATATATATTCCTTAGGGGAGGGAAATAACAAAGATGTTTATAAGAAAGTGAGAAAATATATATACACAAAAATGAAGTATAATATAATACAATACCATACTCTTATATAAATTGATATCGTGTCTTATCCCAATACATAAGTAGATGTTAATAGCGTACTACATTCTGTATAAACTCATTCCAAATGTTGTCAAATTTATCCGAACAAAGTCTACATCTGTAAGTTGTAAGTGTTATCATATTGTTGGTCCATTGATTAAAGGGTATCATATATTTATTCTCCCAATTCATCAGTATCAGTCTCTTGGCCAGCATTAAGGCATGTAGAATCCTTCTTCATTGTCCCTTGTTAATTTCCATACAGTAGGTATATAGTTCAAAAGAATATTCTCCGCTGAAATATTAAAATTTCTGCACAGTCATAGTTATACAGTCCAGCACATTGTCCCCAAACTTGGCAAGTATAGAACACTCTACAAACATATGTTTCAGGCAGGCATCGTCCTTACAACTGCCTCTGCCTCCGTTGCCAGAGGCAGTATTCCCCAGCATGCTAGTTGCTGGAAATCACAAGTGGGAGAGTGCTGTCTCACTCAAGCCCTGCTTTCAGACTGCACATATTAGCCACTATTAGCCACTGTGAGAATAGGATGCTAGACTAGATGAACCATTGGCCAGAACTCTCAGGCTTTTCTTAAGCTCCTAAGTTATTAAGTAACAAGTCTCTTTCCTTTCCTTGAGTGCAACACCAGGTGCATCTCTCCATAGTTTTACGTGCTACCTGAAATATTAGTATAGCAGAATCCCAGGTGATAGGGCCCCTGGGAATTGAATTTCTCAAGATCCCTAAACTGCAATGACCACAGTCAGATATGTGAGGATGGGAACAAATTAGAGGTTGACAATGGGGTTGTCCTGCTCACCTCGGATTGGATTGTTACAAGTTGCCAAGGACAGAAGGGGTTGGTTTCCTTTCAAGTTTGGAACTTGAGACCAAAACTGCATAAAAACTGTTTTCTGTCTTGGCCCATATCCCTCCAAATTCAAACTGTCAATCAATGCCAGTTTGCAATTTGCCGCATTCATCAAAATCACATGTGTTATTCATATGCAAGAATATGCTTGATATTGGCTTAATATTGGCTTCCTTATCAAGACAAATGTTTGGTGTCCTGACAGATAACAGTGTTCAACAAGGTCACTAAGGAGCACCCCTGCATTCCTTTCAGATGCATGGCACCCTTACAGTTCTCCAAATATTTATTTATTTATAAAAGTATTAATATACCGCTTAATCACAAAATGTATCTAAGCAGTTTACAGCATTGAAAAGATATAAACCATACAATAAAAACAAGAAAACATTTAAGAACAGTTTTGAACACCAAAGAAAATATTAGGCCAAAGGAAAATGTTTGTATTTCCACAAGCTTCTGTACCCAAATTCATATGCATTATCTCAAGAAAGTGGGTGAAAATTATTTCTTCCAGGCTGTGCCTTCAAGCTGGGCAGTAACATTAGAGGGTGGTCACATGGGTGGTTCTGTGCTTAGACATTAGCCAGCTGGCTTTGATGTTTATCACCAAGGAGAAGTTGTCAGAAGGTTACCAAATCTCTCTCTCTCTCTCTCTCTAGTTACTGAGCTTGCATTTCATGAAGTCTCATTTGAATGCTGTTAACAAGCATCACAGATATTCCTAACACTGAATTATTTAGCACATGCACACCTTGGCTTGCTGAGTGGAGACCTTGCAGGTAAAAAAATAATAATGTTTACTTTGGGAGGCTGTAGTTGCAATTTGCAGAATGATCTCAGGATAAAAGAGACCCACTTCAATGGAAATTAGTTGAAATTTTATTACTATGTTTGTAGCCACTTTCAATCAACATTCACTCATAATATTTTCAGCATGGCACATCCAGTTGTTTCCTAGACTCTACTCTGATAACATACATCATTAAAAAATAATAATCTCAAATTTATAATGCATTAATTGCTGTCCGTCCAATATTGTCTCCGTTTGACATCTACCTAGAGCATGCTGCACTAATTCAGAAGTAGACAATTTATTTATTTATACATACATACATTTTTAAACAGGTTGAAGGAAGGGAGATTGTTGGGTTTTCTTGGCTTACTCTCTTCTGTCAGTTGGCACCTTTTATTATCTGCTCAACTGATTATTTCCTGCTTTAATAGGTCACTACTAGTAAGGATGGGGAAAAATTAATTTAGTTTGCATTTAAAGGTACACTAACCTGTTTTTGGTTCGCGGGTGGCGCTGTGGGTTAACCACAGAGCCTAGGACTTGCTGATCAGAAGGTCAGCGGTTCGAATCCCCGTGACAGGGTGAGCTCCCGTTGTTCGGTCCCAGCTCCTGCCAACCTAGCAGTTCTAAAGCATGCCAAAGTGCAAGTAGATAAATAGGTACTGCTCCAGTGGGAAGGTAAACGATGTTTCTGTGCGCTGCTCTAGTTCACCAGAAGTGGCTTCGTCATGCTAACCACATGACCTGGAAGCTGGCCAATAGAGGAAGATGAGTGCCGCAACCCCAGAGTCGGTCACCACTGGACCTAATGGTCAGGGGTCCCTTTACCTTTACCTTTAACCTGTTTTGCAGTTTCTTAAGCAATAAGTGAACTGAAACGTAGCCATTTTTTTTAAATTCACACTTCTTCAATTGTGTTGAATTGCAGTTGTGTCGGGAAGCCGAAGTCCACACTAAAATGCTAGTGAATTTTCCTGAGGATTTTTTTATATATATAAAAAAGTAAACTGATGTGGGAATCTGGAGAACTGAACTTAAAGTTGGAAAAATGAGAAACTGAAATTGATCTTTTCAGAGACTTCGGTGGCTAACGAGCATCATGTTCCCATGAAGAAATCTTCCAGAGACTGCATGACAGAGGAGCGTGTGACAAAATCCATTAGTGAGTGGGAGCAGGGGCGTAGCCAGGATCAAAACTAGGGGGGGGGAGCCATGGCCGTTCAGGGGCAGGGCCAAGGCACGGGAGGGGCCACAAAGTGGGAACATGGGCGGAGCTACAGGGCCAGCGGGCCCGACGACATCGTGGCGGCGGCCACCTTGTGCTTCTGGGGCTGGCAGTGTCGGCGGCTACCCTGTTTGGCTGCTCTTGCTAAAGCAAAGCCCTTTCCACTTCAGTTTTTGGAGGGGAAAAGTGCTGGTTATGGTCTGTAAAATACATTAATTTTTTGCTTCTAGGGGGGCAGCTGCCCCCCCTGCCCCCCTGTCTACGCCCATGGGTGGGAGCAAAGCAACATTCAATAATAATAACAATGATATTTTTACCCTGCCTATCTGACTAGGTTGCTGCAGCCACTCTGGGCAGTTTCCAACAAATTAAAAAACATTAAAGGTAAAGGTAAAGGGACCCCTGACCATTAGGTCCAGTCGTGACCGACTCTGGGGTTGTGGCGCTCATCTCGCATTATTGGCTGAGGGAGCTGGCATACAGCTTCCAGGTCATGTGGCCAGCATGACAAAGCCCCTTCTGGCGAACCAGAGCAGCACATGGAAACGCCGTTTACCTTCCTGCTGTAGCGGTACCTATTTATCTACTTGCACTTTGACGTGCTTTCAAACTGCTAGGTTGGCAGGAATTAAAAAAACATTAAAAAAACATTAAATGTTTTAAAACTTCCCTTTCCAGGTGTCTTCTAAAGCTTGTATCTCCTTGACATCTGACAGGAGGGCATTCCACAGTGCAGGCGGAACTACTGACTTGAATAGGAGTACGTTGGGTACCACTTGCTATTTCCTAGCTCTCAGACTGGGCAAAGAAAATTGGCTGATGTCTTCAATTTTTCCATGGGGAATTTTGAGTAATTAATAACTTCATCTAAGGGCTTATTCACAGTTAGCTTTTGCCCCGCTCTTTCCAGGCAGAAGGGCATGCTTTAAATATCTGTATCTGAGCATGCTTTCTCCCTGTCCCCTGCAAAAAAACCTGTTCTCTAAAGCTGAATTGGAGAAAACATCTACAGTATTTAGGTTTTCTGCAGATTGATGTTTGATCTGATTGAGCAGGTTTAAAGAGCAGGTTTTCATGGTGGAAGTTCTGGAGCAAAAGGAAGGGTCTCAGACATGAAGCTTGAAATTGCAGAACATGCCTAGAGGGAGCAGAGGAAAAGTAAGTGTGGGGAAGCCCTAAGCTAAGGTTTGGGTACCTTGATAATCACTCAAGTCAACAAGTATATACAGGCAACAACCAATTAATATGTGTCCAATGGATGCATGCATGCACACATGCAACTTGGAGGTGCCCAGAAAAGGGGTGGAATGAGGGTGGGGCAGAGTGGGAGTATAATAGGGGCACAACAGGTGGAGTGGGGTTATACACATAACCCCTGCAAAAAACAGTCATTGTATGTACTGCAGACCAGATTTATGCTAAACAAATTTGGGGTTCATAATTAGCCCATTTCTTATGCCCTCCATTGCCATTTTGGGGCTTGCAGGCAATTTGTGTTTTGCCCCAAAGATCTAGCCTGAAATTATTTATAGCTTGGTGGGGAGAGGGGATCCATGAGTGGACCTCTCTCGCTCTATAGCTTTAAGTTGAGATGCACAATTGTACAGACCATGAAATCCTGACATGATAAGTTGGATCCTCCTAACAGAGGCTCCATGTTGTGCATGGCCCTGGAACTTTTCCCCAACCAGCTGGCGGCGGGGCTTGCCCCACTGCAGCTGGTGGTGCCATGGTATGCCACTGGCTTTTAGCCAATCGGCAACGTGGCAAGGTGGGGGGTTGGGGGATGTATATATTATTCGGCAGCGCAACGTGGGGATCTCTTCTTGCTTCGTGCTGCCGAACACCTGCCCACCCACCCGTTAATTAGGTCGTACCTGGCCTTGCTTTGGACTTCAGTTGGTCGTCTGTTTTGGAATGGGGGCCAGGTAGGAATTTTTTTCCAATGTGGCAGATTGGCTGTGGCCACTTGGTTTTTGCCTACCTCTTAGCAATCGCCACAACTTGTAAGGTTTGGCGGTTAGGCATTGGTTTAGGGGAATGTTGGGAGGGGAGGTCTGGCCATCACCTGCCCCTCCAATTAATAGGGCATTCCGTTAAAGGAATCCGGAGGTCTGGATCTTGTCTGAAGCCCGGGAGGGGTTAGGACTATGCCAGGACCCCCGGGAACCCCAGGTGTGAGCATCAGTCAATACGCATTGATGGAGCTCCCCCTGCTGGTTGTATACCCTTCCAGGCTTTCTGCAGGGTGGGCAGAAGCCAGTTATAGTTTGATATAGTTTGCCTAAGCCAATACCAGTCACACCTGTGTATACAATAAAGTTGTGGCCAAAATTTTGCCCATTAACCATTTAAACTAAATTCTGTCTCCACTGTGACTTTATTTCCATAGGGAATGGGTTTTGGGGCTCGGAGCACAACTGGTTGATCCCCACTAGAAATGCTTGAGGAATTTGATCCTTATAAGTCCTATGCAAACTGCCTTATCCACACTTCCTAGATGAATGTGTAGACAGTAGCGTCTTGAGCTCACTGGGCGCCCTGGTGCAGGGATCCCTCGGGCGCCCCCCCACTCTTTTTTTTTAAAAAAAACACCGGGGACCAGCCAGCCATCGCCTCTACGCTGCGTTTCATTGGTAGAGCTGCTGCCATGTGGCGTCACTTCTACCAATGAAACACAGCGCCGGGGGGAGGGATGACCCCAGCACTGCAGAGAAGAACAGGGTCCTAGTGCCCCTGCTCAGCTCGTTTACCTTTCTCCCCCGAGCGGCGCAGCTGGCGGGCGTCCAGGAGGAGGGAATGGGAGGCCGCCGCGCAGCTCCCCCACTTGCTGGGGTGCCCCTCCGCGCCCCGCGCCACTAGGACCAATGGGCGAGCCACCCCTGTGTGTAGATCAGAACTTATTTATCTACTAGATTTCATGTTTCCTAAATGTTTCCAATGCAATTCTCTCTCTCTCTCTCTCTCTCTCTCTCTCTATCAAAATATATCGGAAAGATGGATCAGAATCTCATTTAACATACGTATTGACAGGGGCATAGGTTTAGACATACATAATTTAAGAGCTATACAGAGCAGACCACATAGATTTGATCAGAAATTGATTAATTTTTCCTTCTCTCTTTGTCCTTGCAGAGCAAATTGCCACTGAGGAGGCCTTTCTTGTCTGAGAGCAAATAGGACTAAAGAAGGAGTAACAGTGGATTCTACTGTCCAATAGCATCTGCAAAATGTGGTGTAAGGAGACGGTTGGCATTAGGAAAGCTTATTTGTCAGAGGGTGTGACTAACATAATAATTTGTGAGGCCTGTTCACAGCTTGCTGGCTATTACTTGAAGTCACAAATCACAATAACTGTTCAGTTGAAATTGCAAAAGAGAAACCAGAAATGCTTCTAAAGCCAATGAGCCATTAAATAGTTGACAGTAATCTGCTTGGGAGTCTAGAATTGTTAATTAGACCCAAAATACAAATGGTGAGTGTCCATGCCATAGGCTCCCAAGGGCCAGTTTCAGCATGAATACGAATCAGTGTAGTCCGTTGATTTCAATTGAGTTTGTGCAAAAAGTACACCATCGGCATGAACCACTGCACAGAATTCCTGGGTTGTACTGTGAGGCTGCTTCAAATGCCTGCTGTGAGGCTTGGAATTTCCGGCCGATCTGCTTCCTCATCAGTAAAGCAAGTGTAACGGCATGTATCTATATGCCTTGCGGAGGTTTAACAAAGCTTCATTAATTAATGTTTGCAAAGTACTTTAATATGCTTGGATGAAAAACATCAGCAGTGCAAGAGTACTGTGATTAATAACACCCCAGAGAAGACTCTGTCAGGGAATCACCAGTGAGGATATGACTCCATCATTCAGGTTAATTTCCTGCTTTTATCCTGTCATGATGTGTGGAAGAGCTGGTTCTGGCAATGAGAAGCCCCTGGGGTATATTTATGCCCATGACTTCTTGCTTAATTCACTAGCAGTTTCATGGATGGTGACTGGCTGAAAGAGAACGGCAGTTCTAGGGTGCTTCCCGATTATCTGTTTATTGAGCATTCATGCCAATTTGTTTGGAGGCAGATTAAACAAAGATGGCTATTAATGAGCTCTCATTCTGATTTGTTTATGGGGAGGGTAGAGGATATTGCAAAAAAGTGCATGCTATTCCACACTTCCCAGTGCATTTTCCTGTCACTTTCTTCATTGCAAAAAGCCTAGTTTTGCGGGGGAATGGGTTAGTTATGCCAGGCCTCCCAATCAACTATAGTTCTGTAACCTAAATTTCTTGTTTGTTGACTGAATCCCATCTGGAAATAGTGGAAGTCTGCAATTACCCTTAGTTCATTTTGAAAGATTCAACGTTATCTTTTGGTAATGTAAATTGAAGGAGGAATTTGAAAATACAGCCATTAGAACAACCTTCACCAGTCTGATGCCCTCCAGCACTTTGTGCCACATTATAACAGATTTTGTACACTGAATGTGTACTACAGTGCCAAACAGGAAGGAAGTGGAAAGTTGTTAAGAGAAGAAAATCCAGAATGGATGTGCTCATCGCCATCTGCTGGCCAGAAGAACATCTGAACAAGCTCATTCCATGGGTCTGCTTGGGAAGACCTCAGAGGAAAAAGCAAAGCTCTATTGTATATACTTCAGTTGCTGTCACTTGTGCCCAAACAGAATACTTTTCAGAAAACTGGTGCTGAGAGAGCAAAGTGTTTCTAGTCTATATGGCTAAACCAAGATGCCCCCATATTCTGCATATCTTTGTGGCTATTCCCACCCCCTAAAATGTATCAAAGCAACACTAAGCCATGAGGTGGTAGTGTGGTGAGGGCATAATTTTTACCAGAATGTAGCTTGCTCAGCATGGCATGACATTGTAATCTTATTCTGGGGCATTTGGCAGAAGGGCACCTGCATATAGCAGAGAAGTTACAGAAGGCCTGCTTAGTGTTGCCCCACCACCACCCATAAAAGTCACCCTCTGCTCCCTCAAAGCTAAAATAGCAGGGCAATTTGAGAAGCCAGTTTCATCCCTTCTCCCCCCTTGCAGACACATCCCTCCAGATTTGAGGTGAATTTTCAGATTGTCAGAAAGTTCTCCCCATCTCGGCCACCTATATCTCAATTTGTATCATTCCCTTTATTTCTGATAGCCAAGCATGAGTATCGATGCTTACTAGGGATGGGGAAGTAATTTGATTCGTTTTACATTGAAAGGCAAATCTTCCTAATCTGAATTTTCTGACAGGAGAAATGTGTGAATCAAAACAGTGTGATCCTTCAAAACCTCCACTTTTCTGAATTTTGCAATGCAGTTCTCCAGCCAAGTCATGTGTACAAAAATGCATAGGTACTGTGAATAAAAATGCACATACTAGTGAAAAATAGTATACAAAAAGCATTATATTTGGAAAAATATAATTATAAAGGGGAAATGTGTTTGCAAAAATGTGTTTATTAGAGAGATTTATGCTAAAATCACAAACCAATTAGGAGAACTGAACTCAGAATTGTGAAAATGAGAAACAGAGAGCACAGGTGCCCCAGCTCTCTCTCTCACCCACACCCACACCCCTATGGTTGTAATTCATGGGCGATCATTTAATTTTATCCTGATTCTAATTTTTAAGCTGTATTTTAATTAATTGTTTGATTGTGTTTTAATGTATTTGATATGTGATGTCTTGGCTGGAGAGGGCGGGGTATAAATAAAAATTTACTTACTTACACACACACAGCTCAGGTAAACTCCAAAGTTTGCAGAACTACTGAAAAATTGATTTAAAAAATCCATAATGCTTAGGGGATTCCCACTTAGGATTTGAAGTTGTGGGAACAAAAACAAGATGAGAATGGAATAGAGCAGACTTCCTCAAACTCAGCCCTTCAGATGTTTTGAGACTACAATTCCCATCATCCCTGACCACTGTACTTGCTAGTTAGGGATCATGGGTGTTGTAGGCCAAAAACATCTGGAAGGCTGAGTTTGAGGACGCCTGGAATAGAGTATCGAATGAGGTGCCTTGAATGGGAGCATGGCTAACCGACTAGAATTCTGAATAGCAGCACCCCACATGCACACGAAAGCTCATACCAAGAATAAACTTAGTTGGTCTCTAAGGTGCTACTGGACAATGTTTTAATTTTTAAAATATATTCCTACTGCATCAGACCAACACGGCTACTATGGAATCTAGAACCATGGAAGGCATCACATTGAGCCACATGAAATAGAAGTGCATCAACCTCACAAGGTATCTGAAGAAGTGTGCATGCCATACAAAAGCTCAAACCGAGAACAAACTTAGTTGGTTTCTAAGGTGCTACTAGACATTAAAAAAAAGATATATTTCTACAACATTTTGTTACAGGTTCATCTTGTGTTGTATTAATTATCCATATTTATATGTGGGAGAGATTGGGAGTGTGGACTATGAAAATTCTGTACCTAACCATGTAGTCTAACATCAGATCAGCTCTAGCAGTTCAGCTCAGCTCAAGCAAATAAAAATAAAAATCTGTGTAACTGAGAATCCCAATATATGGGGTTAAATTGAGCAGGGGAGGATCATATAAGCATCCCTACAAGATGCCCTGAAACAATGCATACAGTTGAGAGAGAGAGAGAGAGAGAGAGAGAGAGAAAGAGAGAGAGAGAGAGAGAGAGAGCCCTCTGCAGACACACCCTGGCTCAGGTCTTAATGTGAGCAGAGCTACTGTAAGCTTCTCTAACCCTTCAATATCAGGCCACTTCCTTCAACAGTGGCTGCTGTTTGCTTTTGAAACATTTCCCTGCTCACCCCTGCCAAGCCAAACATCAGATAATTTAACTGCCAGACACTGTACACAGGAGAAATGCTTGCAGACAAATGGGGGAGGGGGAGACGGGAGAGCACCAAGGAGGAAGGGGGAAAGAAAGAGACAGGGCACCTTAGCACCTCTGTGATGTTTGCCAGGCCGCAGAAATAGTCTATTACTTGGATGTCTGGTCATGTTATTCAGCCAGCGGTGAATGTGTTTGAAGTCCACAGAACAGACAAGAGGAAATGAGTGGGGGGTGGGGAGCTGACATCACCCAACACCAACTGTTATTAAACTGTTAGTCAATGATACAAAAACCTGCAGAAGAGAAAAAGACACCACAGTGGACAGTTGAACGAAATGAACTATGAAGTAAACTACAGGATCACCTAGTGTGGAGAAGCAAACAAGCCCTGACAGCAGGAAAGGATTAGAGAGGAAAATAAACACAGCTCTGTGTGTGTAACCTACACCCAAGGTATTAGGCATCATGCTATTTTTATCATTTTCTCGTATTTGCAAGAGCCGAGAATTGGAGGATGCCAACCCTGAAGAAAGCAAGGTGGGTGCTGGGAAAGATCCCTTGAAAAATCATTTGGCATTTTGCTTCAGCAATAATTCAAGTTCATCTGTGACTGAAATTTCTTCAATTTGGCTCTTGACCAGGCCAAAAAGATTCAGTAACTTGTCTAGGGATGGAAGAGAAATTTGATTCAGTTCACAGATATCCTTTGAAAATCACCACTTCCCCAAATTTTGCAATGCAATCCTACACACACACAGAAACTGGTATAGTGTGTATAAGAATGTATATATTGGGGGGATACAAAATTGCATTATGTATGCTCTGGGACAATTACATTGCTGCTGATGTGATGTCATGGTGGTGATGATGCTTGTACAGGTTTTTTTTTTTAAAAAAATGTTTTCATACTGTTTTTCAAGGCTTCTTGGAAAGGAAAAATAATTA
The DNA here is from genome assembly GCF_963506605.1 of Zootoca vivipara. Lineage (NCBI taxonomy): Eukaryota > Metazoa > Chordata > Lepidosauria > Squamata > Lacertidae > Zootoca > Zootoca vivipara. The sequence goes on along the minus strand of NC_083290.1, from coordinate 40,945,892 downwards.
CTGTAATTATATTTGGAGACGGTGCTATAGTTACCCCCCCCCCCCGCACACTTATCTTTTGACATTTTTTTGCACCCTACATATTTTGGCAACCCCCAGTATACGAATTTCCAATAATGCAAATTTGAAAACATAAGACAAAACTTCCCATCTAATCTAGCATCCTGATCTTACAATGGCCAACCAGGTGACTGTGGGAAGCATGCAAACTGGCCATGAGTTCAACAGCACTCAGCCCATGCGCAACAGGGATTCAGAGACATAATGCCTTTGACAACGGAGGTGGAACACCGAGGTCTAGTCAAGTCGCTCTCTCAGCTATCATCATAACACTGCAATCCTATTCATTTCTACTCAGAAGTAAGCTCCACTGAGTTCAAAGGGGTAATGTCGTCAGGTAAATGGGCAGAGGATTGCAACCCTAGGTACCCAATGTAGTCCCATAAACCTTGAGGAGCAAATAGCTGTATCTGTCAAAAGAGCACTGCTGTTCTTTGCTCCTGCTGAATCTGGCACCCAGATCTAAAACTGGTTCATAGATAGGAAAACTGCCACTTCAGATGAGGAATACATATAATTAACCAGCACAGATCTAATACATCCAACACTGGTTGACTTAATCACAGCAGTTGTCCATTTTTCATGGAAAATCTGTGCCAATTTCATGGTGGCTCTTTGGGGGAAAAAAATCACCATGTTTCATGGCTATTTCATGGTTTAGGGGTGAATGTAGTGAACAATGATTTAATTAACATTCCACAATAAAATTGCTTTTTCTTACTCCGTCTCTAAATGGCTGCCATTTTCTGTTAGTATCAAAAGGATCCAATTACTATAATTTCCTTTAAATCTACTTAGCACATGCGGTGTAGGTAGAAAAGTGACAGAATAATCTTCAGTATATTACTGAGAAGGCAGGAGGTTTGCCACACAGTATGGTTTCCCACCTGTTATCCCAGGGTAAACGGCATTCCCATGCTCTCTGGTTTCCGTCACGGTGTTCCATGTGCCAGAAGTGGCTTAGTCCTGCTGGCCACATGACCCAGAAAGCTGTCTGTGGACAAACACCGACTCTCGGCCTGAAAGCGGAGATGAGCACTGCACCCCATAATCGAATTTGGCTGCACTTAACTGTCCAGGGGTCCTTTACCTTTTGATTCCAGGGTACATTAGTTTTACCCATACAAGCTGTAAACTCTCTTCACAGTCAGGATAGTCTGCAGTTATTTATAGCTGTTTTCTTAACTGGTGCAACAGTAATCTATAGTGGGGACTATGTAAATGCTATGCTTATCAAGGGCAAACATTTTGTACTGGTTGCAGGGCTCAGCATTTGAGCTCCGGTCACCTGAGATTCTAGGAGCCCCCCAAGCTAGAGAGGGCAATCCACAAATCTGGATGCTCCTGCGGTGAGCCATTGGAGCTGCAAGTCAGAGCGTTTGTTGAGTACTGAAGAGTCTCTGAACATCAAAGTAACTCCATCCACCCACACCAGTCATTGGCTTCCCTTGACCATGGAGGGGATTATTATTTGTCATGGTCCGGTCGGCGGGCGGTTGAAGCCCTGGCTGAGGACGTCAGGACCAGAGGCAAGATGGTGGTGTAGAAGCAGGAGCAGGTGCAGGGCAGGCAGTCGCAGGGTCAAGGAGCAAGGCAGAGGCGAAGGTCTGGGAGTCAAGGAGCAAGGTGCCGGCAAGGCAAAGGTCCAAGGGTCGAGGAGCAAGGCAAAGGTCCAAGGGTTGAGGAGCAAGGCGGCAAGGCAGAGGTCCAGGGTCGAGGATCAAGACGTCGGCAAGGCGAGGATCCAAGGAGCAAGGCGTCAGCAAGGCAAGGGTCCAAGGAGCAAGGAGCAAGAGGCCAGACGTAACCAGGCAGGGATAGCGTTGCTGTGGCAAAGAGCTGAAGGGAAATGCTGAGCTTTTATCCCTCCCAGCTCCTGCCACCAGGTGCAGTGAGGTATCAAGTGGCCTCACCTGAGTGGCCACTCCTTGCTTCTCCAGCACAAGCTGAGGCAGGCCCCAGTCCTGCAAAGCACTACAGGCCCCAGAGCCTGACTCCTGCCCATACTCCTGACATTATTATTATTATTATTATTATTATTATTATTATTATTATTATTATTAACTTACTAGCTGGCCAGGCCACACGTTGCTGTGGCTCATCCCTGTGATTTCCCCCACCCTGTCCTGATCCATGACTTATCCCGTCCCCTCCTGCCCCCAACCCACACCCAGGTGAGTCCCCACCTCCATTCGGCCTAGTCTGTAAAGGTGAGCCTCCCTGCGGGATCATGGGGGCGGGATACGTGGGGGGTTATGGAGAGGTCTAGGAGTTTTTTGGAGGGCGGCCTGGTCCCTGGGGGCATCGAGATCGGCAGCAGTGCAATCTGCGGGGTGGGGTGGGGGTTGTGGAGAGGCCTAGCTCAGTGGCGGCATGATCCGCGAGGTGTGGAGAGGCCTAGGTGTGTGTGGGGGTGTCTGGAGTGGGGTGTTCCGTGGACGGAGGGGGACCTTTGCTACGGCAGGGGATCCCTGGGGAGAGGCCTGGTCTCGGCTGCGATCTCCAAGGCGGGCCTGGTTCCCTGAGGAGCGGCGTGGTCTCGGGCGGTTTGTTCTCTGTTGGAGGAGTGGTCTCCGGGGCGTGAGGGATTGTGGGAGTATGTTTGTCCATTGTTAGTTGAATGTCCACTGGAGGGCACAATTTTTTCGACCACAAATCCAGATTTTTACCTGTGTTAGGTGTGTCAGCTGGTCAGTGTAAGTGCATGGTTACCTGCTCTCATGTGACTCTGAGGTTGTGGCCAAATTTCAGGACCTCACCTTCACCATTTATATATATATAGAGAGAGATGGTGAAGTTTTTGAGCAATACTAGAAAGAGCATTTGCTGAAGCTACAAACTGGTTAAAAGCAAAGTCACTCAGAGTTTTAGCTTTCGTAGAAAGCATTAGAAGAAAAGCAAGAACCTCCACAGTTGTAAGGAAAGTGGAACAGATGGGTAAGAGAGATACTAATGCGACTATTTTCTGATTGGCTGCCAATAGCACATTCAGACAATATCTGGCTCAAAATAAGATAATGTGACTTAGTCATATCTGTGTTTACTGATATCATAGTGCCTCATTTCCTGAGCTATATCATTTGAAAAATGAAGTTATATCATTTTTAAAAGATGAAAACAACTTGATGCAAGAGGGTTAAATATCATGGAATTTCATATGTGATGCAAAATAAATGCAGCTAGCTTGACCTGAACACATACCTGGAACATAAAGATATCCCATGAACATAGAAATCTCAGGAAGAAATTACATGTTACATTCAGAGGATCATAGGCCTTTAAGTGCACACTGTGTGTGTGTGTGTGTGTGTGTGTGTGTGTGTTTTAAATCATTTTTACTGCAGTGTCCCTGATATGGACTGGTACCCTAGTGTGTGGGAGAAGAGAGATTTAACCCTTTAATTCAGACTGGGTGTCCTGTGCCTGCAACTTGTATAGGAAAAATACACTCATTTGCTTCAATGGGAATCTCCCCCCCCCCCAATGCAAATTGCTGGTAGAAATCTCCGGATCTGGACTACAGTGGTTAACAAAGGCTTAAAGTCTTCTGATTGGGTCCTCTGTGCTGGAAACTTGTGTAATTCAAGAACAACAACTTTGCTAATGCTTCTTGCCTGCCTGGGTAGGGGACAGAGAGTGGCATGTGAGAATTAGCTTACTGTGCATACAGTAGATATGGCTCAAACTACTCCGTCTATACTACAAACAATACTGAGATGCAGTTTTGCATAGGGTTGTCATACGTCCAGAATCGCCCAGACATTCCCAGAATACTGTATCTGAAAGCAGTGTCCAGGTGGTAATTGGCTAATTTCCGGAAAAATCCAGACATATGGTAACTGAAGTTGACAGTGTCATTTTGGCTGATTTTCCTTTTAAAAAAAAAAGTTTTAGAATGCCCAGTTTCTATGCGATTTTTCAAAAATAAGCTCAACAACTTTGCTCTCCCCTCTCAAAAACTGCCCAAAAAAAGTTCAAGAACTTTTCTGTCCAGATTTTCACTTTTGAAATATGGCAACCCTAGTTTTACGACCACTATAATCCATCATACATTTCCGTTTCTTCACAAAATGTTGGTTCCTCATCAAATGCTATGGAATATTGGATACATTTGTGCCAGGTACTTCCTCAGATTGGATGATGTGACACCTGACTCACAAGCAATAATGTGCTGCATACTGATGAAGGCACAATGTGCTGTCAACATAAAATCTATGACTACTTGCTTGTGGATTTCCTTTTAATGCTGCAACATAAGAAACCATCTTCTGTTGGAGAGCAGCTGCAGAAAAAAGGGTTTAGACTAAAGCACTTACAGTGGGACCTTGACTTACGAGCTATTCAACATCCGACGTTTTTGAGTTACGAGCAGAAAAAGTGGCCGCGTGCTTACGATTTTTCCGACATCTGAACAGAAAACCCATTCACTGCCAGATGCGGTTTCCTCGACTTACGAATTTTTTCATTTCCTATGCATTCATATGGGAAACCGCATTTCCTATGGGAAACTCGACTTACGAAGTTTTCGACCTACGAGTGTGCATTCGGAACGGATTAAATTCGTAAGTCGAGGTCCCACTGTATTCCAGATGGCAGCATGTCTTAAGAAGTTGCATTATTTGTTTCTGCTGGGAGTTGCCACACAGGAAAAAATCATAAGGCGTCAAAAGGCACAGACAACAATTGACCATTTGACCATCTTTCCCCATCACAAAGCATTGCTCTGAAAATGTGCTGCCCTTCAACATATTGGAGGTCAGGGAAGAAAAGCTTTAAGTCCAGAGGTCTTAAAAAGCTGAAGCATATTGTAAAGCAACTGCTTGCCAAAGGTGAGGTGAGACTTTTAAGCATCTCTGAACAGGACAGTACATGATCACATAGCTGAGCCAAGATTCACCTGTTCATTGAAAGGTTTATTAAAGAGGCCACCACAAATGCGAACATTAGTCTTCTGACAGCACAAGTCATGACCCACACAGCACAGAGCACCACAAGTAATATTTTCCTTTCTCATGAGAACAGGATGTTTCCACATTCTATAATCTTGCTCACAGGCTGTAGATCAGTTCCTGTAAATAAATCCCACTTTGTTTGGTTCATTTCAAAATGGCTTTTAACTTGGAATTTTGGGTCCAGGTTTCAGGAGGGGGAAAAGTTCCATTTTATTAGTCCATCTTGCCACCTGTGTGAATGACTGATGCAAAATTGCATCAAGGTCCCAATGACTGTGTGGAAATCCCCTGGGTAGATGCATGAACCTCCAGTACCCACACCCTCTAGTGCTGGGAAAATGGGTCCCTGGGTGCTGTCCATAGCTGCCAAGTTATCCCTTTTTTAAAGGGATTTTCCCTTATGCTGAATAGGCTTCCTCGCGAGAAAAGGGAAAACTTGGCAGCTATGGTGCTGTCTGGCTGAAGGAAATGCTACTTTTCTGTATCCATGCCCTTTTTAAAAATAAAAACTGGATTTTGAAAAGAGGAGAGGGAAGCGGGGAGGGGGCAGGGTGGTGGTATTCAAAGACATGGGATGAGCCTCTTGGGCTTCCCGATCAGAAGGTTGGCGGTTCGAATCTGAACAACGGGGTGAAATCCTTTTGCTCTGTCCCAGCTCCTGCCTACCTAGCAGTTCGAAAGCACACCAGTGCAAGTAGATAAATAGGTATTGCTCTGGTGGGAAGGTAAACAGCGTTCCCGTGCGATCTGGTTTCCGTCACAGTGTTCCGTTGCACCAGAAGCAGTTTAATCCCGCTGGCCACATGACCCAGAAAGCTGTCTGTGGACAAATGCCGGCTCCCTTGGCCTGAAAACAAGATGAGCGCCGCAACCCCATAGTCGCCTTTGACTGGACTTAACCGTACAGGGGTCCTTTACCTTTACCTTTTACCTTATTCAAAGACATAATCCCCCCAGTCATGTCTAATTACAGTAAGGCAAACCCCTATGTGAAAATTCTTAGAATTTCACATACCTCAAATCCTTGATTAATCCCCCTCCATTTTCATGGGAGATGAATGGTCCTGCAAAAATTTGTGTAATTGCATTTTTGTGTGTATATTCAGCACATCATGAGTTTTGCCTCAGAGTTTGCATACCCTGTGTGGACAGATGATCTAACAAGCACTAGTAGCTGCTACTTCTGTCACTTCAGAATTCTTATTTTACAAAGAGAATTTATATCTATTGCCCAGTCTCAAATTTACCATTCTTGGGCAAGGTGATTGAGCGTGTGGTTGCTGAACAACTCCAAGCATGCCTGGAGGATGTGGACTATTTGGATCCCTTCCAATCGGGATTCAGGCCTCACCATGGGACTGAAACTGCCTTGGTCGCGCTGGTCAACGATCTCCAGTGAGCTTGGGACAAAGGTGAGAGCTGTTTCCTAGTTCTGCTGGATCTCTCGGTGGCCTTTGACACCATTGACCATAACATCCTTCTGGACCGTATAGAGGGGTTGGGAGCTGGGGGCACTGTCCTACAGTGGTTCCATTCCTTCTTCCTGGGCCGTGTCCAGAAAGTGGTGTTGGGGGATGAGTGTTCAGACCCCTGAGCACTCAGGGTTCTGTTCTCTTCCCCATGCTTTTTAATATCTACATGCAGTTTCTGGGAGAGATCATCAGGGGGTTTGGACTGGGTGTATCAGTATGTAGATGACGCCCAGCTCTACCTCTCTTTTCAATCAGAACCAGTGAAGGCGGTGAAGGTCCTGTGTGAGTGCCTGGAGGTGATTGGAGGGTAGATTGAGGTTGAATCCTGACAAAGACAGAAGTACTGTTTTGGGGAAACAGGGGGTGGGTGGGTGTGGGGGACTCCCTGGTCCTGAATGGGGTAACTGTGCCCCTGAAGGACCAGGTGCGCAGCCTGGGAGTCATTTTGGACTCACAGCTGTCCATGGAGGCACAGGTCAATTCTGTGTCCAGGTCAATTCTGTGTCAGCTCCATCTGGTACGCAGGCTGAGACCCTACCTGCCCGCAGACTGTCTCACCAGAGTGGTGTATGCTCTGGTTATCTCTTGCTTGGAAGGTGACCCAGAAACTGCAATTAATCCAGAATGCGGCAGCTAGACAGGTGATTGGGAGTGGCAGCTGGGACCACATAACACTGGTCCTGAGAGATCTACCTTGGCTCCCCGTACCTTTCCGAGCACAGTTCAAAGTGTTGGTGTTGACCTTTAAAGCCCTAAACGGCCTCGGTCCTGTATACCTGAAGGAGCGTCTCCACCCCTATCATTCAGCCCGGACACTGAGATCCAGCGCCGAGGGGCTTCTAACAGTTCCCTCATTGCGAGAAGTGAGGTTACAGGGAAACAGACAGAGGGCCTTCTCGGTAGTGACACCTGCCCTGTGGAACGCCCTTCCAACAGATGTCAAGGAAATAAGCAGCTATCCTATTTTTTTAACGACATCTGAAAGCAGCCCTGTTTAGGGAAGTTTTTAATATTTCATGCTGTATTGTTTTAATATTTGATTGGAAGCCACCCAGAGCGGCTGGGGAGACTCAGCCGGATGGGCAGGGCACAAATAATAAATGATGATGATGATGATGATGATGATGATGATGATAATTACTACAACATAAGGTTAGGGGGGTGGATTAGGAGCCAAAGGAACTGAGAACTGAAAATGCCTATAAGATAAAGGGATGGAACTGTAAAAACGACGGTGGGGTGGGGTAGTACAAAACCTACCATAAAACAAAATGCTGGAGTTGCTGTTAAAACCAGTATTGCTGAATGGATGCAGATCCATTATGAAGTTGGATGAAATAGCAGCCTGAGGTGACATGTTGTCTTCAGTCTTTCCACCTTACGCCAATAAAAACATTCAAGTTTCATTAAGATCAACAGATTTCACAATATCTCTCTCCCTTTTTGTGTGCAAGCAAGCAAGCAAGCAAGCAAGCAACAACTAACTAACTAACTAACTAACTAACTAACTAACTAACTAACTATCTAACTAACTAACTATCTAACTAACTAACTATCTAACTAACTACTAACTAACGCACCAACACTGTGTGTTGCCAATTCATTCTCTTGACAAAAGCCCAAATCAGGGGGATTGCCTTTGCTTTTCATTAAAAGGAAGAAGATAACCATACAGTTTCAATTGCACACAATTAAAACAAATAATGTGGCTAAGCAAGGGGGGAGAGTGTGATAAAAGCTCATTAAGACAGAGCTTTGGCAAAGTCATTATAATGTATTTGTCAAGGTTAATTCTGTGGAGAAACAAATGCCATTAACATCCTAGTAATCAATATGCTCCGCATTCTTGCCTTAAAAATAGAACCGAGGAGATGGGAGAGGAGACGGACATGCCATCTTAAGTGCTTCGACTCATATATTTACGCAATCTCCTTCTGAAGTCATTAGGGTGCATTTTTCTCAGTTGGGGTGATTTGCCCGGAAGCCAGGCGTAATGAGCCTGACTTCTATCAACTCCAACGCGACAGCAATCAAGCCATTACAAGAACTAATGACATTATGGAGGATGTACAGAAGACTGAACTATGAAGAAAGCTGCTTGCCTGGGATTGTGTAAGAGGCTAGAAAGCCCCTTCCCAGACAGCCTACAGCCATGCTGGCCTGGCCTGAGGGGAGTGCAAGTCCATCTGGAGTCCACCAGGTTGGCAGAGGCTCTATTACATCAGCAGGCACTGGGCTGATGCTCAGCAGCCAATTGCCAGCACAGGTGCATAATGGATGTGACAGGTGCAGGGTGGGCCACAAGAATAACACCGGAGACTGGCATTGGGTTGAATTAGGCCAAAACTTTCATGATTACAGGAAATAGTAGTAGTTACAGGTAGATAGCCGTGTTGGTCTGAGTCGAAGCAAAATAAAAAAATTCCTTCAGTAGCACTAAGAATCCATGGAGCCATCTGGGATGAACAAAGACATAGGATTCTTATCTCATTATGCATGATCAAGCTTTCTTTAGCGCCTCAGCCCTTGCTTTCCCCCCGCAAGACCAATTGCAGTCATCAGCAGTCGTTAACAGCCATCAACAGGTTTACCACTCCTATCAGCCCATCACCCATTCCCCCCCACCCCCCCACCCTCTGAATATACATAAGGGTCTGGCTCTTCTGTTTCAGTGTATCCGAAGAAGTGTGCATGCACACGAAAGCTCATACCAAAATAAAAACTTAGTTGGTCTTTAAGGTGCTACTGAAGGAATTTTTTTTTATTTTGCAGGAAATAGTAGGTTTGGCTAAGGAATTGGGCATGTATCTAGTATCAGGCAGCCCACCTGCTACCTGATACTGTAGGAACCTGGTGTGATTGACCTGTGTTAGGGAGCATCACCAGACATGGATTGGGTACCATGACCTTGCACCATCTGTATTGGCCCATAGGTCCCCCTGTGGACTCCCAGACAGAACCACCCCTCCTAGACCCCTCTGTCATGCTACCCCTGCAACTAAGGATCCAGCCCAATGCCCCATCCACCAAAGTTGTGATGGTTGCTATGAGGTAGTGAAAAACCTGCAAGCTGGCCAGTTTGCTTACAGGAGAAAACTCCTCCCTGGCCCCGCAGCCGGTGCCCCACAGGCACAACCCGCCCATACCTGTGAGGTTGTGGTGGTTGGAGGTGGTTGGCACCAGGTGACCATCTCCTTCCCCAACCGTGCCAGATGATGGCAGCCTCCCCAGACCCACTGTGGCTGCACCGTATGGCATAAGGGCCCCCTCCCAATTGAGCCCCAGGTGAGCGGCTATTCTGGTAAATTGGTTTTGCATTATAAGTGGTTTGTATTAAACTACTTTGAGGGTTTTTGTTGTTGTTTTACAATCAAGCGGTATATACATTATATATATAAAGAAATAGTGAGTTTTTATTATGGAATTGTTTTTTCTTCCTTACTGATGTGCTTAGAGAAAGAGAGAGTTTTGCTTTTTTTGTTGATGCACTTTGTAGTAACAAAGCATCAACAAAGAAAAGCAAAACTATATATTTCTGAGAGGTAAGTTGCTTTGAACTCCACTTTGTTGCTGAAAATACTACATCAGAGCAAAATGAAAAATCACTATTAATTGGAATGGGTGTGTGTGCTAATTTATGGGAGAAAAGACTAATGAGATCAGTCTTGACCAACAATAAGAGAAAACCCGATGAAAGCAGTCCACAGATTGCATCTTTTGCAACAGAACAGGAGGAAACGTTGGCATGCTGGAAAGACTTGAGAGAAATGTGGTGGAGATGCAGGGGGAAATGCAGGTGTTCTGGAGAAAGGTATTCAAAATTGTGGGAGAAATATAACAAACAATATTTCGAGATCCAAAAATTGTTTAAATATCAAAGCTGAGGAGCAAGCTTTGGGTTAACGCCATAAAGTGCTTATAGCTCATACACTGATGGCTGTGAGGTTTAGTGCCTGTCTGCTAGTCTGATTGTATGTTGCTTTGGGTCGCCCTGGGCAAGATAAAGTGACTAACAAATTTAATAAGGAGTAGATCCACTAAATATGGCAAATTGCTGCTATGGAAAATATTACAGCTCAACACAAAGTACTAAGAGGACTGGGATAGCAGGAGAAATTGCACAAACAATTACAAACAATTGTAAAAACAAACACCTGGGAAACAGGAAGCAAAAATGGCTACAGGAAGTTGGTGATTTTGCAGTGTCAGAAACAGGAAATAACCTGTGGGACAGGAAGTCATGTTCTCATAAAAATATAAGGCCTTTTGAATCAGATCAAGGGTTTATCTACTCTTAACATCCTGTTTGTCACATTCATCAGCTAAATGTTTCTTATAGGCCCAGTAGCAGGGGAAGATCCGAACCGCCGACCTTCTGATCGGCAAGCCCTAGACTCAGTGGTTTAACCCACAGTGCTACCCTAAATTAAGATCTGCCAAATCCAAACTCTCTCATCCTGGCAGATCTTGGGTTTGGATCTTGCTACTATTGTGTTTAATAGCTCTTATTGATAGGCTGCATGCAAAATATGTTTTAAAAAACACAAAAAAGAAGCAGAGAGAGGTGCAAAAGACAGTTCCTATGATAATGTTATCTGCTGGGATATAATATGTTGCTGCAGGGGTGAGGGGGGGGAGCTTTCATTCTTTTTTATTTGGATATTTGGTAATTCATAAAAACTAATCTGAGATAGTGATTCTATTGTGTTCCTCCCTACATTAGATAGATAGAAATGGCTGCGCCTCCCATGTCTGAAAAATTCAAAAATAAGACAGAGTGATTTAAGTATTCACATTACGGATTCAACGCTTTACAGCATTTCCCTAAAACCCTTAAATCCAACAGTGAATATTGTTAAAAAGAATCAAATTAGAAGAATACCAGTGGAAGTGTGTAGCTGTTCCCATAAAGGCTTATTCTAATAGGCTTATTCTAAATTCAGACCTTGTCTAAATATTCTCTCTAGGGAGGAAATGAGAAATCAGAGATTGTCAATATTGTTTTGGATTCAGACTTGTCAATAGATTTTTTGGGGGGTGGATGGGGAAACAGAATGGCTGCAAGAAAAAAAAACCTGCTGTTTAGGTAGCCCCTGAGGAATCATCAAATGTGGTCTGAAACCCAGTGAGGCTACTGTCTCCCTAAATATTCTCCTCTCTAAAAAGACACATGAATAACTCCATGCCAAAACTGTTAAGACAATTGTGTGGATAGCTGGGATATTATCTCTAGAACTGGAGAAACTTTTCCATCCTAAGGGCAACATTCATTTTTGTGCAAGTTTCTGAGAGCCATGTGCCAGTGGTGGGGGTGGAGTCAGAGGCAAAATTGGGTGCAGGAATGGATGTAAAGTTTACCATTGGACAATAGGCTAGCTTCCACTTATACTCACAAATGCCCCCCCTCCTCCATCCAGGCCAACAAGAGGATTGATCAGAGTTCAGGGACACATTCCAGCCAGACAAAACACTCAAGGAGGGTGTGATGCAGGGCTTGTGGGGAGTGTAGTCTGAGGCATGAGGGGTGTGGTCTGTGGAGAGTTCCAAGGCTCATATAGAGAAGCCTCCCGTCTGATGTCCCCATCCTCTGCTCTAAATGGAGCTTTTTGGCAGAGGAAAGGAAGATCTCTCTCCCTGCTGTTCCACCCTCAAATACCTAACTGCAAAAGCAAACATTAAGAGACACCCCCTATAAATATAAATGCATTGCTCAAGTAGATATCTGCAATGAAACATCTGAAAATTATATACATATAGAAAGGTCTCAACTGTTGGTTTTTGTATTTTGGTTTGCTTAAAGGAAAAAAATTACTTGGTGTTAAAAATTAAAAAAGACTTTCCTGGATGCCAAGGTTTGGGTCAAGTACTCTTTGGTGAGAGAACCTCAGCAGATATTTCAAATCACAAAATGTGCAGCAGAGTAAATCCTGGGAATGTAGGCTGCTGGACCTTTAAAAGATTCTCTTCTAAATTGCTTCCAAAGTGCCTCACTTCCACTTGTTTGGTCAGTTAAAAATGGTTTACTTACAAACTCTTCAGAGGTGAGATTCATGTGCTTTTCCATACGGCAGTAGGAAAACACAGGCAGTATAACTTAGGTTCCAAAATGGTGAGAGTTTCTAAATTATTTGTATAGAAACACAAAGGCTAGCTTAAGCCATGTAGTCTAAGCTTGGAGCATCCAGTTTATACCTCCTTACTGGTAGGGATTACATGGTCAAAGGGGAGAACTAAGAGTTTGGTAATGCTTTCACGCAAAGTGATGGGGAGTGACCTAACTAAGCCTGGCAGGACAACTTCATAGCTGCCAAGTTTTCCCTTTTCTCGTGAGGAAGCCTATTCAGCATGAGGGAAAATCCCTTAAAAAAAGGGATAACTTGGCAGCTATGGACAACTTACTTTGTGGTCTTAACCCCTTCATGCGTTAGAGTTAAGTATGCTGGTTATATTCCCTTTTAAATGTGTTTGTGGTTATTTTTCTTGTTTTTAATATATTTTTGTGTTCTAATTTTGCATTCTTATGTTGTGAACCATCCTTTGAATTTTGGATGGAGGGTAGTATTCATAATATTGATAATAATAAAAATTGAAGCTGATTATACCACACCATCTTGATCAGAAACCTTTCCCAGTTGCATGCTTAGCATAAAGGCGAATGCTATCTATCAATACAAAAGGACAAAGTTGCCTGCTTTAATCTGATAGGATGCAGGGGCATTTTCTAATCTAATCACAATTTACCGGTATTGGAGGGCAGAGGCTTCTTTTTATATTGTCAGAGGGCCTGATGTGGCTACTCTAGAGTAACGACTCCAGCATAGTCTTTTTAGGCTTTTATTGTGCTGATTATTTACAGTGGTCAGAACGATCTATATACATGCTTAAGGTGAGGTGTCAGAACCTCCGAATGGCGATTGGCGCGTTTTCTTCCAGCAAAGAAGCTTTGGGAGACCCAACCTCTTCCCCCTACGTTTGTGTCACAATTCCGGAGTTGGGGGGATTGGCCTTCCCCCCGTGCTCCCATCTTCCTGTCCCACCTGGGGCATGGGCTCCGCAACCTTGCCTGAGCCTCGGACACCACTTCCTGACTCTCCGCTGGAGGCAGAGCTCTCCCTACTCTCTCCAGCGCTTGGGGATGGGCTGGAACTTAAGATGGGAGGGACTTCCCTGTATCCCTTGTCCCTCACATCCATATATATAAATAATTTTTATTAAATTTTCCCCTTTAACAATCCAATCAAATCACATTAAATATTCCAAATTATACACATAGATATAAAATAATCCAAATATTCTGCCAAATTATATTTTTTGGGGGACTTCCCATGCTTCAAGGTCAGAGGGCCCTAATCATCATCATACTTCTACTGCATTTTTATAATCATTTCCGGTGGTTCCTCTATTTCTTTCTGTTGCTATCCTTCATTCTTTCACAGCCTCTGAGTTGTTCTCACAAGCGAGTTAAAGCAAACAATGATGTGTTTCTGTGTGGATTTTACGTCTATGATTCCCTTCCATGAGTTTGCAATATCTCCTCACAAGCTGGTATTTCTGCCGAATCAATCCAAAAGTCTTTTCACTGCCGGCAGCTGCCATCTTCACACAGTTCTGATAAAATCAAGTCTAAGCGTCCGCTCAGAGTAATTTTCCCAAACCAGTTGCATCAAACATTAGCCATTCCAGGGGAGATTTACCAAATCAAACTAGAAATACAAATATAATGAATATTAAAGGCTCACCTCCCCCTATGACTATTTATAATTCTGCAGCCCGGTCTTGACTTCCGGAGGGCTTCTTGCCTCCTCTATTAACTTCTTGAACTTGCAGTATTATCTTACTCTTGAGAATTCTTTGTCTTAAAACAACAGTAGTCTAATTTGGCTTTAATGCCCTCTTAACAAAATTGACAACAGCAGATATTAACTGCATCACATACATGCATTAACTGGCTGGAGTTGATTCGCTATTTCTGGCATGAAAACTAATTAAATAACATTCCTTCAACTCTATCATGCATCTACTTAAAAGGCATAGTATATTTCATTACATATACAGACTGCGGGCATGCATGATTTTTTTACCGAGTATTGGTGTTTATCTGATCTACTTTGGGTGTCACTGTAATATGCAATTTATGTGGGAACTAGATCTCAAAACCTGATTTTTTTCCCTCAATCAAATATTTGGCTACAATCATAGCAACTTATAAACATATGGGAATTTTGCTACCAACTTCTGTAAAAACAGAACTGAATTTGTTAGTCTTTGTAAAATATCATTCTGTCAATATAATTTATGATGGTTAAATGTGAAAATACACTAGATTGTGGGGAACATGATATAGTAACCTCCCTAGAGTTCTTTCAGAAAATTTATTATTTTCCCCTAAAGAAAGTTTAATTAGTCAAGAGTACTATTTGCAGCTGCAGTCTTAAATGCACTAACTCATGGGATTTACTTCTGAGTAAACATGCATAGAATTACACCGGCAGGAAAAGATGGACAAAACTATCAATTTCAGTCTCTCTCAAGTTCTTGTTTTCCCAGTCTTCATAAGAACATAAGAAGGACTTGCTGGATCAGGCCAATGGCACAGCATTTTGTTGAGTGGTTTACAGTTTAAGGTTCATTACTGTTCCACAGAAATGTGTATCTCTTTAAAAGAAGGAAGGAAATGTAATGACCCAGTTTTGCACAGTGTTTTAAAAAGTCACTGTGAAGGTTCACCATCACTGTGGTGCATATTTCGCTTAATCTATACAGGTTTGTTCACAATTTTGCCTAATTGTCAGAGACTGGCAGGGCTCCAAAGAGCGTGGGGTGGAAGGAGGGGACCAGGGGGAGGGGCTTGATGATTTATGGGATGGGATGGTCCTCACAAAGTAGGAGCCAGAGGAGGAGGCTGATTCAGGGTAGTCTGAGGCAGAAGAAGGGGCCCAGGATGTGGTGGAGGAAGAAGGGATGGGAAAGGTGTGGGACATGGCAGTAGACTTCCCACCTTCCTCCACCCCACTATCTCCTAGAACCAGGAAGAGCTTGAAAATGGAAGAGCAATTATGGCTTCCATGCAGGAGAAGTCTCCGGTTGCAGACACACAACCCGTTAGAAGAGAGCATAGGAGCTAGAGGAGGGGAGGGCCCCCAGTGTTGATGTAAGTGCTCCATAGGACCCAGACCTAGAGGCTAGAAATGTGTGTGTGTACCTGGTGAAACTTGGAAGCTGCTCCGTTTCTCTCGCCATTAAAGAGTTAACTATCAGACGTGTGCTTCTTCCTTATCTAGGATGGGCTGTGACACTAATGCACACACCTTTGTAAGCAATCTTGCCTAATATAATGCTTTTCTGTATGTTATTTTCAGTTGTATATTTTAGGCACAAATCTCACCTAATATTTGCATTGTTGCAAAATTGTGACTTTCAAAGGATCGTTGTGTTTCCGTTTGCATATTGTATCAGGAAGTGAAACAAAATAAATCAAGATGCTGGGGTGGACCCAGAGCAGAGTTAAATAGCCTTGGCAACCCATCTATATATTGAGGCATCCTAAGCATGCGCATCATGTCATGCACACAGCCGGAACCCCTCTGCCCACAGCCACATCCTGTCCACATCCTGCCACCTGATGCTTAGGGGAGAACAGCAAAGCAACAGCAACAGCACTGCTGACTAGGCAATTCCTTTGGTTGTTACAAATGGATCACTCTGTGGAATTCATTGCATAAATTGGAGGGGGAACTATGGAGCTTCACCATCTATCTGCCTCACTTCCGAAAGTGGGGGTACCTGGAAAAAGATCCCACATGAAGATCTTAATACCTTTATTAGAGTTCATATGTTAAATTCCTACTACCCCCGCCTCCCCCCCCAAAACCAGTGACTGATATTGAAACTAGTTCATGCATTCAGTTGAAAGTTACAGTGGTCAAATGATATCCATGCGTGTATAAACTCTTTCATTGCCACAAGATAAATGAGATCATGAGAACTTGTACTGTGGGTAGCATACTATGGACTGTGATACAGTAGGTCTTTGCTATAAGCACCCCTAAATGTGTGCTGTCGTGTAGGGGATGTATTCATTAATACACTGTAACACAACCCATTTTGCACAATGGAATCTGGCCCTATTCCCAGTGGTGGAGAGCAGGTGGGGGCGTGGCTGGTGTGTGTCCTGGGGTGTGTGGCGCGATGCCTGTGGGGGCGTGGCACCCAGCATGGGGGGGGCAGCCGGCCATGGCACCCCACTAGGATTGTGGTGCTGGGGGCAGTGCGCTCCCCCGCCCCCTCTTCCTCCACTAGTGTCTGTTCCTTATCAAACTACGACACTTTTCAGAGATTCACTTGAGAGATATTATTTCTTTTGATGACTAACCTTCAGATTCCACGGTCTTCAGCACCTTGTAAATGCCTTTATATGCTTAATCAAAAAGAAATCTAATTACCTTAATTTACTCCATTGGAAACTAAAAGAACAAACTATATGTTTAATTATAAACTTTCCACTTTAGATAGCTATAATTAATGAGTCAAGAAATTGTGCAATATGCCTTGAGCAACCCTACATTACTCCTGAGGTACCCGTGTACCACCAGCGGTTTAGAACCAGTCACTTCTTATTAGTATTAGAAGCAAAAATGCTCACCTGAAGCATTAATCACAGACTACCTCAGCACCAAGAGACTTCTAATTATGTATAACAGATACTGTATGCATAGATTTACACACGTGGCATGATTTTAATATTGATTTAATTTTAATAAATAACCTTCCAATTTACAGAGCCTGGTTGTCAAGTTTCCTGGCCTCTGTGTGTGATCCCCCCCCCCAAAAAAGGGATCTGAAACAAAGACTGCCAGGTCTCCCCTCAATCTTGACAAAAGGGTGAAGTGATATCATGAGGTAAAGTGATATGATGTAATAGCCAATAATGAGTTGTGCAAAAATAATTTATTGGTTCAAATTTCATCTCTTCCATCCCTAGAGCTGCAATTCTTTGTACATTTATTGAGGAGTAAGTCCTATAGAACACATTAGGATTTTGGATTAAACATTCCTTGGATTTGACTGGGTATGCAGCTTTAGCCTCTTACCTATAATGTGGGGATAATAATATTAACAACAACAATAATAATAAATTATAGTGAAATGCAAACAAGGAATGCTGGAGCCCTTCACTGAGTAGTCCCAAAGCCACAAGGATAGGAGGCACAGGACAAAAACAGTAATTCCTCCAACTTACTTTTATCATCCTAACATATACATGAAGACCTTTTCCATTTCCTATCAAGTGACTGAGTAACTGGAGTGAAAAGATGTCAACAAAAGACACTTTAGAGGGCCAAGGGAACTGGGGGAGGGGGCCAGAATATGTAATTGTAAAATGTGAAAACCCTAATTAATTATCAGTAAAAATAGTAATGATAATTTATTTCAAAGCAGGCTTTTAAGTTCCAGACAGGGCCGGCTCTAGGGGTAGGTTGGGTGGCACGGGGCGCAGGGTGTGTGTGTGTGTAGGGTGCTGCTGCATGGAAACCACACTGCACACTGGGTCCGCCCACCAGCCACGGGAAGAAACGGGGCGGGTGCGCCGGAGCGATCTGCGCACCACGGCGCCCGACCTGCTTAAGACGGCCCTGGTTCCAGATATAGTACTATATGTCTGTCTGTCTGTCTGTCTGTCTGTCTGTCTGTCTGTCTGTCTGTCTGTCTGTTTCTCTCTCACACACGTATTCCTGAGATAATGTAGGCAATGTGCTTTACATACCCAAATGAGCTATGTAAAGGTCTTCTTCCATTTGGTGAGGTACAGCAGGTTTCTCCAAGTATGCATATTAACCTAGAGAAGCCTAGTTCACCTTGACAAATAGATCAAAGAAGAGGATATAGGGTAGAGGTCACCTAAGCTGTTGCACACGTGGAACAAGATCCACTCGTACAGCAGGACTTTCTCCCCCCCCTCCCCCGTGCATCCCTGCACTTCCAAAATCTGCTCTGGCAGGTTGGGGGAATTTCACAGAACAGGTTTGGGGAGTATGCAGGGAGGAGGGAAATATACCCCACTTAGATCTACATTCAATTCCACCCATAATCTTATATGAGCAAGCAGTAGTTCTATTGGACCAGACACACCTGCTTTTTGAAGAGCAAGCAATGGCTTCTTAATCCTATCCTGAGGGTTCTTTTGAGGGGTTCTCCGGGTTGATACTTGATGAAGAGTCCCTGGAAGGAGACGTTGGAGTACCCCCCTCCCCAGTCCTGAATAGTAGATGGATGGAAGGAAGCAAACAAGCACAGATAAGGCTAGGAAGAGAGGAAAAAAGACAAGCTGTATATAAGCAAACTACCAAATAAAATCTGATCGAATGTTCTCTCTCTCCCTAAGAACTAACAAAAGAGTGAAGTCATTTTGAAAAGCATATAGTTTTAAGAATTCAACGCCCCACCAAACACTGTGATGGGAGAGATGTTGAATGAGATTTTCTGACCTTGGCTTGGAAGCAAGAGAACTGTATCAACATGCAAATTCCACCTCCCACTCCAGGGCCGGCCCACCCATGAGGCAAGGCGAGGTGACTGCCTCAGGTGGCAGGATCCATAGGGGTAGCAGATCCAGCCTCCAAGGAATGCATCACCTGCTACTGCCACTGTAAAAGGTAAAAGGTAAAGGACCCCGACAGTTAAGTCCAGTCACGAATGACTCTGGGGTTGCAGCGCTCATCTCACTTTACAGGCCGAGGGAGCCGACATTTGTCCACAGACAGTTTTTCTGGGTCATGTGGCCAGCATGACTAAGCCACTTCTGGCGCAATGGAACACCGAAACCAGAGCAGTGCACATGAAACGCCATTTACCTTCCCGTCGGAGCAATACCTATTTATCTACTTGCACTTTTTGGGTGTGCTTTCGAACTGCTAGGTTGGCAGGAGCTGGGACCGAGCAACGGGAGCTCACCCACTGCAGGGATTCGAACCACCAACCTTCTGATCGGCAAGCCCAAGAGGCTCAGTGGTTTAGACCACAGTGCCACCCACGTCCCACTCCTGTAGTGGCAGCAATAGGTGTGTTGTGCTCCTTGCAGGCCGGATCTGCTGCCTTCATGGCAGCCCTCCCCCCACGCCATGCCACCTCTACAGCAGCCTCTTAGTGAATAGGAGGCATTGGTGGTCTCTTCCTACCCTTCTTGTCAATGTAGATCTTTATTCCCATCACTCATTTCAGATGTAGATCTTCACTCACTGCTTCTTCCTTGGTGTAGGGGGATGCCATTTTGTGATTCACTTCAGGTGCCAAAATGGATTGGCCCCACGCTGTCCACCTCTCTCCCAACCTGGCATTTTAGCCCTAGATGACAAGGTATTATTATCACTGATAATAATATGGAAAGTCAAGCTCTCCTCCTACCCCACTCCCCACCCTGGCATTTTCTTTATATGGTGTATGAGTTTTTATTTCAATTCTTCAAACATATTGGAAACAATGAGTCTGGATTCCCTGTCATTTTTTACTTTTTACTTTGGATTGTCCAGATCTCCAAGGCAAAATGGGATGGGCTGCAATCAGGGGCTACCCCAATTCCCTCTGTGCACAGCATAAATTGATCAAAATAACCCCAATTTGGTTTGGGATTCAGCTGGATTGGTTGTGGTAGCACAACTTAATAAAAGAAACTGCAGAAAGAAAACATTAAAAGGAGTTAGGCTATAAACAGAATGGCTAAGAAAAGGGATTGGAAAGGATGATACAGTGGTTAGTTATGGAGCCTAAAGGAAGATAAAAGCTGGATTGATCAAAAGACAGGGTCAACTTTTCTGGCTAGCATAGAAATCTGACATTCTTGGGAGCAGGTTGTTAGGTGCCAGTAAGTCAACATACATACCTTTGAAGAAAGAAGCCTCTTAAGATCACAACAGACTAAAAAATGAATCCACTGTGTGAGTCACACACACACACACACACACACACAGAGAGAGAGAGAGAGAGAGAGAGAGAGAGAGAGAGAGAGAGAGAGAGAGAGAGACACCAATAAGGATGGGAGAGAAATCCCAAGTGCATTTGGCTTCTATTTTTTCAGCACTACTCCCTGCAGACTGTTGTTATCTTATACAGGATCCATCTGCAATGTGTATCCTTTTATGAGCTAGGTATAATCATCATATCATCATCCAGGAGTTAGTCAAAGTCTGTGAGCGTGTATTGTATATATCTATATATCTAGATCAGGCATAGGCAAACTCCAGCCCTCCAGATGTTAGCTAGGGATGATGGGAATTGTAGTCCAAAACATCTGGAGGGCCAGAGTTTGCCTATGACTGATCTACGGTATATGTATTCTTCATTCTGATAACAGGGTACCATAACCACATCATGTGCACATTTGTCCACAGCCTGCTGAGTTGCTGAGCTTGCATGTTCCCACAATTGTAACCGCAAGAAAGGTTGTGCCTGTCCTAAGCTCAAGATAAGGGAGGGTCAGGATGTAACTGCCCTTTGCCAAGAAAAGAATACCTGGATTAGGCAAGGCTTGTCCATGCACATTCTTAGCCAATAATGACGCAAGAAAGAAAGAAAGAATGCTTTTGTGTCCTTGCCAAAATGGTACAAATGCTTTGTGTTTTGTGTGTTCTGCACTCAGTCTTTTGGAGAGCTATTCTTCAAAGAAAGTAATAATGAGCAGGTTCCTGTGTTTTGCACCATTATATTCTCTTCATGTTGGTATACCTTAAGTTCTGCCCCACTTGTCTTTTTACAAGAACTGAGGATTTTGCAATGACTCCACACTCTAACAATATTAACTTTTTTCTTCTTAAAAAAATATGACTTCCCCTTTGAAAATATACTATTTGGACACAAAATAGACATGTGATTGTGGGAAGACAAATATACTCATCACCCCTTTCAATATAAAAAATAAAATAAATGTTCTGGGGTAGGTCTACAGAACTATAAATGATTAGCTTACTTTATATTTTAATTACGGTCACCCACCTGGGATCGTGTGTGTGTGTGTGTGTGTGTGAGAGAGAGAGAGAGAGTATTGCCACATTCCAAAAAGACACTTCCAGTAAAACAAAGGGAACCACTATTAGTCAGATCAGCTCTGATAACTATTTTGAGTAAAGCAGAAACTAAGAATCTGATGAGGGAAATAGCAATATGGATATGGATTATAAGATGTTTTTGATGGGAGATTTGAATGGAGCAGTCTCCACAATGATGGACAGATCCCAAAGAGATAAAATATCAAATGAGGGACGATTACCTAAATCTTTCTTTGAGATGATAGATGAGTTGCATTTAATAGATACGTGGAGACTCAAGAACCTATTAGAAAAAGAACAAACTTTTTTCTCTCAATCAAAAAATTCCTGGAGTAGGCTGGACTATATCTGGATCACGAAAGAGTTGGCGCCAAGAATACATAAAGCGGAAATTTGCCCAAAGACATGCTCTGATCATAATGCAGTATTTCTGGACTTAAAATTAATCGAGCAGGGTTCTTTCAGATGGAGGATGAATGATTCGTTGTTGAGAAATGAACAGGTTTTAAAGATTGCTCAGAAGTCGTTGAGAGATTATTTTGAGATAAATTTGAATACCTCTTTGGAAAAAAAAACAGTATGGGACGCAAGTAAAGCAGTTATGAGAGGACTTTTGATTCAGCAGAATGCAAAGAGGAAGAAGGAACAAAATGAGAAAAAGAATAATATCCTGGATCAATTGAAAGAGAAAGAGAAGAAATTGAGAGCTAAACCTAAGAGTGAGCAATTACAGAAAGAAATCAAGACACTGCAGACCCAGTATGCAATTCTGATAAATCAGGAAATAGAATGGAAAATTAAATGGATGAAACAGAGGACTTTCGAATCTGCAAATAAATGCGGTAAATTACTTGCTTGGCAGCTAAAAAAAAGACAGAAGCAAAATACAATAACAAATTTAATTCAGGATGAGAGAAATATAGAGAAACCTGCAGAGATCAGAAAATGCTTCCAGAAGTACTACAAACAGCTATACAAAAAAGAAAAGGAGAATTTGGACAAGATCGAGCAGTTTTTGGACAGAAATGGGTTGCAAAAGATTCCAGAGGATAAAACTACCCTACTTAACCACCAGATAATGATACAAGAAGTGGAAAATGCAATAAATCAGATGCAACTCGGGAAAGCCCCGGGACCGGACGGACTGACAGCTAAATATTATAAAGCTTTAAAGGAATGGCTGATAAGACCATTGACAGACTTGTGCAATGAGATCCTGAGGGGAGGGGGGGCACCGGACTCCTGGAAAGAAGCTTTCATCACGCTGATACCAAAACCAGAAATGGACAAAACTCAAATCAAGAATTACCGCCCCATATCCTTATTGAATGTGGATTATAAAATTTTTGCAAATATTTTGGCTTCCAGACTGAAGACGGTGTTGGGGGATTTGATTCATTCGGACCAGGCTGGCTTTTTGCCGGGCAGACATATGAAGGATAATATTAGAAATGTAATTGATATTCTGGAGTATTTACAGGAGAAAATTAACAAAAAAGCGATGTTGATTTTTATTGATGCGGAGAAGGCATTTGATAATATCTCTTGGGCCTTCATGAAGAAGAATTTGGAAAGGATGGGGACGGGAAGCGGTTTTATGAATGCGATAAATGCAGTTTACACAGAGCAGAAAGCAAAAATCATTGTAAATAGTGTGGTATCAGAGGAAATTAGAATTGAAAAAGGAACCAGACAGGGGTGCCCCCTATCACCCCTCTTATTTATATCGGTCCTGGAGGTGCTCTTGTCAACGATTAGAAGAGAGGAATCGATTAAAGGAGTGGGGGTAGGGAGGAAACAATTTAAGTTAAAAGCCTTTGCTGATGACCTTGTTTTAACTTTGCAAGACCCAGAAACCAGTGCGATTAACGCACTGAACTTAATCCAAGAGTTTGGCAGTGTTGCTGGTTTTAAATTGAATAAAAGTAAAACCAAAGTGTTAGATAAAAATTTGACACCGGAAGAGAAAAAGACTTTGGAGGAGGCCACCGGCCTACAATTTGTGAAAAAAGTGAAATACCTAGGGGTGAATTTAACTGCGAAAAATTTGGATTTATATAAAAATAATTATGTGAAAGTCTGGAATGAGATCAAGAGGGAGGTTGAAAGATGGTCGGATTTAAAATTGTCTTTGTCAGGAAGAATATCAGTTGTGAAAATGAATGTATTGCCAGGAATGCTATTTTTGTTTCAAACGTTGCCAATTATAGATAAGGTGGAATACTTCAAAGAGTGGCAGAAGGTGTTATCTAAGTTTATATGGCAAGGGAAAAAACCGAGAATTAAATATAAATTGTTAACAGACAGTAAAGAGAGAGGAGGCTTTTCCCTGCCAGATCTTGAGATTTATTATGAAGCTGCCGCTTTTTGTTGGTTGAAAGATTGGTGTTTACTAGAAAATACAGATGTTTTAGATTTGGAAGGATTTAATAATGCTTATGGATGGCATGCATATTTATGGTATGACAAAGTCAAGAATCATAAAAGTTTTAAAAATCATGTAATTAGAAAATCATTGTTGAAGGTGTGGATTAAATATAAAGATTTATTAGAGAGGAGAACACCCCTGTGGATCTCACCATTGGAAGCTAAGGCTCATAAAAAATTGACTACGGAGGCCAGGTGGCCCAAATATAGAGATATCTTGGTGGAGGAAGGAGGCCAGTTAAAGTTAAAAACATATGAGCAGTTAAGAAGTAAGGTAGACGACTGGTTCCAATACCACCAGATAAATGAAATGTACAAGCTAGATAAGAAAATGGTTTTTCACAGTGGCATACGAAAGATGAACAAACAAAAAAGGTAATGATAGATTGGGCAAAAGATGTGGGACATAACATTATGATGGAGGATTGGGAAAGGTTATGGAAAAAGAATATGAAATTTACGGCATGCACGGTCTTGAGAGAAAATATGATGAAAATGATGTATAGATGGTATTTGACCCCAGCAAAACTCGCAAAGATGTACCATAACCAGGATAATAAATGTTGGAAATGTAAGGAGGCAATAGGAACGTTTTATCATATGTGGTGGACGTGTCCACTAGTAAAGGACTTCTGGGAAAGGATTTATAATGAATTGAAAAGAGTCTTTAAGACTACGTTTATTAAGAAACCAGAGTCCTTTCTTTTGGGCATAATGGGAAGAGAATTACCTAATAAAGACTGGAATTTGTTTTTGTATGCCACGACTGCGGCAAGAGTATTACTAGCAAAGTACTGGAAGACATCTGAGCTACCAACAGTGGAGGAATGGCAGATGAAAATGTTGGACTATATGGAACTTGCTGACCTGACCGGGAAACTACGCGACCGGGGAGACGAGAAGCTGCAAGAAGACTGGAAGAAATTTAGAATATACGTTAAGAAGTATTGTAACTTAGACATTTGAAGGGGATTTTAAGCATCTATATAGGTTGCAGATGGTGAAATAGGAGGTTTTGGGGGAAAAATGAAACCTGTAAAGTGGAGCCGATATTGGAACAGTTAAAAAGGGGGCTCGAGGGGGTCCAATAAGGAATTAAGAAATTTAAAATTAGGTAATTTTATTGTTATTATTGTTCTTTTTCTTAACTGTGTATGTTTTTATTTTATGTTATATTTTGGATGTGGACATACGGATTTGGAAATAAGACTGTCATGATTGTCTTTATTTGTTGTTTATAATCTGAAAATTTAATAAAAAATATTTTAAAAAAAAACATGTTGTTGTTGTTTAGTTGTGTTCGACTCTTCATGACCCCATGGACCATAGCACACAAGGCACTCCTGTCTTCTATGAGTTTGGTCAAACTCATGTTTGTAGCTTCAAGAACACTGTCCAACCATCTCATCCTCTGTCGTCCTCTTCTTCTTGGGCCCTCCATCTTTCCCAACATCAGGGTCTTTTCCAGGGAGTCTTCTCTTCTTATGAGGTGGCCAAAGTATTGGAGCCTCAGCTTCAGGATCTGTCCTTCCAGTGAGCACTCGGGGCTGATTTCCTTCAAAATGGATAGGTTTGATCTTCTTGCAGTCCATGGGACTCTCAAGAGTCTCCTCCAGCACCAAAATTCAAAAGCATCAATTCTTTGGCGATCAGCCTTCTTTATGGTCCAGCTCTCACTTCCATACATCACTACTGGGGAAACCATAGCTTTAACTATATGGACCTTTGTTGGCAAGGTGATGTCTCTGCTTTTTAAGATGTTGTCTAGGTTTGTCATTGCTTTTCTCCCAAGAAGCAGGCGTCTTTTAATTTCATGACTGCTGCCACCATCTGCAGTGATCAAGGAGCCCAGAATTTCTTATAATATATTTTGTTTGTATGATAAGTTGGTCTTACATAACCACATATTTTGATATGATATGTTGAATCGTATTTTTAAAAGAATTAAAAAGAATTTTTAAAAAGGATTTTTATGGTTACATACAGCCTGTCACATTGTGTGTGTTGTTTAGTTTTGCATTCATGTGACAAAGTGTTTGGTAGTGTTTTGACCATGAATATAGACTGCAGTAGGAATTGCCAATCATTTCGGGCCTGGGAGCACATTTTCAAAATGGAAGAAACCATTGTGGGCATAGCCTGCACACCATAACTGAACAGGTGTGCATGCACACTAACTTTCCCTCCTCTCTGCCACTCATTATGAGTTTTAGTCTTGAGCTTTAGGGGGAGGAGATCTTCCTGGAGTGTACAGCTGGAGTAGTGGAGTTAATTTTTCTTTCCAAGGTGCAATCTCCAAGAAGCTCACAACCACCACTCACCCACCAATTAAATTGGTTACAGCTCATGAAGAAGAGTAAACCACAAGACTGGGTCTGGAAAACACATTTAGCCAAGCTGTAACTGAGCTCAGTGCAGCACAGCAGTTAAATGACTAGGGAGGAGCAAAGCGGCCACACTTGCCTCCTTGGGAGTCCACACACTTACATGTTTGCCATAAGCCATGATTGTCTTAGTGTGATGTGCACACCAGGTCTTTAAATGCTGCAAGACATTTGTTGTGTTGTTGCCTGCAACAGGCCAACACTTAAATAACAAGCTCCCGCTTTGGGATCTCATGCTGTGTTTCATCAGGGCAACTAATGAAAGTGATTTTGCCGTTATAATATTTATGCACCTATTTCTCTGCCTTGCCCTCTGCTGCTGAATTTTTCATTCAAATATCATACAGTGAAAGCAAACAGTTTTGTAGATGAGGAGGTTGTAGGAGGGAGGGGAAAAGGGGGAAATCCTTCATCTCTTGATTCTTCCCAAAATCTCAACAGCAGATGTATTTTGCTTCTAATTCTTCTTTCTCCACAGGTTTTCAACAAAGAACCCCAGAGATCCAAGTCAATCAGTCATTCTGCCAGACTCTGATTTGCCTGTGGATTGCATCTGTAATTGTAAAGATCTCTCCTTTGAATGCTTGCAAGATAACTCACTCTAGTCCTCATGCACATCATGCATTATTCCTAAATTCATGGCAAACACTGCCAAAAGAAGTCCTTTCCTCACTCTCTCTCTTGATGTGTGTTACATTGTTCACTGTTCACTGTCACATTGGGTATTCTTTGTAGAGCTCTTAAAGTATTAATATGGTGCTGCAATGCCTTTCCTGTCTAGTCACGTCTACGTCTTAAGGCAACCTCCTTCGAACATGTTGTAGGGCTTTTAATGTCTACAGAGTTCATTTTTGATCATTTGCCCTGTATTTATACAGTAGTGTCCAAGCATTTTACAACTGTCAGTAGGGTGGCCATGTACCCTACTTTGCAGAGTATGGTCCTCTATTTGAAGGGATGTGTGTCCAAATCCGGTTTAAAGATAAAGAACCCAAGACAGGAGGACAGGAACTTTGAACCTGTCTAGCCACAGTTAACATGAAGATCATGTGGGCCCTATATCAGTGTATGGACACACAGGTAGGATTCATGAGGGGGGAAACAAACACCCAAGAAAGTGGATCCCCCACCTAAGTTAAAGACCTTTCCTTTCCTGCCCAATGTTGTGACAGAAGTTGATACACCTAACAGTGTGGATCAGCTATAGGGCAGAAGTAAAAATCTCATGACTAATGCCACCTATCCCTTTTCAGCCCTTTCAACCAGTGACCAAACACGTTCCCAGAAAACAGCCTGGCCCTGAGGCAGAATGCACATGGAAGCCTTGAACCAGGACTTGTTTTGTGGTTGAGACTCCCTTTTAAAGACAAGGTAGTACCACCACCACTGTGATAACACAGCAGCTCCTGGGGAGTCCAATGAGATCAGGTGTGTTGGGAAGATGTCCACTGCCTCCCAGGGTCTTGCTCAGATTGAACGATACTGCTTCTGGACCTGGAGGGTCCATTCTGGTGTAGCCTCCAGATTCTGTGGTCTACAACTCCCATCATCCCTCACCATTGGCATGCTGGTGGGGCTGATGGGATTTGGTGTCTGCGACATCTGGAGTGCACCAAGTTGACTATCCTGTGCTACAGGTATTACCTGGTATTTAAAGAACATTAGGAGAGAGACGCGGGTGGTGCGGTGGTCTAAACCACAGAACCTAGGGCTTGCTGATCAGAAGGTCAGCGGTTCGAATCCCCATGACGGGGTGAGCTCCCGTTGCTCAGTCCCAGCTCCTGCCCACCTAGCAGTTCAAAAGCATGTCAAAGTGCAAGTAGATAAATAGGTACCACTCCGGCAGAAAGGTAAATGGCGTTTCCGTGTGCTGCTCTGCTTCGCCAGAAGTGGCTTAGTCATGCTGGCCACATGACCTGGAAGCTGTACGCCGGCTCCCTCGGCCAGTAAAGCGAGATGAGCGTCGCAACCCCAGAGTCATCCGCAACTGGACCTAATGGTCAGGGGTCCCTTTACCTTTAAATAACA
Organism: Zootoca vivipara; assembly: GCF_963506605.1. NCBI lineage: Eukaryota > Metazoa > Chordata > Lepidosauria > Squamata > Lacertidae > Zootoca > Zootoca vivipara. The sequence goes on along the minus strand of NC_083290.1, from coordinate 40,917,531 downwards.
TTAGACAAATTCATAGAAGATGGACCTACCTTCTAAGAATTTCTCTAACATATTTAAAGACAGTTAAGCCAGTTATGTCCCTCTGACTCATTTACAGCTACCCATTTACCAGTCTTTAGCACACATAGTACATTTCCTGTGCTGCCAAGAGTCTGTGTGAACAAAGCCGAGGATCTGTGGCTCTATGCTTCCTACAGTCATTGTAAAGGTAAGATTGGAACAATGACAAAGAATGTTTTGTGTGCACCAATTTGATTCCCCCCCCCCAAATTAAATAACTCTGGTCATTTATCCTTCTCTAAGGAGATAAAAGGAAAATTTCTTCCATAACTATGTTTCTCAAATACGATTTGCTTTGTTATTGCATTCTGTCATACTTTTAAATGCATGATTATATCTTTGTTCCTCTGTATGAGAGGGACATGAATGTGTCTTTTGTCAGCCTTGTGCCACTCACAATTGCTGAAATTACTGCATGCATCAGATAAGATGTGACTGCAGCTGGGGATGATTTCTGATATATGAGGCCTGATTATTTTTTTGTTGCTCATGGGATAAAATGTGCAAAAGGCCCCAAGTTCATTCCCTGTCTGAAACCCTGGCGAGCTGCTGCCAGTCAGGTAGACAATACTGAGCTAGCTGGAACTATGATCCGAATCGAAGGCCCCCAACTGTTTTGGCCAGTGAGCATATTTGGAATTTTGAGAAAGCGTTGTCAGCACCAAAATGTCTGCTCTGAGGGTATGACATAACTTAAAATGGCTCCCACATCTAAAAGAAACCAGAATACAGGAGTAGTATCCAAGACTGTTTAAACAGCAAAATAAAACACAAAAATCAAAGTAAACAAACAGTGCATAACAAATATATTTCCATCCTGTGGAAAGTGCTGTTTCTTGATAGAATGGAGCCAAACTAACATGAGCCAAGCAGCTACCTAGTTGAAGAGGAAATTGGGTAAAATAACCCAATCAGTCAACAGTTCAGATGGAGGAACAAAGCTTGAGTCAAAAGCTTTACAGCAGGGGTGGGAAATTTGTATTTAAAAGGGAGAGAAAAATTTGGAGAGATTCTCATGAGAGGGGGCCAGTGGTTTTGTAGCCCCTACCATACTTTTCAGGTGACTGAGGGGCATTTGTGAGCATCATTTGCTTCATTCTACAAATCATCTGCCCAGGGTCTGCAGGTTTCCTGGGTGCCAATGCAAAATATAAGCCCAGAGGAAGACATCGCAAGGTAACTTCTCACAGAGGAGTGTGGGCAGCTGAGGAAGCTGTAGAATACCGGGGAAATGATTACTGGAGTGGGGGGCAAATACATCACTGTTGGCACCAATAAGCTCAAAATCCTGCTCCAAATTCTAAGTAGATCATCACTTTATTTGAGAATGACACAGAAAAATGGAAGGCTTTTTTGGGCTGAAATAAAGCTTTTGAGAAACTGGAGGGCAGATTTTGGCATAGCACTAGAGTCTGGGTCCTTCTGCCAGAGTCCTTGGTGCTAGCTGTCTGGAGTCTTATCTCCTATTGCTAAACTCTTATGTTCATATAACAAAATGGCAGGATTTTTTTTTAAAAAAACCATCCTTTGTACCCTTTTCTGTCTGTCCACATTCATCTAAACTGGTCCCAATAGATTAATTTCCTTTTCATTATCATTGCAGCAGTGACCTGCAATAAATGATGAGTTATGGTCCAATTTATCAGGAACTGTCATGGTTATTTACCATATCAAGCAACAGTCCTCATTTGGTCTCCAGTAGAGTGAAATGATGTTACCATGAGGGTTTTGCAATAAATCCCAACTTATGCACATTTATGCTATTTATATAATGCATGCTATTTTTGCCACTTGTGTCCAGTTTTGCGATGCCATTTATATTTGCATTATCTGTGCTCCCTCAGCTCCTTATAATAGTTATGGCATGATATTTGCTTTAGGCAATGCATGGTTTTTAAGCTGTGTTCTGGAAAACTGTGGAGTTGCTCAAAAGCTGACCAGCGATTCTTTGACGATTCTATATGTACCCACTTTATATTTTAAAGTGTGTAAAGTGGAGTCCAATGCAAAATTATAAAACATAATAAATCAATATGAAACCATGCATCACAGCAATACAGATACAATCCAATCTGATGCTTGTGTGCAGGCTACATTACTGATGAGGAAATGCCTAATTGTACAAATAATGTTTTGAAACATGCAGCAAAAAGGTTTTGCATGTCTAATCTTCAATGGAAGGCTACTACAAAGAGTTGGCACAGTTATTTGTGAAAAACCTGTTCCAGATGGATTCATGCGTAATACTGATGGCTGTGGTACCATCAAAAAGGCTTCATCTAACTACAATACCTTAAACTTGTTTCAGTAGCAATTTGACAGCCACGGAAGTTCCTGCAGTAAACGTGTTGTCTGAGTATAGTGTCCTTTACAAACTCTGTGGGGTCCTCTGCACCATGCAGTCATTCTTGGGAGGGCAAGCCAATGAAGAAAGAGTTCTAGGAAAGAAGGAAAAAATTAAAAACCTTTACACTATCACATACATACAGGATATCCTATATGGTGAATATTCATTGTCCACTCTATCACCCAGTCCAAGGAACACCTTCGGTTTCTGCAAGTTTGAAAAACCTAGCAGTGCAACAGGCCAAACTGCCTACAGACTTTGCAAGCAATACGCATGAAAATAGCCAAGAGCTACCTCTCAATAGGACAGGGAGTGGTGGCACTGTGGTGTAAACCACTGGGCCTAGGGCTTGCCGATTGGAAGGTCAGCAGTTTGAATCCCCCCAACGGGGTGAGCTCCTGTTGCTCGGTCCCAGCTCCTGCCAACCTAGCAATTCGAAAGCACATTGAAGTGCAAGTAGACAAATAGGTACTGCTCCGGCAGGAAGGTAAATTGTGTTTCCGTGCGCTGCTCTGGTTTCACCAGAAGTGGTTTTGTCATGCTGGCCACATGACCCGGAAAAACTGTCTGCAGAAAAATTTCAGCTCCCTCAGCCAGTAAAGCAAGATGAGCGCCGCAACCCCAGAGTCATTCGCAACTGGACTTAACCTTTACCTTTCAATAATCTCACCCTAGCTCATGACATACAGTAATAATAATAATAATAATAATAATAATAATAATAATAATAATAATAATTTTTTATTTGTACCCCGCCCACACTTTTACAGAAACTGAGCCACTGGGCTCAGTTTAGTAACCCTTCCGTTCAGCAGCCATGGGCAGCAACCCCAGATAATCCGCCCTTAAGGCTATTCCTGCCTAAAGCAGCTGAGAAAAAGAGTCCAGCCAAAATTCCTTTGGCATCCTGGCCCGATGAACCCCCACTGCCCAACAACTACTGTAACAGAAGAAAAGACAGAAGGAAACTGTGATCACATTGAGAACAACATCTGTATCTGGCTAAGCAGAACTCTGCTTCTGGAAAAGGGCTTCTCTGCACACCTCCCGCTGCAATATTCCAAAAGTTTAATCAGCATTTTAATTGTCCCCATATTCTCTGTGCCGCATGCATTTGCCTTGTGCAATCATCTTCATGGTATAATGCTGCACGTTGTAATGAAACTTTTTACAGCCACTCTGAAATAGCCATAATTTTTAATGACCTTACCTAGCATAATGATAGAGTAACATGTACAATGGCTGTGCACCCAGGTAACAATTTATTTATGTTTGAGAGGCTAAAATAGCACCTAATAGCACTTGCAAATATTTTTTTGGCTAATGGATTCTACATGGCTGATCTGGCACAGCAATGCGGGGGGAAGACTTCTGTAAAAACCGAAACTAACAAACAAACAAAAACCCTGCTGTGGTACCTGAGTTTGAAGACAAATGCAATTCTTTTAAACTTGTTGAAAGTGCCATCACCACCCTATAAACAAACAAACATGTATTGTTCTATCTTGGAGCAAGCTCTGAATAATAATAATAATAATAATAATAATAATAATAATAATAATAATAATGGCACTGCAGGTCTAAGCATATGGCTCAGATTATTATTTTTTAGGGGGGGGGGCAATCTGACATTGATGAATTTTATACTAGGCTAAGCTATTTGTCCACATATGCCACTGTTGTCTACTCTAACCATCAGCAGGAGCTCCAGGATTACATGCAAAAGTCTTTCCCATCACACTATCTGACCCTTTTAAAGACAGGAGATGCCAAAATTGACCCTGGGAGTTTCTTCATGCAAAGCTTCTGCATGCAAATCTCAACCATTTAGCTATGTATATTCCATTGCCTGAACTGACCCTGTATCTCTGGTCACTAGAGACCAGACTCCAGAGACATGTCTTTGCACTGTCACAGCCTGAAATAAATTATACATGCTCTAGTTTAAAAAAACCTGCTTCCTTGGCTAGCATTCATGCCATTATCAATATCCAGACCTAAACCACCTCAGTCTTCAGAGGAGTTGCACACAGGGATGGGCAAATCAGTGCATTTGGGTTTCTTGCTTTTCTACTCTTAAGTTCTACTCCATATTTATGCAGCAGTATTGTCCATTTAAAACTTTAGCCAAAGAAAATAGATACACTCGTACACAATGGATTGTTACAGGATGTTCTATGCAACGAAGAGAAAATAATCCTCAGTATTACTTATGTATGATTAGGCGGCTGTGGCCATTGGGCAGGAGAGGCAGCAAGAGAGGGGAAATCCTTGGCACCGACTGACTGGTGCATTCCTAAGGTGGTCTGAGGACAGGGCAGCACTTGATCCTTCTTTAGGGGATGATCTCCATTTGCTGTAGCAGCAGGAGCCTCAATCTGCACTTAGGTTTACATCTTGACCTGATCACAGGGGTGGGGATGGAAAGAACCTAGAGAGGCAGGGAGAGCTGTTTCTCCTTACAGCTCCCTTTACTCACAAGAAGACCAGTGGGGAGGCAGGACCCAGCTTCTGTTTGGCACCCTATGTCAGAGCCTTCTGTTAGGTCTTGTCAGCTGAGCCTGGATCTCAGATCCAGGAAAGGACTGCATTGTTAGTTTGAGGAACAGAGGGCTCTTTAAGGCACTGGCAGACCTACTAACCACAAGTTGATCGGGGGGGGGGGGAGGGAGTAGAGCAGGGAGCCAGTGCTAGGACCAGCCCTTGTTGGGGGTTGCCATTAGGAGGGATTTTAGATTATTTGTAAAATTGAGAGTCAAATATCATTGTCTTCAATTAAGAAATTGGATTATAAAGATGGTAATGTTAGTGATGTCATTAGCACTACAGTGTTACCTGTGGTTAAGAACTTAGTTTGTTCTGGAGGTCCATTCTTAATCTGAAACTGTTAATCTGAAAACCTGAGGTACCACTTTAGCTAATGGGGCCTCCTGCTGCCGCCACACGATTTCTGTTCTCCTCCTGAAGCAAAGTTCTTAACCCGAGGTACTATTTCTGGGTTAGCGGAGTCTGTAACCTGAAGCGTCTGTAACCCGAGGTACCACTGTAATTATATTCCAACTCTCCCCTGGTCACCTTAAAAATCACTAGGCTTCTCAAGTGTTTCTTTGAATGCTTGAAATGAAATGAAATCTCTAAGCAATACATTCACAAATACAAAGGATGGTGGAGTAATTGGTAGTAAGAAGGGCTCACAGGTTTGAACTACCCAGTTGTGTATTTGGTCAGAATAATGGGATTTGTAGTTGCAGATAAATTCCCATGTTGCTGACATAAAATGAATCACATGTAATTTCAGCATAGCTAGGCTTTCAGGCCCCGTCAACAGTTTACCCCTTCCCTCTTCACAAATATAACATTCTTTCTTTTATATGTTTCCTTTTTTGCTGCTGAAAGGAACTGGGAGAGTGGAGTTCTGGTAGTAACATAGCCAATTTGTGATGCTACCCCCTTCTCCTGCTGTTGGAGAAAATAATAATTTCGTAAAACTATCATTGATTATTCCATTTTCTTTTAAGCCTGTGGTCTAGTGAAACTGAAAATGCCTGTACTTGCCTACCTTTTTACGGGACAACTAGCTGATTTTAGGTACTGTACGTAGTGAATGTCCATTCCAGAACACTGGATTCTATGGTAGATTGTATCCTCCCTCAAAGAGGGCATGTGTTGCAGTGAGATCTGGAAACTGACACCCTGTGTTGTGGGTGGGTAAGATTGGTCAGCCACAACACCCGATTGGTAGGTCCCTCGATGTTGGGTTCAATCTGGCCAATGGGGCACTGTCCAAATGGATCGAGGGACCTATGTACGTGTCCCAGAGCTTCCTCTTTTGGTAAGTGCATTCGGAACATCTGTCCACCTCTCCCTACTTTTAGGGCTTGTTGCGCATGACCTTGTTATGCCGTTGTGTGTTGTCTGTCTTTGGGACAGGGGCACAGCAGGAATTTTCCCCACTTGGCTGATTGGCTGTTGCCATTTGGGTTTCACCTGCTGCTTAGCAAATCATCACAACTTGTAAGGTTGCGGATAGGCACTGGTTCAGGTGATAGGGGTGGGAGAACGCTCTTGCCATCCCTATGTGAAGGGTATTCCATTAAAGGAATCCAGGGACTCAAATGGTTTGGTCAACCCCTGTGAGGGGGTTGTGCCCATGCCTGAGTCCAGGGGGACATCTGGCTGGCAGACATAGCTTGTTCCCAGCTTTCTGCCTATCCAGGTGTTCACCCTTGGCTGACCTATGCTGGTTCCCTGGGTCAGCGCTACCTGCAAGGGTGCAGGGGGCTAGTCGAACCAGAGCCAGAGCCTATGCAACCACTCACTTTCTTTAATCAATAAAGTTGTGGCCTAAATTCTGCCAAAAACCAAACCAAAATCCGAGTCATGTGTGAATTTGTTTAGGGGGGAGGTTTCTGGGTCTGAACACGCAATGCCCATTGATGTAATACATTTGTGCCTGAGCTATGCCATTTCTGAATGTAGGTGGGGGTTTACATGCCAAAGCTGTAGCTCAGTGGCAGAGCATATGTTCTGAATGCAAAATCCATATTACATCCAGGAAAGGCTAGGGGACAACCCAGTGTGAAACCCCGGAGAGCTGCTGCCAGTCAGTGTGTACAGTAATGAAGTAGCTGGACCAATGCTCTGATCTGGAAGAAGACAGCTTGCTGTGTTGTAGACTGCCGGTTGAAGATGCACACAACCTCCTACATCACATTGTGAGATCTCCAAGGGAAATATAAAGTAGTGGATGTTAACTTTGACTTGGGAATACTCAAGTTACCAAGTTAAATCCCCATCCTATTGAGCTGCGTGGACCAATGGTCTGACTTGGTATAAGATAACTTCCTATGAGGAATCCTTCCTAAATCTTAGGTGGTATACTGGCATGAGGTTTAATTCAGCATCCCCACCCCTGCCTGCTGCAGGTCCACCCACTGCCCACCTATGCCAAGTTGTTCCAGTAGCTCTGTGTGATATAATGTCAAGTGATAAGTTCCTAGTGGCATATACTATTTAAACAGTAGCAATCATATGGGTCTCTCCAAGGCTATATCATTTCCATCACCCCAACATTCCCTTGTAGGCTTATCTGTGTTGCTAGCATGGCAGCAGCTGCAAAAATTCAAGGCTGGGTGAGGATAGAATGATTATCCATATCTTAAAAAGAAAAGTTACAGGTAGGTAGCCGTGTTGGTCTGCCGTAGTTGAAACAAAATACTGGAAGGAATTTTTTTATTTTAAAAAGAAAAGACCCCACCCCCACCCCTGAAAACTAGCATGTCAGAGTTAGCCTTCTGACTGGCACACTCAGCTTTCTTCATACAACGATTTAAAGGCCAAGTGTGAAAAAACATTCATTTATACAAGACCCCCACTGAGTAGGTTTAGCTTAGACACAATTCAACTCCCTCAATGACAACCTCAGTGACTACATTCAAATAAGGAGGGTCCATACCTCATTTGCAAACACATGGTGTATGCATACAGAAGATTCAAAGCTAAATGGTTAAGAATATACACTGAAATCAAACTAGTATCTGAACTACTGATTGCATTTTTTTAAACCCACACAATTCTACCTTCAAACTGGTAGGAAAAACACTAATGGCTTCTATTGATGTTTGACTCAACAAATGATAGTTCACAATGAAAATGAAAAATCGACTTCCAGCGCAATTTTTATTTAGGTAGACATTTAGCTGCTGAGGCAACTTTTGTGCGATGGTACTGTATTTATAGGTCTGGCTTTAATCTGTGCTTTAAGTGCTTAGTTGTTGTTATTTATGTGTTGTGAACCACTTTGAAATTTGCTTGTTGGATATATATATATATATATATATATATATATATATATATATATGCATGCACTTTCAGCAGAGATGAGAAGCATCTGGATGAGCATTCAGATGTTGCTGGACCACAACTCCCATCATCTCTGACCATTGGGCACACGGGCTCAGGCGGGTGGTTTGTAAGAGTTCAACCACATCTGAAAGCCAACAGATTTCTCATCCTTGAATTATGAGATGGTAGTTTCAAATGGCAGAATACCCTCCTTCATCTGATTGCCACTATTTCGATGCAGTTAAAGAAGAGTAAGGATAGCCAATATGTCATTTCAGAGCCTAAAGTACTCTCAGCCCATGGCAGTTTTACCGAACCTGATGCCTTTCAGATATTGTTGGACCGCAACTTCCATCAGATGAAGACAAGGGATGCTAGAAGTTGCAGTCCAGAAGAATCTAAAGCATGGGTAGGCAAACTAAGGCCCGGGGCCCGGTTCTGGCCCAATCACCTTCTAAATCCGTCCCGTGGACGGTCCGGGAATCAGCATGTTTTTACATGAATAGAATGTGTCCTTTTATATAAAATGCATCTCTGGGTTATTTGTGGGGCATAGGAATTCATTATTTTTTCTTTCCAAAATATAGTCCGGCCCCCAACAAGGTCTGTGGGACAGTGGACCGGCCCCCTGCTGAAAAAGTTTGCTGACCCCTGATCTAGAGGATACTAGGCTAGGGAAGACTGGTCTAAGAGCTAGGAGGCTTTTCCGCTGCGAAACTGTCTGTCATGAGGACAATGAAGATGATCTGAAGAGAATGCTTAGATGTGAAGGAGAAATGGGAAGAGACTGGGGAGCTAGATGATCTCAGGGAGGTCAATGTCCCATGAGTTCTCTGTCCCTGTGGAGGAGCTCAGTGGGTTGGGGAATGAACATCCTGATCCCAGGGAGGCACTGAGTGGCCTTTCAGAGAAATGTTCCATTCCCAAGACTTAGGATGTTCTGAACCTAAAGCCTCCTACCATAGAACCGTGGTAAGGCCTCCAGCTTAGAGGGAGGGGGCACCTGAGAGTAGCTTTGATGCAAAGCCAGCTCTGATTCCACATCCACAGAGATGCTAGCACCAGTGTGAACAAACCTAGAAAGGCCAATCCACTCCAAGGGGTGCCTGTTTAATTTCCCAGTCTTAGGTGGTCAAATAGCTGCACCACTCTGCTATTCGAAAGGATGGTGCAGGCTGGGGGTGTCACTTGTTGGATCAATGTGTTATCTTTGCACTTAGCAATGGTCTTAGCTTCTGATGCACCTGTTTATACCATGTCTTGTAACCTGACCAACACATAAATCCTTTAGCAGGGATGGTGTGAAGAGTTCTTAAGAGCAAGGACACTGCTCCACTTGTTATGAGTGCTCTGGTACCATAATTGAGTTGATGGCACCTACTAGTAATGTGTTCAGAGCATGTTTTCAGATATAGCATTTCATGTAACATGCTTGCTATCCAAGATAGTGCTGCATATATTAAGGTATGGAATAGCTTTGTTTCTTACCTCCTGAACATATTGTTCTTCTTCCAAACAGTACCGTGTACAAAGTTTTCATCATATCTCAATTCCCAATTTGGCAGAGCCACCAAATGCCAGATAAAATTGTTTCGGGGATGACTCTCACCTACAGGCTTCCAAGTGGCAATTCTTCAACAAGAGCATCCAGCCAAGGCCCAGGCTGAAGGAAATGAAACACAGCAAAACTTTTTTTTTCTAGGTCACATTGTACTCAGCCTAGATTCCAAAAATGGTTCATGGTCTGCTGAAACCAACGGGGTTCATCTCAGAGTAAAAATCTTGCAGATTTTCACAGTGCCTTTGATAGTGGGTTGCAGGAATACAAAGCTACATAAAAGCAGAGCAGCAGCTGCACAGCGTCCACCTTGCAGTCCAATCCAATTCTCTCTTGCTCTGAAGCTAGCATTTTAGCAGATTGGATGGTGCAGGTATGGCAAGTAATAAGAACATATGATTTACTGAAGCAATAGAAGGTCAGCAGATAAATTATCCATTATCTGCTGAACACCTCCATTTTGAAGCAACCTAAATTATCAGCAAACTGTTCTGTAGAGCTTTGTAATTAAAGCTTTCTTATTAGCAGTATATTAAAGCGAGTCCTTGCCTCAGCTATTGCAAACTCAAATTACAGAAGCTCAAATGAATTGCCTCCTTGAACATGTTCTGGACTGCTGGGGAAGCTGGAGACAGGAGAGTGACGCAGCCAAGACTCCAATCTGCCTAATTAACCAGTGGCAGGAGGGCACAGAATGTATGATGGGAATAGAAATGTACCTGGTGGAAGAAAAGATTGGTGAGCGATAAAAGTAGAATCTCCTTGACAACCTTCAGTCCCAGAACCTCCCATTTCAGAAAAATAAGTAACAATTGTTAGTTCAAAGCTGGAAATCTCTAAGGAATCTTGGTCCAGCCTAGAAGGTATGGGGAAAGTGTTTTGCATTGTTATGTACTGAGCTGAATCCTAGAACAATAGGATCCAGAATGCAGCAGTCTGATTGGTCTACAGGAGCCACCCAATCCAGCTCCAGGTGGATGTGAATCAGCAACCTGATTGGCCTGCAGGAGCAGCCAACCAGGCTGCTGGCAGAATTGAATCCACAATCTGATTGGCCTTTAGGAGCAGCCCTGAAGTAGCCAATCACACAAGGCCCATTGTGTAAATAATGTATATAAGCAGACATTTTGGGGAAAGAGCCATTCTTCTCTTCTTCTCCTTTTGCTCGTCTCGAGCTCAGTCTTGGCACACTTCGACAAAAGGCTGCCGGTGGTGCTGGCATGCGACGCTTCTCCCTACGGCATTGGCGCGGTCCTGGGACACCAACTCCCAGAAGGAAGAGAGGTGCCGGTGGCATACTTCTCCCAGACGCTCACTGCTGGGAGGGTCTGGTAATCGTGAAGGGAGTAAAAAAATTCCATGATTTCTTGTACGGGCAGCCCTTTTCAATAGTGACAGACCACAAGTCATTGCTTGGCCTGTTTGCCCCCGAGAAGCAGACCCCCCAAGTGCTGTCTCCCCGCATCCTCAGGTGGTCAATTTTCCTTGCCGGCTACGAGGATGCACTAATCCACTGCCCTGGGAAGGCGATGGGCCACGCAGATGCCCTCAGCAGGCTACCACTACCAGAAACAGCCCCAACCCAGCACCTGCACAAGAGGTTATGACCCTGGAGTTGCTTCCCGACCGACCCATTTAGGCACAAGAAGTTGCGCACCATTCCAAAAAAGATAGGGTCATCTCCCGGGTCCTGGGCTGGGTGTGGTGAGGATGGCCCAGCAGCAGCCCCGGGCCAAAATTCACTGGCTACACAACCCACAAACATGAACTGTCGGCCCACAAGGGATGCCTGTTATGGGGAAGCAGGGTCGTCATTCCCCAGCCCCTCCGCAAAAGGGTGTGGGACAGAGGGGTCCCAAGGGGACAGTGGGGCAGTGAGGCACATAGAGCAAGAAGGGTGGGCAGGGGAAGCAGAACCAATAGGCACAGAGGGGACCCCCGAGGCTGAAAGGACACCAGAACCAGAGCCACGACTAAGCCACGACTGGTCGTGCCAGACCAAACAGCCCCGTCACAGTCAGCAGCCTCAGAACATGAGCCATAACCAGAACCCCTGACCACGGAACACCACAGGCCGCAACGCACACGTAGGCGGCCGGCATACCTTGAGGACTACGAATGCAACCTTCCGGGCAGGACTGGAACTTAGAGGGGAGGGGTGTTATGTACTGAGCTGAATCCTAGAACAATAGGATCCAGAATGCAGCAGTCTGACTGGTCCGCAGGAGCCACCCAATCCAGCTCCAGGTGGAAGTGAATCAGCGACCTGATTGGCCTGCAGGAGCAGCCCTGAAGTAACCAATCACACAAGGCCCATTGTGTAAATAAGGTATATATAAGCAGACATTTTGGGGAAAGAGCCATTCTTCTCTTCTTCTCCTTTGCTACTACAAGCTGTATAAAGAGCATGAAATTCACTCTCCGAGTATATTTCATGCATTTTCAATATCTGTGTCTGTGGAGTGTATATATACAGTATATATATGCAGCAGATGTGTGAGTGTGTGAGAGAGAATATGAGGGAGAAGCCCAACTAAATCAAACCAAAGGCACTTCTTCTCAAACATAATGCTCTCACACTAGATGTGTATGGGAAACCTTCAAGCAGGAGCAGAGTGCAACAACGCTCTCACTACTTGTGATTCCCTCTAGCTGTATTACTTCCTCCAAAAGTGGACGTAAAACATCGTCATTGTAGCTATTAGCCATTGATACCCTTATCCTTCATGAATTTCTTTAATCCTCTTCATTTATGGCCATCACTGCCACCACCCTATCAGTGGGATGATTTTCAGGTCACAGTGGTGTAAAAAGGCATCACTTTCTATTCTGTCAAGAATTAATGACACGTAGCACTGTTTTTGTTCCACTGCAGTTCATCTTTCACCCCAAACTAGGTTATTTGTCGCACTGTATGCTGCGGATAAATTGTTTTATTAATGCAAGTTACATTGTCATTGTCATTCTTCCCCACTTTTTTCAATGCAAAGGCAAACACAAGGTAAATGGGGTGGGAGGGCAAAATCAATTATGTATCATTGCTGGACTGAAAGCAACAACAGCAAATACCAATCAAATTTGTCCCATTGATTTCTGTTGTGGACATGCGATGCATAAGCAAACTTTGCCAATTTCAGCTCCTGTTTCTGTTTTCATCTGAATAAATCCACCTTCCGCACACAGCATGGCCCCAATCTTCATCACATCTATTTGAAGCTGCTAAAAACAAACAAATTTGTTGCTCTGAGTGTGTGCTTACAACCACACTATTCGTTTTCTTTAGGTTTGTTTCCACAAGCTTATCTTTCCCTATGGCTAAGCTGTTCTTGTATTATCATTTGAGAACTACCTTCTGCAGTCATCTGAACTCTGAATTCTTCAGGATTGGGAATCTGCTGCAAAACTGCCTGCCCTATCATCTCAGTGCTCTTTTCTTAAATGACTTTCTAGCCCTCGTGACCAAAACTGGGAAGGGGTTAGTTAAAATATATGTGGGCATCTCCTTGCCACTGCCTCCATCACAAGCACAGAAGGTCAAAGAGGCTTGGCAGAATCAAGGATCTCTTTGCTGCTCAAGTTTCTGTTCTTTTTCTGTTACTTCTGGGTCTAATCCCTTTCTTCCTTTGTCTGGGTTTATTGCTGATCTGAATCTGGAAAAGATGCATTCTCAGTGTGTTGCATATTAAGATACATGTCATGTCATTAGATATTGAGGCATCTCTAATGATGGCCTAAAATATTGATACAGAGAGCAGGAACTTTACCTGAATAAAGAAAGGATCATTTAGTTCTTAAATCCCCCACAGTGGTTAATATATATTGCTGAAATCCTGTACTCTGAGCATCCAAAGCATCATTTCTGCCAACCACATCAGGTGCTAAATTGCAGTTTTAGCCTTACCTCTCCTTAATGCCTTCTTTCTGAGCATTTCAGATAAGTATTTAGAGACATGGCTATGAGCGAGTTTCATTTTGCACATTTCACTTTAACTGGGGAGAACATTGTTTTTCTGATTTTAATCATAAAAATGGAATGCTTCTACTAGAGCAAAGAAACCCAATTTCCTCCCAAAAGCATATTCTAAACTGATGTGCAGCAGATATTTTGATGATCACCGGAGAATAATGCAAATAGAGCTGTAGCTGGTCATTATGTGTTTGGCATCAATGACTTTCAAGAAGAGGTCTAAGACACTTGTTTGCTGGCTATCAACATCCAATAACCTTCCCAGCTGTAAAATGTCTCCTGTTCTATTCTATGAAAGCATGGAGTGCAGTTTCCTGCTGAAAGAAATGAGCAGATGCAACTGAAGAGACTTTGCATACCCATTGTCTGAGACCTGGTCTACACTTACAGTAGAATGAGCTGTTAGAATGGACTAGGAAAGCCAGCGAAATTTCCCTGAGCTCAGAAATGAACTGCTGGGGCTTTTTAAGGTCCAATAAGAAGTGGGTTTTTAAAGCCCCCAAATTCTTCTCAGGCTTGGATTAAAATCTGAGCTAGAGAAGAATTCTGGGCTGCACTCCAGCAGCCACCACACTTTATTGGCCAGCTCCTCCAAACACCCTCATCCCTTTCCCTTCAAGCCATAACTTTATGATGGAGGATCTTCGATCCAGGGGCCAAATACAACCCTCCAGGTTCTCTATTTGGTCACCAGGGCTTAAATGAATCAGGTTCAATCCGGATTTAGCAATCAGGGTGATAAATTGGATCAGGAGATCCATTCACAGCCCAAATAAATACAGGTATTGGTGAAAATAACACACAAGAATGCATCATATTAGGGGATTTAAAAAATAATAAGCAAAAACTGATATGGAAATGTCTGGAAATGAAATTAGGATTGGGAAAATTAGGAGAAACTAAAATCATCATCTAGCCCTGTGTCCATCTCAGCCCCAGGCCCTCTAGACTCTTCAACACTATCACCACTAACTGGTATTCCTTGATTCACACAACCACCTACCGTATATATTCCCAACTGACCAAAATGTGAAGAATGGAGAGCTGGCCATCTCATTAAAAGATCCAATAATTCCTTTGTGGTCAGAATACAATATACCGTGTCTTCAGAGCTTATTCAGCTATCAAAGGATTAAAAAAAAAATCAACCCTTTGATAGACACTTGATCTCTGACCACTGTTATTTATCAGAAGCTGATTTCTTGCTTTATAAATTGAAAATGATTTTGCTTTACTAGATGTTGTTGCATTCAACCGTAAACATATAACGAACAAGAGAGAAATAAATATAGAGAGGAAAACCTGAACCATAATAATAAAACACTAGAATATTGGGGCCAAGCGTTTCAATTTATAGATTGCAAGACAGGTGGCTTGTTTTACCCCATACAATCCTAAAGCAATATGACTTGACCCCCCCCCCATCTTCCCAATCCATATGTGACAAACTACAGAAATTGATTTCATGGTCAGCATTATCTGCATTTCTTTGAAATGGCAGAATATTTGGGTTGCAATCCAGTAGGACAATATCTGTCTCAATTTTTTTGCAGTAAATGGGAGGCAGATATACAAGAGTGCAACCCTTGTCCAAGTCTCGTGCATTTCAATGGAACTTGCATTTTACAATTAAGGTAAAACAATTCCATTATGGCTAGACCTTTGACTCATTTGCAGCATGGCAGCATTTTCAAATGGCAGCAATATCTAACTAGGGGGGGGGGCTCCTTCAGCTCTCCAAACAGCATGTATTTCTTCAAGAAGCTACTCCTGCCTTAAATGAACTTTAAGTAGAAGCTTTCAAAACTAGTGGTTAAATCAATTCACTGTGCACTGTAGCCCAATATGACATCAATGGAGGTCAGGTCAGCAGTGAGAGCTTTTGAGAAGCTCATGCAAATGGAAGTCGAGGGTACTTATACTGGAAAAGTGACAGGCTATTGGAGGAAAATAGTTATGCTAGCAGGAAAAAGGCACACACACAAGAGCCTTGCTATTATTTTATTTTGCTTCAAAATGCATTTATACACCGAAAGGCTTCAGACCCCCCTCAAAAGGCTCTTGATTAGTTTTTTCTTGAGTTGATATCTGAATAGTCCCTTGAATGCTAGTTGCCTTAGAGAAAGTTGGCCTAAGGTTATAAAAATGGGGGATGAAGGGGTTAAAGACTCACCCTCCACCCAGGCATGTGTGAGTTACAGGATTTGGGATGCAGTGATGGATCTGTCATTCCACTGCACACTGCTGCTCCCCTGCCAGGATTTGGATTGCTCTGTTAATGTTTGTCAGGAGTGGTTGACTTGGCATCTCTGGCAACAGTCACTTGGCTTCCTGGTCAGTTCAGGAGTTGAGACTGAAGGACAGGACAGTGCAACATTTTGAGAGAAACAGAGACATCCAGCCAGCAAGAGAATAAAAACACAACCGGCAGAGCATCAGTGAAGGGTCCCAAGCAGGAAAACAAACAAACAAGCAGAAATACCAGGCTTTGATTTACAGCAGCAGAGCAGAAAAACAGGAGAAGCTCCGGACAAAACAGACATGGTGGAAGGTAGCAGATGAGGCAGGTTGATGATGGAGATACAAGAATCAGTGAGGATAGCAGTGGAACTGTAGAAAGCAGAGAGAATACAGAGGTGAGGAAATGGCATGCCTTGCCTAAAGCAGACAGGGCACAGCAGAGAAGAAACTGTGGTGGTTATATAGCAGGCATTCCCCAACTGCGGCCCTCCAGATGTTTTGGCCTACAACTCCCATGATCCCTAGCTAACAGGTCAGGGATGATGGGAATTGTAGTCCAAAACATCTGGAGAGCCAAAGTTTGGGGATGCCTGTTATATAGTGTATACATTGGTAGGGGTTCTGCCTCAGTAGGTTACAGAAGTGGGATCTGCTTCACCAGGTCTAGCCAATTCTGTTCTTCTGTATACAATGGTTGCGTGTTCAGACCCAAAAACCTCCCCCCTAAAAAATGCACACATGACTCAAATTTTGGTTGGGTTTTTGGCAGAATTTAGGCCACAACTTTATTGATTACAGAAAGTGAGTGGTTGCATAGGCTCTGGTTCGACTAGCTCCCTGCACCCTTGCAGGTAGGGCTGACCCAGGGAACCAGCATAGGTCAGCCAAGGGTGAACACCTGGATAGGCGAAAAGCTGGGAACAAACTATGTTCAGCACCCAGATGTCCCCCTGGACTCAGGCACAGGCACAATCCCCTCACGGGGGGACCAAACCACTTGATTCCCTGGATTCCTTTAATGGAATACCCTTCACATAGGGATGCCGAGAGCATTCTCCCATCCCTATCACCTGAACCAGTGCCTATCTGCCACACAAGCACCTGCGCTCGCCACCAACCACTCACACCTGTAACCAATCCCTTAACCCCGCTGACACATAGGTCAGCCACAAATCATTCCCAATCACAGGCAGATGAACCCCATCAAGCCTGTAAAGGGACACATCACAGAAGGTAATGCCTGAGTGACGACTCACTGTCCCTGCCCAAGGCCAGAACCTTCTTGGCCACTGCGTTCTGGAGGCTTTTCTTGGCCCTCTTGGTGGCAGGTGTGCATTGGCTACCTCGCCACACACGTCACTGCCATCAGTGACCAGATTTTGAGTCCAGGAAGAGCTGCCTTCAACTCTTCAAAATCCTTCTGCATGTGGGTCCGCAGGCGTAAGCCGGGGGCTTCCGGCAATTACACCTAGCTGTACCACTGCCACCGCAGGCGTGCCTCTGCAGACACCTTTGCCTGCCCTGCTTGGGAGAAGCCCCTTCCAAGGCATTCCTCGTCTGGACACCCAGGAGACTTGCACGTGGCCGGGAAATCCAAGCCTGCGTCCAAATCCAGACTCTGCTGCCCTCTTGCTGGCCCAGTGGACAATGCTGTGCCTCACTATCCAGATGTGCAGGGCAGGCGGACCTAGGAATGAACAAAACCACATTAATAACTGCACCTCAGAGCCGCATCCAAACATAACCTTTGTATGCTTCAGATTTCCAACGGCCCAAATCCTTAATCCTGTCAACGGACAGGCCTCAATGTGCAGCAGTAGTAGCTGCCCTAATACGGCAGAAATGAGGTGCAAACCCATCGGCCAGCAGGTCACATGTTGCGATTGCCTTACACATCACAGCAGCAAATTGATGCCTCTTTAACAAGGACCCATCCTCAAGGACCAGGAAGGGGCCATCCCCAGGAGGGTGAAGTGACAAATATTTCTTGGCATCTGGACAAGGGTCATCTCTCAAAAGCATGCGAGGAGCTTGTCTGGGAAGAAGATCCCCCCCCCCCATGCTGTACAAATTGAGGCTCTGAACTCCCAGACCCCGGGGTGCTGACTGCGGTCGAGGCAGTCCAGACTGGAAGGCCCACTGCATCTTTGTACCCATACTCTTAGGACGACACCTAGGAATAGCTGGGACTGGGTTAGAATTGGGAGAACAAGGCACCAGAGACTCAAAAGCCTCACTCCCTTCACTCACATCCGAAGGACCATGGGCCTCAAAAACAGTAGAAGACATGGAAGGGCCGGGCTGAGACACAGGCTGCCTTCCAAACTGCTGAGCCAAAGACTCCAACTCAGTATTAAACCTTGACATGGCCACAGGATCTGATCCAGTATCGGCCATAATTGCACCCAAACGATCCAGCGTATGCTGGGGAACCGCTGGGGGAGGCTCTGAACGCAGTGATTGAGATGGGCCTCTGATCACCCTTTTGGAAGGGAGAGCAGGACTGGGATTCCTCTTAATAGGCACCCCGAAACCTTCTCAATAAAACAAGGGGAATTACAGAAATACAAACTGGATTAAAAGGGGGGGGGGGAACCTCGCAATCAAATGGTGCTCCCGCCATAGCAAGATGGCACTCCAGGCAAAACAAGATGGCGCTCCTGCCAAATTAGCTGAGTGAAGACCTTTCCTACTTGAAAGAAGATAAAATGGTGATCAGGTTAAAACTGGGGGGGGAGGGGGTTACCGGCCCCAGGAAATCCCCCACCAGCCACTTAAGCAGAAGAGTAGCAAAAGCAACTCTCTCGGAGAGGGAACTCCCGTCGAAACCTCAAGCGATCAGCTGCCCAACACATTTTCCAAGCCGGGACCGATAAGGAAAAGCCATTGCGCGAAAGCAGACAATTAACAGGCAGCGGCAAGCTCCACAGACCAGGAGCATTTAAGGGGCCGAAGCCTCGTGGGGCAAAAGCCCCTCTGGGGGGAAGGGAAAGGCAAGGCAAGGAAGTGAATTAACTAGGAGGGAATAATAACTATTGGGAAAATCAAGGGGAAGAAAGGGGAATAAAGGAAAAAGATCACTGGGACGATCCATCGAAGGTAAATCGCTCTCTCTCTTTCTCGGTTGCACAGAGAACACGCTGTTGCTGTTCCGAATGCATGTACCGAAAGAGGAAGCTCTGGAACACATGCATGGGCATATATAGGTCCCTCGATCCATTTGGACTGTGCCCCATTGGCCAGATTGAACTGAACACCGAGGGACCTACCAATCGGGTGTTGTGGCTGACCAATCTTACCCACCCACAACACAGGGTGTCAGTTTCCAGGTCTCACCGCAACACCCTCTTTGAGGGAGGACCCGATCTACACCATTAGACAACCTCTTCTAAAGTGTTGTAATTTTTATACAGTTCCCTCTCTAGTGCAATTTTGCTACAATCCAAACCAGCAAGATGGCTATCATTCTGCCCTTTTCAACATGTGTTAGGAAGACGGGAAAAATCAGTAATAAATGTGATTATTCTACACACTCTTCCCTGCAGGTTGATTTACAAAGTGGAATTATAAACATGCACACCCAGCTCTTGAAGTTTTAGATCCCAGTCTCTGATTTATCAAAGCTGTCAAGGAAGTTTAAACACTCGGCTTTGATTTAGAAATCATTACTACAAATGTCGTATTTATCTTGAATATTCAATCCTGTCACCACATTGCTGCAAGCTTGATTTACAGAAGGCAGAATGCATTTACATAGTGTGCAATGTATTTACAAATCATTTAAATACACATCACGGAGCGTGACTGCTCTTCCACTATCCCCCCCCCCCTATTTCTTCTTGACATCACTGTAGGTTATTGAGAGACTACCTATGATCTCTGACCCTCCCTGCACCCCTCTCATTCACACACATCTTGGGCTCAGCTGTCATCTCTACACATGACTTCTCCTTGTGTTATAGCTGCTGCTGCTGCTGTCAAGGGCGGCAGAGCTGAAAAGCCAGCTTGATGAACTGCAGTCTACCAGCTGCTAGCCTGATAACGAAACCTGACCTTTTATAAGGCCAAACAACACAGATGACTCAGTCACCCCCACTTTCTCTTTTTCTTTTTTTAAGGTAAAAGTGATTTGTGCCTTTGGCATGCTTAGTGCAGATGCTCATTTAATTGCCAATAGCCATCATCACCATCACACATTCACACTGAATTGTGGGGAATGTGGGGAATGAGCTTCCATGCAAAGGTCAAGGCTTCTGATTGTCTGCCTGAACACGGGCCTTTTGCACATATATTCATAGGACAGGTAGACTCTGCCTTTCCACTGAATGCATGACAGTTGAGGGGGGAGATAGGAAGAACAACTGTTATGTATACAGGGTGCAGATCACTGGTGGGAAACCTGGAGCCCTAGGGCTATACGTGGTCCTTGGCATATGTTTTGTGGCACTCAGCCTAATTTTCAAAGCTTTTTGCAATTTGCACCTCTGGCATGAGTAATCTGTCTCCCACTGGAAACCTGGTGGATGGGGATGGAAAGGAGGACAGAGGGAGAGGGAGGGAGAAAAAGGGTGTCCCCATTCACTTTCGTCTCTGCTCACACCCATCAGCATGCAACACCTGACAGATCATAGCTTCCCCCAAAAGAATGTGGCCCTCAACCAGGAATGGGGGAAAATTAGATTCAGCCTGCATTTAAAGGCAAACCAACTTAGTTTGTAATTTCTGAAGCAATATGAGAACTAAACATAGCCCTCTGTCAAAATCCCCACATCCCCACATTTCTCAGCACAGTTCTCTGACTGTGCAAGTTGGACAAAAACGTGTATCTAGGGTAAAGTTTGCATATAAATGCATATATTGGTGAAAATAGCATACAAAAATGCATTACATCATATGATTTTAGGGGAAATTGCTTAGCAAAAATGGGTTTGCCCATCCCTACTGTCTACAGACCAGAGGCTCCAACTTGAAGAAAATATGGGGTGGGGCAGGCAAGGATGGTGGGAGGAAGCGGGGGCGTGGAGGGAGGAAGAAGGGATGGCAGAAAAGAAACTTGAAAGTAAATGGCAAAGATCTAGAGGGGGCAAGGGAGGAGAGGGATATTGTCTAGGACAGGCATAGGCAAACTCAGCCCTCCAGATGTTTTGGGACTACAACTCCCATCATCCTTGACCACTAGTTCTGTTAGATAGGGATGGTGGGAGTTGTAGTCCCAAAACATCTGGCGGGCCGAGTTTGCATATGCCTGTCCTAGACAATATCCCTCTCCTCCCTCCCCCCCCTTCCTCGCCTTCTTCCTCTTACAGCATGTCTTATGTGGTTGGAATTGCAAGTCTGTGAGGGATTTAATTGAGAGGAGCCTGCAGCTGGGACCGTCAATGGGAACTTCTTTTGCTGTTGGAAGTGCATGTGGCAGACAGATTGCAACACACACTACTACTTTGCAGAAGTAGCCAGAGAATGCAAATTTCAGTTCCTCCTTCTTGTTTGGAACATTGAGGTGCCAGGATTTTGTCTGCTCACTCCAATCTCCCCTTCACGTATACCCCTTCTAGCTCCAATCATAAGGGCTGTAAGAAACAATGTTGGAAATTTTTGCCTAATCCCAGCTCTCTTGCCATCCAGTAACCCTTTTGCAAGTTCATTTACAGGGCTTGTTGGAAAACAGAGCCCCTTCAAATATTTTAGGGGGGGGGCAAAAGGACCTGGGTCCCTAGGAGTTGGTACCTATGCCACAGACAAAAAAATTGTCCACCCCTGTTGTGTGTACATGCAAGTGTATTTATTTAATTAAATTTCTGTCATGCCCTTCAACAGCAAAACAGCAAAACAATACATTTCAATGTATCCCCCTCATCAGGCATGCAATTAATAAAGTTGTGTCTTGTGTCTTCATTCCATGCATTTGAGGGGTTTGTAAACTTGGGAAAGGGATGTGGCTCATTTGTACAGCATGTGCTATGCAAGCAGAAGATTCCAGATTCAGTCACTGGCTTGGCCAAGCCAGGGCAAAGAAAGATTCTTTTTTGAAACTCTGGAGAGCTGCTGCTTAGTCAGTGTAGGCAACACTGAGCTAGATGGATAAATGGTATGACTTGGTATAAAGCAGCTTATGGTATGACTTGGTATAAAGATGCATACTACCTCCATCATACTGTGGATCTTCAAAAGGAGCACACATACAGGAAGGAATCATAAATAGACACTCAGGTGTGGGTTTTTTTCTTTAAAAATGAAACATCTAATACATCATTTGTAGTTATATATAGCTGATGGAGGCAATGTGTGTTATGCACCTACTACTTTGCAAGCTGATTAAGTGTTTATTAGAAACCTCATGTACAGTATGATTGCTGACAGCCATGTGTTCAGAAGATTATTATGATTAACCTGAATAAAATCACAGCCAGAATTGAATTAGCCTTTTCCTGCCACTACCTCAACAGTTCATCTAGTACAAAGGGGAATCAAATGTACTGAGGGTGGGATATATATATTCAGGGAGAAGAAAGGCAGTTCTTTTATTTAGAATTCTTGTTTGCATAAGCAAGTAACATGAAGTAGCACAAGCCTGCTAATTTCAGGAATGGGTAAACAGGCCTTGAGTCACAGTTCATATGTAACATCCTACTCAGGGCCAGCATTAGACAATGTGAGGACATACTGGGGGGAAGTAGCAGTAGCCCCCAGGCTGTTTCTTCGGTGCTCCTTGTAGTCTGTTCTGGATCTCATAAACTAGTCTGCTGTCTCACATGTACTGGAGGATACTACTGTGTTGCCTGCGTTGAAATAATTTCCAGCTGGAGCCTAGGCAATTTTTCTATAAGGAATGAGGAGAGGTGCCCATCTTTCCCTAGTGAATCCCCGTCCTGATTTGCCCAGGCTTTGCCCTGTTGGGTATCAGAGTTGGCCATAGTGACTCATGACTTACTTATCTTGCTTGGATTATTGTGGCATGGTTTATATGAAGCTATCTTTGAATCTCATTGAAAACTTCACTTCCTCCAGAATGCAGCTCACCCATGTGATCACATGGCACCTCTCCCATAAGAGCTGTGCTGGTAGCCCCCCTTCCCCCCCCCAGGAACAATTCTTTTTGGGATGATCAGTGCAGGTAATTCTGTCCTATTTCAGTTTTGCTGACACTCAATTGTTGATCTCTGTCATTCCATTCTGTCCTTTGGTGGCCCATTGCAGCCTGTTCTGTCCATTTCACCCTGCTGTATTTTGTGTGGCATATTTTCAATGCTTTTCAGTACATTTTCAAGTAAAATGTGAATTTTGTTTGCTTCTTATAAGTAAAATACAGTTGTGTATGTGCACTTTTTACACACCTAGAATGGGTTGCAAAATGTAGGGAAGCATATCCCGTGACTGGGAGTTGCTTACTGGTCCAGAATCAAGTTTAGAACAATCAGATTAAGTTGCTCCACTGCAAAAAGCAGACCAAATATTGGTTACCTGGGTTCTATTTCCTTTGATAATTTTCAAATGCAATTTCTCATTAATTGATGGAGAATGGAAAGAGAAAAAACATGCAATTTTTGATGCAGCACTAGATTTTGGGCATATTAAAACAAATATATATTCTGTTATCATCAGAGTACATCCTGAAGTCTGTTTTAGTGCAGTTTTTGAATTCTACAGTTTTAAGCTACAGATTTAAGCGACAGCCCTGAGTTTGCAAAACGAACACCAAGGGGTATGCACATTTGTATCAGGAAGGAGGGGGAGAGAGAGAGAGCTCATTACTAGCAGGCTGTTCCCATTTTGCAATTGATAATTGTTTCCAGAATCAGGCCCAAAGGCATAACCATGGAGGTAGCGATTAAATGATGACTAATTAAAACTAATTATAAAATGGTTAATTAATTTTTATACATTTTTCAATGATGGGTTCAGCCTCCTGACTGCAGCAGAGAGTGCAGCGTGAGCCACCAGTAACAGCTGGGAAAGGGATCCTTCTCCCTGCTCCAGGCCACTCAGTGAGTTCAAGGCTGAGATGAGGACCAAGGAGGAGTGGCTAACTTTATCATATCCACATATTGGATATAGAATTAAATCTAAAAGTGTGTGTTGTGAGGATACAGCCCATCTGCAGTCTATAGATTTGACTGGAATGTGCAGTTCAATGTGCCTTCAAATGCACATCCCTGTGCATGTCCTTGTACAACTAAATGTGTCTTATCTAGGATTGGGGGCAAAACTAGATTGTTTTCATTGGAAGATGGACCTGTCAAAAAGGAACTTTTCAAAAAAAAGGCAGCCTCCAAAATTTGTACTTCCACAAATTTTGAAATGCATTTCTTGAACCAAACTTGCTTTATCAGAATAAGAGATGCACTTTTGATCAGACCCAGCCACTGCTCTATCCTTGCTCAGTAGCTGTCCTACTTCTACTCTACTTGCTTCATTTCCTTTCTCATTGTGCAATGACATTCCTATCCCACTCTTTGATCTCTCTAAGTTATCTACTTGTAGCTGGGCAGGCACAGTACTGTATAGGAGTTCTCCAAAAAGAGATTTCTAGTCAGCCTGAGCTCTACTCTGGGCTCCTGATCCACCCACTGGGGGGTCTGAAGCTACTTTCAACTCTTGCAGAGTTATATCCCGATTTTCTTCCCAATCAATAGGTGAAATAAATCCAGTCATCACACACAGGTTAATGAGGTCTTCTTCATTGCTTATGTTATCTATCTATTCTGGCGAGGAAGCTGGTAAAATGTGGGTTGAACGAGGTCACCATTAGGTGGATTTGTAGCTGGTTGATGAACCCAAAGAGTACTCATTAATGGTTCCTCATCATCCTGGAGGAAAGTGACTGGGGGGGGGGTCAGCAGGGTTCGGTCATGGGCCCATTGTTGTTCAATGTGTTTATTAACGACTTGGACAAAGGAATTGAGAGGATGCTCATCAAATTTGCAGGCAACACCAAACTGGGCGGGGTAGCTAAGAATTGTAGACACCTTGTAGAAGAATTGTAGCCACAGAAGACAGAATCAGAATTCAAAATGACCTTGGAGAACTGAGCCCAAACTAATAAAATGAATTTCAATAGGGACAAATGTAAGCTTCTGTACTTGGGCAGGGAAAACCAGATGCACAAATATAAGATGGGGGACACATAGCTTACAAGCAGTACATGTGAAAAGGATCTAGGTGTCTTAGTGGACCACAAGCTCAACGTGAGTCAACAGTGTGATGCAGCAGCGAAAAAAGCTAATGCAATTCTAGGCTGCAGCAACAGAAGTATAGTGTCCAGATTAAGGGAAGTAATAGTGCCACTCTATTCTGCCTTGGTCGGATCATCATAATGGGCACCATAATTTAAGAAGGATGTTGACAAGCTGGAACGTGTGCAGAGGAGGGCAACCAAGATGATCAACGGTCTAGAAACCAAGCCCTATGAGAAACAGTTGAAGGAGCTGGGTATATTTAGCCTGGAAAAGAGGAGACTGAGAGGAGATATGATAGCCATCTTCAAATAACTCAAGGGCTGTCACATGGAAGATGGAGCAAGCTTGTTTTCTCCTGCTCTGGAGGGTAGGACTCGAACGAATGGCTTCAAGTTACAGGAAAGGCGCTTCCAATTAAACATCAGGAAGAACTTTCTGACAGTAAGAGCTGTTCGGCAGTGGAATGGACTCTCTCAGGAGGTTGTGGACTTTCCTTCCCTGGAGGTTTTCGAGCAGATGTTGGATGGCTTCTGTCTTGGATCCTTTAGCTGAGATTACTACTTTGCAGGGGGTTGGAATAGATAACCCTTGGGGTACCTTCCAACTCTACAATTCTATGATTCTGTGAACTGGGTGGCTTCTGTCTGCCCTATCTGGGTCTACATTTATTAGAGATAAGGGTTGTGTCATATTCTTGAACTATGTGGATACGGTTATGCCCAGCTCCAATAATTCCTCCTCCTTGTTGTATATCCTGCTAGCTGTGATACTATCCTTTAAAGTCAGAAGCTCACGAGCTTGAATGTCATTATAAAACTGATATTCCACCTTCAGAATATTATCTGGTATACATAAACCAATGATTATGGGTTGCAATTTATTATTTCTGTTCACTTTGGGAGAGTAGACCCCCATTGTTTTGGGTAGCCACAGAAGAGCAAAGTGTGATGTATTAGTATATGACAGTCAGCATAATATTTCAGTCTTGATGTCTGTGACAGTGGCTGAGGTAAATCTCTATTATTCACTTTAAAAACATTGGACCAAGGATCTTACATCAATGTTTCCTTATCAACCTCTTCTGGGGGAGAGATGCAGGTACGTTGATCATATCTAGAGATTTTGCTCCTTTTGGGGGTTCCACTCTTCCTTACAGGCTTAGTGGCCTTTGTTTTATTTAAATCAAACCCACCAATGTTTACCAAAATGCATAAATTATGAGAAACTATGTATTAAAATGACTAGACCAGAACATGTTGCTTGCAAAAATGGGTATCGCTAGTCAAAACTGCTCACAAAAAAGTTTTTATTAGGAGAAAATTGTACTAAAATGCTGAAAAAAATTCACGATGATTTATGTTGTTATTGCATGCCGAGTCCCCAAAACTGCCCCGTTCCCAAAGTGAAATAACCAGAGAAAACACGGGATATAGATTTATGGGCTAAATTCAGGCCACAATTTTATTGGTTACAGATATGAAGGTTTGGCAATAGGCACTGGGTGAAGCCACTGCTAATCCACTCCAGCCCCTCTGCTGGATGTGTGTCTGAGAGTAAACCCAACCTGGAGGGGTGCCCTATGACTTACATCGGATAGGGGTTCCCCCAAGGGGTCCCTGTTTGAGGAATGGTATGACCCTAGCCCCTGTCTGGGCTTTGGACAGAAGCTACTCCTCCCATATCCTTTTAACAGGATACCCTTTCCCAATGAGGGGCAGGCAGAGGCTACAACCTCCCCTCCATCCAAGATCTAAGCCTACCCAATGCCTATCCACCTTACAAAGTTGTAATGATTGCAATGAGGTAGGCAAAAACCAAATGCTAATACTAATACTAATACTAAATTTCTCCAAAAATAGGATTTACATCCATTTTGTGAGGAAACATTGACGTAGGTCAATGGTAGTCAACATGGTACCCTCCAGATGTTCTTGGACTGCAACTCCCATTATCCTTGGCCATTGGCCATTCTGCCTGGGTCTGATGGGAGTTGCGAGTCCAACAATACTGGGGGAGGGGGCATCACATTGACTAGGTGTATTGTTATCTCTGCCCCAGAGATGTGGGTCCAGGAATCCTCTCCAGGCCCCTGCCTCGCCCATCCTATATCACAGGGACTGCTCCTGCGAAATTTCAGGAAAGGTACAAAAGTACCTGAAAATTATGAGGGAAGGCACACAACGCTGGAAGAATGGGTACTCTCACAGCCAAATGGGATTGAAGCCAGGTAGTCTCTTGATGCAGTCAAATCACTTGAGAAGAGCTGGCATTTTGTGGATCAGCATCTGTTTCTGCAGCCCATCAAAAAAGGTGCCAGATGTTGTTTCTGCAGTAATAGCTTCTACAGCCTGGCATTTTTGTCCTGCAATTTACAACTCTGCTCCAGGACCAGCATGTTCTAACATTTGCAAAACAGAAACTCAAACTTGAGCAGATAATTGCTGCAAGATTTTTTATTTCTTTTCCTTGAGGATGGCAAAAAGCCCAGGCAG
Source organism: Zootoca vivipara (assembly GCF_963506605.1). Classification (NCBI taxonomy): domain Eukaryota; kingdom Metazoa; phylum Chordata; class Lepidosauria; order Squamata; family Lacertidae; genus Zootoca; species Zootoca vivipara. The sequence goes on along the minus strand of NC_083290.1, from coordinate 40,889,846 downwards.
GCAGGCAGTCCCAGCTTTATCACAAGATAATTTTAGGTAGTCGCCATAGGCAGCACTTTTGCTGCTGCAGCAAAACTGCTTTTCCTTTATTGGCTGGAGATGGAAGAGAATAGGAATGGTATATGGAGAATTGTAGTTTCATATTGCATCTTACCATCAGTCTCTTGTTGATCTTAAGTCTGTCCTAAATCTTTGTTGTTGTTGTTTAGTCGTTTAGTCGTGTCCGACTCTTCGTGACCCCATGGACCATAGCACGCCAGGCACTCCTGTCTTGCACTGCCTCCCGCAGTTTGGTCAAACTCATGTTCGTAGCTTCGAGAACACTGTCCAACCATCTTGTCCTCTGTCGTCCCCTTCTCCTAGTGCCCTCAATCTTTCCCAACATCAGGGTCTTTTCCAGGGAGTCTTCTCTTCTCATGAGGTGGCCAAAGTATTGGAGCCTCAGCTTCACGATCTAATTCTAGTGTAATGGGAGAAGGAGGGGCAGGGGAAAACAGTTCTCCACTTGTATCTGTAAATGTCCATAGTAATAATGCATGGAATGTCATTGTTTATGTGACCATCTAAAGTTCAGTCTTCCTGCAGAGTGATTAGTCCACCACTTCCCCCACCTACCCAATTTCTCCCAGGCAGCACGATCTATTAGTCAATGTACGTAAAATATTTACAATCTGAAAGGGGAGGTGGGATTGCACTTTGGTGGTAGGTTAGGGTTTTTTGCTCTAAGCTCAAAACTTTATTACACCCACCCACCCATTCACCATCAAAAAGCATGTAATTTTGGAATTAAAACTCACCTACTCTGCTTACTGAACCTAAAGTACTGAAACCAACCCTTTGCATCCAAATTACAGCGAGTGTGAATGGGTTGGGACTGAGGAGGAGGAAAGGGGAACAGGAGTGGATGCTATGCCCTGAAGGGGGCAGCAGGCAGCAGGGAAGAAGCTGAATAGTCCTTGCAATCAGAAAGACAAAAGGCAGAACGTACAGAATGCTCACGTTGCTTGTTTGTAATATGCAAGCATAGAATTGCAGTTGTTTGTTTTAAAGCCAGATCTCTTGAAGCCCCTTTCAAAATGCTCCGTAAAATGGCACTTCAAAAGGGCTTCTGAAGACCCCTGTGGACCAAAAAAAGTGACCAGATATCATTGTGATAGCAGGGGATTGGCCCACAATGGGTGGGAGAGAGAATGATCTGGACCACCAGCCAGATCCAGCTCTCCCATCTCTCATCATCCCTTATGTCAGGGAGTGGCATCCATTTGAAGCTTGAGGACCTCCTCTTCTGGGCAGCCTTCTTCATGTGGGTGGGGTCAAGGACAAAAGTGGGTGGAACAACAAATGCAAATTTTATTATTATTTATTGCCATTATTTATTAAGTTTGTTTCCTGCCATTCATCAGAAGATCACAGGGTGGCTTACAACATAAAAATACAAAATGAGTACAGAAAATATATAATAAAACAAAAACAAACATATTTAAAAGTCTATAGGATGTTATTTAGCCGAAGGCCTGGTAATAGAGAAACGTTTGTGCCTAGCAAGCACCTAAGGAAACGTAATGAAGGCGTGAGGTGAGTCTCTCTAGGGAGGGCATTCCATAGAGAACCACCACAGAAAAGGCTGGTTCTCATGTTGCCACCCTCTGGTGGAGGCACACAAAAGAAGAACCTCTGATAATTGCAGGCTCCAGGTCAGTTCACATGAGGAGAGGTATTGCGGTTCTGAGCCATTTAAGGCTTTATAGGTCAAAACCAGCACTTTGAATTGGGGCTGGGAAACTAATTGGCAGCCAGTGGAGTCAAGCCAGAATCAGTGTAATATCCTCAAACCCTCTTCCCCCATAGAGCAACCTGACTGCCTTCTGTACCAACTGAAGTTTCTGAAGTGTCTTCAGAGGCAATCCTATGTATAAAGTGTTGCAGGAATCTAACCTAGAGGTTCCTAGGAGCATAAATGACAAAGGTTAGATTATCCATGTCCAGATAGGGGTGCAGCTGGGACACCAGTCTAAGCTGATGGAAGGCACTCCATGCCAATGAGGCCCCCTGAGTCTCAAGCAACGGGGAAGCTACATACCCACTCCTTCAGAGGGCATGTAAACCCATCAAGAGCAGGCATCCTCTCATCCATCCAGTCTAAGGAACCACCCATTAACAGTGCTTCAGACTTATCTGGACTGAGTGTCTGTTTGTTTGCTGTTATCCAGTCCATTGCCAAGGCAAGACAATGATCCAGCACATTAACTGCCACATCTGCAGATGTAAAGGAGAAGAGCTGTGCATCATCAGCATATTGCTGACAACGTACTTCAAAGCTCCAGATGACACCATAGGGCAGGCTTCCTCAACCTCGGCCCTCCAGATGTTTTTGGCCTACAACTCCCATGATCCCTAGCTAGCCGGAACAGTGGTCAGGGATGATGGGAATTGTAGTCTCAAATCTGGAGGGCCAAGGTTGAGGAAGCCTGCCATAGGGGATAAAATTGAACCCCACGGAACCCCACATTGACTGCTGCATGGACCCAAAGAGCCCTCTGGAATCGACCACCCAAGTAGGAGCAGAACCACTGCAAAGCAGTGCCACCCACCCCTAACTCAGACAGCCACACCAGAAGGATATGGCTGAGAAGTTGAGAAGAAATAACAGGGACTGTCTCTCTCCTGACAGAGGTCATGAAACAGGGAGACCAAAGCAGTTTCTGTACAAAAACCTGACCTAAACCCTGGATCTAGAAAACCAGTTTCCTCCAAGAGCGCCTGGATCTGGTCCATGGCCACCTGCTCAAGCAGTGGCATTATGTGGGAGGCCAGGGGGCCATGGCCCCAGGTGCAAAATTCTGAGGAGGCATAACCAGGTGCCTCCACGGAGGAGTCGGTTTCTGTGGGGATTCCTGCCCTGGCGAAGGTGACAGAACTGCCTGTCAGGGGGCTGCCACCACCATCCAGGCATGTCCTGGTAGGCCCCATCCCCACCTCCCTATCCTTGCCTACCTGCTTGCCGTCGGGGGTCTCTGGGCCCTGGAGCCCTGGAGCCCAACCTGGCCTTGCCACGGAGGCTGTGTGCAGGCTGGGCAGAGGGCTCCGCCTGCCTTCCTTGCACTCTCAAGGGCTCATTCCTGAGGCCGGGCCGCCCTTCAGTCTCCAGGCTGGGCCGCACCGAGTCTGGTGGGGTATTCATGCACTGCAGAATGGAACCGGGGGGGGGGGGCAGTCCCTTCATTCTAAATTGGTAGGTGCCTGGGCACCTAGGGTCGTGCATAGTCAATGCCTATGATGTGGGTGCAATCTTGTCTATAGAAAATGCCTTACTTCCAAGTAAACATGCCTAGGATCATTTTGAGAATGTCCTTCATTTGTTTAAATACTTCCCCACATTTCTAGCCTGAAGTGTACGTACTCCAGACAGATTTACAGTGAAACAGCAACTGATCATAAAGTACAAAAATCGTAAATGTAAACCAGCAATAAAACAGAAAAAGGCAGCAGTTAAAACATCACGGAGACCACTTTAGGAGGACATTCAATAGAATAAAATGCAACATTTATGTAGTTCCTTTTAATGTTAGAGATGTTGAAACATTTCGCATATGTCAACACAACCTTACAAGGTAGATTGGTTTGCAATATTAACCCCATATGGCTGCTGGAGAGTTGAGGCTAGCTTGCCAAAGACCACCTAGTGATTTCATGGCAGAGCCAAGAACAGAATAACATAACATATGAAGCTGCTGTATACCAAAACAGATAGCACAGTGCTCTCTACTCCGAAAGACAGTAGCTCTCCTGAGATCACCTTAATGAAACATGCCAGGGACTGAACTTGGGACCATCTCTATGAAACATATGCACTACCACTGATCTCTGAATGTGGCCTCCTCCCATTCTGTTATCTGGATTGTATTTTCACTGCTTAAATAATTGTTTCTTAAATCACCTGTATCTTTCTGCCTTTCTCCAACCACTGAACAAAATATTGTAGCAATTTCAGATAGGGTTGCAAAATTTTGCTAATTTTTTGAAATACCCACTGGATGCTAATTTTGCCATTTGAATCCCGGACATGTCTGGGAAAATCCGGATGTTTGGCAAACCTATTTCAGAGAGGTTTGCTTATTTTTTAATCTATTTTTATGAGAAGGATGAGAAGTGATATGACAGTCATATTGAAATATCTAAAGGGTTGCTACATGGAAGATGGATCAAGCTTGATTCCTGCTGCTCCAGAGGTTGATACTGAAATCAACTGATTCAAATGCCAAGAATGGAGATTCCGACTAAACATTAGGAAGAACTTTCTTACAGTACGTGCTAGTTGACAGTGGAATGGGGAGCTTTTAAAACTGAGGTGTGATGCCCATTTGTCAGGGATTTTTTAACTGTGATTCCTGAATCGCTGGAAGTTAGACTAGATGACCCTGGGAGTCCCTTCCAACTCTACAGTTTATGATCCTATGAATCGCTTCACATGAAACATCCCAAAGTGATTTAATAATAAAAACCATAAACATGTATATGAAAACCATTTCTAATCCAATACTGATACTGTATAGACTGCAATTAAAAACAAACAAACCACCACTTAAAAGTCATATTAAAAATGGAATGCCTCCAATAGGTTTCAGAAAGAGAAGAGAGATGGTCCCCATGGGATATGAAATTGTAGGGGTGCCAACTTGAATAAAATATTGGGGGGGGCAGGTAAGCTGCACCTCACATAATCGACCACATGACACAGCAGACATACACACTGAAGGCCTAACTCTTACATCATAGGGAACAGACATCCTGAACAGGTGGTATCTACGAAAGGTCCTCTGCTTACATACCTGCCAAGTCCCTGCCTGAGAAATAAGGGACTGGACCAGAAGTAGCAGACCGGAAGTAGCGCTGCCGCCATTTTGGAACTGGGCGGAGCATGCTCAGAAGCGACTTTTGATGCTGCTCTGCCCTGTCCCAAAATGGCCGCCACACCAGAAGTTGCGCTGCAGCCATTTTGGAACTGGGGAGAGCAGCATCAAAAGTCGCTTCTGAGCATGCTCCGCCCAATTCCAAAATGGCCGTCGCGCCAGAATAAACTGGGGGAAAACAAAAAAAAATCGTTTTTTCGGCCGGTGAACAGCTGGAAAAATGGGGGTTTCCTGGGGAATACGGGAGAATTGGCAGCTATGCTGCTTATAGTTTGAAAATCTGGTTGGGACAACTGATAACATCAGGTGTTTGCTCGAACATGTATGTATGGAGGCATGCACATAAGCCTCCCTCCCACTATCCCCATGCATATCACACCACACAATCTTCCCCCATCCCCATGTTGAGTGACCCAGGTCTGCAGGGGGCTTCTACTCATGTTCAGTTGAGCACAAGTAGAACCCTTCAGTTTGATTTTGGTAAACAGGTCTTTACTCAGCTGCAGAGAGAGAGAGAGAGAGAGAGAGAGAGAGAGAGAGAGAGAGAGAGAGAGAGAGAGAGAGAGAATGTTGGCCACAACCCATAGGGATAATGTATGGGGTAACAGGAAGGATGAGTATGGTGGGGTAAGGCTTGCATGCAGACCACTGGCCCCATCGATACTTTGGGATTCTGTGTGCTCAGGCAAGAAGTTTATCTGAGAGCCAGTATAATTAAGTGTTTAGTGCAGGACAAGGGCTGGGACCCAACATCTAGTACTGTTTGTGTACTCATCTATCTCTAGGCTGATTAAGCTGTTTGCCCCCCCCCCCCCCCGGCAAGCAAACCAGTGGAACTACAATACCATAATCAGAGATGCCCTGCTTGTAGAAGGACATGGCCTTTCACTTATAATCCAAGTTGTAGATTTGCTCTCTGCAGGGTGCTGAGCTTGTGCTTTTCCCAATACCAAGGATGACAGTTTGCTACAAAACAACACCCTGCTGTAAAAGAAAAATCTGAAAAGATCTGTTAATTAGCTAGGATTGCCAGTAGCTCTCAGTGGGAGAAGAAACCACATGGAGTGCTGCAGTGTTAAAAGCATCCTGGCAGTTAAAACATTGCCGTCATCTTTTGTCCAACATTTCAATGTGCAATATTACTCAAGTCAAAGCCAATGGGGAAGGGAGGGCAGAGGGAAGAGCTGTTGCTTGAAAATGTAAGCCAATTGTCCAAGTGCTAAGAATGCTTAAAAGAATTTGGTCTTTCTGAATTCAAATATAAAATGAACTGTTCCTCCCCTTCGGGACGAATGTATGAATCAAAATGCAGGCTGCAACCCAAATCTCCTTTGTACCAGGCTGGGGTGGGGGTGGGGGTTAGAATGGGGGGGTGGCTTCCTTGTACCCAGCTCTGCCAGACTCCACCAGTGATCACAGCATCACTGTGCTGGCATGACCTCCTTGTTCCCCTGCCAGATGTGCATGTGAACAGAAGGGCATTCAGTGGGTGGGGAGAGGCTGAGCTTGTTTGGGAACCATTGGATCCTGAGCAAGTCCCACTGCCGTCATGTGGGCCTAATATGCCTGCCCCCTTTTACCCTGGCCAGAATGCACAGCAGTGTAACAAATGTAGTTGTGGCCCTGCTTCTCTGCCCAGCTTCTGCAGGCAGTGGCCAAGGTTAGGACCACGCCCATAGTTATGTACTAGAGTTCAAACTTCCTGAATTTTTCCCATGATGTTGTTCATTCCAAGAAGAAGAAGAAGAAGAAGAAGAAGAAGAAGAAGAAGAAGAAGAAGAAGAAGAAGAAGAAGAATGGGGGAGGAGAATCCCATTCCCAATGGCCAACAATGAAGTTGTCTATTCAATGAAAGAAAGCAGGAGTAGAAAATATCAAATGAATGTATCAAATACTAATAGTACTAATGGACTTAGGTCATTGATTTTAATAGATCTACTCTGTGTACAATTAAGATACATCCCATATATTAAGAAACTTCTGTTTTGAAAGAAAATGAGACTTCAAATAGTATTTAAATAATTTCGTGTGGTTTTTCTAAAAGTCACAAAAGCAAGACAGAACAGACAGGTGGAGTCTCTTGGATGCAGATTGGACCAAGTTAGTCTTTTTTTCTAGTCCAAGTTACATGGACTAGAAAAAATATTGATTGAACTAGCACCCAATATTGTATCAAAAATCCCCAGTAGATTGATTTGAAGTATTTATATCTCTCATTTCCACTTAAAAATGTTTTAGACAGTGCAACATCCATAAAAGCAATCAAACAGCATATAGATATAACCACAGTCTTTTAAAAATTCCAACTATTTCATCTTAGCATCTGGAGAAGTAGGTTGTCGCCTACAAAAGCTTGTGGCATTTATAATAAAACTCTTATTAATAATTAGTCACAAGGTGCCATCAAGCACATTTAACTTTATTATAGAAGATTACTCCAGCATTCAAGCTATATAAATAAACAGTTTAAAACCATAGATATAAATAACAGTCAGGTCTCAGCAGATAAGAGAGATCACAGTGCAGAGATTCATAAACACTTATCTGCTCGACAAACCAAAAGTCTGTCTAGAAACCTGTTGGAAACAATAGAGATCATTTCATGCATAATTTAGGAGTTAATTTTATTCTCAGTAAATCACCGAACGGGATTGGTGGTGGTGTTGCTTAGCAACCAGGGAAAGTGTCATGATGCTTGCTGAGGTATCATATGCCTTGATTGGCTTCAGTGTTCATAGCGGTTTTACCCTCTGTATGTTTGGTTGAATGTCTCTCTGCTATTTACAAGGCCCGACATAAGAAAGATAAAAAACAAACAAACCAACAAAAACCCTCTATTCCATTTACCTCAAATTGCAAACTATATTTGTTCAGTTTCCTCAGTATAGTGTTATCTGAATTTCTTTTCTTTCTGGACTTCATCTGCATTTTTAAAGTGGCTTTAATAACAAAACGTAATTTAGCCAGGTGAAGGAAGACCAGCAGAGTGGAGTGATTCTATGGGATCAGTACAGCTACAAAGTTATCTCCTGATTTTCTGACACTCACACATGAGTCACTTGGAGGACACAAAGGAAAACTGCCCAGATGGGTGAGGTATAAATAAATTATTATTATTATTATTATTATTATTATTATTATTATTATTATTATTACTGTATTATTAGCCTTGAACTTTTGAGTGGTGAACTGCAGAAAGTGGCACCCTCAAACTCTCACTTGAAATTCTGTTCTGTTTTGAATGTTGGTAAATTCCCTTTCATTGTTATGAATGCAATAACATTCATTGCATTTTAAATCTTTGTGAAATTGTGCTGTTTCAGGACTTTAAAAAGAAGGAACAAAGCTGAACCATCAAACCTGAGTGTTCAAAGCATGCACACTGAAGACCAATCTGTGCTAATTATGCCTAAATATACTTTAACTACCTTGTCCTTTAATTACCGGTACTTCGTCATATTCATAATCCAGTTGGTTGAATACCAGGAGAAGGATCAAATTAATAACACTGTGATTGTCTGTGACTGTTGCAGACCCATGCACAGCGGAGCCTCGCGGAGTGTGGGAGCATAGTCTGAATTGGATGAAATCAGGCCACAACCTTATTGATTACAGTGCAACAGGTTTGTTGCAGGCATTGGGCATGTATCCATGTGATCAACTAGCCTGGATGCTGGCTGATGAGCTGACTTTGGACAGCTGGGTGTTGACAGGGCTGCCCCCTCCCTTTCCCAGAGAGTTGTTGACCTTTTTTAGGGCTGGTGGAGGCGGGCAGCGGCTGGAGGGCGGTTCGTCCAGCGGGGAAGAGGTGGAGGCTGGACACAGCTGGCCGCTTCATGCTGCGGTGGCACGGCAGGCAGCACATCGAGCGAGCGAGGGCATGTGCGCCATTCCCCTTTTAGCCTTCCGGTGCCCTGCAGAATTCGGCGCCTGCAGGCTAAAAGGGAAAAAAACCCAAGCCGACGCTCGGCAGGAGTGGCGGGCGCATCCACGCTCACTCAGTGTGCTTGTTCGGTGTTCACCGGACTCTCGCCTGACATCCTAAAGAACTTGGTGCCCTGCCGCCTCGCGCCACTAGCCTCTATGGGTAAGACGGGTCTGGGTGTTGACCATTGCAGAGGTTCACCATGCCATGAACTGCTTCCAGTGGACCTCTTCTGGTCACTGACAGGGGATGTCTTGGCCCATCAGCACCCAGCTGGACCTCTGGACATAAATCATTGTCCTCCAAAATCTATTAGGCATAGCTGCCAAGTTTTCCCTTTTCTCGCGAGGAAGCCTATTCAGCATAAGGGAAAATCCCTTTAAAAAAGGGATAACTTGGCAGCTATGCTATTAGGGGGATTCCTTGTTGGGCTGGGGTAGGGTGCTAACATGCTAACATGTAACATCATTCATATGGGTAGCCATATATTTTCCTATCACAGATAGTCAAGGTCAGGCATCCCCAAACTTCGGCCCTCCAGATGTTTTGGACTACAATTCCCATCTTCCCCAACCACTGGTCCTGTTAGCTAGGGATCATGGGAGTTGTAGGCCAAAACATCTGGAGGGCCGCAGTTTGGGGGTGCCTGGTCAAGGTGGATCAGGACCATGGTGTGCAGGAAGGGGTCTTTAATCCTTTGCCATGCCAATATCAAGTGCAGGGGCCAAGCAGGACTCTCTCATGCCACAATTACTGATCTAGGTATTTGTGAAGGGAAAATCTTTCACTTGGGGAAAACCGCACATGAACAACATTACATGTAAGAGGCTGGGGTAAGGAAGCAGGTGAGAAAAATCCTCTTAACCTAAATGACACATTCTTGAGTGTGTAATTCTCTTTTTCAGGCATGGGAGAAAGTTTCCAGAAGGAAATATGCCTGCCTCTTCCCAAGGTTATTTCCTCCTCATTGTGGGAAGCACGCAAAGAAATTGGAATGGATGAATTACTATTAAGCACAGCAAATAGGAAAGGGAAAATACCTTGCAGTAATAAAGCCACCCCCCTCCGCACAAATGTGTGCATACACACCACACACGCTGCCCTGAAAACCATTCTTTACATCAAAGTTCTGATTAATATTCTTTCCGCACAGCTTATCATGAATTTTGTGCTGGGTTAAATATATTTCCCAGTGACTAACACTGCAAGGCTGAGGATTAAAAAGGATAATGTACAATGTGATTTATGAAATTTTAATGGAAAATCCCCATGGGTTGTGTATAAATCTTATTTATTGCTTTAAAAGTGTGTAATATGCTCATTGTATGGTTGGAGAAGAAAACAACAAAGGTGGGAGTAGAGTCCCTGTCAAACTTAATCTATTTAGGCAAATAATGCAACTCTTAGAGGCTCCTGGGGATAAACCATTTGATAGTTTGCAGTCTTTTGATGCTTGAGTGAGACACATTTGATAGAACATATTCAGCAGGTGAATCTGGGGTGGAGATCAGACTATCTGGAAGGCAGTGTGTGTGTGTGTTGTCTCTCTGTGTGTAATTGTAAAGCAGCTCTTGGGTGGAAGAAGCTGAGCAATTGGCCAAGGGTATAGAACAAAGCAATGTCTTTCAGGTAGAAGATGTTACGAGTTGTGGATCCTACAATAAAACGTTTCAATGTAAAGTGCTGCTGTTCAGGTTTTCAAACTTAAAAAGCAGAGACATCACCTTGCCTACAAAGGTCCATATAGTTTAAGCTATGGTTTTCCCAGTAGTGATGTATGGAAGTGAGAGCTGGACCATAAAGAAGGCTGATCGCCGAAGAATTGATGCTTTTGAATTATGGTGCTGGAGGAGACTCTTGAGAGTCCCATGGACTGCAAGAAGATTAAACCTATCCATTCTGAAGGAAATCAGCCCTGAGTGCTCACTGGAAGGACAGATTGTGAAGCTGAGGCTCCAATACTTTGGCCACCTCATGAGAAGAGAAGACTCCCTGGAAAAGACCCTGATGTTGGGAAAGATTGAGGGCACTAGGAGAAGGGGACGACAGAGGACGAGATGGTTGGACAGTGTTCTCGAAGCTACGAACATGAGTTTGACCAAACTGCGGGAGGCAGTGCAAGACAGGAGTGCCTGGCGTGCTATGGTCCATGGGGTCACGAAGAGTCGGACACGACTAAACGACTAAACAACAACAAAACTATGGATACTCCACTTTCCAGGATACTTCATTGCATTCCACAACCAACAATGATTATCCCTACCTCCCCAAAGTCATCATTTTGTGACCACCAAGTATGTTCAATCTTCATTTGGCAGTTTTTGAGTCCCCGCTTCTAGTTCTTGCCATTTTATTTTATTTTATTTTAGCAAATCTAGCCTGACCTTGATGGATCCCTGAGGTCTTCAGGGGAGTCACTGTTAGTGTCCCCCATGGCATATATTCACGAAGAGCCATGCATTCAGTATCATGAGCCCAATTTTATGGAACCCCCTTACATCTGAGGTCAGTCAGGTCCCTTTCTCTGCTGAACCTCTGAAAACTTTCCTTTTATAGCAGCAGGCATTTTAACTGAATTCTAATTTTATAGTTTTAACTTATATCTTTATTGCACACTGCTTAGAGACTATTATAGTCAAATGGTATATAAATTGCCAAAATAATGCAATTAATGTATTACTTTTCATGAAGATATGTCTTTCAACTCAAAGGCGAAAAATTCCATGTCAATCCCAATTTGGAATCCTGAATAGTGAAAGAATGGAGATGAAAACCATTATTTTACTCACTTCTCTGAACAGGAGAGGTGAAACTAGGGGGACAAGAAAGAGCTGGTGAGCTCCTGTGTACAAAGTCATTTCTGGAGCATTTGAAGTGATGTGAAAGAGGTTCCATATTTTTTTTTACTTATTATTTATCCATGGTCACCAATGGAACACCAAATAGCAGCAGATGCTGAAAAATTTGCAAAGCAACAACTAAACCAATTTCATTTATTCTCATCAGCATAAAAGTCGACATCCCCTTTTCCTCATTTGTTTTCTACCAGGTTCCATATCTCTTTGAACAACAAATATATATATACTCTATTTCATGTTTTCTTAATGCAGCCAGAGACATCGTCACACAAATATCAGATGAAACTTCTGCTACTGAAAATGATTTTGGATGCCAGATGAAAAGACAATGAAGCGAACTTTACTTCTACATTCAAAATATATTATCAAGCTAAATAGCATCACTTCATCAGGAACAAATAAATTAAAGGGTTCCAAGGAACAATTTATACTGGCTTCCTTCTCTTTTTAGAAACCACCTCTGATATACTGTTTCTGATCTTTAGGTGCAGTTTATTTTTATAGGCAAGTAATAGACTGCCCCACCCACCCGAATTCCACCCTTTAAGAAAACCTTACATCAACTTGTAGGACATTTTAATTGCGGCATTTGGGAAGATCTTTTTCACTTTTATAAGGCTATCTTAACTCCATGGAAATCACAAGATGCTGGAATCTGTGTTTGACTGGGTTGTAAATGGGAGCCTTCATGGAAAAGACTAGGGGTTGGGGTGCAATTGATTTTGTTTCCATTTTAATGAGAAACTACCCAATTCATTCTTCTTTCACCTATATATGAACTGAAAAACAATTCTCCTTTGTAATTCACACTTCTTTGAGTTTTGCATTGCAGTTCTCCAACCAACCAGTGTGTACAAAAATGCATGTATTCGGGGAAAGTGTAGTAAACTATATATATATAAATGTAGGCATTGCGTGCACAGAAGTCACAGCCTTTCTCCGTAACCGCTGAACTGTAATGTAATAAATTTGGCCACAACGTTCCATGCCCATCAGTGAGGGATCTGGCATAATTTTTTCCCCAAACAAGTAAACCTTTCATACCTAAAATAATGATTAAACACAAAAAGTGGCACCCAAATTAGACGTCAGCAACAGAAGCTCTGAAGACTCCAGCAACATCCAATAGAAAGGCAGATCGCCCACTGCTGCCTCCTGCCTCCAAACCTGCGCCACCAGATGACATCACAAAATTCCACAGCAACCAACTGAAAACAGGCCTTTTGCAGCAACAAGGCCCAACATTACCACGTGGAGGTAGGGGCCTGCCGGGGGTGGGCGGGCGAATAGGGGGCAGGGATAGGTAATGGGTCAGAACAGGTTGGGGGAGACACAGGGATGAAACCTGCTCTCTCCACAGTATCTCGCCTCGGCTTTGCAGACTAGGCTGAGTGGATTTAGGGGCCTGCCTGGGTGGGGGGTGGGGTGGGGCCGAATAGGCCGCAGCATAGAATCAACTGAATATGGGCTGTTTACAGGGCCATGCCTTTGGGTAGAATAAATCTTATTTCACATAACACACGTGGGTAGGGGGTCAGGGTTGGGACAGGGCAAAATTTTACAGAACACGCGCATTGGGGAAATGATTGTGTGCAAAAATCATTTGAAAGAGGATTTTGAATCATTAGAAAGAGGATTTGAATAAAATTGCGCATATTCAAATCCTCATTCTTTGGTAATGTGTTTCATCTTCATCTTCATCACCATCTTCTTCTACTGCAATGCATAACTGGTCACTCTACTGGAATTTGTCCCCAAGCCTTTATTGGAAAATAGTCCTGATTTTCAGGATTTTATCTTTAACCATGAGGGTCAGAAATGTGTTTTTAAATATGAAAAAGAGGAGCCTGGGCTAAGCTTCAAATTATGCCCTGTGTGATGCGGACACATATACACTTGGGAAGCGTATGATCTTTCCATATGCATAGCAAGGGACAAAGACTATTGGAATGTTTCACAATTACTGCCAAAATAAGATGGGTTAGGGCAAAAGAGGCTCCATAATATTCCCATGAATGTCATTTAACATTTTAGACTTGGTGAATTCTACACTGTGAGCCAGATGGCAAAACTCTCAATGGATGGTTGGCTTGGAGCTCTGAGCCAGTCTGAACACTTCTGAAGATTTCCCTTTCATCTCTTTGGGCAGAGTGATGGACTGTGCATGAAAAAACATTGAGCACAATTCTCAATGATGAGATTCTCCGCACCCTTCCTTCTTAGAGCAAGGGAGGGAAGGGGTGGAGGACTCGCCAGTGCTCTTGCTGGTAATACAGCAGAAGTGGTGGGGGAGTAACTAAGGATTTAGAAGCTACTACCACTAAAGGAAGTGCTTTGGGTTAAACCACAGAGCCTAGGGCTTGCCAATCAGGTCAGCGGTTCAAATCCCTGTGACAGGGTGAGCTCCCGTTGCTCGGTCCCAGCTCCTGCCAACCTAGCAGTTTGAAAGCACATCAAAGTGCGAGTAGATAAATAGGTACCACTACAGTGGGAAGGTAAATGGCGTTTCCGTGTGCTGCTCTGGTTCACCAGAAGCAGCTTTGTCATGCTGGCCACAGGACCTGGAAGCTATATGCTTCCAGCCAATAATGTGAGATGAGCGCCGCAACCCCAGAGTCAGTCATGACTGGACCTAATGGTCAGGGGTCCCTTTACCTTTACCTACCACTGAAAGGATCAGCAAAAGAACATCAAAAAGTAAATGGAGGACTGGAGGAAGTGATACTTCTGCCTCGGAATGTTGGAGAGTTTTGACAAAATTAGAAATGGGAGCAGAAATTGCTGGTGTTGACTTACTCACCTTATGTCAAGATTCAAGAATGGAAACTGAGTGAATACAACAAAAGATACGTAACAGATTACATTTTCCCCTCCTTTGCATTGTGTTTCCTTCATATTGAAATGAATGGGAATGAAGAATGTGATGAGAATGTAATTTAAGTAATTGATTACATAAATTAAATTAAGTTATGTAATTTTGGCACAGTGGACTGACTGCAAGGTGAATAACTCGGCAGTAGATGAACTACAGCAGAACAGAAGCTGTGCTGCTTGTAAAGAAAGGAAAATGAATGCCTTATCACAGCCCTACTTATGTCAACATTACGGGGGGGGGCAATAGCAGAAGTAGGGAGATAATGAAGGCAATGGGGGACCATCACAGTCTGATTTTCCCTGGGTCCTGCATTCCTCAGGGAGAGCGCAGTATAGCAAAGGGCCTCTCTGGTAGATCATAGGCAGTGGACAGACTAGTATCAAAATTAATGACTGACTAGCTGTCACCCTGATCACATTTGAATGTGGGGGAGCCTGACTTAGAATGTTTCTCAAACCACAGATCCTGAATGCCACAAAAAATTGTGCAAAACACCTTCTACACAATTGAAATAGTTCAGAGCCATTCTGGATCTGAAAGGCATGTCAGATTTTTTTGTGATAGAATAAAAAGTGGTTTGATGATGGCAATATTCCAGTACAGGGCTCTAGGGGTAGGCTGGGTGGCGCACTGCGCCTGCCCACCAGGGCGGGGGCGCCGGAGCGATCTCCGCACCACAGCGCCAGGGCGCCTGACATGCTTGAGACGGCCGTGTTCCAGTATATCAATAATAATAATAATAATAATAATAATAATAATAATAATAATAATTTATTCCCTGCCCATCTGGCTGGGTTTCCCCAGCCACTCTGGGCGGCTTCCAACAAAACAGTAAAATACAATAATCCATTAAACATTAAAAGCTTCCCTAAACAGGGCTGCCTTCAGATATCTCCTAAAAGTCTGGTAGTTGTTGTTCTCTTTGACATCTGTTGGAGGGGTGTTCCACAAGGCGGGTGCCACTACCAATAAGGCCCCTCTGCCTAGTTCCCTGTAACTTGGCTTCTTGCAGTGAGGGAATCGCCAGAAGGCCCTCGACACTGGACTTCAGTGTCCGGGTAGAATGATGGGGGTGGAGACTTTCCTTCAGGTATACTGGACCGAGGCTGTTTAAGGCAGTTTATCGATGGAATGAATGTTTTCATAGATCTCTCTGACGTTTGTCTTGCTTTCCTCCACACAATTTGTGCTTCCGGCACTGGTCACTATTTGGATCTTTAACTGATGCGCTGGGCATTAAGTCTTCAGCATAACTCAGCTGTTATCAACAGCTGTTCTCATGCCTAATGCATCGAAGTTTAAAAAAGGTATCTGAAAATTATCCCCCCTCCTTTCTTTTTTCTTTTTTAAAAAACCAAGTTCTCTGGAAGGAAAATGGTGATTTATTTGAGTCCCTGGACCAGACAATCAGAAGAAGTGATTCATTTTCAATGTGCCAAAATGAGCTAGTGTAGTGCTTTGGAAGAGAATATCATATGAAATAGGATTTTATGGTATTTCTGAGAAATAATGAGTCTACTCCCTAACATGTTCTATTCAGATTTCTTCTAATTATGCTGCATTTGTCAAGATTATTGCTGGGTGCTATAATAAAAGTGCCATATGCGCCAAACATATTACTGCCTGCCAATGAACAAGATATAAAGAATGTGTGAAAAGTCATTGGTAGAACTGGCTCTGTGTTGTATGGAGAGTGGGAGGAAGACTCTTTCATATGGTATCCTGTCCATTGTTTTAGGGGAATATTTTTGTGCAGTGACTCTTTCCTAAAGTCTTTACACTAAGGTTGCAATCCTAACCTCTCTTTACTCAAAAGTAAATACTTCTGAATTCGGTGGGGCTTACTCTCAGGTCAAGTGAGGTTAGGGTTGCAGCCCTGGCAGATTAATGGGAAGGGAAAGGAATGTGAATTTCTTCACTTACTTCAAGGAATGGTAAGCCAGTCCTACTGCATTATCATTCTGGATAGGGTAGGAAGAGCATCCTTGCAGTGGACTGTTATTGACCAGTGGAACAGGCTGTTTGAGAACATGGCACACTCTTCTTCCGTTAAGGTTTCCGAGCAGAGTCTGCATGCCTACCTCTCAGGGTTGCTGCAGAAGGGGCTGGTTTGCCTGCTTTGGCAGAGGGCTGGGTAGAGACCAGAAGAGGTCTCTTCTGTTTCTTTTCTGTTCTGTACTGAGAAATCATTTTAGTTTTCCTTCCAAAACTTACGTAAAACCTGACCGAGGCCAATGACAACTGATGTCCAAGAACATATGGAGGGCCACCAGGTCACCCCTGATGGTACGTAGATGAAAACTGAATTCAAAATCAAAACAAAGCAATCCCCCACAACAATTTATATAAAATGAGAGAGTGTGAAAATGAAGCTGCCCACTACCAGTTGTCAGAGGACAGTTATTAACAAGATAGAGCCCATCAAGCACATCTCTCCAAAGTTTGGATAAATGTTTTATTTGCCTGTGTATCCAAAGTATTCCTATGAAATCTTTATCTGTAATGTTGTCCCAATTATTATAGTTCAGACTTTGACAAATTAATCCACACATTTGGGCAACAACACATTTTCTTCAGCACAGTAAATCACCTGCTTCAGCGATAGATGCCACTTGGCAGATGCTACTAACATATGGCTTGTTGAGGACTGCCAGACCCACCCATTATGTTCTGGTGGTTTGTTCATTTCAAGGGACATTGCAGCACACACATGGAAGCAATGGTTTCCACAGCATCGTGGATAATTTCCTATTCAGATATGGTATATCTATTCTTTTTCTTCTTTCTTTTTTGGCAAAAGCAAGAATCTTTTGGGAAGTACCAAAAAAGAATGTCTCATATGCATGATGTGCTGTGCAGTATACAGATAAGGCCAAAACTTCATTGCAGGTACGCTTGCTTCAATCCGGTGGAATACGGACATCAGTTGCTTAAAATATATTTGTGCGTAGCTGTTTCTGGTCTGCTCTGGGGTGCAGCAAAACAAGTCAAAACCTGAGTTTAAAGCAGGAGCCAATCAGCACTCTAGGAACACAGGGTTCTGAAGTTGATCCAGCAATGAACAAGCTGATACCTTATATACTGTAGCAAATGCAGCTACCTTGCTAGCAGTACCTGTGCTGCAAGATGCTGCTTGACTTAAAGGGGTGCAGCTACCTCCAGTAATGTACTGCAGCAGAGTGAGGGAACCTCAGGTCTTCCTGGGTCTTCTGCAACGGAGTCCTTTGTGTCAGAGGAAGTGCCAGCTCCTGTGGTGGGGAGGTGCTCATTGGCCCCACAGGTTAATTTGGTGGCAGTGGTTCTAGAACTGGCCCTGGGTGTGGGGTTTTTACAATGTAGTCAAACCAACAGTGCATGTCTGCTAGATAGGCACTTGATAATACCCGAAGCTCAAAGAGTTTTCCTGTAAGTTTGCTGGACAGAACTCTGAGAGCCACTCCCACTGTGTCCTCACAGGGGAAGGGCATAACCACATATAATCTCTTCACCTGGTTGGGACCTCCTCTTTGCTCTTTGTCCTCATTCCAGCAATGAGAACATCTGCATGTCTGAGCTCCATTGCTCAGACTCAGTTTTAAACTAGACTAAAGTATATCTTTGTAACTGGATTACCATTTTAAGCCTGCCTGAACAAAGCTGATGTATCTGTTTAAAAGGTAAAGGTAAAGGACCCTTGACAGTTGTCCAGTTGCAGACGACTCTGGGGTCGCGGCGCTCATCTCGCTTTACAGGCTGAGGAAGCCGGCATTTGTCTGCAGACAGTTTTTCTGGGTCATGTTGCCGGCATGACTAAGCCGCTTCTGGAGCAATGGAACACCGAAACCAGAGCAGCTCACAGAAACACCATTTACCTTCCCACTAGAGCAGTACCTATTTATCTACTTGCACTTTGATGTGCTTTCAAACTGCTAGGTTGGCAGGAGCTGGGACCGAGCAACGGGAGCTCACCCCGTCGCAGGGATTCAAACCGCCAACCTTTTGATCGGCAAGCACCAATCACAGAGTGCTAGGCCACAGTGCCACCTGCTGTATCTGTTACTCTTCAACAAGTATTCTGAGTGAGTAAATATTATTTTTACCTTCTACAAGATTGTTTGTGTGGTTATTGTTTTAAGGGCGAGAAAAGGGGGGATACCAGGAGAATTCTGTCTGCCTAAAGCAGGGGTCAGCAAACTTTTTCAGCAGGGGGCTGCTCCACTGTCCCTCAGACCTTGTGGGGGGCCGGACTATATTTTGAAAAAAACAACAAAACAAATTCCTATTCCCCACAAATAACCCAGAGATGCATTTTAAATAAAAGCACACATTCTACTCATGTAAAAACATGCTGAATTCCGGACCGTCCGCGGGCCGGATTGAGAAGGTGATTGGGCCACATCCAGCCCCCAGGCCTTAGTTTGGGGACCCCTGGCCTAAAGCATCCTGGGTTACTTAAAATAAAAGGCTAAAGCTAACCTATTTAAGCTTCTGGTTTAAGCTGCAAAGGGTTGCACTCTGCTGAACTCACAAATGTGAGGAAGGAAGGATAACATTTGATAAATATATCCTCTCCTAGCATCTATACATAGCCCTACACTGGGTCTTCTTCCCTTCAGGTTTGCAGTCCTTGCCTCCATCACCTGATGACCCACATCTCCCCTATTGGCTACAGATTGTGCTGAATGACTGCGGACAAATTATTTCAGCCCTGGGGGGAAAAATGGATCCTTGTAGGAGAAACTGGGAATGCACATTGGATTTGGCCAAGATCCAAGTCAATGTAGGCAGATTTGGAGGGCTTCAGGCATGGATGTAGCCAGTATTCTTTTGGGTGGGCAGGACTATTTTTTGGGGGGGTGGGAAACCAATGTGATTGGTCAGTTACTTAAGTATGTCTATTGTTTTACTTGATTGGGGGGGGGGAGCTTCCCCTCTTGGCTATGCCAATGACTTCGGGTGAGTGTGGTACACACACAGCCACAGATCACTGTACGTCAGGTTGGATTATCCCAGAACTTCCCATAGCTGTCAGCAGGTGGCACATCAGGCAGGAAGGAAAGGCATCCAGGGTGGGAAAAGCACACAAGAAGGCTGAGAGTGGAGGCATAAATACTGTGGGACATGGGTGCTGCTTCACAAGCAGCTTTCCTTCAGGTCCTCTCACTTACCAGCTAGTAAGTGGGAGGATCCAGTCCTGTGTGGTGCTGGCTGCTGCTCCTTCCCAAGATGCTTGCTTCCCATATGTGCAGAGGAGCTGCTTGCAAAGGAGCACCAGCCAGCACCACGCAGGATTGGACCCTCCCACTCAACAGCTGTGCAAGTCAATTGCACATGTGCTTCCCCCTGCTTCTCGGAACACAAAGCAATCCTTGGGTGCCTGGGTTTTCTACGCATCCATTCCTCCTTTTAGAAGATCCTTCATATTATGAAATATCACTTGCATGTATTATGCTTGTCCATATAAGTAATTCTATTTACAGTTTGAATAAACGCTTGAAAATCCTTCTGGAGCATGCTTTTTCATGTTCATTAAGTGACACATGCCATCCTTTTACATCAGTGTCACTTCACTGGGTTTGGCAGAGTTTTTCTTTCATTTTTCAGTAGCACACATACAAGGCACACCACAGGCGCGTGAATTTATCTGTTGGAAAGAGTGGCCTAAATCAAGAAAATCCGCTTATCCCCTTTGCATTGCTATTGAGGCTTTAAATGAAGAAAGAATCAGGAAAAAGGCTTTCAATCACAGATCAGATAATATTTTTCCTTTTAATATTCATCCCTTCTCGTGTTGCTTCCAGTGCCTAAGATTAAAAACTGCAAATTAGGTTAAAGGATTAGGGTAGAGAAAGTCTTTCAAAAGAAAGCTCAGTCAATTGGATTCTCTCCTGCTTTGCACTTTTCAAAAGCATTTATTGTTGTCAATGGAAGCCTCCATCATCACTCACTCTTGTCCTGTTTAAAACATCAGGATTCACCACCAACTTTATGAATGAATCACTGTCTCCTTTGTAGAAGAAGAACAGAGAACCCCTGGCCTGGGAGCCAAATGTGGACTGCCAGACATCTCTATCTGCCCTGCTTGGGACTCTGCTAAGGCCACACTTCTTTCCCCAAGTCACACCCCTCACTGAGTATTTTAGTGTTTCCTCTGAATATTTTAGCATGGCTGGAATGTAGCTTTGAACTCTGACAATGCCTATTGTCTGCCTGGGTGGAGGATAGAGTGGGGTGTGTGTAGAAACTAGGCTACTGTCCAGAGGTAAAAACACGTTTGTTTCTCTCCCACTTTTGCCTCTAGCCCTGTGCACCACAGGCATGTGGCCAACAGAAGACTCTCCCAAAGGGAATGGAGGCAAAAGGTTCCTTTCCCCTGCTATAGCATACCCCTCAACTGTCTCGATTTAATTGGGACATCCCATTTTGGGTGGCCGTGCTCTTGCATGAGATTGTAGTTCCAAAAGACATGTCCCAGTTTTCCTCTGGAGGATATGCTATGGAGCTTTGACATTGCCTAAAATGGTTAGGCTGGGTTCTCACCTAAAAATTGGGTGCTGCTACTGCTGCTGGCCTGTTCCTTTCTAGGCCACTACCAGGGAGCAAGCTAAGCTGGGAAATGAATGTCAAAGAACATGAGTATCACAGCCAAGGACCCAATCAAGTACCAGTTGACAGGGCCGGCTCATCGTAGACCCCCGGTGGCGCAGGGCACCATGGCGCCGGCCCGCCAGGAGGGCGCCGCGAGCTGCGCCCGCCCGTTGGCCGGCCGGCCCACCGGTCCGCTGCGCAGCTGCGCGCGGCGCCCACCTGCCCACCGCGCTGGGAAACGGGGTGGGAGGGCGCTGGAGAGACCGCGCTGTGTCTGCCCGCCTGCCCGCCACGCAGCAGCGCTGCGCCCACCCGCCCACCGCGTTGGGAAATGGGGCGGAAGGGCGCCGGAGAGATCTGGCGCACCATGGCGACAGGGGCGCTTAAGACGGCGCTGCCAGTTGAGATGGGCATCAGCCCTGGGACACATAGCAGGAGTCCTTGCTGTGGCTCCTCCTTGAGTCTACACTTGACCAGTGGTGTGGGGGAGGAACTACACTGCTAGCCCACCTCACATAGCTTAGAGTTCATAGGTTACTCCAATGTCATGGGAAACATGTGCCTGAACACTATGAGTTGTATCCAGTTGTAGTCCTACCCAAAGTTCATGAAGCTGCCTAACTTAGATTCATTAATTTCAATTGGTTTACTTTGAGTAGAACTTAGTTGGCTACAACCTTAAGTCCCATGCTCCTGGCTGAGGGGCCTTGGTAGACATATTAAGCTATAAAGACAGAGACCTCCTAAACACACTTCTCATTTATTAGACCACTCCAAATAAAAGAATTGGTCCTGATAAACAGAGGGAAATAGTGCTAGCATTCATTTCCTTGCAGTGTATCATGAATTAGTACTGTTCATACAATATTGTTTTGTTTTAAAACATTCTCGATGCAAATAAAGTGACAGGATATTTGTGTAACTATCACAATACTCATATTGTATATCATTCTCCAAATCTGGGACTTCTACACTATGAAAGTCTAGCATGTCTCAATTTCTAAATCAGCCAAAAGCTTTGGACCCCCCACAAGCACCCAGCAAACAATTATATTTAAGCCTAAAATATATGGCACAAAATAAAATAAAGAATGTGTTACGCATCTCTCACACAGATATCTTGTGGTTTCTTGCTGTTCATTTTTATTCTCAAGAAAAAGGTTTATTCAGCACAAGTGCAACAGATATTCAGCAGCTGCACATATTGACTGCAATGTTGCCCTGAACTAAGGCAAAAATGCACAGATCCACTCCAAAAAAAAAAAAATTCCCCAACTTACTGAGTGCACCAGCTGTCTGGCTGCACCAGCAACTATCAATCCCCTGTCATTGCCCATTGCGTGTAGCCAAATGTTGGAGGTGTCTGAATTGTTATTAATGGCAGCTGTAGGAGCAAGACACTTCTGCTGAACACAAGCATTAGTTATCATGAGTTGGTTTTGAATCAACAACAAAACAAAAAAGAGCCTTCCATTTAGAAAGCAGTAGGGTAAGAAATACAGAAAATAAAACGCTACAATATACTCTCTCTCAATATGTTGCCCAGTGCATGAGTTTCAATCGATCCGGACTGCATAGATAGTATGGGGATGTCAGTGATAAGAGAGACCATGGGAATTTCCCCCAAACTCTGAAAAATACTTCCCACCACCATGCTGAAAGCTCCAGCTGTCCTCCAATCTGTACCCAAAACCCTTCCTGACATCTGCCTTTGGATGGATCACTGACCGCTTGTGGTCATTAAGAGATCTGATGGCATATAATATTCTCTGAGAGCTTGCCAAATTCCCATTTGCTTAACCTTC
This sequence comes from Zootoca vivipara, assembly GCF_963506605.1. Lineage (NCBI taxonomy): Eukaryota > Metazoa > Chordata > Lepidosauria > Squamata > Lacertidae > Zootoca > Zootoca vivipara. The sequence continues at coordinate 40,866,906 of NC_083290.1, read as the reverse complement.
TCCCCCTTATCAAATAATTCATCCCTGTAAATGATTAATTCATAGATGAGGTGGACAGCAGAAGAAACATAAGATCTAAATACACAATTATTTTGATTTTGAGTTTGAAACGAGTTCATTCAAGTGATAGAAATATTTCACCACAAAACTAATTGTGAGAATATTCACCACCACTACTGAATAATCAGAGGCATTGGTCAGATTTTGTGTGTTGTGGGCAATAGCCAATACACTAATTCTATTGTGCAATGATTTATTAACTCCCCTTCCTCACCCTTTGTGCACCCTATACTCTCCCCCAAATTTTCATTGAAGATTTAGGAACATAAGGACCTGCCTCATACTGAGGACCAGACTATTGCTCCATCTAGCTCAGCACTGTCTTACTCTGACTGGGACTCAGAAAAGGGCCTCTGCCAACCCTACCCTAAGGATGCCAGGGATTGAACCTGGAATTTAGAGCATGCAAGGGAGATGATTTCTCACTGAACTATGGACATTAACAAACACCCTCCTCCTCCACCACCACCACCCAGTTGCTGTGCAACCGTATATAGCAGGGATCCTGTTCTGTTTCTATCATTTCCCTGTGTGATGTACATCCCTGGGAAATCAGGATTCTACAATGCATGGGACCCGACCCCCCCCCCAGATGAGTATAGGAGGCTCCCCACTATGGCTAGCCATCCTCAGCTTGTGGGGTGCAATGGGGATGGCTAGTGGGCACAGGGGGATAGCATGCTCACCCCACACCCCATGCTGGGGAGAGTGGGGCAGCAATCACAGTGGTTCAGGGTAGGGGGAGGTAGGTGTGGCAGGTGTGGCAGGTCAGGTAAAAGGGCACATGGCACAGGCAGTTATTGACTGTGACATGTGCCAGTCCATCGTCCAACCTGGGGAACTGTGCGTTGTCCTATCAGGACTGTGGCCACTGCTGCTGAATGCCAGGTCAGCTCTAAATAAGATCTCCATCACCCATGCTCTGCATCATTGAGAGTTGGGTGGGTAAGGAAGGTGGAGTTGGTCTCATCCAGCTGTGCCCACTTGGGTACTTGGTGTAGCATCAGAGCAGACTTAATAGTCAGGGAGGAGGAGTTGCTGTGGTCTATAGAAATTCTCCCCCCCCAGGCTCTCTGTCCAGTTGTGTGTTCCTGGCATTGAGTATTAGGGATTTTGTTAGTTTACCACCCAATAGTTTCCCTGCCTGAGCTGGCAGAGCTGGTTGTGGAGCTGGTGTTGAAGACTCACAGACTGCTGGTTCTGGGGGACTTCATCATTCATGCTGAGGCAACTGTTAGGATCTCTTACTATCGAGTAGGACCCTGGTAGAGACACATGCCCAGCTGGCATGTTCTCTCCCTCCTGGTAGATCGTTTGGGAGCTTCAAAAGCTTTCTCCAGCCCAAACATCACAGTGACCGATGCCAGCTGAAATCAACACACTTACAGACCCGCAGAGTTTGTGCAATTGCATAACAGAACTCAGTAGCACAGCATTTTGGCTAATCTACTTTATTTACATATAATACATTCAGAGCACTGCAACATAGCTCTCTCTCTCTCTAGCATCAGACAGCAAAGAAAAAGAACAAAGGACAATAGCCTCACTTCAGGAAACACAGTAACACAAACATCCTGTCTTCGTCACTTCCCACTGTGGAATGAAAACATATATCACCATGTGATAAACAACAATCCCATGACACAACACATGGGGAATGAATCTTCAACAGCAACTGGCTCTGGGAAGGCTCAGGACTTCATGGTTGCCATGGAGACCATGGGGCCATCCCAACATCATTGAACCAATGCATGTGACAGGCCACACTTTGGACATTGTTTTCTCAACTGGGGAGGAAGAGGGTGATATAAAAGTGTAGGATATTGACATCACTCCTTTGTCTTGGTGGCAGTCCCACATGCTGGCATCTTCACAAGCAGTGAATCCACTGCAGCCCACTCCTCAACCCTACATGGACCCCAGGTGCCAAGAGGGGGGTGGGGAAGGCTTGGTGGCCCCTCTCCCTGTGACCAGCTTGGACCTCTCCTCATGTCCTTGCAAACCCTTGATGATGCCATCCTTCCTTTGCATCTGCCTCGGATGCCTTTTAAAAATTTGCTCTGATGCCTTCTCAAGTTAGAGGCTGGCCACCTCCTGGGACAAGGAACAGGCTGGCCACACCGGACTTGACTTGGCTTGGTTGTAAAGATCCTAGCTTGAGACAAATGCAGAAGCAGCAGCACAAAAGCAGGTTCTGCCACCAATGCTTGGGGAGAAAAGGCAACCCAATTCCTCTTTTTTGTACTTCTAAAACACACACCCAGGGCCCCATTGTAGAACACTGGAGTCATTGGCTCCCGCCATCATGTGCCAGTCTAGACACTTGGGTGGCACCAAGCTGCAGTGATGGTTATGGAAGCAAGGTTATTGCTGGGGGAGCACCAAATTTTGTCCTTGCCTCTGTCCCCATATTAACCAACCCAGACCCTGCAATCATGATCTGAAGCCCCTTTTTCTTTGCCTCCTCCATGAGAGGCACAGAGAGCAGCAACACAAGATTGGGCCTTTTCTGCAGTGGCTCCCCTTGTGCCTTCATTACATATATTTTGATGCCAGGCAAAAAACCTTCCTCTTCTCCCATGTCTTTGGCTAATTAAGCAATCTATGGCCTTTTAAACTGTGGGGTGGGGGCATTGTTTTTTTGTTTGTTATTATTGTATGTATTTTTTGTGGTTTTGTATTGTAAACTGCTCTGTGATTCTCAAATGAAGGGAGTTATAGAAATTTATTAAATTAATAAATAAATGCCTAAATAGGTTTGTGCTTCAGTCATATGTGGATCTTCGACATAAGGAGGGGCCTTAACTGAAGAGATCTGACCCCTGATATCCTAACCAAGGTACTTTAGTTTTTTAATTCATATCCGTAGCAATAGACAAATAATTTCTCAGATGCTACCTCTAGGGTTAGATTAAAAGCCAGCCTGAGCTTTGCATTCAAGACAAAATCAGTGCCCACCAGGATGTATTTGCCCCTCCAGCATATTTGTCTAGGAAAAGCAATATTCAAATAGAAGCATTTTATGCATGATGAATACTCATCTATCTGGAGTTAAAAGAGATCCTGTAATTCTATCCATGCCAGTTCTCAGCTGGCCTAGAGGTATCTGCTTTAGATGAGAGAGTGTCCCAAAACATTTTCCATTTGACATTTTAGAGACTCCCCCCTCTGTTCCCCCCATTTTATTCCCCTGCCCCAAAGGTTTACCACTTTAATCTTTTTAGCTGTCTCGTCAAATCTTGCAGGCTTTGCAGGGATAGATTTTGATGTAATTTAGAAGTGTAAATGACTTTGTTGATTGATTTAAGCAAAGCAGTTCCCCCTCCCCATAAAAAAAATCACATATAAGCAGATAAACATAAGAAACTAAGAGAGAGTAAAGGGAGACAGGATGAAGGTAAAACACATGACAGACAGCAGCTGCTTTTGTGAAAGTAAACAGGGTAACATTAGGCAAGGAACAGATACCATGGGGGCAGGAGTTAATACTGCAAAAGCCAAGGGATCTGAATTGCTGGGATGAAAACATTAAGGGGAGCTCACTCTATTTGGTTAGGGTATTCCCTAATACCGGTATCACAGGAGCAGCCACATATGATTGGAATTCTGCGTGCTTTGCATCAAGAAGGCCTCACCAGGTTCATCCCTTAGCATCTTCAGTTAAAGTGAGCTCAGGGACCAGGACTGTGAAGGTCTGCTGCTAGGAAAAGCATCATCTCCTGGTATCCTGGGACAACTGGTGAAGCCCATTGTTGTTGATAATAATAATAATAATAATAATAATAATAATAATAATAATAATAATAAATTGTTTATACCCCGCCCATCCGGTCGAGTCTCCCCATCCACTCTGGGCGGCTCCCAATTGAATACCGTGTTTCCCCTTTTTTAAGACACCGTCTTATAACTTTTTTTCCTCAAAAAAACACACGGTGGCTTATTTTCAGGGGGTGTCTTTTTTTTTAAGTGCTGGTACAACTGGGTCCCACTGGCTCAGGACACTCGGTGCTCTCTTCCGCGCACATTATAAACACCACACTCTAGCCTACTGTGCTATCCAGGTTTTACTGTCAACCAGGCTGGCAGCAGCTCTCCAGAATTTCAAACTTGGGGGTACCTGGGGGTTAAACCTGGGATCCTTCTGCTCCCCGGGCTCTCTCACGCCGGCCGAGGAATGAGGAGGGAGGCCGTGACCCGTCCCGCTCTGAGATGCTTGTGAGGGAAGCGCGAGGGGGACGAGGCTTGGGCCCATGCCCCTGGCGCGCGCGCGCGGCTGAATGACGAGCCGAAGCGGAACCTTTTCTCTGTGGGGGGGGGGAGACGCGCGCGCGCAAACACACACACACACACACACACACACTGAGAGAGAGACACGCACAGGGAGAGAAAGAAAGAGACGCGCACACACACACACACACACACACACACAGAGAGACGCACGGGGGAGAGAGAGAAAGAGACGCGCGCACACACACAGAGAGAGAGACGGACGCACGGGGAGAGAAAGAAAGAGACGCGCACAAACACACACACAGAGAGACGCACGGGGGGAGAGAGAGAGACGCGCGCGCACACACACACACACACACACACACAGACGGACGCACAGGAAGAGAAAGAAAGAGACGCGCGCACACAGAGAGAGAGACGCACGGGGGAGAGAGAGAAAGAGACGCGCGCACACACACACACAGAGAGAGACGGACGCACAGGGAGAGAAAGAAAGAGACGCGCGCGCACACACACACAGAGAGAGACGCACGGGGGAGAGAGAGAAAGAGACGCGCGCGCACACACACAGAGAGAGACGGACGCACAGGGAGAGAAAGAAAGAGACGCGCGCGCACACACACACACACAGAGACGCACGGGGGAGAGAGAGAAAGAGACGCGCGCGCACACACACACACAGAGAGACGGATGCACGGGGAGAGAAAGAAAGAGACGCGCACAAACACACACACAGAGAGAGAGACGCACGGGGGAGAGAGAGAGAGACGCGCGCGCACACGCACACACAGAGAGAGACGGACGCACAGGGAGAGAAAGAAAGAGACGCGCGCACACACAGAGAGCGTGCGGCTGCAGCACACACAGAGAGCGTGCGGCTGCAGCGCTCACGAAGCAGCGCTGCACTTAGGGGAAGATGGCCAGGGAGGGGGGCTGCGGGGTCAAGGCAACGCGTGAAAGGGAGGGATGGCGAGGAAGAAGTGGGGAGTGAAGTGATCGGGGCTTTAACATGCCCGCACGCGCAAAAGGGAGGCTCGGAATGTGGAGATCGGTTCTGGCTGCTTCTCTTAAAGTGCCGCAAGTAACGAGCCTCTCTCTCTTTCCTCCTGCCGCTCGTGCCCTTGGTGCTTCGTGCGGCGCTGCTTCACGCTTTGTCAGCGCTGCAGCCGCCACCGCTTCTGGGCACCCACCCGACCCCGCAGGCTTCCTCCTCCTGCCGCGGCCGGCATTGCAGGAGCTGGGTCCTGCTGGCTGGTGCTCCGTGCGGCACTGCTGCACGCTTTATTGGCACTAAAGCAGCCACCGCCGCTTCCGGGCACTGACCCGACCCGGCAGGCTTCCTCCTCCTGTCGCGGCCGGCATGCTGGGTCCTGCTAGCTGGTGCGGAAGTATGGCTTATTTTCGGGGTATGTCTTATAGCTCTCAAATGGTTAAAAACCCTGCCATGGCTTACTTTCTGACTACGTATTAAAAAAGGGGAAACACGGTATTAAAACAATACAGCATTAAATATTAAAAGCTTCCCTAAACAGGGCTGCCTTCAGATGTCTTTTAAAATTAGGATAGCTGCTTATTTCCTTGACATCTGATGGAAGGGCGTTCCACAGGGCGGGTGCTGCTACCGAGAAGGCCCTACCCTGATGTCTACCCTGGACCCTAGTGGGTCCCCCCCCGGGGCCTAGCACTCTGTCCAGCATCACTCTGACAGGATTTGATAATAATAATAATAATAATAATAATAATAATAATAATAATAAATAAATAAATAATTTATTATTTATACCCCGTCCATCTGGCCGGGTTCCCCCAACCACTCTGGGCGGCTTCCAACAAAATATTAAAATACAGAAATCCATCAAACATTAAAAGCTTCCCTAAACAGGGCTGCCTTAAGATGCCTTCTAAAGGTCTGGTAATTGTTATTCTCTTTGACCTCTGGTGGGAGGGCATTCCACAGGGTGGGTGCCACTACCGAGAAGGCCCTCTGCCTGGTTCCCTGTAACTTGGCTTCTCGTAGCGAGGGAACCACCAGAAGGCCCTCGGCGCTGGACCTCAGTGTCCGGGCAGAACGATGGGGGTGGAGACGCTCCTTCAGGTATACTGGACCGAGGTCGTTTAGGGCTTTAAAGGTCAGCACCAACACTTTAAATTGTGCTCGGAAACATATTGGGAGCCAATGTAGTTCTTTCAGGACCAGTGTTATGTGGTCTTGGAGGCTGCACCCAGTCACCTTCAAAGGTAGCCCCACGTAGAGCATGTAGTCCAAGCAAGAGATAACTAGAGCATGCACCACTCTGGCGAGACAGTCTGCGGACAGGTAGGGTCTCAGCCTGCGTACCAGATGGAGCTGATAAACAGCTGCCCTGGACACAGAGTTGACCTGTGCCTCCATGGACAGCTGTGAGTCCAAAATGACTCCCAGGCTGCGCACCTGGTCCTTCAGGGGCACAGTTACCCCATTCAGGACCAGGAAGTCCTCCACACCTGCCCGCCTCCTGTCCCCCCCTCCTGTCTTGTCAGGATTCAACCTCAATCTGTTAGCCGCCATCCATCCTCCAACCGCCTCCAGGCATTCACATAGGACCTTCATCGCTTTCACTGGTTCTGATTTGAAAGAGAGGTAGAGCTGGGTATCATCCGCATACTGATGAACAGCCAGCCCAAACCCCCTGATGATTTCTCCCAGCGGCTGCATGTAGATGTTAAAAAGCATGGGGGCGAGGACAGAACCCTGAGGCAACCCACAAGAAAAGTGAGTCAAGCAGGTCTTCATAGCCTTCATATTCTGGGAACAACCACCAAGAAGAACTGGCCCCATGTGCCCACCATACCTCAGACAGTGGTGGAGCAGACCCTTCTTGAAGGATCAAAGTGTATTAGCAGGTTCATATGGGTGGAGTGTTGGCATTCCACCCCAACCATTGCAAGAATCACCTGATCTTTTGTTTTGCTTTCATGTTATGAGAAAGGAGGGGGCAGAAGCTGCTCTTGGTTCTTTCGTCTCTTGCCTAAAAAAAAAGTTTTCGCTCTTAACTATGTAGAGATAAGATGGCTGCATGGGAACTACTCTTTTCATGTATGTCTATAGTGTTTTGTAGTGACTGTTAGAAATAAATTAGGTATGCTTTAAAGAAAAAACCTCCACAGCTTCGCTTCCATTACTCTGCTGCATTTGAGGTGCTCACAATGAGCAGATGTGAGTCCATTGCACCAGGACCTTTTCTCCGGGAATGCTGTGTCTACGTTCCTGTGATCGGAAGGTCGGTGAAGGTGTTTCAATTGCCTAGCCCATGCACGTGCTTAAGACATGGGCTGAACAGGGCGTGCTGACATGGAGATGGCCCTATAGATACTCAGTTATCAAACTCTTTGGGGCTTTAAGAGCAAATCTGGGAGTTAGATTTGGGACAGAAACAAAGTGAAGCCGGTTGGAAACACTGAAAGAGGTCTAATGGGGATTGGCAGTTCAAAGCATGGGGTTCAACGGGGGTTCAGTGCATGATGAGCTATTCACATGCAAAGCAACTGTGGCAATTTTAATGTTAATCCCTACATCACTTTTTCTTTTATAAAAAAAGAACATTCTTCCCAGTTTGCTACTATGTGCCTGATTTAATATTAAAGATTCATGGTCCTCCACCATTGTACCATATGCACTGCTAGAAGCACTCATGGTTCAGGACCAAGGCCGTGAATGTTCAAACAACTTCCGCCATTGCCCATGGGAATCACAGGCTTGCTGATTAAAGTCACTCCATGACTTCTGAACTGGAAATGCAGCACACATCATCACAGTAGAATGCTTCCCAGGCCCATTCCTCTGGCAAACTGCTCTTCAATAAATCAGAAGTCCACTCCACTTACCGGTGGAGAGGAGTTGCGGTGGACTGCACGGCCACCCACTCTCCTCCTGGGGCAGCAACATCGTTCCGTGCTGCCTGGAGGATCCCGGCCACATCATCATCCAGCCAGCCAATCGGCTGGCTGGGGGGGGGGCATTTAAACAGAGGTGCAAGCCGAGGGGCTTCTTCTTGGCTCACGTCTTTATGATGGGGGAAGGGAGGCCTAGTCATTGCCTGCCCCTCCATGCTTAAGGGTATTCTGTTAAAGGAATCCGGGGGTGTGGATCTTGTCCAAAGCCCAGGGCAGGGCTAGGGCCATGCCACGACCCCTTCGGGTACCAAGGGGGGAGCACAAGTTGGTTTGCATTGATGGGGCTCCCCCTACCGGTGGTTTACCCTACCAGACTTCCTGTGCAGCAGGCAGGAGTCAGATATAGCCTGGTCTACTCAATGCCTAAGCCAATACCGCTCACATTCTGTAATCAATAAAATTGTGCCCAAAATTTGCCCAATAACATTAACCTTATATTCTGTGTCTTGGTGTTTTTATTTCTCTTTGAGGGGGTGGTTGCGGGGTCTCAACATGCAAAGCCCTGTGTTTACAGCAAGAAAGCATTATAGCCAGTAACGGCTGTTATACCAGAAGTGCTGCAGAATTATGAACTATTAATAATAGACAAGCATCAACATTCACACAGGTTCCCCTTCCGGGATTCATCTTCTCTCTTTCTCCCTCTCTCTTTTCTTTTCTGCTATTAATTTGCACTGATTGCCATATTGGCAATAAAGATCTGAACCCATGAAGTGTGGAAAGACTGCTGTATGGGTAACTTGTGTTTCAGTATAGTTTGATTCAATCAGCAAGTGATGTGTGGCAGGCATGAATGAAAACATTAAATGTTACACTGGTGAAAGAACAGAAAAAATATGTTTAAAGTGACACGTAAATGTCTGTTAAAGATGAAGCGTTGCTACTCCAAAGGAATCAATCCTCAAACCTTTGAGAGGGAAGATTTTTACCCCTCCCCTTCCCAAAGGACAATATGAAGAATGCCATATGTACCTCTCTTGGAGGAGACTTCTGGGGAATTGGGGCTTTCACTGAAAAGGCTCTGCTCTTTATGAAGGCTAATCTAGTTTCTGCATAAGATATGGAACAGGACCTCAGCAGCATCTACTGTACTAGGGGAGACTTCAGATGGGAGGACACATCACGGCAGACAATTTAAAGCTGTAAAGGTTGAAACCAGCACTTTGAATTGGTCCTGCAAATGAACTGATCTTTATGTGAACAGCCCCAAGAATCTTTTGTACCTCCACAAGGATTACCCCCATTCCCCCCCCCACAAAAACTGATAATGAAAAAATGCAGTCAGTGGTAGAAGGCTTTACATATATTGGGGTCCCCCCACATGCTGCCCCAGAGAATTTGTGGGCTCATAATGGGGGTGATTAGAGTTGTTGCTGTTTTTAGCCCCAGGAGCCTGATTATCCCCAGTGTTTTCTCCCTGCTGAGCATTAATCCACCTGCCTTTGGGGCAGCTTCAAGAGCAGCAAAATCAGATTCATTACCTATCCTGACAAATTGCCATTAAATGCTAGTTTATCTGAAAATGGGCTTTATAATTATATCTTTGATTGCACAGGGAAAACAGTTTGGATTTGTTAGAATACATTTTAAATGCAGGCTTTCACATTCAAAGTTACACAGAAACCCGACACACCCACGTCATTGTAAGTACTGTGAAAATATGCACAGGAGGTAGTAGCCCACCCTCGGGGGGGGGGGGGAGTCAGGTTTTTAAGCCCACACACTTTTAGCTGCCAAGTGAAGGGGGAGAGAAATAATTTTTTTATATAAAAAACACAGGTGTTTCCCTGGGCTATAACAGCTTTCATGTTTGACCTTGAACAAGCTGTTAATCAGCTGTGCGCATCTCTTCTCAATCTGGGAAAGGAAAGGAGGTGAGCTTGAAGTTCAGAGCACTTCCCCAAATCTGTGAATTCATAAGAACATAACCTGCAGAACAAAGGGTTATCTAATTCAACTTCTGGGTTCTCATCCTACCCAACCAAGCGCTTTCAGGATCCAGCAACTGATATTCATTGGTAAACTGCAGAGTTTCCCAAACTTGGGTCTTTAACTACTGTATTTTTGGACTGCATTTCCCATCATCCCTGACCACTGGTCCTGATGGGCAGTTGTAGTCCAAAAACAGCTGAAGACTCATGTTTGGGAAAGCCTGGTATACTGTTTCAGAACCTAGAATCACAGAATCATAAATTGTAAAGTTGGGAGGGACCCCAAGGACCATCCAGTCCCGACAATGCAAGAATCTGAGCACCCATGATAGATGGCCATCCAACCTCTGCTTTAAAAAAACTCAACGAAGAAGAGTCGACAATCTCCTGAGGGAGACAGTTCCACTGACTAACAGCTCTTACTCTTATGGTCAACCTCTTTCTTAAATTGTGGTGCTCAGAATTGGACACAGTACTCCAGGTGTGGTCTGACCAAGGCAGAATAGAGTGGTGCTATTGCATGAAGCAACAAGAAGTCTCCAATAAGCAATTCTGGGTAATAGCTACTGAAATAGCTATTCTTCATGAATTTATATAATGCCTTTTCAGAGCTGGTCTTATCATGCAACAAGGTGAAGTAGAATGGTTTAGGTCAGGCATGTCCAACAGGTAGATCGTGATCTACCGGTAGATCACTGGACATCTGTGGTAGATCACCGGTAGATCAGTGGCTCCCCCCCAAAGAAGCTAAAAATCTTTGGCTCCCTTAAAAAAAGCTCAACATCTTTGCCCTGCACTCCTAAAATGACCTGAACCACCAAAACAGGGTTTTCCTTCCTAAAAAAAGCTCAATGCCGCGTTCCTCTTCCCTAAAGAAGTTCAATAACTTCTATGTGAACCCCCCAAAACAGGGCTTTCCTTCCTAGAAAAAGCTCAACAACTTTGACCTGAACCCCCCAAAAGGGGGTAGATCACTGCCAATTGTTAACTCTGTGAGTAGATCGCAGTTGGCCACCCCTGGTTTAGGTGGTAGAATTTAAGGAAGGTGAGGAGAGCCTCTCCATCTAGTTCTTGGGGCTCTCCACAGGCTACCTCAGCCCCTCTCCCCAGGCTCTCCCCACACCCTTCACGGGTATTACTTTACACCCTTCCTTGAAAGTTTTGGCCAGGGTGAAATATGTTATTAAGCTCTGATAATGCCTATTGGTTGTCTGGATGGAGGATAGTGTGGGATGTGCAAGTTTGTGTAGAAACCAGAAGACTGCACAAAGATAACAGGTACATTAATGGGTCTGCCCACTTTTGCCTCTTGCCTTGCCCACCATTTCCATGTGACTTCTGAAAGGTTACTCAGAGCGGAATGTGGTAATGTATTATTGAAAAGCAATAAGAAAACATTACCAAAGGTTTACAATCTATTGAGTGGGACGTACAAGAAGAAGAAGTTAAAGAGGTGGTGGTAAAGTGGGTTCAAGACATCAGCCACACGTTATATTCGGAACAGTGGGAAAGGCTTTGGCGTATAGATATTAGGTTCACCGCTTGCTGCACCATAAAAGAGAATTTCAAGAAAATGTTTTTCAAGTGGTATCGAATATCACCAAAGCTTGCCAAAATTTATAAACAGAAGTCTAATTTATGCTGGAAATGTGGAAAAATGGAAGGAACATTGTTCCATATCTGGTGGAGCTGCGAAAAAACCAAGATCTACCGGGGTGTGATTCAGGAAGTAAATAGTAGACTTATTTTTGTATGTCTTTGCATTTCTTTTTCTTTAGTACTGAAATTTAATAAAAAAAGAAAGGGAAGAAGAAGAAGAAGAAGAAGAAGAAGAAGAAGAAGAAGAAGAAGAAGAAGAAGAAGAAGAAGAAGAAAGGAATTAATTCTTGGGCTGAAAAGGGTCCCCTGCCTTCCTAGGAAGACAGTGTTGTTGTCAGACATAAGTGTTGGTTCTAGCATGCACAGTACGAGTGGTGGGGAACGTGCAACATTAGGTGCTTTGCTTCATGCATCAAAAGGCATTTTGATGCATGAATAAAATAATAATAATAATAATAATAATAATAATAATAATAATAATAATAATACCAACATGTCTTATCCAGCACTAGTTACAGGTAGGTAGCCATGTTGGTCTGATGTAGTCAAAACAAAATAATAATAAAAAATGCTTCCTGTAGCACCTTAGAGACCAACTAAGTTTGTCATAGGTATGAGCTTTCGTGTGCATGCACACTTCCTCAGATACACTGAAACAGAAGTCACCAGACCCTTATGAATAGTCCAGCACTGTATAAACTTCCCTTCCTTAGCAGCGAGAAAAAAGCCAGTTGGGACAACCAAATAGTTTGCTATGACTTGTTGTTGTTTAGTCGTTTAGTTGTGTCTGACTCTTCGTGACCCCATGGACCAGAGCATGCCAGGCACTCCTGTCTTCCACTGTCTCCCGCAGTTTAGTCAAACTCATGTTCGTAGCTTCGAGAACACTGTCCAACCATCTCGTCCTCTGTCGCCCCCTTCTCCTTGTGCCCTTCATCTTTCCCAACATCAGGGTCTTTTCCAAGGAGTCTTCTCTTCTCATGAGGTGGCCAAAGTATTGGAGCCTCAGCTTCACAATCTGTCCTTCCGGTGAGCACTCAGGGCTGATTTCCTTCAGAATGGATAGGTTTGATCTTCTTGCCGCCCATTAGACTCTCAAGAGTCTCCTCCAGCACCATAATTCAAAAGCATCAATTCTTCGGCAATCAGCCTTCTTTATGCTATGACTTGGGGGTGGGCAAATCTGTCGGTTACAGTTTCTTTTAGGTTCTTATTTGTCCAGTCCTAAATTTGGCTCTCCACATTTCTACATCAGTTTGCATTTTTTAAATGTCCTCGTGAAAATTCATCTGAGTAACCCAGGTGGCGCTGTGGTTAAACCACTGAGCCTAGGGCTTGCTGATCAGAAGGTCGGCGGTTCGAATCCCTGTGACGGGGTGAGCTCCCATTGCTTGGTCCCAGCTCCTGCCAACCTAGCAGTTCGAAAGCACGTCAAAATGCAAGTAGATAAATAGGAACCGCTACAGCGGGAAGGTAAACAGCGTTTCCATGTGCTGCTCTGGTTTGCCAGAAGCGGCTTTGTCATGCTGGCCACATGACCTGGAAGCTATACGCCGGCTCCCTTGGCCCATAATGCGAGATGAGCGCGCAACCCCAGAGTCGGTCACGACTGGACCTAATGGTCAGGAGGGGTCCCTTTACCTTTACCTTTTTTATGTGGGAGGGAGAAACAATTCTCTGTCCACTTTCTTCACATGATGCATAATTTTATATATACACACACACACACCCAGCACTCACAATCTTCTTCTCTCATTAACGTTTCTCAAGGATGGTCCACAGAAGGTCAAATAATGAACCATGACAATGCAATTATGAGGCTTACAGTAAAGGCCATCCTTACCCATTATACTATTTATCTTGACAAGCCTGGATACTTTTTTTTTTTAAGCCTTCATGCAGAAGCCATTCCCTTAATATTGATTTTTATGGCTCTAATATTTGAATGTGCATTTTTCTTGATACTGCTTGGCAGGGTACCCAGTCACTGAATGGAATTTTTCATCTTCCAGATTTCCGGGCTTAGGGCATCTCCACACCAGAATTTACTGTTGGTTTGCAGCTGTTTGTGTTCCCATTTAATTTGCATTGTCTACATGGTGTTAACATCAAACTACAACCATCTAGATGCTTCTCCCATAAATTCAGGTTGACCTGATACAGGAATAATGTAATAAATTGGAGGAAATTTGGCTTCATGGATTATTTATTTTGGTGATTGTTGGTGGGTACTGAGGGAATCCACCATCACTTTCTTCTCCCCTTCCATGCCCACTACTTCCTCAATGCTTTCACTTATTTTTTGGGCTGTGCTAATAACAATTCCTTGTATGGAATGGAAGCTTTTCTTTTGAATCCTCAATTTTGCACAAAACTGGAAAACTGCACAAGCAAAGTTACAACTGCCTGACCATGTGTTTTTGCACACTTATTGGGTGTTTTTTTAAAAATATTTTTAAGTACTCACACAACTATATGCACACATGCCCTGTCAGTTTTTAGAATCAACAAATTAGAAAACAGGGATAAACACAGAAGGGAACACCTACTGGATTGAACAGGAAAGGCCAAAGTTACTCCTCGTGTACAAATTCAACTGTTCAATTTGAATGGGGAAAAGATAGAGTGATAGCCAAATGATGCTCAAATATGGCCAATTACCACAAATGCTGACGGGAGAGAAGGGTGAAGGGTAGGACTTAAACAAATCACATTTCTTCTTTATCACAAATAACATACGTCAGGTTGGTCACTACCACCTCCCCAGAGGCGTAGGAAGGTCAGGTGGTACCCGGTGCAGAAAATTTCTTGTCACCCCCCAACACTCACATTGATTTTTTTGTGTGTGTCTGCAAAAATGGTTTTACGTTATTTCATATTTTCTTACAAAGGAATGTGGATTCTGGTTCTCTGATAACAAGTAGGCGAATATGGACAGATACTTAAATCTACAGGATGGGTTGTGTTTCGACTTGTGTTATTTTATTTATTTATATTTATTTATTTATTTAATAAAATTTCTTTTTAAAAACCTGCAAAGTGGTTTGCCAAAGCAAAACAAAAAACACAATTTTATCCATAGATTTATCAAGATTCTCATCCTTATGTTCTGCATGGATGGAACGTAGCCTACTGTAGAAAGGAAAAAGTCACATGCATGGCTCTGCCTATTTTTGCCTCTGGTAGTCACATGTTGCCCCCACAAGGGAGTGAAGCCCTTGGACTGAAAAATGCTCTCCAGCTCCACTCTATTGCTTCCTGTATTGAGTGAGGAGTGTTCATATGAGAAGCTAGAGAGAACATTACAAGCTCACAATTCACCATTCCAAAATAAGACTTTATAAACTGCTTAACTGGTTAACAGGCAAGCTGCAGTGAAAAAAGATTCTACTATACCCACACATTTCTTTCTTTCCGTTAATACAGCTATGTGGATGTTAAAAAGAAAAAAGAGGTTAGTTCTAAAATCTGATCAGCTGCTTTGTACAGCTAGAATTTGATTTTGCAATGAGCTCAACAATGGCCTAGCACATGTGGGAGAACAGTCTTCGAGCTGGAGCTCAGCAAATGTGTGATCCAACCTACACACTGTTGACATAATGGAGATGCTGTTGCGAGTGGAAGGATGGGGCACCTGTAGCTCTCCAGATTTTGATGGACTCCAGCCCCATCAACCAGCCAGTATGGCCTAGGGCCACAGACAGTGAGTGGTAGTCCAAAACAACAGGAGGGAGACAGGAGGGAAACAATAGACTAGAGCACTGCTCTTGTTCCCCTGTTGTTGTTGAAATACAGCTCCCATCATCTCCAACCATTGGATAAAGTGGCCGTGGTTGTACTCCAAGGAGTTGTACCCCAAGAACATCTGGAGACCCAAGGTTGAAGAACACTGGATTAGATAAAAACTAACACTGGAAGATTTGTAGCTGGGGGTGGGGTTTCCTTCTTTTGATAAGACCACCTTCATGATGTGCTTTGTAAAATTGGTGAGGTTGATTTAGGCACCGTGATTTGTGTGGAACATTGCATATAAGTATTTTCCCCTCCTTAGCTGCTTGACATAAAGCTGGGAGAGCCATAAACAAACCATTGACCTTTACCATGAGCAGGTACCCACTGAACCCAAGGGCTTCTCAACTTGATGGATCTTGCATTTCGCAGCAATATACATAATACTGTGGAAACAAAAGTGCCTTTCCATGCACACATCTTTCCTGTATGTAAGAGCTACGGTACTTATCTTTTTAGTCATCCCCTTTAGTATCTTAATTTCCATCCACTCACATCCCTCTTCATCACAGATGAGATCCCCGTATCTTCCTGAGACAAGGCACAAAAATCAGTCCAAGTCCACAGAGGGACAAAATTATTTTAGAGTGAGACTTTTTCTCCCACGCAACCACACTTTAGCCCTCTTCAAACAGTCTTAAACTCTAAAGGTGGATTGTAAGTGTATTTGGCAGAGCATGCTTACAGTTCTCCCCACAATCAAGAACCCTGCATGATCCAGATTCCTATTTCGGGGGCGGGGGGGGGGGAATTGAAAGTGCATTCAGCCAAATACACATACAATTCCCCCCTTTCATATCTTCACTCACTGTGGGAAGGAATAGATTCAGGTAAGTTGCCGTGTTGGTCTGACACAGTCGAAATATATATATAAATAAATAAAACTGTCCAGTAGCACCTTAGAGGAAGGAATGTGAGTGGTGTGCATGGACCCACATCCTCTCAATAGATACCAATCTCCCTTCCTTTACCACAACAGCCATGTAACTGAGGGGAAGGGGAGTTCTTTTCCAGTGCACATTAGTGATCCAGAGAAGAACAGCAGGGTGAGAGGAGAATATCAGCATGTGCAGAGTGCACAGGGACACACATGGTGACTTCCACCCGGTGTCCCTCGAACAACCCCCAAGCAATCAATCCATTATATTCCTGCATTGAGCAGGAAAGTCTGGAGGGGTGAAGATGCTTAGAAGCATCTGTGTGATTAGGAACCCTGATAATGCACACTCCATTCAGAAAGTCAAAAGCAGAGCATCCAGCACAAAGATAGAAGCTGGGAAAGGGAATGACATGTGTGGTCCTCATATCCCCCACTTGTGTTCAAGCATAATGCCTGAAGAAGGGGAGAGAGAGCAAAGAAACCAACAAATTGGGAAGAGCTATCTAAGAGACCCTTGGGGCTCTCTCCAGATGACATTCCTTCCATATGCCACCCTTCTCTAGTTATTTTGTGTGCCCTTGAATCATGCCTCTTCCTAGACTAGCTGGAAAGATGTAGGGGCCAGGGGGGAGTGTTCATAGAAACTTCTGCCTGGCTGCAGCCTACTATACAAATATAGGAGTCACACCTGTGCTCCACTGAATTTTCCCTCTGGCCATAACCCACCCCCCACCCCCGGTATGTGGCCTCCTAAGGGATGCCCAGTAGGGAATGTAGCCCTCGTGTTGAAGAAGCTTTCCCATCCCTGGCTAAAAGACTTGCACCCATCTGTCCACCTTGCCCCTCATCTTTGTACCTCTTTGTAGTTCTTTGTAGTGGGGACTGCAACAAAATGTTGCAGCATTGAATGTTCAGTGTTCTAGCGATCCCTTCTTCAAGGATTCCCCTTCTCCCATATTTTTCATTTTTTGTCTCTACAGACACTAAGTATGCCATGCACAGAGCCTGCTCTATCCCTATTGTGCTGTTTTGGTTTCTTTTACTCCCTTAGGTATATTTTTTATTTTTATTTTTATTTTGTAGTTTTGCAACATTGAAGTGCCACCAAGTAGGCTGATACTTTTTCTTCAGTTGCCCTGCTTTGTTGTCAAATTTTAGGACTCACCAGCTGAGTCCACTATCAGAAAGTGTGATAGCTATTAGATTGTCTCCTTGTCTTTTTATGTCTATTGAGACCCTGTGTCATATTTATCTGAAATGTAGAAGCTACTGATTGCAGCAAATACATTTTACTTGGAGGAGACTCACTAGAATTGTTTGACCTAAATTAGCCATTTCCATGACTAGCACTGGATCCAACCCCATGATTTTTTCAAGCAGTAATTGAATAGCAGGAGAACATTTACATGAAAAATACTGACACTGCAGCAACAGAAGACTGGATAGCTCTCCTACTGAAATCAATGGCAAATCAAAACAAATTCAAGTTGTGTAAATGAATGAACTAGTTCCAAATCAGTAATGAAACAAATGTACTCCTAACAAATCAGTAGTAAGACAAATCACACTTTTAATAATAAAAACATAAACAAAGAAAAAATGTTTCTTTCTTTGCATACCCTAAATGCTCATGCTCACTTCTTATGTGATTTCCAGAAATGGTGTTCTGAATGAATTCTGAAATGTGTAGTTTGGCACCTAATCACAACAAATATATTATTTTCAAAAGCATATAAGGAAAAATTCTGTTCTTGGAGAACCTCTCACCTCTAAAACAATCACCATATTTTTCAGCTCACCTTATTCCTAAATGACTCCCCATAATTTAATTAATGCATTTTCACCATACATTCTGAACATAATTAAAGCATGTAACATGAGTAATCCACTTTTTTCCAATTAATTATCTCTCTTTTTCAAAGCCATCCATAGTGGCGACAGTGAGGATTGAACATATTCCCTCTTAGACAAGCTTCTCCTTAATTCAAAAGGTCAACTGCAATTATGAATGTGCTTCCAACCCACTGTATCATGAAATTAATTGGAAACGTGAAATGAGTTTGGGAGGAAACTGGGTATTTCTTTCATCTCGATCCACCCACACTCTGATCCATTGCTGGTAACTCTTAATATTTCTCATATTCCAAGTTTCAGGAGCAGAACACCCTCCTTTTTATGATAAAATAGTTAGGACCAAGAAAAGTGCTTCATTATACCACTGCTTTTTTGGTTCGTTCACACATTTAACTGATACAGAATGTGGCAGTGTGGCTACTCGCTGCTCACTACTAAGGATGGAGAATAATTCTGTTTGCTCTGCCTTTTTAAGTGGATTGACCTCATATGCACCTCTCCAGACTACATGGATCAGAATACAGTTTTTCTTTAGATATTGCACTTCTCCAAATTTTGTGATATAGTTCACAGCTCATCAAAATGTAACAATGTGACTAATTTTGATTATGCCCCTCCTGCTCACTCTGCTCATCAATTTGCCTTCCTGAACCAGAAAGTGTTGTTCTTTCTCCCTCAGCTTCTAAATCTACAAGGTTACAATATCTTGCCCAGCCCCAGGCTACCCTTTCTCCCACCCACATTTTCCCTCCCCCAAAGAACAATGATAGATCTCATAAACTTTCTCGCTTAACCAAGCTTCCCTGCAAAAGGACAATATAGGTTCCCCACCACAGACCACCCTCTATGCAACTCACACCCCCCCCCCAAAGGAAGACAATATCTATTGTACCCAACAGGTCATGACAACACCTTCAATCCCCCTTCAGAGGTGAAACATTTTGGCTTTGAAGTGGATTCCTGCAATGGCCAGCTTCCAAGTGTTGATCCAGTCCATGTGCCACAGCTTGAGGACCATGTTTGGCAAATACAGTATAGAGAGAAATAAAAATATTTGGAGCTAGAGTATGGGTGTTGTTCAGTGTTAGTCATACTTATAGTACACCCAATACTGATAGTGTTTTTTTATGTTAGAGTTTAAAACAACTGTTAAAGGTTCCCTGCAAGCTGAAGGTGGGCAGAATTGTGCCTTACCATTTAGGTCTTTATTGGAAACAACAAATTGTGACCAGAAACAAATTGGAATGAAGTGCAGATGAGGTAAATTTATTTCAAAAATGTATAAATTCTTATTAGAATGGGAGACAAAAGACAACATGGTTAAATCAACAATGATACAATGAACTAAATATCTGGGACATAATATAGAAATGTCTGCATGGGAAAAGCTGTGGAAAGTAGATATGGAATTTACTTCTTAAATGAAATTATATGAAAATGATGTATAGATGGTAAAAAGGTAAAGGACCCCTGACTGTTAAGTCCAGTCACGAATGACTCTGGGGTTGCAGCGCTCATCTCGCTTTACTGGCCGAGGGAGCTGACATTTGTCCACAGACAGTTCTTTCCGGGTCATGTGGCCAGCATGACTAAGCCGCTTCTGGTGAAACCAGAGCACCGCATGGAAATGCTGTTTACCTTCCCACTGGAGCAGTACCTATTTATCTACTTGCACCTTCCGTTCGGCAAGCCCTAGTCTCTGTGGTTTAGACCACAGCTCCACCCGTGTTCCTTACTTAACACCTAACAAATGTATAAGAAGGTTCCTCATAACTGCTGAAAGTGTAAAGAGGTAGATGGTTCTTTTCTTTTTTTTCATATGTGGTGGGCTGGTCAGAAAGTTGATGAGAAGGTCGACAGTTCGAATCCCTGCGGTGGGGTGAGCTCCCATTGCTCGGTCCCAGCTCCTGCCAACCTAGCAGTTCAAAAGCACATCAAAGTGCAAGTAGATAAATACAGCGGGAAGGTAAACGGTGTTTCCGTGTGCTGCTCTGGTTCGCCAGAAGGGGCTTTGTCATGCTGGCCACATGACCCGGAAGCTGTACGCCAGCTCCCTCGGCCAGTAAAGCGAGATGAGCGCCACAACCCCAGAGTCGGTCACAACTGAACCTAATGGTCAGGGGTCCCTTTACCTTTACCTTTAATCCAATAAAGGTACTTGTACAGGCACATGAAAATGTGCTTATTTGTTCACATGAGGGATAAATGAATCTGTTAATTTCAGTTTCTTGTTTTTTCAATCTTAAATTCAGTTCTCCACATTTTCACATCAGTCTGTAATTTTTATTTTTATTTTTTTAAAAACGTCCCCATGAAAATTCATTGGTATTTGAGTGCAAATTTCTTGTAATATATACATTTGAATGAAATATTCCCGTAATGTATTTTCCTTTGTATATTGTTTTTACATATGTTATTTTGATTTGACACTTTACCCTACCATATTATTTTTTTGTACATATTACTTGGCTGGAGAACACCTTGCAAAATTCCGAGAAGTGAGAATTGTGAAGGATGGCTGTGTTTTGCTCTGCATATTCTTTCAGAAACTGTGAATAAGTTTGCCTTTAGATGTAATTTGAATCAAAGTTCTCCCACAACTCAAGGTCCCACAAACACACATGGCTGTCAGTAAAACACCACATCTTAATACATTACGTACATATCTATTTGCAGTGTTTTATCAATGTACATGTGATAATTTGGAAACTGAGGGAGAAATTTGAATATGGAGCATTTCAGAAGCTTAAATAAACTGCATTTGTTTTGGTAAAATTGTTCCTGGCCAAGAGGTAATATTTGATATGATTTATTTGTGAATGCTAGGATTTATTTAGTCAACACTCCATTGACTGACAGGCACTCCATCATTTTAAATTATCAAGAGATGACCTGAGAATATTTGATAACCTTTGTGGGGATAGAAGACTGGAATGTGTGATGCCTAAACTTCATTTATAATCCTAAAGTCAAGTTAACATACTTATTTAATTGGTTAGGTGCTTTTAAGAATTTGATGGATTTATACATGCCATTCCTCTGTCCCTGGGAGAGATATATTGTATTAAGGGACAACCTGGAAACAATTCAAAGTAGCACAGAACAGACATGACGTCTATATTGTTTCAAGTTGATTGCTCTGTGCAGTTAACATTTCATCCATGTCCTTGCTTAGACATTGAGTGTGCCATTATAGAGAATGTGTCATGGCACATATTTCCCCTCTAGGCTCTCTATCTACCCCTTGGAACTGTCCCCAAGCCAGAATCCAAGCCAAGCCACACTCCTTCCCTTTAGGCCACCCCTATCACCAGGGTTGTGGGTTTCCCAGCTCCAGCACCTCTCAGGTGGGGGCCATTGCCATTTTAATAGTACAAAGGAGAAGTTCATGGTGAGCTCTGGCACCTCTTCTTCTAGAAAAAGAGCACGGCTTTCTGCCCTTGAGTCTTTTTGCCTGTGTGGAATCTGTCCTTGATCTCTGAAAATGTCTCTTTCATGCCTGAATGGAGATAGAGGGTTTTGTGGGTGGGTGTGGAAACTAGACTACTGTAAGAAAATAAAATTTACGGCTGTTGCTCCACCTGCTTTTGCCCATGAGGAAATGCAGCCCACAGATTGAAAAAGGTTCATTGCCTCTGCAATAAAAGTGCTAAAAACATTTTCCTGCGGAGAGCCAGGCAATGTGAGTGGTGTAGTTACACTGGGCACACACCCGAGGAAGACACTGTCTCAGAGCCTGGTAAGTGCTTGCCCGGCTTCAGGAAGGAGGTGTGAGGGCTCTGACAGGGTCCTAGAGCCCTCCTACCTCATTCCTAAAGCCAGGCAAAGAATTGCTGGGCTTTGGGAAGTAGGTGTGAGGGCTCTAGGACCAGGGCCGTCTTACCCATAGGCGCTAGGGGTGCGGGGCACCTGGGCGGCAGGCTCTCGAGGGCACCAGGCCAAGAGTCCGGGGCCTGAAGGTTGAGTCTGGGGAAGAGCCTGCCCATTGGTCAGAGTGCCGCAGCGGGCTCTTCTGCTGCTGGCGGCTCTGCGCTGCAAGTTTGGGGGCGACCGAGCCAGCAAGATGCTGAGGCGGCCAGCTGGCTCCGCCCTCCTGAGCTCCTGGGACTGGGCAACCGGGGGGGGGGGGGAAGCCAGGTGAATATTTGCACCCTGGCACTGCATATGCTTAAGACAGCCCTGTCTAGGACTCAGCCAAAGTCTTGCCAAAGCCTGACTTAAGCCAGCACCATGAAGGCTGAGGGGAGGGTGGCAAATGACCTCAAATAGCACAGGACACTTTACTGTTTGCTTGTGAAACATGGGCCACTTATAAACAGCATCTCCAGCTCCCTGAAAATTCAATCAACAGTGTCTCCAAAATTTTTACATATCACTTGGGAAGACAGGCGAACTAATGCCAGTGTACTAAAAGAAGCAAAGATCACCAGTGTCAAAGCAATGATTCTTCAGCATCAACTTCGTTGGACTGGTCATGTTGTTCAGATGCCTGGTTATCGTCTTCCAAAGCAACTACTGTACTCTACTCCGAACTTAAAAATAGAAAGTGCAATGCTGGTGGTCAACAAAAGAGGTCTCTCAAGGCAAATCTTTAAAAATGTAGTATAAACACCGACAATTGGGAAATACTGCCCTGCAAGCACTCCAATTGGAGAACAGCATTTACCAAAGGTGTCATGGACTTTGAAGACACTCAAACTCAGGACGAAAGGAAGAAACGTGCTAACAGGAAGGCACATTTGGCAAACTCTCACTGACAATCATACTCAGCCACAAGTGATTGCCGAAGAAGAAGAAGAAGAAGAAGAAGAAGAAGAAGAAGAAGAAGAAGAAGGGTGGAGCCAGTGCAGATTTATTATTAATAAATATATTAATATGCCCAGGGTGGCAAACAAACCCATAAAAACAGCTTAAAACCATGTCAATACAGATGCAGGCTGGAACAAAGCTCTGCTTGAAAGTCTTGTTGGAAGAGGAAGATATTCAGTAGGTGCCAAAAGGACAATGGGAATGGTGCCAGTCTAATATTTAAGAGGAGGGAATTCCAAAGGGTCAGTGCAATGAAACCAAAGGCTCAGTTCTTGTATTGCATGGAATGAACCTCCTGATAAGACAGGATCTGCAGATGGCCCTCAACAGCAGAATGAAATAGTCACTGGGTATACTGTATGAGGGGTGAAACAATCACCACCACCCTCATCTTTGTCTTGAGGGTTCCCAAGTTGCTTGGGGATGGGAAAGAAGAAGAAGAAGAAGAAGAAGAAGAAGAAGAAGAAGAAGAAGAAGAAGAAGAAGAAGAAGAAGAGTTTGGATTTGATATCCCGCTTTATCACTACCTGAAGGAGTCTCAAAGTGACTAACATTCTCCTTTCCCTTCCTCCCCCACAACAGACACCTTGTGAGGTGGGTGGGGCTGAGAGACTTCAAAGTGTGACTAGCCCAAGGTCACCCAGCAGCTGCATGTGGAGGAGCGGAGATGCGAACCCGGTTCCTCAGATTAGGAGTCTTAACCACTACACCACACTGGCTCTCAGGAAAGTCCAGAGGCACTAGCATCATAGCCATAGCCAAGTTCTCCCTTTTTTAAAGGGAAATTCCCTTATGCTGAATAGACTTCCTCGTGAGAAAAGGGAAAACTTGGCAGCTATGGACCAGGCGGCGGCAGCCCCAGCCCCCAGGAATCATAAGGAAGGAATAAAGACTCTGACAACATTATATGGAATTAAAATTAGGCCACAACTTTATTAAACTTCCGTGCTAATCTTCTCTGTATCGTTCCAATTTTAGTATATGTGCTGCCAAAGAGAGCACTACTTTATTAAACTTCCGAATGTAGGAAGACCTTTGCTTAGGCCTTGGGCGTGTATCCCTCCCAGCCAGGGGAACTGGGGCACATCAGGGTATATGGGATATGGGGGTGCTCTGCGAGACATAAGTGTAGTAGGCAGCCCAGCCCATATCACCGCTCGCAGGGTGATGACCTTTCAGTGCATGGCCAGTGACACCCATATATATAGCCCCTTTAAGAGGGGGACCCTGGAATCGCTGCTGCAGCGGGGTGAGCCACCACTTCATGCCCCCCCCCAATAAAGGGAAGAAAAGACTAAATGATTCCACCCAAGGCCATAACCGCCAAAG
This sequence comes from Zootoca vivipara, assembly GCF_963506605.1. Lineage (NCBI taxonomy): Eukaryota > Metazoa > Chordata > Lepidosauria > Squamata > Lacertidae > Zootoca > Zootoca vivipara. The sequence continues at coordinate 40,842,492 of NC_083290.1, read as the reverse complement.
TTGTGATGAATTGCTACGGGGAAGACCGTAGCAGCGCCCGTTAAACAGGAAGAAAAAGCAAACGAGAAACATTAAACAAAGGGAGGGTAGGGAGGGTGAATCTCCAGAGCTGACAGCCTGGCTATTGTCGGCTCCACCCCCTATACAGGTGAAACTCAGAAAATTAGAATATCGTTGAAAAGTGCATTTATTTCAGTAATGCAACTTAAAAGGTGAAACCAATATATGAGACAGATGCATGACATGCGAAGCAAGATATGTCAAGCCTTTATTTGTTGTAATTGTAATTATTTGTCATTCGGCGGGTCAATTATAAATGGAACGTAATTAATGAAATGTAATAACAATGTTTATTTTTGTTTATTTTTGCATTATTGTAAATATTTGTTTTATTACTGTGGAATTCCCAAAAGAAAGCATTTGTAAAAATTAAAATTAAAATAAAAAATAATAAGTTGCTTTACTGGAATAAATGCACTTTTCGACGATATTTTAATTTTCCAAGTTTCACCTGTATATAAATGGGGCTGGCCCCACCTCCCAGAAAGAAACTTGATTACTGAGGCTGGGCGTGAATCTCCAAAACTAACACTGAGAGGCAGGCCAGCCCCTGTTTGCCAGTAAGCTCCCTGGGAACTGTAGCACCACACATGATCCCGCAATGGGCACCCACAATGTAAAGTATGAATGCTCATTATCACATTTTTTCTGACTGCTCCCAAGGTTTTTGTTTGACACAGAGGGCACCCATTTCAGAAGCATCATTATTGCCATCACCTTTTCTTCCCCCACCTCTAATTTTGATATAGTCACATTTATTGAAGTGAATAATAGCTGGATACCTGGATAGCTCAGTTTGTTGGAGCATGGTGCTGATAATGCCAAGGTTGCAAGCTCAGTCCCCAGATGGGACAGCTGCATATTCCTGCATTGCAGGGGGTTGGACTAGATGATACTCAGGGTCCCTTCCAACTCTACAATTCTATTATTCTGTGAGTCAAAGGGGCTAAGCAAAGGGCCCTGCAGATCATAATTCCACCATTGGTTTATACATTATGGTGAAGGAAGGGCAACACTTCCCCATTCAGCATGGGACTTTATTCGCCACCTGCTTAGTGTGTGGTTTCCTTTTCCTTTTGCTAACTCAGCAGGCAGATGTGGGGTGGAAATCCACTGCTGAGTCAGAAGAAAAAGTGGGGGTGGGGGAGAATCTGTAAAGCTCCTTTTTAATGCCTACTTGGTATAATGCATCTTCAACTGCTCTTGTAAGCTTTCCAAATAGTTCTCTTTAAATTAATGAGGTAATATACATTTCCTAATCTGTTCTTGCCTTGCCTTAGGGATGTGGGTCACAGGACTTTTTAACATATTAAGTGGATGGGCAGTCACCCAGCTAATAAAGCAGTTGCCCTAGCATCCCCCACACAATGTTTGTTGTATAACGATCAGAATTGCCAGAAGAGAAGGCTTTCACATGTGCGCATGCAGACACACCATGATTTGCTCCTTAAACATTCAGTTGATAATAGTATTCTGAACATCACCACAGAGTATCCGGCTTATATAGCAAGGTCAGGAATGTAATAAGCAGAGTAGGGTTGCCATATGTCTGTAATTTTCTGAACGTATCTGGAATACTGCAGCTGAAAGCAGTGTCCGGGTGGAAATTGCGAAATGTCTGGGATAACCCAGATGTATGTTGTTCTTGCCTCAAAAATAGCTCAAAAATGTCCAATTCCTTTGTGATTTTGCCCAAAAAATGTTCAATAATTTTTCTGTCTGGATTTTCACTTTTTGAAATATGGCAGCCCTAAGTAAATGTTACAAGGAATGTAAGTCCACTCTCTCCCCAGTGAGCTTTGGAAAACTCATTTTTTTTTCTATAAGAACACAGAACTCTATCAGGTGATAATGATGATGATGATGATGATGATGATACTCTGCCCTTCCTTATGAAGGAGGCCAGGGTGGCAAACAGATCCACACTTTAAAAACACACAAAAAGAAAACATTCTAAAACAATTGAATCATTCCTACCCCTCCAGACTTATGTTTCATTAGGTATCCCACAACATGTTCTTGACACAATAATAGTACATTAGTGGTGGACTTAGCCTGCTTTAGCTGATAGCTGTTCTATGATGCTTTCCCAGGGATACCAAATTACTGTTATTCAGAGGATCAACAGGGCAATGACAGTGGGAGAAAACTCCCTTTCACACACATCAGCACCTAAAACCCAGAAGATTTTTGTATGAAAAGTTACAGGATTTCAGCAGAAAGCTACAGGATATGCACTGATTGGAAAGTAAGTAGTATGACCACCTCAGAACATTTTTAGGTGCAAATGGTATTGAAAGCAGGATCATGCATGACTGCCCTGACAGTATCATGAGCACCAGTCATCATGAATGTTCAGAAACCAGGATATATAGTAGAATATAGTATTGCAGTCCCAGGTCTAAAGTAAAGCACTTCATCAGCTGTAGCTGTAAACTCATTAATCCATCTCATATTTAGCAAATAACTGAAGAGCCAGAAAAAAAAAGTTGTGTGGCTTTCTGTAAACTTTATTGCAAGAGACAAATTAAGAATATGATATCATAGAATGTAACAAACATAAATAAGCTAGAGAATGTGTCTCTGCTTGAAAATTCTCTCAATCTATTTTGAGAGCTTCTACTGGAGCATCACCAACATTGTCAACAAAGGATGGCTTCATAGTGAGATAATGGGAAATCCTAGGGTTTCGCCCGTGCAGTGGAAGAGATTAATAGCAGCAACTCTTTGGGAGGGAGGGATGAAAAATTGGAATCCCGTCATCTCTGCACATTTGACTATTTTCAGACTAAGCTGAGAGGTAATTTATACCCACTCTAAGACTTCTTAAGATCATCAACAAGCGTAAGTTAGGATTAGTTTCTATTATGTTTACTACTCCCCTTTAAAACATCAACTATAAAAACTGCAACATAGCTCTTGAAAGGCTGGACCATTGTCTGCAGCATAAACATTTGAAGGCACAATTTAGAGGACTGGATTTAAATCACAGGGAACAAAAAACATGTTGGAAGGTGCTACTGGGTAATATGGGATATAGAAAGTTGCCTTGTACTGAACCAGACCAATGGTCATCTATCTTAGCAGTGTCCGTACTGACAGGAAGCCTCTCTCAAAGTATTCAAGCTTCCTCAGTCCTATCTGGGGATGCTGGGATCCAAGCTGGGACTTTGTACATGTGAATCAACTGCTTTACACTGAGCTACAGTGCTACATATTCTGATATAGAAACGATCTGCTACTAGAGGAGATGGTAATAATGATGATGTAAATGGAGGAGAGAAGGCAAGCAAAATGCGAGGGAGATAGTGAAAGATACAGGAAATTGAATGCAGACTTCCAAAAAATAGCAAGGAGAGACAAGAGGGCCTTCTTAAACGAGCAATGCAAAGAATTAGAAGGGGGAAACAGAATGGGAAAAACCAGAGATCTGTTCAAGAAAATTGGAGATATGAAAGGAACATTTCGTACAAAGATTACCATTATCAAGGACAAAAGTGGTAAGGACCTAACAGAAGCAGAAGACATCAAGAAGAGGTGGCAAGAATATACAGAGGAATTATACTAGAAAGATATGGAGGTCTCGTACACCCCAGGTAGTGTGGTTGCTGACCTTGAGCCAAACATCCTGTAGAGTAAAGTCAAATGGGCCTTAGAAAGCACTGCTAATAACAAGGCCAGTGGAAGTAATGGTATTCCAGCTGAACTATTTAAAATTTTAAAAGATAATGCTGTTAAGGTGCTACACTCAGTATGCCAGCAAATTTGGAAAACCCAGCAGTGGCCAGAGGATTGGAGAAGATCAGTCTACATCCCAATCCCAATCCCAAAGAATGGCAGTGCCAAAGAATGCTCCAACTACTGCACAATTGTGCTCATTTCACATGGTACAAGAAGCTACAGTTAGAACTGGATATGGAACAACTGATTGGTTCAAAATTGGGAACAGAGTACGACAAGGCTGTATATTGTCTCCCTGCTTATTTAACTTATATGCAGAATTCATCATGCAAAAGGCTGGACTGGATGCATCCCAAACCGGAATTAAGATTTCTGGAAGAAATATCAACAACCTCAGATATGCTGATGACACAACCTTGATGGCAGAAAGAGAGGAAGAATTAAAGAACATTTTAATGAGGGTGAAAGAGGAGAGCGCAAAATATGGTCTGAAGCTCAACATCAAAAAAACTAAGATAATGGCCACTGGTCCCGTCACCTCCTGGCAAATAGAAGGGGAAGAAATGGAGGCAGTGAGAGATTTTACTTTCTTGGCTTCCATGATCACTGCAGGTGGTGACAGCAGTCACAAAATTTAAAGACAGGGCCGTCTCTAGGCCCGGGCTGGGTGGTGCAAGGCGCCAGGGTGGTGCAAGGCGCCAGAAGGGGCGCTGATCTGCTTCATGATTCTGCTTCATGGGCTGGTGTCTCCTCCTCTTCTTGCCCATGAAGCAGAATCAGTGAGACTCCTGCCTAGAATGGCACCATGTGCCTGCTGCCACTCTAGGCAGGAGTCTCAATGATTCTGCTTCATGGGCAAGAAGAGGAGAAGAGGAAGCTCAATGGCTGCGCACTACTGCTGCTGTGGGGGGGGGGCGCTGGAGGATTTTTGCACCACGGCGCTGGATACCCTTAAGACGTTACTGTTAAAAGACGCCTGCTTCTTGGGAGAAAAGCAATGACAAACCTAGACAACATCTTAAAAAGCAGAGACATCACATTGCCGACAAAGGTCCGTATAGTTAAAGCTATGGTTTTCCCAATAGTGATGTATGGAAGTGAGAGCTGGACCATAAAGAAGGCTGATCGTCGAAGAATTGATGCTTTTGAATTATGGTGTTGGAAGAAACTCTTGAGAGTCCCATGGACTGCTAGAAGATCAAACCTATCCATTCTTAAGGAAATCAGCCCTGAGTGCTCCCTGGAAGGACAGATCGTGAAGCTGAGGCTCGAATACTTTGGCCACCTCATGAGAAGAGAAGACTCCCTGGAAAAGACCCTGATGTTGGGAAAGATTGAGGGCACAAGGAGAAGGGGACAACAGAGGACGAGATGGTTGGACAGTGTTCTCGAAGCTATGAACATGAGTCTGACCAAACTGTGGGAGGCAGTGGAAGACAGGAGTGCCTGGCGTGTTCTGGTCCATGGGGTCACGAAGAGTCGGACACGACTGAACGACTAAACAACAACAAATGGTGGTTATAACTGTGTTTCACCATTTAAAATAATATCGGCTGAGCCTGTGTATATGACAGCTAGGTCAGGATTGCATCCTTTTCCCCAGATATCCCCCCATCTGCACATATTCAGTGGAAGGCCAGGATGCAGCCAACACACCTACAACTCTCTGTGGCTTCCAGCCAATCGCATGGTGATCTCCACATGGAGTTAATTGCAGTCACCCAATATGGAGGTTACTAGTGCACAGGCAACAGTGGTCAGCCTGCTCTGGTCTAGAAATTACATAACATAGGTATAAATTAAGGCAAAAAAGATAAAATACAAATAAAAACCCTACAAATTTATAAAGTCTTTAAAACTCTCCTCCCGCCCCAGTATATATGATGCAAGAGCAGACAGGATAGAAATATTCCTATAAATAACCACATATAATGGAAGTAACACTAATTGAAAATAGCTTCAATAGTACACACAAGTTTAAGAATACAGGATATTCATTATTTATTTATTTATTTATTCTTAGACTGTTTCTACTAAAAATAGTCTCATGGTGACTTAACAGTATAAAAAAAAATACAAAAATAAACCAAAAGTGGCCAAGGAGATTTGTGAAGCTGAAGTACCAAAATTAGTTTGCTTTTCAACTCAAAGAAAGTACATCTGTTTAATATTTGATCCATTTTCCTTGATGAGTAATGGATATGCTGTTAATTTTGGAGCAAGTCTCTAGCTTTTCTATTATCCAGACTAAAAGCTGCTTTAAAAAAGAATTTTTCTCTATAGTTCTTAAGGGAAAACATAGCATCTCATTTTAAAATCTGTATTTTAAAGAGGAAAAGAATGTTGAGCTTATTGCAAAAATGCTGGGCAAATTCAAATTTGGCTCTCTGTAGTATACATGCCAAGAGGCATGATCAGAGTTCAAGGACACATTGCAAAAAGCACCTGAGCAAAAAGCACCTGAGCAAAAGCACCTGAGGTTGCCTGAAAAGGGTGTGACCTGAGGAGCTGAACAATGAGGTTTGGAGGACCTCGAGGTTCCCAGCTATGTAATATATGGATACTCGAAGAAGAAAGGGAATGAGATAGCAGTATCACCAAATGCCTTCTGAAATAAGAGGGTCTCTTCACCACCTACCAACCTACCAGAAAAGCAAAGCAGATGAAATCAGGAGGACCTCCTGAAACTGGGAGCAACCACCAACAAGGCCCTATCTAAAATAGAAAAGCTCTAGCTGAGACAGTCTTCCTCAACACCTTTTTACTTTTCTATAGTTCTTCTAATATATTACACATTTCCCCCTTTACTGAAAGGTAGCTTATACAATTGTTAAAACACATCATTAAATGGATGAATCCATCAAAAGTGTTCGTGTTGGTAAGTGCTACCTACATAAAAGGACTTAATGGTCACAGCTGTGATGTTATCAGGAAAAGTGGCAGAAAAAAGGCACCCAAGCCCAGCACCACTGTGGTTATTTATGTGTTTAAAAGTCTATATACTGGGCATTTATTGCTAAAGTGCCTTTCAGAGTAGCTTTCTTTCATTTCAAATATAGAAGCGCCAATTACCCAAAAGAGGGAAAGAGAGGAAAAAGGAGTAAAGGAAACCACAGTAACTTGTTAGTGATATTATTTTTCATGTGAGCTATTGTTAGAAAGCTTGCTTAAATTTATATGTATGCATATCAGGGTTGGGAAACCTGTGGCCCTTCAGATGTTGCTGGACTCCAATTTACATCAGCCTCTACCAACATGGCCAATGATAGACCACAGGTAAGGACAGGTAAGATAATCAGATTGATTATATTCTCTGCAGCCAAAGATGGAGAAGCTCTATACAGTCAGCAAAAACAAGACCTGGAGCTGACTGTAACTCAGATCATCAGCTTCTTATAGCAAAATTCCAGCTTAAACTGAAGAAAGTAGGAAAAACCACTGGGCCAGTAAGATACAATCTGAATCAAATCCCTTATGAATACACAGTGGAAGTGAGGAACAGGTTTAAGGATTTAGATTTGGTGGACAGAGTGCCTGAAGAACTATGGATGGAGGCTCGTAACATTATACAGGAGGCAGCAACGAAAACCATCCCAAGGAAAAGGAAATGCAAGAAAGCAAAATGGCTGTCCAATGAGGCCTTACAAATAGCGGAGGAGAGGAGGCAAGCAAAATGCAAGGGAGATAGGGAAAGATACAGGAAACTGAATGCAGATTTCCAAAAAACAGCAAGGAGAGACAAGAGGGTCTTCTTAAATGAGCAATGCAAAGAAATAGAGGAAAACAATAGAATGGGGAAAACCAGAGATCTGTTCAAGGAAATTGGAGATATGAAAGGAACATTTCGTACAAAGATTACCATTATCAAGGACAAAAGTGGTAAGGACCTAACAGAAGCAGAAGACATCAAGAAGAGGTGGCAAGAATACACAGAGGAATTATACCAGAAAGATATGGAGGTCTTGTACACCCCAGGTAGTGTGGTTGCTGACCTTGAGCCAGACATCTTGGAGAGTGAAGTCAAATGGGCCTTAGAAAGCACTGCTAATAACAAGGCCAGTGGAAGTGATGATATTCCAGCTGAACTATTTAAAATTTTAAAAGATGATGCTGTTAAGGTGCTACACCCAATATGCCAGCAAGTTTGGAAAACTCAGCAATGGCCAGAGGATTGGAGAAGATCAGTCTACATCCCAATTCCAAAGAAGGGCAGTGCCACAGAATGCTCCAACTACCGCACAATTGCGCTCATTTCACACGCTAGCAAGGTTATGCTTAAAATTCTACAAGGCAGGCTTAGGCAGTATGTGGACCGAGAACTCCCAGAAGTGCAAGCTGGATTTCGAAAGGGCAGAGGAACCAGAGACCAAATAGCAAACATGCGCTGGATTATGGAGAAAGCTAGAGAGTTCCAGAAAAACGTCTACTTCTGCTTCATTGACTATGCAAAAGCCTTTGACTGTGTCGACCACAGCAAACTATGACAAGTTCTTAAAGAAATGGGAGTGCCTGATCACCTCATCTGTCTCCTGAGAAATCTCTATGTGGGACAAGAAGCTACAGTTAGAACTGGATATGGAACAACTGAGTGGTTCAAAATTGGAAAAGGAGTATGACAAGGTTGTATATTGTCTCCCTGCTTATTTAACTTATATGCAGAATTCATCATGCGAAAGGCTGGACTAGATGAATCCCAAGCCGGAATTAAGATTGCCGGAAGAAATATCAACAACCTCAGATATGCAGATGACACAACCTTGATGGCAGAAAGCGAGGAGGAATTAAATAACCTTTTAATGAGGGTGAAAGAGGAGAGCGCAAATTATGGTCTGAAGCTCAACATCAAAAAAACCAAGATCATAGCCACTGGTCCCATCACCTCCTGGCAAATAGAAGGGGAAGAAATGGAGGCAGTGAGAGATTTTACCTTCTTGGGCTCCTTGATCACTGCAGATGGTGACAGCAGTCACGAAATTAAAAGACGTCTGCTTCTTGGGAGAAAAGCAATGACAAACCTAGACAGCATCTTAAAAAGCAGAGACATCACCTTGCCGACAAAGGTCCGTATAGTTAAAGCTATGGTTTTCCCAGTAGTGATGTATGGAAGTGAGAGCTGGACCATAAAGAAGGCTGATCGCCGAAGAATTGATGCTTTTGAATTATGGTGCTGGAGGAGACTCTTGAGAGTCCCATGGACTGCAAGAAGATCAAACCTATCCATTCTTAAGGAAATCAGCCCTGAGTGCTCCCTGGAAGGACAGATCGTGAAGCTTTGGCCACCTCATGAGAAGAGAAGAATCCTTGGAAAAGACTCTGATGTTGGGAAAGATTGAGGGCACTAGGAGAAGGGGACAACAGAGGACAAGATGGTTGGACAGTGTTCTCGAAGCTACGAACATGAGTTTGACCAAATTGCGGGAGGCAGTGCAAGACAGGAGTGCCTGGCGTGCTATGGTCCATGGGGTCACGAAGAGTCGGACACGACTAAACGACTAAACAACAACAACAACAAGGACAGAGAAAAATTTTTCATTTAAAGGGAGTCTACCTAATGTGAACAGAAGCACAACCATCCATCCTTCAAAATTCACACTTCTCCAAATTTTGCAAAGCCCAAGTAATGTGAACAAAAATGCATGTATATTAGGGTAAAGTATGCATTAAAATAGATATATTCATGAAGATAAAATAGATATATTCATGAAGATAATACACAAAAATGCATTATGTTAGAGAATATTGCTTTGTCACAATATATATATATTCAGCAAAATTGCATACGAATATGTATATATTAGGAGAAATTCACATTAAAATGTGAATGAATTTCCAAAATAATATTGACTGATATGGAAATGTACAGAACTAAACTTAAGACAGGAAAAATGAAAAACTAAGAGAATCTGATATGGATATATTTATCCAACCCTTCTCAATGGATTAGCTATGATAGTTGAATCAAAATAGGTTAGTCCAGTGAGGTCACCCAGAAAGCTTTCCACATGAATGGGGATTTCAACCCTAGTATTCCAAATCCTAGGTCCAAACTTGTTGTGGGATTCTGAAAATGTGCCTCTTTACCCCGCCCCAACACCTGAGAGGTGTGTTTTCGGGATGCATCCAACTGTGATAGTTTCTGTTTTTAATTCTGGATTTTAAGTGTTGTTACCTGTCCTGGAACCTGCTGGTGAAGGGTGAGTAATAAGAATAAACCGCTGCACTAAGCTAGCTCTTTTCTGAGAGCCCTGACAAAACAGGAGGCAACGCTGCCTGCAGATACTGCTCTTCTCCCTGGCCCTAGAAAGAAATGCATGGTTTGCAGAAAGCTGTAGCAAATTGTGTGTGCACAGTGAGCTCTACAAAGCCTGGAAACAAGAGAAACCAGAACAGTGGAGAAGTCCTAATGCATAGGCTCTACTTCAGGAAACAAAGTGATGTGATTGTAATAGAAATACAGAATACCTTTTTTATTGTGGGGAGTTAGTGGTGCATAGCAATGGTTCCTCCTGTGCCCAGGCCTCCTTTTGGGGGTTTGGGACTTTAGGCAACTTCGTTTCTTATCTTGTGTCTAAACACTTGCTGATAAAAATGAGCCATCTTAGGTAAAGGTAAAAGGTAAAGGTAAGGGGGCCCCTGACCATCAGGTCCAGTCGTGTCCGACTCTGGGGTTGCGTCGCTCATCTCGCTCTATAGGCCGAGGGAGCCGGCGTTTGTCCACAGACAGCTTCTGGGTCATGTGGCTAGCATGACAAAGCTGCTTCTGGCGAACCAGAGCAGCGCACGGAAACGCCATTTACCTTCCTGCTTGGAGTGGTACCTATTTATCTACTTGCACTTTGATGTGCAAGTACCCCTGACAATTAAGTCCAGTCGCGAACGATTCTGGTTGCAGTGCTCATCTCGCTTTACTGGCCGAGGGAGCTGGAGTACAGCTTCCAGGTCATGTGGCCAGCATGACTAAGCCGCTTTTGGCAAAACCAGAGCAGCACACGTAAATGCCGTTTACCTTCCCACTGGAACGGTACTTGTTTATCTGCTTGCACTGTGTGCTTTCAAACTGCTAGGTTGGCAGGAGCTGGGACCAAACAATGGGAGCTCACCCCGTTGTGGGGATTCGAACCACAGACCTTTCAATCGGCAAGCCCAAGAGGCACAGTGGTTTAACCCACAATGCCACCCACGTCCCCAATACCTTTTTTATTGTTAGGAGCTAGTGGTGCATAGCAATGGTTCCTCCTGTGCCCAAGCCTCCTGTTGGGGGTTTGGGACTTTAGGCAGCTTTGTTTCTTATCTTGTGCCCCAACACTTTCTGATAAAAATGAGCCATCTTAACTTTTGCTTATTCACAGGCAGCTCTTGGCAGGTCAATCACTTGTTAAAGGACATTGGTATGTAGTCTATTCCTACCCCCAAGAGCAACAAAGAACAAATCTGCTCCATCTTCAAGGTTGGGTGAATATGTAACTTTCAATTTCTCTCCGTTTCCCATTTTTCTTTTTCATTTTATTTGTTTTTTTTCAGATTTTGAAATGTACAAAGAATTATCAAACAACGCAAATAGAAAGAGAATTCTGAAGAATCTCCTGGACTTCCCTCCTCCCCTTTGTGGGTCCTTATACAGTGGTACCTTGGTTCCCAAACTTAATCCGTTCCAGAAGTCCGTTCCAAAACCAAAGCGTTCCAAAACTAAGGCACGCCTTCCCACAGAAAGGAATGCAAAATGGACTAATCTGTTCCAGACTTTTAAAAATAACTCCTAAAACAGCGATTTAACATGAATTTTACTATCTAATGAGACCATTGATCCATAAAACGGAAGCAATAATCATTTTACTGTATTATAAAATAAATTAGAGTATTGTAGATGATTATTTTTTTTAAAAAAATAATTTTCTTGCCTGCACTGATGATAGTCAATGTTTGGAAGAGGGGCTTTTATCCATTTCCACAGTCACACAATCAATCAATCAATCAATCGCTGGACTGGGTTCCAGTCACAAAAACAAGTCACAAAAATAAAGTCACAAGTCAGAGTCCCATAAAACAAACAGCCACAAAATCGAAAAAGCCACACAAACAAAAATGCAAAAAAATCAGAAACAAAAGCACCAGATATCACCTCGGAACACTGCAATCAGAAATGGAAGGCTTCAATTACAATGCCGGGGGGGGGGCACAAATAAGCAGCACAACAGTAAAAATGGAAGCCCAGGAGCACATCCGGCTTCCGACGCAAAGTTCGCAAACCAGTACACTGATTTCCGGCTTCGCAGCGTTCGATTTCCAGGTTGTTCGGGAACTAAGCTGTTCGATAACTGAGGTACCACTGTATTATCCTTTTCTTCCTACATCTTGTCTATTAATCCAAATCTATTAATCTCCATTATAACAACAAATCAACATTAAACTACAAGTGTTATTCCAATCCTACTAAAAATCTTAATTGTTAAATTATATATTTTCCCCATTCCTTATTAAAATTTTGGTCTTGCTGATCTCTGGTTCTTCCGGTCATTTTTTGCCATTTTGGCATAGTCCATCAACTTAATCTGCCATTCTTCTCTGGTAGGGATTCTGTCTTATTTCCATCTCTGGGGTAGTAACATCCAAGCATGAGTGGTCACGTACATAAATAGTATTTTCTGATCTGTTGGAATTTCAGGACCTAGAATTCCTAAAAGAAAAGCTTCAAGGGGGTTTAAAGAAAAGGTTACTTTAGACATTTTTTTTCCAATTCATGATATAGAATCATAGAATCATGGAGTTGGAAGAGACCACAAGGGCCATCCAGTCCAACCCCCTGCCAAGCAGGAAACACCATCAAAGCATTCTTGACATATGCCTGTCAAGCCTCTGCTTAAAGACCTCCAAAGAAGGAGACTCCACCACACTCCTTGGTAGCAAATTCCACTGCCGAACAGCTCTTACTGTCAGGATGTTCTTCCTAATGTTTAGGTGGAATCTTCTTTCTTGAAGTTTGAATCCATTGCTCCGTGCCCGCTTCTCTGGAGCAGCAGAAAACAACCTTTCTCCCTCCTCCATATGACATCCTTTTATATATTTGAACATGGCTATCATATCACCCCTTAACCTTCTCTTCATATATCATCTCCCAGAATTATATATCATCTCCCAGATATATCATCTCCCAGATATATCAGATATCATCTCCCAGATATATCATATATCATCTCCCAGATATATCATATATCATCTCCCAGATATATCATATATCATCTCCCAGATATATCATATATCATCTCCCAGATATATCATCTCCCAGAATTCTTTTACTACTTTACATGTCCACCACATATGATAAAAGGTGCCTTCTTTTTCCATACATTTTCAGCATGTATTTGACCTTTATCTATACCTACATTTTAGCTTGTTTACCAAGGATTAAATACCAACGATACAACATTTTCATATAATTTTCTTTCAATGTATAGCATGCTGTAAACTTCAAATCTCAGTTCCATAGCTGCTCCCATGCTGTAAATTGTATATTATATCCAAAGTCCCTCGCCCAGTGTATCATAACTGATTTAACCTGTTCACCTTTTGTATGCCATTCCAATAATAATGAATACATTTTAGAAAGCAATTTAGTTTTGTTTTCTAACAGTTCTTTTTTAAATGTAGAGGTTTCATTAAAGAAGCCTTTCTATTTATCCATCTTAAATATATCATTTAGCTTATGGTGTTATAACCAATCAGTTAATAGTTCTATTATATCCTTAAACCCCTTTAATTTTATTTGATGTTCTACTTCCATTAATAATTATTTGTAAATTGCCCAGTCATTTCTCACATTTAATTTTTTTTTAAGATATCACTTCCAGGGGGGAAAGCCACCATGGTGCTTTGTGTTCTAATAGATTTTTTATATTTTTCCAATGCTTCATAAACCGCTTTTCTTACTACATAATTTAGAAAAGCTCTATGTACTTTAACCTTCTCGTACCAAAAATCTGCATGCCAACCATATCTATTGTCATGACCTTCAATATCTAAAACATCAGAGTTTTTTTTATTTAAAAAAACCATTCCTTTAGCCAGCATAAACAGGATGCTTTATAATATAATCTTAAATCTGGGAGGGAGAATCTGCCTTTATCTTTCCAATCTATCAACTGTTTCTCATTTTTCATACCTTAAGTACAGTTCTCCACACTTCCATGTCAGTCTGCATTTTTTAAAAATAAAGTCTTAATGAAAATTCATCAGCATATCAGAGTGACTTTATTCCAATATACACATAATTGTATGCCTATTTTTGCAAAGCAATTGCCCCTAATATAATGCATTTTTGTTCCACCAATATTTGCATTTTTAGGCACTTGTGCATTTTTGTATCTATTATGTAGCTAGAGAACTGCATTCTGAAATTCAGGAAACTATAAATTTCAAAAGCTGGCTGTGTTTCAGCTTGCATCTTTCTTCAGAAAGTGCAATATTAGATAAATCCACTTTTAAATTCCTCTCTCTCTCTCTCTAGTGGCAGTCCTTTACATATTTCATAAGGGTGCTAATATGTAGAGGAAAGCATTTCATATAAACGCCTTCTACTAGGCTGGTTAAAAAATTAATAATGCTCAGAAAGGAACCTTCCTTTGACGTCAAATGGAAAGTTGCCACCACTGCCTGCCCCAGAAGGTGAGCCCAATTTGTTGCAGTATTTTAACCAAACTCTTTCATTCAAATATGTCTCACTTGAGGTATTAGGAAAGAGCTGCTCCCCTGATGGGTTTTTCAGTCTTATTGAAATGTGTGGAACCATGAAGAAGCTCTCCCCCCTCCCTTTGGTTGCTCACAGCAATTCATCTGCTTTTCATCAAGATGGGAATGAAAAATGTCCCATTATTTGTGTGGCTCAGCAGTCCATGTAGGCCCTTCAAAAACACTGTCAGAAGCAATGCTGCACTTGATTGTCCCACTTATTAACATCACAGCCCAAAGCCACTCTTCTCTTTTCATTGGTCTTTCTTCACAGTAGCATCAACCGCCCCACTGAGTAACCCTTTCCCCAAATGCTGGGCAGATGAACAGAACGTAAAAGTTAGGCTGTCGTTTCAAAGGGCAATCAAAGCTTCTATGAATCCATTTCAGCACCTTTCAGTTCAATGGGATCACAGTTCAAAAATACCCTGATACTAAATTACCTTAATCTCAGACCAAGTAAACTCTGGACTATATTGGCTTTCCTGCAATACAGTGGTACCTCAGGTTACAGACGCTTCAGGTTACAGACTCTGCTAACCCAGAAGAAGTACCTTGGATTAAGAACTTTGCATCAGGATGAGAACAGAAATCGTGTGGCGGCAGCGGCACAGCAGCAGTGGGAGGCCCGATTAGCTAAAGTGGTACCGCAGGTTAAGAATGGTTTCAGGTTAAGAATGGACCTCCAGAACGAATTAAGTTCTTAACCCGAGGTACCACTGTATTAAGAAACTGCTAAATCACATGGTGTTGGTTTCTTTTTTAAAAAAAGTTACATAACACAGTGCTTTGCGACTAAACATGTTGCTTTTAAATGAGCTTAACTTCCTTTTTTTGTTTTATCTTATCAGGAGACATCTTGTCAAGTGCTAAACCTCAGAAATACACACAAACACACACACTACAGCGACGTTCCCAAGCTGGTTGCCATCCTCACACCATGGCTTGCAGGTGGAGTGACAGGAACCTCCTACAAACATTTAGTGAGTTTGTGTTGGTTGTTTGAATAGGGCTTTCTCTCCTCCTTTAAAAAATACTGGCTGTGTCTCCCACCTTTAGAAAAGAATCTCATGTGCCAATTCTAGGGATGTATGAACCTGTCCCCCTTCATGGATCAATGCCTTGTCGTGGCGAAGGGGCTTGAATAACTCAGAGAAGCTATGAGCTATGCCATGCAGGGCCACCCAAGATGGACAGGTCATAGTGGAGAGTTTTGACTAAACGTGATCCACCTGGAGAAGGAACTGGCAAGCCACTCCAGTATCCCTGCCAAGAAAACTCCATGGACAAAGACAACAGTGCTATGGTCCATGGGGTCACGAAGAGTCGGACACGACTAAACAACAACATGAACCTGTCAATTTCAGTTTTTCTCAATCTCTCAATCTTAAATTCTATTCCCCATATTTCCACATCAGTTCACAATTTATTTCATTTTTAAAGTCCTCCCAAGAATCTATCAGCATTTTAATGGACACTTCTCCTAAAAACAACCCCATGACGACTTTTGTGTTCCATTTCCCCTAATATACATAATATTGGAAGTTATTTACCCTAATATACCGGTAATACACACGTAACATCTTATTTCACCAATATTTGCACTGTTGTCCATTAATATATGCATTCATACACATTATTTAGGTGAAAAAGTACATCACAAAATTTGGAGATGTGCTAAGTTTGAAGTAGATCTGTGTTCTTGTTCATATATTGGGCCAAGAAGTACAGATAAAGTAAATTTAAATGTGAACCAAACTGAATTTATCCTCCATCATTAGTGTGTGTGTGTGTGTGTGTGTGTGTGTGTGTGTGTAAAGCTTGACCTATCCTTGCTTAGGAATATTAAGCAGTTGCCTAGAGCAGTTGTCAGTGGGACACATGTGAAAGACTGCCCACAAGAGTCTCTAAACTGAAACCACCATAAAACAGGCATCTTTGATTATTTGATCTGTACAGCACACCCCAAAGCATTTCTAACCCAGCTTAATGGAAAGATCAGCTCCACAGATTTCCCGTGTGTTCAAATCATCAGCTAAGCTTTCCACGTGCACTGCTATGCACGATCTTTTAATATTCTCCTTAGAACTCAAAGGTGGTCATCAAACCATGCTGCTCTCAATTAAGCATAATGAAATTAACTTTGCATTGCAACATGAAGTGATCTGTGAAGATTCTGCTCCAAATCACCCAACTACCAAGGTCCATTTGAAGTAACATATCCCAAGTTCCAGCTCAAATCCAGTCCTCTTGTCTGCTTTGATCATATTATTTTCCTTCTCATGTGAGCTCTGAATTACTCCTTAAACTGTTTCCAAGCACTGCAATTTTTTTTTTAATGTTAAACAGGAAAAGACACATTTGAGAGCCAGGGAAATGCCTTGTGTGCACCCTTGTAGCTTACCTTTACCAATTCTACTGGACAGCCAAATATATATCTCTTAAAATAATGTAGCCCTTGGAGGCACAGTTGGAGCAATCCTACTTCTTTAAAAAGGGTGCCTGTCATCACCTGTATTACCAACATTATTTCACTTCAGAGGTTGCTGTCTTTGAGCTTTGTTTAAAGGAGGTGCTGGGCTAAGACATTTGGCTAACAATGTTGTTGCATGCTATGATATCCCTTCAGTGCACAGACATCTTTTCTTTCATACTTACCTGGTATGCATAAGTTACCAGCACAAATAATTTACTAGCATCAGTTGACAACTTTAGGTCAAATAAAACACAGTGAGGGAGAATTGTGATAATGATATTTTGCTGTTTTTATTTTCTAAATTCTTCTTCTTCTTCTTCTTCTTCTTCTTCTTCTTCTTCTTCTTCTTCTTCTTCTTCTTCTTCTTCTTCTTCTTCCTTGGCGATCACTCATAACCGAGTAAGATTGTCTTCCATAAACACGGTTTTAACAATGAGTCCATAAGTGACTGTGGAGGCCAATTCTGGATCCACGTCTTTCCACAGTGGGGACATTGGTTTCCAGGTGGGAGTTGATTACGGTGTGAATTTGCCAAGAGTGCCTTCCTCTTAGCATGTTTCTCCCTTGTGTCCTGAGTTCGAGTGTCTTCAAAGCCCATGACACCTTTGGTAAAGGCTGTTCTCCAACTGGAGCGCTCGCAGGCCAGTGTTTCCCAGCTGTCAATGTTTATACTACAGTCATACCTCGACATCCGAATGACTTGACTTCTGAAGGTTTCGACTTCCGAAGTCGACAACCCTGGAAATCTTTTCCTTGCGTGCACCCTGCGGCGCGCACGGTCGGCGCATGTGCAGAACGAGCGCTTCGACAACCGAAGACTTTGACTTACGAAGATGGCCGCGGAATGGATCGTCTTCGGAAGTCGAGGTACCACTGTACATTTTTAAAGATTTTTTTAGATTCTATTTTCTAAATTAGCAGCCGTGTGCACAGCTTTGAAGATTGGGGAAGTAGCCCTTGGGAGAGGGCACATAACACATAACACACACACATACAAACACAGACATGGATACTCTCCCATCTGTTTACACAACTGGGGGTTATATCAAATGAATAATCTGCAGCAGCACCTGATATTTCTAATTATCTTTTTTATATGAACTGTTGAGAGGCTCCACTTATTCCCTTTTATAATTCTCTCTATTCTTTAGCACTCTTGTTCATTTAATCAGACTCCACTGCTCCGAAATCTTCCTAACAATATCCTATTTGACTGGCTTGTGGGTATTTTTCCAAGCTTTGGCATATAAACATTTTGCAATAGCTGATATATGTAGAATCTGTATCTTTTATGGTTAGTGGAGTCTTTTCCTCCTATAGTTTAGTAAGATCAGAGGGGTTTTTTCCAGTGTCATTTCCATGATATAACCACTAGTGATATGTATGGTTCGGTAGGGACATCCTCATACGCTCCAACATTTCTCTGGTGAAAATGTTGTTGTTTAGTCGATTAGTCGTGTCCAATTCTTTGTGACCCCATGGACCAGAGCATGCCAAGCACTCCTGTCTTCCACTGCCTCCCAGAGTTTCGTCAAAGTCATGTTGGTCGCTTCTATAACACTGTCCAACCATCTCATCCTCTGCATACCTGCCAAGTCCTGGACTGCAGAATCCAGGACCGCTTTGCCCATATATGGGCACAAAAAATGGCCAGCGCGGGCAACGGAAGTCGCGTCTACACATGTCCGGAAGTGCGTAAACGCAACCTCTGGTGTCACTTTGCCCATCTATGGGCACCAAAAATGGCCACCGCAGACACCGGAAGTCGCGTCTATGCACTTCCAGACATGCGTAGATGCGGCTTTCGGCACTGGGGCCGGCCATTTTCGGTGCCGATGGATGGGCAAAGCAGAAAAAAATGGCCGCCGGCAGGAGAATATAAGGGAGAATAACGGAAGATGAAGTGATATGGGGGACCTCCGGGAAACGGTATGAAAAAACTGGGGTTTCCTGGGGAAAACGGGGGGTACTTGGCAGCTATGATCCTCTGTCGTCCCCTTCTCATTGTGCCCTCAATCTTAACCAACATCAGAGTTTTTTCAGAGAGTCTTCTCTTCCCATGAGGTGGCCAAAGTATTGGAGCCTCAGCTTCAGGATCTGTCCTTCCAGTGAGCACTTAGGGTTGATTTCCTTCAGAATGGATAGGTTTGAACTTTTTGCAGTCCATGGGACTCTCAAGAGTCTCCTCCAGCACCACAATTCAAAAGCATCAATTCTCCAGCAATCAGCCTTCTTTATGGTCCAGCTCTCACTTCTATACATCACTACTGGGAAAACCATAGCTTTAACTATACGGCTCTTTGTCGACAAGGTAATGTCTCTGCTTTTTGAGATGCTGTCAAGGTTTATCATTGCTTTTCTCCCAAGAAGCAGGCATCTTTTAATTTTGTGACTGCTGTTACCATCTGCCGTGATCAAGGAGCCCAAGAAGGTAAATCTTTCACTGCTTCAATTTCTTCCCCTTCTGATTGCCAGGAGGTGATGAGACCAGTGGCCATGATTTTAGTTTGTTTGATGTTGCGCTTCAGACCATATTTTTTGGTCTCCTCTTTCACCCTCATTAAGAGGTTCTTTAATTCCTCCTCACTTTCTGCCATCAAAGTTGTGTCATCTGCATATCTGAGATTGTTAATATTTGTGCACATTCTAGGGTTGCTGTATGTCCAGAATTTCCTGGAATACTGCAGTCAGAAGCAGTGTCCAGGCAGAAATCTCTAAAATGTCCAGCAGTGTTGCTTGTGGCAATTTAAAAGTAGCTCCAAAACATCATATACATATACAAATTTGCCAAAAAAAAATGGTCAACATCTTTGTCCGGATTTTCACTGTTTGAAATATGGCAACCCTAGCACATTCATTTTGATGGGTCAGCTTGAACCATCATTGGATACAATGAAATAACCTCACAGATCCACTAAATGATGTCTTCGTGTTCTAGATTGAAAATATAAGGCTGCATTCCTATGCACATTTATTTGGACCTGTCTTCCACTGAACTCAGTATGATTTGCTGTCGGGTCAACATACATAAGATTGGGTTGCATAAACAAAATGAGTGTGAATGCTCCCTAGGAAGCAGAGCTTCCCCCATATTTTTTCCTTATTTCTACTTTTATTCTGACCTCCCCTGTTTCCTCAAATAGCTATTAATTAATGGGTGTGATTCTCATATCAACATTCTATTTTGTCAATTTCTTTTAATAGTGCAGAATTTGATTATTGGTTAACAGAGCTTGCAATTGTAAAATGCCTTTGTTATAACTCTCATTATCCCACTGAGAGTTAAAAATAAGTCAAGTTAGAAGAAGTAAATGTATTTGTTATAAGTCTCATTATCCCACTAAGGACTAAAAATAAGTCAAACAAGAAGAAAAACAGGCTACACCAAAAGTTATGATGAGAACTTTTTTTGGCAATGTATCTGGGAGCTGGGAAGGGGGAAGACCTGAAGAAATTTATTATAAATGTTAGTGGTGGCAGACTTGGATTTCAAATTGTTTCATACTCCCAGGGAGAAAGCCTTCTCTGGAATATAGACCTGTGTTCCTCCCAGGTGAGCAGGCCCCTGCAGAGGGGGTGGGCAGCTGGTTACACTGCCCTGGGCCTCAGGGTGCTAAGCTGGCCAGGGCGCCTTGCTAGGGACCAGCTGCTTTTTTTATTTGAATTTATAACTTTATTCTAACAAGACCACCCTGGGCCTCAAATAACCTCTCCATGGATGGGCCTGCAGGTGAGAGAGGAGTATCTGAGGGTCCAGATGAGCCCATTAATGCTTCAGAGATGCTGGGTGTTTCTTACATGTGTTTGCTTGGCATTGATCCTTTGTATGTGGGGTTCTAATATTGTGTATAATGGGTTATTAGTATATGAGTGGTTGGTTGATAGAGATAGTGTATGACAGGCATCCAGATGTTTTGGCCTACAACTCCCATGCTCCCTAGCTAACAGGACCAGTGGTCAGGGATGATGGGAATTGTAGTCCAAAACATCTGTAGGGCCGATGGTCGGGGATGTCTGGTCTATGAGGTACTGAATTATTGCAGTGGTTGGGTGGGATGGATGGTGAGAGTGAGATTGGCTGAGACCCAGAGACCTCCCCCCTAAATATATTCACACTTGACTCAAATTTTAGTTTTGGTTTTTGGCAGCATTTAGGCCACAACTTTGTTGATTACAGAAAGTGAGTGGCTGCATAGGCTCTGGTTCGACTAGCTCCCTGCACCCTTGCAGGTAGTGCTGACCCAGGGCATACGTCAGCCAAAGGTGAACACCTAGAACAGGCTATGTCCACCACCCAGTTGTCCCCCTGGACTCAGGCACGGGCACAACCCCCTCACAGGGGTTGACCAAACCATTTGTGTCCCTGAATTCCTTTAATGGAATACCCTTCACATAGGGATGACAAGAGCGTTCTCCCACCCTTATCACCTGAACCAGTGCCTATCCGCAACCTTACAAGTTGTGACGATTTGCTAAGCAGCAGGCGAAACCCAAATGGCAACAGCCAATCAGCCAAGTAGGGAAAATTCCTGCTGTGTCCCTGTCCCAATGACAGACGACACATGATGCCATAGCAAGGTCATGCACAAAAAGCCCTAAAAGTAGGGAGAGGTGGGCGAGTGTTCCAAATGTACGTGCCAAAAGAGGAAGCTCTGGGTCACGTGCATGGGTATGGGTATATATACGGTAGGTCCCTCGATACGTTTGGACTGTGCCCCATTGGCCAGATTGAACCCAACATCGAGGGACCTACCAATCGGGTGTTGTGGCTGACCAATCTTATCCACCCACAACACAGAGGTCGGTCTCCAGGTCTCACCGCAACAAGTGCCCTCTGCGACGAACCCCCTCGCCGAAGTTGCCGATAGATTATGAGACAAAGGGGTACAGGGGTAAAGCAATCCCCACTCAATTCCTTACGCCTTAAAATAAACCCCTCAATTCTGGGCTTCTCAGTAAAGAGAGTCTAATTCCAGCTTTCATGGCCTGATCTCACTCAGAGCTATTTGAATGAACAACCTCTTGCCTACAGAACAGGGACTCCCTCGACTCAGATCCCCTCTGTATCAGTCTGCCATATCACCCTGGGAGACTTGTGGCACTCTAGGTTTTCACCAAACTGCCCTTCCTGTGTGACTCTATGACACAAACTATCCCCTTTTCCTTAGGTAAGCTTTGCCCTTTTCTGAGTCTCCACCTCTGTGAGTTTTAATACGCTGCTGGAATAACCAAGACGATACTCTTTGGCACAAAAAGAAGATGAATTTTATTTTCTTGAGAACATAGGTTTTTCTTTTCTTAACGATGCATAAGTTTACAAGCTTAGTTACAGTTATACATTAACTCTGTCAGACTTTAACTTCAAGTTATCCTAAGCCTAACCTAAACCACCGCTATCCTGGCCCCTTCTTCTTCCCTCTTCGTCACCACACTCCCTCTCTCCCTCTTCCCACTGCCA
Organism: Zootoca vivipara; assembly: GCF_963506605.1. Classification (NCBI taxonomy): domain Eukaryota; kingdom Metazoa; phylum Chordata; class Lepidosauria; order Squamata; family Lacertidae; genus Zootoca; species Zootoca vivipara. The sequence goes on along the minus strand of NC_083290.1, from coordinate 40,820,095 downwards.
AAACGGTTATTCCCTCCTTTTTAAACTGGGCACCGTCCCGCCTCCTAAAGATGCGCTGTCAATTAAGCTGGAGGTGGATTAACTCTTTCTAATCCAGGGTGTAATAAATTTTCCATCCTGGGGCTAATCATTGCACACTCTGTGTATTAACCCACTTCAAGTGGTCTATAATTAGCAAAAGAAAAAAGAAGAGAAAAGAACCAAAATTCCTTGCAGAAGAGGTTTCTTCCATCCAGGGCCAGTCCTAAGGCAAGGCTGGGTGGCGCAATGCGCCAGGGTGCCAGGCCGCCAGGGGGCGCCATGCTGCGGTGCCCGCAGCAGCTGCGCAGCGGAGGCCGGATGCAGCACCTCCCCACATCAGCTTGCTGCCCTTGCCTGCCTCTGCCATATCGAGCGGTGCCCGGAGCTTCCGTCCCATTGGAGTGCTGCTTGCCCAGAGGGGCCCTCAGGGCATGGCGGCGGGAGCTGCCGATGCGCCAAGGCCCACCACGACATGCACGCGCTTCACCAAACCCTTGCAGCGTGTGAGGGCTGCCAGAAGGCGCCCGGCCGCTGAGGGCGAGCCCCAGAGCCTCTGCCTCTTCCCCGCTATAAAAAGGTGAAACGGTGTGTGTGTGTGTGTGCGCGCACATTCCAGAGGGATCTTTGAATGTGGGGGGGGGGCGCCGGAGGGATTTTTGAACCACAGCACCAGATATCCTTGAGACGGCCCTCTTTCTTTCTTTCTTTCTTTCTTTCTTTCTTTCTGACTTTTTGCCACCACAGCATGTAATGGTGTTGATGTTCCTAGGCACTACATAGCCATTTCCACCCACAGACTCATTGCCTCTGATAAAGGATATTGTGCCATGATGGTGTACAGTGGTACCTCGGGTTACCAAGACCTCGGGTTACCAACACTTCAGGTTACAGAATCCACTAACCTGGAAGAAGTACCTCAGGTTAAGAACTTTGCCCCAGGAAGAGAACAGAAATCACATGTTGGGGCGCAGCGACAGCAGGAGGCCCTATTAGCTAAAGTGGTACCTCAGGTTAAGAACGGTTTCAGGTTAAGAACAGACCTCCGGAACGAATTAAGTTTATAACCAGAGGTACCACTGTAGTATCCTGGCAGTTGCATTCTAGAGGAGATAGTGGTTGCCCCTACTGGCAGGCATATTTTTCTCTCCGCAATGAGGGGAAGGAGCATAGCTCAGTGGCAGAGCATCTGGATCCCATGTTCAATCCCTGGGCATCTTTCAGTAGAACTGGGAAAGAATCCCTGTATGAAACATTGGAGAGCCACTATTTATTGACATTTCTTAAGTTCCTGTGGTCCTCCTGCCCTTGGAGGGGGGATATTTTGGGATGAAGGATTTTAGGAAGAAATGGCTTCAGCATACTTAGAGAGCTGCTGCCACTTGATCCAACAGCAAATGGTATTTTTTGAAAGAGGAGGAAAAAAGCCACTGCTGCTGACAATTGGAAATGTCTGTCTTTTCCCCAATATAAATGCAGAAAATCCCTCCCCACTTTTGTGCACAGAGAGTGTGACTGCAGCTAGAAGGAGGCTCTAAAATAGTTCTACATATGTTTTCCAAACCATTATTATCTCCAGGTGTCAGTTTGCTCACACCGGATATAGTCTGCCTGATTTTATGCAATACTTTCTAAGGTTACCTGAAGGGTGAAAGGTCCAGGTTCCGCTCATGAATGAGCCACCCTTCCACTGGGAGGCAAAGAGTGCTAGTGTTTTTTTTAGATATTCAGTATGTTCCAGAATCTTTCTTTGAAAAGTCAAGAAGATAGCAAATGAGAACTGACAGATTGTTACTTTGGTCTGACAATCACTCTAGTAACCTACAACAGGCCTTGAATATCAGCCTCCTTATTGCTTCTGTACAAAGTCAAAAAAACACTGTAGTTCATGGATCTCGCCATGAAATATCTGACAACATCAATAAAATCCCTGGAGAAAATGGTGCCTGGAAGAATGATCTATTACTTTGCTTCACTTTGGCACCTGCAAACCCAGAAGTATGTATTTGAAATAACATTTGGAAATCATTTCCTTTGTGTGCCTCTGTTCAAATCTGGATTATTATTATTATTATTTGTCCAAACTACAAAACATAAAACATCAAAACTAGTCAGTTTTTTCAGTTAGTTTGATACCCAGTGCTATGTAATTTATTCCATATCTTATGAATTCTGCGTGGATATATGTATGCCTTCAAATGCAATGGAAGAAGGGATAACAAGGGCAGGCAGAAGCAATCAAAACCAGCAAGTGCACAGAGGCTTCTACATTTGTATTTCAACCTTCCTGTGATTCACACTTTGTGTTTATTTATTTACTTTGGCATCTTAATAATGGATGCAGTACTTGATTATTATCCCCACATAGATTTAACTATGGGCTACAACTCTATAACTTAAGAGACCTATAGTAGAATGAGACTGTAATAAACAGGAATGAGTGAATATGTCAATTTTGTTTTCATTCGCTTTCTCATTTTCCCATCTTAAATTCAGTTCTCCATTTTTTAACATTACTTTGCATTAAAAGGAAATGAAACAAAACAAGTCCTCATAAAAATTGATTGGCATTTTCATGTGAATTTTGCCCAATACACACATGTTTGCATGCAATTTTGCCTAATATTCACATTTTCCCAAAGCAATTCCCCCTAAAGTAATGCATTGTACATGTTATTTTCAGCAATATGTGCATTTATATGTACATTTTACCCAGGCATGTGCATTTTTGTGCACATTATATGGCCGGAAAACTGTAATGCAAAATTCAAAGAAGTGTGGCTTTCAGAGGGTGGCTGTATTCCTGTTCTCATGTTATTTCAGACAGTGCCCATCTGATCCAGCATTCTGTTCTCACAACTGACCAGTTGCATAAGGGAAGCTTGCAAGCAGATCCTGAGCACAACAGGCCTCTCCCCACCTGTGATTCCCAAGCCCAAGAAGCAATATCCAGAAGTACTGATCTCAGCAGTGGAGTTGGAATATCGCCATAGTGACTAGTAGCCTTTGTTAGCCTTCTCCTCCATTGATTTCTCCATTTCTCTTTTAAAGACATCCAAGTTGGTGGCCATCACTACATTTTGTGGCAATGAATTCCATGGTTTGATGGTTTGAAGACTACTTTCTTTAGTCTGTTCTTAGAACATTCAGCTTCACTGGATGTCCTCGAATTCTAGTATTACAGTATAAGAGAGGAAAAATTAATCCCACACTACTTAATTGTCTTTGCAAAACTACATCCAAGAAGAGTCAGTTTCCACCTTTCAACCCCCTCCCCACAAAATAAACTTTCACTTATTGCCCTGGAATCTTAGCCAGTATCACAGCCTTATGTTCTATCCCAGAATGGGTGGGGCAAATCCTTCTCCTTACTGTAATTAGTGGACTGAGGGGCAACACACTTTGGGCCTATTAAAGTAGGTTCATATGATTGGAAATTAGCCTTTAAGGTTTCACAAGACTTTTGGCGTATGATCCAGCAAAAATCATGGCTAACCCATGTGAATATCAGTGGCATTAGGGCCGCACCCCTATGCACACTTAAAAGGGAATGGAGCACAAACCCCACAATGCAGACTGTAAGGGTGACTCCCTACAGTGAGCCAACCCCCATCATCCTAACGTCCACCACGCCAAGCACAGGAAGCAGCAGTGGGTCTGAAGCAGCCAGGGGGGAGGGGAAAGACTCGGAGGGAGAGAGAAACCAGCATATGGAACGCTGGGAAGGCTCAGGGGAGGAGAGATGCAGGCAAGGGCTCAAGGATGCTGGAGAGCCCTTTTACTGCCCTGACATGGAGGAGACTGAGAGGGCATCGCTCCTTCCGGTGCAAGAGTTAAGGAGAGCACCGCAATGCAGGTCAAGGGGGAGGCGTTTTGGGGTGCCTCGACTACTTTGCTGGTGTAAGAACAGACATACCATAGCTGCCAAGTTTTCCCTTTTCTCGCGAGGAAGCCTATTCAGCATAATGGAAAATCCCTGAAAAAAAGGGATAACTTGGCAGCTATGCAGACATACGCCATTGACGGATTCTGATTCAGAATGAGAGGTCATGTTTTAACCTGTCTCTGCACTGTAAATATCTTGCACAATAAAAGTATTTAAAGACAAACTGGACTCAAGCGGAGTTACTCTAGAGTAGCCACGACGACCCTCTGACACAGACCTTCAGATGTGCCTTGAAAATTCATCTATTTAAGACTGACTTACTTTAACAGGGTTTATGCCAGTGATCTTTGAGACCCTATGCTGCCTTGTAAGGCTGTATTATTATGATTTTTGATGCTTCAGCTGTGTCTTGATTATATTAGGAACATTGGAACATCTTAACTTATTGCTGAATGCTGCCTTGAGAGGGTTGTGCTCTAAAAGACAACCTATATATAATACGTAATGAGCCCAATTGAACTCAACAGGGCTTACTTCTTAAAAAAAAAAAAAAACAAGCATAGGATTGAACGTCATGTCCTATTCCACTGCTTTCAATTACATTTAGCTGCTGGTTTTCTCCCTTTTCTTTTATTAATAATCATATTAAGCAACACTTGTAAGACTGGTTCATAAATGCATGGTGATGACTGCAGCAGCAAATGGTGGCTGGTAGTTATGGATGAGTTTTCACAGATGGAACTTTTGTGCTATCTCACATCACCCCAAAGGCAATGCTTTCCAAGAGAATCAGTTAACTTTACCAGATGTGAGGTTTTTCCCATGCCTAACCAGTATCCTCTCTCAGAATCAGATGAGACCATTTTAAAGAAAGGACTCCATTGTTGGCCCTAGCACAAGTTGGTGGTGATAGGATAACTCAAGATTACCACTCAGATAAGCATCCCGCTTGGGGAGGCTACAAAGTCTGAGGATCCAACCTATGGGTCCAAGCTTCAGATCCTGAAAAATCACCCCCAGGAGTAGAGCAGTGGGTCCAAATGGAGTCTCAGGTCAGAGGGTGCAGAGCTCATTTAGCAGCATGAAGCCTCCTTCCTTGACTCAGGAGGAAAAAGTCTAAACTTCCTAAATTTGCTTCCTTGGGATCAGGGCTCTGCTGATATTCCAGGAAGAGGTGGGACAGCAGAGATAAATAACAGCTGATGCCTATGTAGCCATTGCTGATGCGACATCTCATCTACCGGTAGCTACCTGTTGAACTGCTTCCCAACCTTACTGGTGAGAAGAAAGTCACAGTGGGAGCTTCTCCCATCCATGCACAATGAGTGTAGTTGATGTGAGTTTGTTTCATGTTCATGCAGCTGCAACATTGCTAGACAATCAGGCAGCAGGAACAAACCACTTTGTACAATATATTTTTGTTTGCTGGTTTGTTTTGCAGAGGGAAAATAATATACACAGATTGAGTTAGTACATCTTATTTTTATTTGTTACGTTTATATACTCCCCATACAATATAGATCTCTGTGCGGTTTACAAGCCCATTCAGAGTGCAATAACAACCGTAAAAAGAGGTAAAACCAATGATAAATAATACAAACAGCAAAACAAAACAAAACAAATCTAAACACTGACATAGGTGCAGAGCGGAAGAAAGGACATTTAAAACCAGCACAAAACCAGCTGGGGAATATATCAATTTGTGTTAGATGATTATTCCCAATACAAAACTTGGGAGAATAAAATACTCTTCACCAGGTGCCAAAATGATATTTGTGCCTAGACAGTCTGCACCAGGTATCTAAAGGTTCTTTGATGAGGGCATTGTATAAGTGTGGCACCACCAAAAAGTTGTCTCCCTAGTAACTACCCATCTGCTTTAATTAGGGGGAGGATCTGAAAATGGACCTCCAGTGAGGATCTTGAGGACTTGTAGGTATCTATGGGAGAAGGTGTTCTTTCTAGTATTAATGGGTGAAGGTAAATAGGGGGCGTGGGTGGTGTGGTCGTCTAAACCACTGAGCCATTTGGGCTTGCTGATCAGAAGGTCAGCAGTTCAAATCTGCATGATGGGGTGAGCTCCTGTTGCTCTTCTAGCTTCTGGCAACCTAGCAATTCGAAAGCATACCAGTGTAAGTAAATAGACACTGCTGTGGCAGGAAGGTAAACAGCACTTCCATGTGCTCTGGCACTCGTCACGGTCCTCTGTGCACCAGTAGCAGTTTAATCATGCTGGCCACATGACCCGGAAAGCTGTCTGTGGACAGCTCCCTCGGCCTGAAAAGCGAGATGAGCACCACACCCCATAGTCACCTTTGACTGGACTTAACTGTCCAGGGGTCCTTTACCTTTTCCCTATAATTAATATTATTATATTATTATAATTAATATTATTATTATTTACTAAATTTGTATAGTAGTCTTCATCTGAAGATCACAGGATGGCTCACAACATAACATTTACAGAATATTTGGGATGCTCAAATCTAGTGATCGTGAACTTCATGTCCCCAAGCGGTATGCACCTAAGTGTCAATTTCTGGGACTTAGAAGAGGCATGGAGGTTGTTGTACTCAGGTTCTGCTTGTGGGCTTCCAGTAGGAATCTGTTGGACTAGATGGGCCCTTAGTCTGACCCAACAGAACTGTTATTTTTTATGGGGAGATGTGAATGTTCCATTTACCTGTGTCTCTCTTCTCTGTATGTGTCCAGTGATGTGCAGTAGGTCTGTGGATCTGATCCAAACCAATCCCAGATCACAAACCAAATTAGGCCAATCTAGGATTTGCCCAGACCAGTTAAAGCAGACCTGAGTTAGGTCCATATGGAGCAAAAGAGGGGCAGTGGCCAGGTAATGAGGGGTGAGAAGAAGGATAGAATGCAGGTGATTAGTATCTGCCTGTATATCTCCTTCTCTCCCCTTCCTCTCAACACTGCCAACCACATGTTTAATTAGAGACTTAAACACTAATCAAACATTTGGATTGGTGTTCAACTAAGTTTCTCTCAGAGCAGACACATTGAAATTAGTGTACTGCACTAAGAAAACTGATTACAGTCTCCACTGAATGCACACTAAACTGTAGTGTGTACACACCCTATATATAATCAGACCCAGTTTAACCAAGTTTGACATAATTGGTTTCTCCTCCTCCTCCTCCTCCTCCTCCTCCTCCTCCTCCTCCTCCTCCTCCTCCTCCTTCCTCCCCCTCCTCCTCCTCTCTGAAGATATACGGAAGCCAACACACTCATTCAGAACAGTTATATATTTATTTCAGGGTATGATGTCATCATCACACCCATAGTTTATATTTCAATCCCTTTAATTTGGAGTAAACGTGAACCAGATCAGTCAAAAGATGCAAGATCCATGTAACCCAATCTGACAATATGATCTCATTAGGAGATAGACATGAAATGGATGCTTTCAAACCCAATCTAATTAGACCCCATTACAGGGCTCTTTTGAGTGTATTATTAATTCAGAGCAAGCTTCCGCACATTAAATAAGGCATGCAGAGTGCATCTTAGCAGACAGTACACTGAATAAGTTGGAGGGAAATGACAGTATAAAATGAAGCACTTTATGGTATGCTTTAAATAATCAAAACATTGTACAAAATATATCAGCTACACTATTTTCCTCTGAAAAGGGGAGCTTGAGTCCACATCCGCCTACATTGTCTTTCATTTGCAATTTGTATAATGGTTCAAGTGAAGGATGCCTGAGCATTTTGTTCAGTCCACAAATGAAAATTTCTTTGGCTCAAAGAAAATCAAAATACATATAAAAATATACATCTTAGGATAAAATGTGTGTTTGGGCGCAAAGTGTGTACTAAACAATGTATTTTAGTTATAGGTAGGTAGCTGTGTTATTCTGCCATAGTCGAAACAAAATAAAAAAATCCTTCCAGTAGCACCTTAGAGACCAACTAAGTTTGTCATTGGTATGAGCTTTCATGTGCATGCACACTTCTTCAGATACACTGAAACAGAAGTCACAAGACCCTTATGTATAGTGAGAGGGTGGGGAGGGGTATTACTCAGAAGGGTGGTGGGAATGGGTGATTGGCTGATAGGTGTGGTAAACCTGTTGACAACTGTTAACGAATGCAATTGGGCTTACAGGAAAAAGCAAGGGGTGAGATAAGAATCCAATATCTCTATTCAGACCAGGTCTCTCCATGGTTTTAAGTTTGGTAATAACTTGCAATTCAGCAACTTCTCTTTCCAGTCTATTTCTGAAATTCTTTTGCAATAAGACAGCTACTTTGAGATCTTGTATAGAATGTCCTGGGAGATTGAAGTATTCTCCTACTGGTTTCTCTGTCTTGTGATTCCTGATGTCAGATTTATGTCCATTTATCCTTTGGCGCAGGGTTTGGCCTGTTTGTCCAATATAGAGAGCTGAAGGGCACTGTTGGCATTTGATGGCATACACAACGTTAGAAGATGAGCTATTAAATAGTCCTGAGATGGTATGTTTGATGTTGTTGGGGCCAGCAATTGTGTTGTCTGGGTGTATGTGGCAGCAAAGTTAGCATCTGGGTTTATTGCAGGCTCTGGTACCGTGTCCATGTGAAGTCTGATGGTTATATTATTGTGGGTGAGGAGTTGTTTAAGACCGGGTGGCTGTCTGTAGGCAATGAAAGGTCTTCCTCCCAGAACTTGAGAAAGAGAGCTGACATTGTGTAGGTCTAGAAGAAGTTGTAGATCTCTGATGATGCGTTGAACTGTTTTAACTTGGGAGCTGTATGTGATTACTAGTGGTGTTCTGCTATTTTCTTTTTTGGGTCTGTCTTGCAGCAAGTTCTCTCTGGGTATCAGTCTGGCTCTGTTGTTTAACTTCATCAGGCGGATATTTTATTTCTAAAAAGGTTTGCTGTAGATCTCTTAGGTGAGAGTCTCTTTCTGTAGAGTTGGAACAGATGTGGCTGTTAACAATTGCAGTCGTTAACAGTCATCAACAGGTTTACCACACCTATCAGCCAATCATCCATTCCCACCACCCTTCTGAGTAATATTTTAGGTTGCAATTGAAAAACAACACCCCTGCATATTTAGTGAAAGAAATACTTAAAAATAATACAAATGTTCATGTATAGAGCCACTGTTGGGGACAGTATGTCTCTAGGTGAGCTAGTTGCTGTAAATCAGAACTGGAGAGGGACCTTTTATGCTCAGGTTCTGCTGTATTTTTATTTATTTCATGAAATTTCTGCACCACCTAACTGTAAAAAACCTCAAACTGGTTTGTAAGATTTCCATGGGCATCTGATTGGTTACTCTGAAAACAAAGTGCTGTGGTAGATGAGCCTTCAGCCAGGTCCAACAGGCTCTTCTTATGATCTTATTAACTTTTCAAATATTAATTTGAAGACTGATCTGGAAATGAAAAGTAATGGACTTATGATTGAACATGTGAAACTGACAAAGACTGAAAATATACTGATACATCCATCCCTAGTTCAAGCTTCATATGTGAGTACAGTGGTACCTCGGTTTATGAACACAATTGGTTCCGGGAGTCTGTTCATAAACTGAAGCGTTCATAAACTGAAGTGAACTTTCCCATTGAAAGTAATGGAAAGTGGATTAATCCGTTCCAGACGGGTCTGCGGAGTACTCAACCTGAAGCATACTTAACCCGAAGCATGGGTGTAATTGGTTCCGGAAGTCTGTTCATAAACTGAAGCGTTCATAAACTGAAGCGAACTTTCCCATTGAAAGTAATGGAAAGTGAATTAATCCATTCCAGATGGGTCCGCGGCGTTCGTAAACCGAAAATTCGTAAACCGAGGTGTTCATAAACCGAGGTTCCACTGTATAGCAAAGTCTGCAGGTGTCCCAATAAAGTGGTATTGATGGGGAATGTCTTTGGTTGATTGATTGATTGATATTTATTATGGCCATTGGCCCATCACAATGTCTTTGGATTATTCACAAAACGTCTCTATTTTAAGTACTGAGTTGTTTTAATGAGATTATTTAATTGTGTGTTTTAACTGTTGTTGTGAGTTGGGGATGGGGTAGGCTGTATGATGCCTGAGCAGGAGTTCCAGCTTGGCCCTGCAATTGTGGGTGCCTGGGGCCATTGATGCCATGCAGCATGCATGGCCCTGGCACCAAAATTTATAGGTGCCTGACTCCTTTATGGGGAATTTTGTGGTTGCTCGGGCACGCAGAGCCCCAGGGAGTTGGTACCTATGTACATGCATTCTTTCTATCCCCGTGGATCTAGCAAGGATTAAAATCTATTAGAGGATCCCATTCATGATTTAGCCAAGCAAAGGCCATAATGGTTTCTAAGTATTTGTTGTTAGTACAGTGGTACCTTGGGTTGCGAACCTGATCTGTTCCGGGGTAGCGTTCACACTCTGAAAAATCCGCAACCTGAGTGGCGTTTTCATGCATGTGTGAAAGTGCAATAGAGCGCTTCTGCGCATGCGTGAAGCACACATAACACTTTTGCGCTTGCACGGCGGAACCCAGAAGTAAACACTTCCGGGGCTGCCGCGTTCATATCACAAAAAAACGCAACCCGCAGTGGACACAACGCAAGGTATGACTGTATAGGAAAGGAAGTTGCATTGTGCTAGAGGGCAAATGGATAGACCCTCTCCCTCACCTGGCTGCTAGTAAGGAAGACAAAAGAGAGAGTGTGAGAGCTGAGCTAGAAGCAGGCAGAAGCCAGGAGAGTGAGAGCCAGGGCCGTCTTTAGCATATGCGCTGGTGGGGTGCAAAGATCTGCCCAGCACCCCTAAATTTAGTTTAGCCCCCAAATTAATTTTTATTATGCTTATGTCAGACACCACGCTTACACCTTATCTCTTGTTTACAAAAGAAGGGAGGAAAAAGAAGCAAACTTTTTTATTTGCTCATTTATTTACAGACAGGCGGCGCGAGATCAGTCATGTCAAAGGTGCCGCAGACCCCGCTGCCGCATAGCAGCTCAATACAATACGATACGTAACATTATATTTTGATGTAAGAGTTAATTTCGTGTGTGCAGTGCTGTTGTGAATGACAAGTGTCGTCATTGAGTCTGACAAGTGCTGCCACTGGTGTGGCGTACACATCTTTGGTAAATGAGCGCACAAAGTCTAAAGTCCTTTAGTGAAACAGTAGGTATACATTTGGGTAATACCTAGGTATATATATGTACTTTGTTTTTCCAGCTTGATCAAAAACAGGTAGATACTTAAGAGCTTAGGTGGTGTCAGGGTGGGCACCTGCCCCCCCCAGAATTCGGCGCCCGGATGCCCGCACCCCTTGTACCCCCCAGGTAAAGTTGGCTCTGGTGAGAGCCATGTCTGATTTCTGCTTGACTCCAAGGCTGCGCCTATGGAAAAAGCGAGACCATCTGTGGTGTTAATGCTTTGACCCCCTCCATGGTAGGCTCAGGTTATATATGTGTGTAAATAAACTATTTATCACAAAGACACCACAGTCTCCGCTGTTCCTCATTCTGAAGAAACTGAACCCTGAGTAACCTGGAACCCCTGGAATCTTGTACTCCTCGGAGATTGGGGTGGTGTGCAACACTATGGGTTTCTATAATTTGTAAACTGCTTAGAAACCCATTTTGGCATTAAATGACATATAAATTAAATAATAATATAATAACAATACAACCTTGCAGCAAGCACACATGTCCCTTTTAACATGAGGGGCGCTCTTCATGTGATTGCCTTGGACATCATGAGTTTGTGATGACGATGAGTTAAAAACTTTAGAGATCCAGAGTAAAGGTGGATGCCATCAATGTGCAGTCCAAAGAGCTTCACTTTTTATTTTTGCATGATTTGTTCAAGATTCAGAAATGACTGGAACAAATGTCGACATCCACAACATAAAACAAGTCTATAAGAAATCCAAACTTTCCCCCCTGAAAATAAAAGCTCTTGTCAATCAAAGAATCTCATTGTAGTCTTGATCTTCTAGGATAATGCAGTTTCTACAACTCAACGGGCAAGCTGAAGCTTAAAGAGATCCTGATCTGACAATCGTTGCATTTTTATTTTACATGTAAAATCCTAATTTACAAATGAATCCTGTATCTACCAGTTGGAAGAAGCAAGGAAAGAATGCTTAGAAGTTAGAATATTCCTGCTGGTTCTTCCTCTGTGACTTTGTAGCTCAGCAGTGGCAAAATGAAAAGGGATGAGAGAGGAGAAAATGCCTGAATGTGGTATTTTAAGTCATGTTTAATGGCTGGAGCTTGCAATGTTATTTCTCCCTTTTACGTATGTTAGACAAAAGAAGAACAAAAAGGAAATGTATCCAATCTGCTTAACAAAGTTTATTGGCTACCATCTAATGCCAATTTAATTCTCTTCATAAAATACAATCATAGTAGGCAGTGTAGAGGCTGAGCCAAACACAAGGAGAATGAGGTCTCAAATTTCAGCTAGGGTTGCCATATTTTGAAGACTTCTGCTTTTAACTACAGAGTCACTACTATACATGGGTTGAGAGTGTGTGTGAATGGATGAGTGTGGAATAAGGAAATAGAAAACAATAAAGAGGTATGTGATAGGTTTAAGGATAGATGGATGCATATAAAACTCAACACAATACATAGCAGGATGGATGGGTGGGATCACCAAGTGGGTAATGTATGTATGCATGATCATAAGATTAAGAATTCATGGAGAATGTAGGTCAACAATGTGGGTTATAGGACATGGGGTGGACAGATATGTGCAGCAGAGGATTTGAATAGCAAGGAAGAAGAAATATCCCAGAGCCTGAATGAGATGGGGAAGGAGGTGACTGAATGAGTGATACGCTGGTAGAAAGGTAAAGAGGTGGGTGTACTGAATAGGTATATAAAATGGTGCTCATGTGTGACTGGTATTGCAGACTGGGCATTCATGGAGATGAATGCTTGGGTGAGGTGGGAGGATGGATGGATGGATGGAAAAAGATACAGGAATGGATGACTGGATGAAGAGAAGAAGTCACACAATGTTAGAGGTGGAAGGGCAACAATCCAGTAGGACTCTGGAAAATGGAGGGTGTGGAACAGATAAGGAGGTAGATTAGAAGGTGGCATGAGAAATAGAGAATGGGTAGTGGGAAGGATATGCACGCATGAGTATAGGAGAGGGGTCTCAGAGTAGCCTGCACAGATGTATAGCCTGGGGAAGGAAAGGGTCTTCTTAACTGGGTGGATGACAGAGCTGGCACAGTAGATGTGTTGGAATAAGGCCTGGTGAAGTGGGAGGGAGGGATGTGCCACTGGTCTTGATAGGTGCTGTACAAGTCAAAGAGACATTGACTAGATCTACATGACAAACCAACAAATGAAGGGATGGTGGCAATAATGGGATTTACATACAAACCATTGAGGCGGGAATCTGGCCTGCAGGGAAATAAATCAATGCAGGTGGTAGTGGGCTAACAGAAAGGAATTAGCAGAAGAAGGAAAACAGTTTCCATAGGGAAAACTATGAGGGAAGAAAGACTCTGTTTGCCATCAGGTAGTAGTTGGTTTCACTACCTTGTGCCCCACCTCCAGCCTGAGGAACCTTCAGAAGGAAGCTGCTGCCATGGGCATTATGTGTACATGTATTTAAACGGACTGAATACAGTAGAAGATTATGAGTCATGGGGTTATAGAGAGTGTGTGCTTTAATTGTGATGTTTAGCTTATTTTTAGTTGTTGCTTTGTTAACAGTGTTTTATAGATTTTCATTGTTTCACTGATGATTCGTTAATTATTCTATATGATTTGAGTGCAATTGCAATGTTCTATTACGTCCTATCATGTTATTCTTATTTATTGTTTGTAAGCTACGTTGGGCAAAGGGACCCAGGTGGCGCTGTGGTTAAACCACTGAGCCTAGGGCTTGCTGATCAGAAGGTCAGCGGTTCGAATCCCTGTGACGGGGTGAGCTCCCGTTGCTCGGTCCCAGCTCCTGCCAACCTAGCAGTTCGAAAGCACATCAAAATGCAAGTAGATAAATAGGAACCGCTATAGCGGGAAGGTAAACAGCGTTTCCGTGTGCTGCTCTGGTTTGCCAGAAGCAGCTTTGTCATGCTGGCCACATGACCTGGAAGCTGTACGCCGGCTCCCTCGGCCAATAATGCGAGATGAGCGCGCAACCCCAGAGTCGGTCACGACTGGACCTAATGGTCAGGGGTCCCTTTACCTTTACCTTTAAGCTACGTTGGGAGTCATTGGAATGAAAAGAGACATAGAAATATAATCAATCAAATCCCCCCCCCCACACTAATGCGGTAGGAGTGTAAGGTGAAATTCACGTCATACACAAAGCCAAGGACCTCCATTGCCTCATCAAGTCATAATGGAAATATCAGAAACTCTCATGCTTGTCTTTAAACAGTTTTTTATTAGTGCAGTCTATTAACAGTGAGACAGGTGTGTAAAACATGTCTGCTCATTCCGATGCAGAATCCGGCACTGCCCCCCCCCCCACGTGATCTTCTCCAACACTGTTCTCTGGACAGTGAATCTCCTCCCTTTCTTTCTCCTGCGTAATTCCGGAACCGGAGGAAAGGGTCTACGCTCCATGCTTTCCTTTTCTCCCTTCTCCCCCTCTCTTTCCTCCCTCTTGTGTAGTCGGGGCTCTCCCATGCTGCTGGAGCCCTGGCCCTCTCTCTCCACTTCCTGACTAGCCTCCTCAGAGCCCTCGCTTTCATCACTGCTTGGGGAGGAGCTACTTCTGATGCAAGGGGGAGGTTCTCTGTATTTTCTCCCACTTACACCAGCTAAGTACCACTGCATATTTTGTTGCCCTTTTCCCACTTCAACAAAAACTTCTGGAACAAATGGGGTCCTTATGTAAAAAGTGCCATTTCAAAGCAGTGAGGACACTGCGGGATATCAAAGCATAGATCCAAGAGTCATAATGCTCTCTTGGGAAATTGCACCACCCGACACATCCTTTAGGTAAAGCTGGGCATCTTTGATAGCTCTCCATATTTGATCAAATGAACCTATTGATCCTTAGCATGGAAGTTCAATAAAGACTATCAGTGTAGTGTGAGGAGTACAATAAAACATTCAGTCTTTTTGATCTCTGAGGAAGCATTTCATCTTGACATTTGTTAAATGTATCAGTGGATTGCTTAAAATAAGATTTTCTTCTTTTTAGAAGATTGCTGGGAAAGAAAAGCACACATTAAAAATTCAACTTTTTATATATATGGTAGCTTTTACATCAGGTATTTCTCATTAATCACCCTGCACAGCCTGGTATTATTATCAAATTCAATTCTGAGCAAGACTGTGAGCCTTAAATTGATATTAAATATATACCCTTGACTGCTTTCTTACAAGATTTCTCCCTATCGCTCACTAATCCTCTGCAGCATATGTGGTGTGTGTGTGTGTGTGTGTGTGTGTGTGTGTGTGTGTGTGTGTAACATGTTTATAGCTCTTATTTGAGATTGCCATTGTGATGGGGGAAACCCTTTTCTCCATTCACAAAGAAATAATTTAAACATGAATTAAACCTATTGCAAATTAAAATTGTATATTGTTTAGCGCAGAAGCTGCAGTTAAGCAAACACATATTGCTGGCTGCAAAAGAAGCAACAAAATGCAAAAGACACACAGAGTCAGAAAGAAGGGGAAAACCCTTTTGCTATTAGGAAGAGGCAGCATCTGCCTGCCCTTAACTTAAAGCTCAGTTGACTCTGCAGCATAAAGCGGTAGATATCTCCAGTGCTATTTTTCTAGAAAAACATACCCTCCAACATTTCTCCAATGAAAATAATAACAGTAACAATAATTTTATTATTTATACCCTACCCATCTGACTGGGTTGCCCCAGGCACTCTGGGTGACTTCCAACATATATAAAAACATAATCAAACATAAAGCATTAAAAACTTCCCTCTACAGAACTGCTGTCAGATGGTTCGGGGGTCAGATAACTCCATACCTTCAACATTTCTCAGATGAAAATAGGAACACCCCGAGGAAAAGCGGGACATTCCTGGATCAAATCAGAAACTGGGACGACTTCTGTAAATCTGGGACTGTCCCAGGGAAATAGGGACACATGGAGGATCCTGGTAAAAGAGGTGCCAGAACTCATCATGAACACCTCCCTCATTCTCTTAGAATGGCGATGGTGCCCACCTGAGAAAGGAGTTCTGGTGAGTTCCCCCTGGAAAAAAGCACTGCATATCTCATTCTTTATATATTCTGTATGTGTATATAATACGACTGTGCATCTGACTGAATCCTGGACTCTGAACTGGAACAATTCAGACTGATGTGGGGTTTGACTGGATTGGGTTGAGGCAGTGAACTCACCAGCTCAAATCACAGACACTGCAAGCCATCTGAGGCTGCCCAAAGGGGAGGGAGCCTGGTGGTGGGGAGGGAGGCTGAAGGAGTGTTTCTCAGTCCTGTGGTGCCACAAAACCACTTGCACTTGAGCCAGAACCTTCGACTCTCGCTCCTCCTCTGATTTGGCCAGAGCCACCTCCTTAGCTCAGGGACATTGCGTCCCCAACTACCACCCAGGGTGTGCATGTGCCAGGGGTGGGTGGGGTGTGCTGGGGTGGGACGCGCTGGGGGTGCACTCACCCACTGCAGCCAGCTGCTTCCATGCTGTGGCTGGACATTGGGCCACTAAGCGAGGGAGCTGCCGCAGCTCTCTCACACTCCAGATCCTAGCGTTGGAGAGGATCTCTTCTGCTGCTTCTGCAATGCTTCCTCTGAGCGGTGGGAAATCTCAGTGTTGGAGAGGGGCGCCGGCACCATTTCTTTGACACTTCTGCCTTTGAGTAAGGCTTGATCCAGGGGTAGAACTGTGAGCAATTGCAGCATTGGAGAGGGCCACTGACACTGCCATTCCGATGCTTCACCCCCAGGTCAGACCTAACCAAGGATTGGAGCTTCAGCCAGTTGGAGGCAGCGCCTGTTGGAAAATGCCCTAGGGGTGCCCCTGAAACCCCAAACTCCGAGCGTCCTCCGGTATTCGCAGCGCTGGTAAAGGCATTTCCCTTCTTCTCCAGTGTGCTTCAGCGACGTACATTCAATGTTATATGCACACTAATCTTCTAGCATAACACAGCATGAAGCGTGAGACATCGTAGAGCTAATCTACGTATTTATTAACACACTATGTACAGACAAAGGAATTATGGCGTCCTCTCTCTCCAGCTCCGAGAGGAAAAAGAACAAGTACAGTCATACCTCGGTTTAAGTATGCCTCGGTTTGAGTATTTTCAGTTTAAGTACTCCGTGGACCCATCTGGAACGGATTAATCCACTTTCCATTACTTTCAATGGGAAAGTTCGCATCAGGTTAAGGACGCTTCAGGTTAAGTACAGATTTCTGGAACCAATTACGTATGTAAACCAAGGTACCATGTTGAAAGCAAAAGTACAGTACAATAGTACATACAGCAGAAGAGATAAGACTGTCTTCCATTCCCACACTCTTCCCAGACAGGCATGTGATTTACACCAATCTCATCTGCAGCATCGTAGGCGTGAAATACTAACAGCGCCCTCCTCTCCCTCTCAGCTGGCCCAGAGGCAGCCATAAAGAGAAGGAGCTACAGCCACCACCATCCCAGCCTCGAAATCTGGCCCGGGCATAGCTTCCCTCGATGAGGAAATTGTAGTGGGGGCACCTAGTTGCTCCCCCTCAAAAAAAGTGTCTGGGGCAACACCCCTCCAGCACCCCCACACTACCCACTGCCTTAGCTACCATGGGAACTTCACACTCGGAGAGCAGAGTGACACAGGTGGCTTCCTCTCCACTTCTGTGATGTCTGGCAACAATGGAGCAAAACCTTCTCCAATGTCACTGCTTGATCTATCCCCACCACCAACCCCTGGATCCCTCTCCCACTCCTCTGACATATCTTCCGATCCCTGCCCCATCCCAGCTGGTGCCACAAGACCTATGGCAACTGGGATTTTACCATGGGCTGTTATGTTTGTGGGGAGGATCTGACCTTGGTCGTACTCCCAGTGAGTCAGAGGTGTGACAGGGTATGAAACAAGCTCAGATTTGGTTTTTTGTTGTTGTTTTGAAAAAGGAGAAAGATATTAGTTTAGGTTGTACTCAATGCTAGCCTTACTCAGAGTAGACCAAATGAAGTTATGGACATGATTATTTAAGTTTCATTTGTTTCAAAGGGAAACCTTTGTTTCTAAGTCAATTTCTGAGCCTTCAGAGGAATAATAATAATAATAATAATAATAATAATAATAATAATACACTGTATTTACTCAATGAATAGAGATATCGGATTCTTATCTCATTATGCATGATCAAGCTTTCTTTAGCACCTCAGCCCAGGACTAATTGCAGCCATCAGCAGCCATTAACACCCATCTACAGGTTTACCACTCCCATCAGCCCATCTCCCATTCCCACCCACCCCCACCACCCTCTGTATATATATAGGGTCTGACACTTCTGTTTCTAGTGTATCTGAAGAAGTGTGCATGCACACGAAAGCTCATACCAAAATATAAACTTAGTTGGTCTTTAAGGTGCTACTGAAGGAATTTTTTTATTTTGTATTTACTCAAGTCACATCTAATGCACACCATAATTATTGCAACGTAATTTGGCAAAAAAAGAGAGGTGTGCATTAGACTTGAGTAAAAATGATATGATTTATACCCTGCCCATCTGACTGGGTTGCCTCAGCCACTCTGGGTGGCTTCCAACAGAATAGAAAAAAAGCTAAAAGCTTAAGTATATGTCCACAGACCAATCTATGGGAGTCTACACAGTCGTTTTCAGAATATATTGGACTACACAAACTCCCAGTCATGTCTGAGTCATTAGTCTTCAAAGACATAATATCCGAATTGGCCCCTTGTTCCAGAAAATCAAGTTGTGTCAATTGCTGAAGCTCCGTTGATTGTGCTGATTGACACAGAGAGAAAAAAAATCTGAAACTCTGCAGACTTCTAGTCTTTTGGGACATGATATTTAAACCTTTTGTAGCTAGAATGAAAAATTAAAGCTCAGGCCCATGCAACAGTATCTCACCAATCCTGAGATTTTCTAGCTTGTACTGGGTCCCATTCTTTAAATCAGGGGTAGCAATCTATTTTTGTAACTGAGGGCCACATGCAGTGATACGTTGGCAGTAGGGGGCCACATAACAATGGGGGTGGCTGGTGCTGGTTGTGGGTAAAGCTTGTACTGGTGGGTATTCACACACATTCACATTAGTTCACATACACACAAGTTCACACAAATGCACTCCTCATCAGAAAGTAACCAAACAGCTGCCTCATAGCGGAAGTGTATTTTAGTGCAAAATCCAGCTGTGGGGGGAATTTAGTAGTGTGAGTAGTAGTGGGGGCAGTGTGAGCACCAATGCAAGCAGCAGAGAATGCCACTGAGAATTGCACATGTCCCAAAGGTTGCCCACACATGCTTTGGAAATACAGGCATGGATCTTTAGAATTATTAATATTTCTGAACCATCCCCAAACTGCGACCCTCCAGATGTTTTGGCCTACAACTCCCATGATCCCTAGCTTACAGGACCAGTGGCCAGGGAAGATGGGAATTGTAGTCCAAAACATCTGGATGGCCAAAGTTTGGGGATGCCTGTCCTAGGGTGTGTTACAGGAATACAGCACACAGGAATGGGCTAAAGCTAAGTGGTAGAGAATCTGCTTTGCATGCAGAGGGATCCAAATTTAAACCCTGGCACCTCCTGCTAGCTCTGGGAGAGATTCCCTGTCTGAAATCTTCCAGCGCTGTTGCCTTGGTTTAAGTACACAATTGGTTCCAGAAGTCTGTACTTAACCTGAAGCGTACTTAACCGGAAGTGAACTTTCCCATTGAAAGTAATGGAAAGTGGATTAATCTGTTCCAGACGGGTCCGCAGAGTACTTAACCTGAAGCGTACTTAACCTGAAGCAAACTTTCCCGTTGAAAGTAGTGGAAAGTGGATTAATCCGTTCCAGACGGTCTGTGGACTACTTAACCTGAAGCATACTTAACCTGAAGTGAACTTACCCATTGAAAGTAATGGAAAGTGGATTAATCCGTTCCAGGCGGTCTGTGGAGTACTTAACCTGAAGTGTACTTAACCTGAAGCGAACTTTCCCATTGAAAGTAATGGAAAGTGGATTAATCTGTTCCAGACGGGTCCGTGTAGTACTCAACCTGAAGCATACTTAAACCAAGGTATGACTGTATTCTTGTGTTCTACAAACAGCTAAAACAGTGAAACAACTCCAGTGAGGAACAAAACAGAAGAAGCAGGTACCATTAAACAAAGCGCTGTAAGTGTCAGAGGCCAGAGTAAAAAGGTGTGCCTTCAGCATGCTGCAGAAACTATCAAACAAAAATGCCAAATGAAACTCTTTGGGGAGGGATTTCCACAATTTAGAGAAAGCTCTTCCCCAGCTGCCATACCCCACACTTCATAGGTTGATGGAACTACCAAAAGGGCCCCTCCAGCCAATTTTAGAATCATAGAATTGTATAGTTATCTAATCCCCTACAATGCAGGAATCACAGCTAAAGAACCACTGGCAGGTGGTAATCTAACCTCTGTTTAAAAACCTCTGATGAAGAAGAGTTCACCACCTTCTGAGGTAGTCCATTTGTACCATCAGAAAGTTTTTCCTAATGTTTAATTGGAAATCACCTTTCATGTAATTTGAATCCCTCTGAGGTAGCAGAAAATAAGCTTGCTCCATCTTCCATGTGATGGCTCTTCATTTATTTGAAGGTGCCTATCATATTACCTCTCAGTCTTCTTTTCCAGGCTAAACATACCCAACTTCTTCAGCATTTTCTGGACACTTGATCATCTTGGTCATCCTCCTCACACATTCCACCTTGTCAGTAACCTTTTTCAATTGTGATGCCCAGAACTAGACACTGTACTATTTATTGGTGAGTGTCTAACCAAGGCAGAATAGAGTGGTACTACTGCTTCCCTTGATGTGGACACTTTACTTCAGTAAGGATGAATGCATTCTCTTCCACTTTGTTATGGAGCAATTGCTATAGTAGCTCCCCCACAAAAAAACATTTTATGGTATTTTGAGAGCAGGATAAGATGAATGAGACACAACACTCATGGATCAAGATACCTAATTTGGCAGTCATGCGACAGACGGTTTGGCAGGTTGACCTTTGCTACTCTCACATGGCCTCTGCTCACACATCTATTACTAGGAAAGAGAGAAAATAAATCCTAAAGTGTCAAAGCACATGGAAGCGTTCAAAGAACTGCCATGTATTGTTTCAAAGGGTTTCTTCCCACTTCCCACTATTGCATTAGCCTGAGGTTAAATTTCTCACATTAGTTATTGGAAAATTTAAATGCTCACTATTTCCCAAAGGCTACAGCTCTGTGGAGTTTTAGATTTGTGTCAACACATTGACACAACTTGAATTTTTGCAGGATGTAGAGCAAGGACTGATTCAGATATTACTTTGAAGACTGATGGACTCAGCAATCGCCAGAAAGCCCTCTAGGCCTTTTCCTCTCACTCCTTTACAAGGACTGTGCAGATTCTGTAGATTAGTATATACCATCCACATCATACTGCTCAGTCCTCTGTGACAGTGGCTTTAAGGAGGCCCTGTGTACAATGAGTCAGCCCATGCCCTTAATTAACGTACTGCATTGCTTTACCATTACTCTCTGATCTCACACATTCTCCTCCTTCGAACTGGATTTTCCCATACCTTCCCAACCACCTTTTCAGCATCTGGTCGCTGAAGAAGGGCCAAAAACAAGTCCTTCTCCAGAACCAAGAGGATGTCTGCACCACCACCATGGTTTTCTGAGGCACCTAACTAGGCCTTTTTAACTTAGGTGTGTGTGTAAATTTAAAAAGTATTTCTGGCTGTCACAGCAAATTGTATTACTAGCTCAGACATTTTTCTGGCCGTGGAGAATTTTGGGAGGCCATTTTAGCTCAGCACTAAATAATACACATCTTGATCCTGATCAGCCTCAGTAAGTGAGAGGACACCAAAATATATGTCATTGTTTCTAGCAATTCAAGGTGTCAGCTCTACATATTCCTCTGTTCCAGAGGTGACATTACCACTAAAGGACTATCTAGCAGGGTGGAGGTGGGGGGAGTTGGTTGATAACTCCAGGGAAAGTCTCACTCCCTGCCCACCACATTTTGTGGTCAATGTCCTTGAAATCCTGTTGAAGGACATAGAGAGATCAAGTTGAATGAGTGAAAACAGCTGCACTCAGGGGAGGAGGCCAGGAAACAAAAGAAGAAAGTATTTTCCCCTCCCTTTAAACTAAATTTATAACTCTGTCTTGGAACGAACTGTCAGGAAATTGCTTTCAAGAGGAGAGGACGGGGAATTGAGAGCACCGAGGGAGAGAGACTAAAGCCAGGTTTTGTCTCTCTCCCTTTTTCTTTTGTCAAAAATAAGGACAGAAGAAATGGACAGTGAAGTTGATTTGTGCAAACATTTTGGAGTTAAAGCAAGACGTGCCTGTATGCACTGGGCTGGGAGTAGATCAGCACATACATTTAAAAAAGGAAAACCCAGAAAGATTAGTGTAGTGATTTATGCTGCACAGTCAACCAACATAAGCTTGAATTTGATGGTTGGGATGAGGGGACCCATATAAAACCATGCCAATTTTACTGGATCCAACTTTTAATCAGACCACATGAGAAAAGGAAATCTGCGGGTCTGTGTGAGCATCCAATGTCTCTTTTTCTATCTGTTGGGGCAGGAAAAGACCCCAGAAGGGAGGAAAGATGCAACCAGAGACAATGTTGTCCATAGCACTCTCTCAAAATTCCCAAAGTGCCGACACCCCCCCCAAATCTCCAGAGCAGTGCATTCCTCAAAATTTGATGTCAAAGATACCAGGCCCTCCAAGTGCCCCTGTTTTCTAGGGATGTCCCTGATTTAGAGAAGCCATCCCGGTTTCTGATTTTATCCTGGAATGTTCCACTTTTCCACAGGATGTCCCTATTTTCATTGGAGAAATGTTGATGGGTATGGGGTTATCCCCCCCCCCCCAGCCATATGAAAGCAGCCCTGTATAGGAGGTTTTTTTATTTTAAAAATGTATAATGTTTTATTATGTTTTTATATATGTTGGAAGCTGCCCAGAGTGGCTGGGGCAACCCAGTAAAATATGTGGGGTATAAATAGTAAAATGGAATGAGATGTCCCTATTTTCATCAGAGAAATGTTGGAGGGTGTGGGATGGTAAGGGGACCATAACTTCCTGCTATTCGGGGAGCCTGAGTCTAAGCACTCAGGGTTTGGGGCCTGGCCTATTTGGAGGCAAATACAGCTGTGTGGAGTAACAATTTATTTTTTTAAATTTGGTTTTATTTATTAATGTAAAACAAAAATAAAAGATACAACAAAAGAAGATAAGATAGCCATCTTCAAATATCTAAAGGGCTGTCAGATGGCAGAAGGAGCAAGCTTGTTTTCTCCTGCTCTGGAGGGTAGGACTTGAACCAATGGCTTCAAGTTACAAGAATGGAGATTCCGAATAAGCATCAGAAAGAACTTTCAGACAATAAGACCTGTTCAGTAGTGGAATGAACTCCCATGAGAGGTGGTGGAGTCTCTGCCCTTGAAGGTTTTTAAGCGGAGTTTGGATGGCCATCCATCATGGATGCTTTAGTTAAGATTCCTGCATTGTAGAGGGTTGGACTAGATGGCCCTCAGGTTTCTTTCCAACTTTACAGTTCTGTGATTTTATGAAGAAAAAGGAAGAGCATCCCCAACACAGGGAAGGGCATGAGATCGAACATATGTCAACACAGATTCATACAGAAAAAGATATCACATGAGCTAATCTATCATAAAGAAGTGAGGGAGCAATTCAACCACCTTTACAATCAGGACTGGAGGTGAGAGAGAGAGGGGGGGGATTGTCCCTTTACAAGTATGCTTTTAATAACGTGTGCTCAGTGTACCAAATAGTTTGACCCTTACTATGGCTGTTATTGTTCAGCTATATACAGTAATATAGACAACATTCATGCAACATTCATGCTATTTTTAATAGCAGAAATAAGAAAGGTTTGAATTATATAATCAGAAATTGGATACACATAGAGTGATGTATTTGAAAGGTTGTGTAAGCCAAAACTCCTTAGGGGGTGCTATTGTATGAGTAAATTAAGAAAAGTGAGTGAATGGAAATTGGTGAAGGAAGTGATACACAAACAATTGGAAGTAGCTTTTAAGTTTTTTTTATATAAAAATATTCTTTTTCTTTTCCCTTTTCTTTTGTTTCTTTGTTTATTGTTCTCTTTAATTCTTTTATAATTTGTATATTTTTAATGTATATTATATTATGTATATTATATTATGTAATATCTATTTTTGGAAGGAGGGATTGAATTTCTACTTTTTTGTTTGTTTATAGTTGTAATTTCTTTTTCTGCTTGTGTTATATTTTAAAGAAGATAAATAAAGATGGTTTTAAATATATATTTTTCATGCAAACCGCCAAACATATTATTGCATTATCCCTGTCATGTTGGGCAACCACTGAGGTAAAATTTTGGCTTGATCTGCAAGCCAAACATCTAAAATCGTTCTCAGGGTAGACAACCAGACACATTTTGCACTGGACAATGTTTCCAAATGTTCTTCAGAATGTAACCTCAGGGATGTGCCTTGCAATGTAACAGCCTCGCCTAAGGCTAATATGGTCTGTGCAGCTGGAGAAAATTATTCAGAGGAAGGTTAAGTTAAAAGAAAAATCCCTCTGTGTGGATTCCGGTTTACAGACAAACCTTTCCAGACCCAACACACAACTTTCAAATTTATGGCTCAAACTAGACCTCTAAGGTTGTTGTTTGGCATTAAGAGAGGGTTTTTTTTTTTAAAAAAAAAAGGATGGATTTAAGAATAGCTGTTTGGCTCTGATTAGATTAAGGCAAATTTTAAGAGACTCCGAAACTGAACAAGAACAGGCTGAGCAATAGAGATAAACAGATCCCCATCATATGTTCCTTTTATTTTACATAGGTTCATTCTTCTCCATAGCTTAGTGTTAGGGCAATCTCAAGTAGATGTAAGAATCATAGAATCATAGAGTTGGAACAACAGGCATCCAGTCCAACCCCCTGCCAAGCAGGAAACACCATCAAAGCATTCCTGACACTCCACCACACTCCTTGGTAGCAAATTCCACTGCTGAACAGCTCTTACTGTCAGGAAGTTCTTCCTAATGTTTAGGTGGAATATTCTTTCTTGAAGTTTGAATCCATTGCTCCGTGTCCGCTTCTCTGGAGCAGCAGAAAACAACCTTTCTCCCTCCTCTATATGACATCATTTTATATATTTGAACATGGCTATTATATCACCCCTTAACCTTCTCTTCTCCAGGCTAAACATACCCAGCTCCCTAAGCTGTTCCTCATAAGGCATCGTTTCCAGGCCTTTGACCATTTTGGTTGCCCTGCTCTGGACACGTTCCAGCTTGTCAGTATCCTTCTTGAACTGTGGTGCCCAGAACTGGACACAGTACTCCAGGTGGGGTCTGACCAGAGCAGAATACAGTGGTACTGTATACATATGTTCCTTTTATTTTACCTAGGTTCATTGTTCTCCATAGCTTAGTGTTAGGGCAATCTCAAGTAAATGTAAGAGTTGTATTGTGCTGCTGTCCCCACCCTCCAGCATCTGAACACTGAGTATGGATGTTTGAAGAAGAATGCAACTCCTGCAGGGGTTAATTTGCCACAGGATGAGATGGTTGGACAGTGTTCTCGAAGCTACGAACTTGGGGTTCACATGGGCAGGAGTGCCTAATTAGAGGGCAGCAATCTGATTGGTATTTAAGTCTGCTCTGCCTCCTCCTCCTGTTTTACAGTGCCAACTCTCTACAGTGTGGGTGTTTTGCTGGTCACCCTTTCCAGGGGCTCAGTAGGAATTTTGGGTGGAGCCCATGATTGACCCTTGAAACTCCTCCTTTTTTGCCTTCTCCACACCATAAGATTCCTTGATTTTACTTATCTGGTCTTTTTCAGATACGGTGTGAGCAGGTGGGTGAATTTAAGACCTAGTTAATTAATAGGCACCCTGAACTGTAAACTGACTGTGAACCAGACTAGTTAATTCTGTAAAAGTACAAATATGAACTGGAAATCATTCATGTTTGGGCATATTCAACTTGAACTTGAAGTACTGTAATTCCTTTTGAAAATGTACTTTCTAAGGTCTGCTAACCACGACACCACAGGGCCACCCAACCTGATGCCCACCCAACTGCTCTCCAAACCCTGGAGTGATCTCTAATGTCACATGGTTGTGGTATGTTGGATGGTTTCATGCCAAATCCCACATTCACAGGCAAGTATCACTGTTTATCACTGCCCCCCCCCCCCACTTCAGGATGCATACGGGGGCTGCTATCAATAGATGTAGGAGAAAGTGATAAATTATTGTCCAAACCAACTGAGTTACTCACAACAGGCAACAGAGTAATTAGTGGATAAAAACTTCTTTTGTTTTGTTTTTACAGTGCCTCTGGCAAAGTTCTTAATCAAAATTTGTTGGGTCTAATAAATTACAATTTTGTGTACCTAGAGATTTCCTCTTATGTTCCCACTAGTGAAATTTCTCTTCCTCTTAAAAAAACACACACACCAGAATTAGATAACAGGGGAAAGTGCTATCAGCAGCTATTATCCACGATAACTAAATTGAATTAAGGGTTGTATGAAGAATTCATTCTTTGTCATTTCCAATACTAATTGGCCTGATCTGCAGCTCCTGAGCTAAAGTGCCGACTCTTCAGACTTCTCCAAATGTTGCAATGTAGTTCCTGGAAGTAAACTGTATTAAAACGAATGGTATTTGGTATTTTTACCCATAGTTTGTCAGCTGGAGCAAGGGTACTAATCAAGATTTGGGGAGGTGTTAATCATTAAGGATTGGGATGCATAAAGTAAGTATGGGTCAGTCATCCCCAAACTTCAACCCTCCAGATGTTTTGGACTACAATCCCCATCATCCCTGACCACTGGTCCTGTTAGCTAGGGATCATGGGAGTTGTAGGCCAAAACATCTGGAGGGCCGCAGTTTGGGGATGCCTGGTATGGGTGGTGAAGGATTTCCTCCCTCTTCCTCCTCCAGCCCAGATCTATGATTCTATGATCTCCCAGGGGTTTAGGTTAAGGTTTGGGGCTATGGATAGTATGTCTAGTTTGGCTGTCTTGAGGATGATGAACTTTAGCACTTCTGCACATGCATGCAGGTTACGGACACACCAAACCCAGAAGTAACTTGTTCTGCAACTTCCGAGTTTGGCGCATCCGTAACCCGAAAAGACGCAACCCACAGCAGACGCCACATGAGGTATGTCTGTATAATGTTGGAAAACAAACCCTGGTCTCCCATGTCTTAGTCCAACACCCTAATGACTACATAATGCACTTATAAATGAACACATTTGAAAGTGACATAGACTTCAAAATCACCGATCCATCCCATCTCTAATTGACCTTTCATATTTGGAAGCAGTTCACCATTGAATTACCTTTACTGGGGAACCTATTGCCTTTCAGTCCTGCTTGCTGGCTTCCTGGAGGCATCTGACTGATCACAATGGGAAACAAAATACTAGACTACAGCTCAGATCCAACAGAGCTCTCCTTTAGTTCTTTACCTGCACACTTTCACCCCTGTGTCTTTTGTCCTGGTCATTCTAGAGGAGTAGTCCTCAATCCTGTCAGGCTTGTGAAGAAGCCAGAATGTCTCCCCCATCCAGGAGCTCCCAGGACCAGAAGGGGTATGGACAAGCAGCGAGAGGCTTGGGATAGAAGGAGTTTTAGGCAGCTGCGTAGAGGCGGGGATTTTCAGCCTCTACAACTGCCTCATAAGGGCAAGAACTACTGAGAAGAGTTGCTGTGCTCATTAGGCCTGGCACTCCTGAGCAGGCTTTGTTTCTTTTAATAAAGAGTTATTTTCACTTACTCCATGCCATTTATTGCTGGCTGACTCCCTGACAATATATTAACATATGTATGTAGTGATGGGGATGCGGGTGGTGCTGTGACGTCTAAACCACTGAGCCTCTTGGGCTTGCTGATCAGAAGGTCGGTGGTTCGAATCCCCGTGATGGGGTGAGCTCCTGTTGCTCGGTCCCAACTCCTGCCAATCTAGCAGTTCAAAAACAAGCCAAAAAGTGCAAGCAGATAAATCCAGCGGGAAGGTAAATGGCATTGTGTTCCTTTGTGACAGAAGCGGCTTAGTCATGCTGGCCACATGACCTGGAAAAACTGCGGACAAACACCTTTAAAAAAATGTAGTGATGCTGTTGCAACCCGCTTTAGATTAGGCCATGACGTGTTTCCCAAACTACCAGCGGAAGACCAATAGAGCTGTGATTCTCAAGCAATCTGATTTGGTGGATCACCATTCTGACTGCATCTCAATGTTCCAAGGACTAGTACCATATTTGGTCCCATAAGCATCCCATCCAACCTGGGCTGTGCTGGAGTCACTGGGGACCAGCATCTGATGGCTTGTGGACTGACACAAGAGTAGCATTGCTCTAGAAAGTGATAGAATATTGGGGAAATGTTGTGAACTGGCTTTTGAGATTTGCTGAGCTATCCAGTCACTGAAATCTCTCTCTCTCTCTCTCTCTCTCTCTCTCTCTCTCTCTCTCTCTCTCTCTCTTTCTTTAAAACACACACACACACACACACACACACACACACACAAGCATTTTGTGGAACAAGGAGGCACAAAAGAAGAGGAGACACACATTGTCAGCTGTTTGCACCACATTCAGTACACATTGCTGAACTCAGCAAGGCAATTTGCAGCTGCATCTTCCTGACAAGCAAGCTGAGTGAATGAGGTCAAATCCTAGAAAGGTGTCTCCATTTATCATGTTTTCAATAGTGTGGGGTTGCTATCATTTGCACCTGCTACACAGGAGGCTGTTTGGAAGCAAGGACCTCAGTTAACTTTGTAACTCTTGATGCCGCAGTTGCTAGAGGGAAACAGCAGAATCATCTTCCATTCTTTGGGGAGCTGCAATCCACCTGCCTTGGCAATCCAGCAAATGCATCTGTTTCCATGTGCTAAATATAGCAAGGTGGAGAGTTTGCTGACTTTAAGCCAAATAACAGTCAAGAGAGTATTTTACAAGGTAGGTGCCCCCCGTTCCTCCTTCCAGTTCTCTGTTTGCCAGAGATCAAAAGCCACATTAACTCTCCTAAACTTTTATATTCTCCTGTGCATGTGTTTGACATAGTGCTGGGATGAAAATTGCTCCCCAGTTTTAGAGAGCCATTAGTCCTCTTCTAAATTGGGGAGCTATTTATGGACCTATTGACTCACAGGTGTAGAGTAAACTTTAGAGAATGTTTTTTTGGGGTGCAGGTGGCCTGCCTGCTTGCTTTATTCTATGGTATGATCTAGCTGGGGGCAAATGTTCATTTTTCTTTCAATTTTTGTACAGTAGTGTGGAGATCATGCTGTGCTACATCTCAGTGGAAGGCCTCTTCATGTACTGTGAACCTTGCAAAATAAGGGATGAGTATGCAAGCTCTGTCACATTGCCTTCCATGTGTTGGAGGTCAAACATCACTCTGCTCATTGCTGCCACTGCCCAGTTAGAAACTCCTGCAGGGTTTCCCATGGTGAGTCTACTCATGTATAATAGGCTCCCTGTTAGATATATTTGCCCTCCAGTGCACAGAGGAAGATGGATCTAGCGTGCTCATCTCATCTCTCACACAATTCTCATCATGGGAAAGAAACTAACAACCAGATATGGGTTTAGGCAGCTATGTTGGATGCCTGCTCTTTCTCCTTACACATATCTCTGTTCTTCAGATATCAGAAGCACATATACAACTATATATTTTTTTAAAAAAATGTATATATTACACACACACACACACACGTACTTGTATAATGCAATTTCCTAAAAATATTGAAGCAGTTTACAACAACTATCTATACTTACACAATTTTTTTATAAAAAAACAAACCCATGTAAATATTAAAAATCACAGACTGAAGTGGCCAGTTAGACACATATAGGTCAAAGCGATCCCTTAAGTAAACTGTTCCCAAGCCTCTTGAGATCATAATGTATCCATACATAATACTTTATTCCCTAATCTGTGACATTTTATGTATTCCCCTATCCCAATTATGTTAGGTTGTTTTGCCATTGTTTTCCTTTCCAACATTTTAAAAGGTTTCTTTACATGGCTACTGAGGTCAGTGCGACACCAATTAAAGTGAATGGGAGAAACATTGTGTGCCCAAAGTGCTAGACATGTGTGTTTGTGTGGAAAGGGGAATTTAACTTTATTTTAACAACAGGATAATGAAATCTCAATTATTTGTTATTTTTAAATTCATACCGAAAGGAGAATTGGCATTAAAGATGGGGAAAGTGCATAAGAATTGGCACTAGTGGCTACTACAGACCCCAGATAACATCCCTGTATAGCTTTACCCTTGCACTATTTGACCCCAGTTTCAGATTAAAATGCATATTTCAAACTCATGAATGGAATATGGTGCCAAACCACTTTCCATAGTCAGGAAAATTGCTTGCAAATTACATTCTGTGTTCTCATTTTAAATTACTATAAGATTAGCTTTCAAAGATGTGAAATGGGATTCTAACTATCTGTGGATACAGGGCATATTAAAAGGAACACCTTCATTTATTAGGGAGTTGTTGTGGGGGAAGGCTGGTTTGTAGATTCCTCTGTGTGTGTCATCAAGACAGGTGAGGTCAACTTTTGGGGGATGTGTCAGGTGCCACGTGCTGACTGTAAATTGGACTGTAAAATGCCCATGGTGGCATTGTGATGAGCTAAAAGTGGGTACTTCCAATCACTTTCTCATCATTCACCCACCTCTTTATCCCCCCTCTCTTTCTGTTTCTACTGTGAGAGGGAAATATCAGTCTTGCCAATGAGCTGAACTGATCATTTACAGAGGACTTTAAAATAAAAATTGATTAGGTTGACATTAAAAGGCAAATGTATCTAATTTGTACTTTCTGAACCATATGCAAACTGAAACACAGCTGTCCTTCACTATTTGCACTACCCTGAATTTTGCAATACAGTTCTCCGCAATGCAGAATACAAAAATGCATATATAATAGCAAGGTTTGCATAAAAAAATGAATATATTATTGAAAAGAACGAATAGAAATGCATTATATTAGAAAAATGCTTTAAATATTGTTATTTATATATGTGCAAAATAGGGCAACATTGCACGAAGAAGTTTGCATTAAAATGTTGGTGAATGTTCATGAGGACTTTTTCAACAGTAATAATAATTTTAAATTGCTGTGGAAATGTGGAGAACTGAATGAGAAACAAAAACTGACTTATCTACCAGTGTCACATGCCATGCCAGGGCATCCTGGAGGAACCTCTTGTGGAGAAAGCTGAGCTGAAAAGCATGCAAAGGAACTTTTCCATGAAAATCAAAATATGGAGTAGCAATCTATATCTATATCTAATCTATATCCTATATACAATTAATGAAAGGGGCGAGTTACTGGGGAAAGAGGCAGCAATAGCAGCAGGTTTTAAAATTATTATTTCAAAATTATTTTCTCTTGTACTCACTGCAAGAAACACTGGCTTTCAGGAGCCATATTCTCTAAAGATGCCTAAAGATCCCCCAAACAGTAAAAATCTCACCAGAGAATCACTGCCAAAAATGCCTCCCGGTCCACAGCTTTCAACTACTGTGTTGAAACTACTGTCCTCTTTTTTGCTCTCCAAAATATGTCAACCCAAGCAACACATTCATCAATAGTCCATCAATAATTTCTAGTAGCGATGGCTACATATGCCTTCTGAGTTCCAAAGCAGGTTTGCACACCAGTTGCTGGAGAACAACAGGAGAAGTCTGTTGTATACATCATAGGAGCCAACTCTTAGGGGCCGAGGGGTCTTCGGCCCGCCCAATAAAATATTTGAGGGGGCAGCGTCTGCCAAAGTTGATGAGCACTGTCATTCAAATTGTGTGTATGCAACACGTCATGTGATCAATTATGGAGGGCAGGTGCTCCCCCCCCCAATATTTTATTCAAGTTGGCACCCCTGGCATAAGTGCCCTGCTTGTAGTCTTGACAGAGGCACTGTTGGAAAGAAGATGCTCGACTTGATGGTCTGATCCAGCAGGACATTTTCATGCTTTTCAACTAGCCTGCATTGTGGGACAAAGCAGGAATCAAGCTATGCACCAGGCCTCCACTGCTAAAATTGCCAGCTGACCAGGAAAAAAAGCCTGTCTTAGCCTACTCTTGTGTCTTTAACAGCAATAAATTGCCCGTTGAAGCTTTTCACAGCTTGGAGGTTAGCAGAATGGTTGTTGTTGTTATATCTATACCACCGTTCATCCAAAGATCACAGGGCAGTTTACAATATAAAACCACAAAATAATACCATAGTAAGAAACAGGGGAAAATACCCACCACAGTGTTTGAAAGGCCATGGCCAGAGGCCAAAGATACACATTTTAATGCCTACATATCAAGTTGCCAAAGGCAACGTAAGAGATAAGAGCTGGCAATCTTCTTTGTTGTCTCCTCTAGATTTATGCACATACCGATCCATGAAAGGTTGATGGATGCTGTCTCTCTCCCTGCCCACATGTTGTAGTTTCTGTGCACCTGGAACTTCAGAATCACCAGTATTTATTTTAATTGATTTTATTTTTTGAAAATTTATACCTTGCTTTTTGAGAAATGTCCTCCACTAAGCAGCTTACAATGTCAATAAAAACCAACTCCATCTGACAATAAAATATAAAAAAATACCAAATACAGTGCAGCAAAGCAATAAATCAGCATAAAAAGTAAGGACAGAAATGGAGTATAAAATACAACACAGATCATAAAACAGTATTGAAGCATGAGAGCCAACAAAAATTAAAACTGCAGAAATAAAATATCCATTTGACATTACTGCATTGGGTGATATAAGTAGGTCCCCTGCAGAATGGTGTATTCGGCAACAAATAAATGATGCACTGAAAGTGCATTAGTGTTGGTTTTATACTGGAGAGTCTGCATGCCATTCCACTCATTGCTTGTCATGTGATACAGTATGCCCCCCATTGCTACATTATTATTGTCTGGGCAGGGTACTCTTTGCACTGTAATGCAATAAACGTGGGGCAAAAAGTAAATCCAGAGCATAAATCCAGTATAAAAAGTTGCAAGATTTTATCAGGAAGCTTTGAGACATCTCACCCCCAAATCTTTTTATTGAAAGCAGGATCACATATAGCAGCCTTGGTACCATCATGAGCACAGATAACCATGAATACACATGAAGGGCAGAGAGAGAGAGAGAGAGAGAGAGAGAGAGGTGATTGATCTGCTGATTTTTTAGAATCAGTAAAATCATAAAGTTGAGAGTGAAAAACAGACCCTGTGAATTCTTGACATGAAATAACGCTCTTCCACCATCACCCTACTTGTGTTGTCTCCTCTTAGCGACAGCAGGCTTATTTGTGCGGAACTAGTGGGGAAGGCTGATTGGCAGCAGGAATGAGCCTCATCCTGAACCAGGCCAGAATTCACTAGCACTTCGACTTGGGACACGGCTTTCTGAGTCCTCAAGTCCTTCTATTCCTAATTGCAAATTTGCCTTCATCACTGCTGCTGCTCAGAGCTTTTGGCAACTGGTGCTGAAAAAGCAACAAGTCTCCGAATGGTTTTCACAAATGTGATCTGAGCTGTAGCCCAACATTGGGTGTTCAACACATTAGATGCAAAGATATATTAAGATTAAGATATATGATTAATATATATGATAAGAGGGACACGGGTGGCGCTGTGGGTTAAACCACAGAGCCTAGGGCTTGCTGATCGGAAGGTCGGCAGTTCGAATCCCCACGATGGGGTGAGCTCCCATTGCTCGGTCCCTGCTCCTGCCCACCTAGCAGTTCGAAAGCATGTCAAAGTGCAAGTAGATAAATAGGTGCTGAACAGCGGGAAGGTAAACAGCGTTTCCATGTGCTGCTCTGGTTCGCCAGAAGTGGCTTTGTCATGCTAGACACATGACCTGGAAGCTGTACACCGGCTCCCTCGGCCAATAACGCGAGATGAGTGCCGCAACGACTGGACCTAATGGTCAGGGGTCCCTTTACCTTTATATGATTAATTTAGAGTTTGTATCAAACTATTTTTTTTTCTCAGAATGGACCCACTGAAATTAATGGACCTAAGTTAGTCATGTCTTTTGATTTTAATGGGTCTGCTCTGAGGAAAAAGTCAATTGGATAATTTGTTAATTTCAATGGGTTTTCTCTGAGTAAAACTTAGTTGGCTACAACCCAAACACTGTTTACCTTGTTGCCAAGCACTTTGAGGGGGAACATCTGTGTGGCTTATGCAAAGGTCCACAAAGGCTTACCAGTCTGTGTGAAAACAAGATATTTGCTTTTGTCATCAGCATGCAAACATATTTCTTGGCAAGGTGGATCTAATAAGGTCCTGAGATTGTGTGACATTTGCAAAGTGTGATACATTAAATAGATACTCTTAACGGCTGGCAGTAGTAACTGATTTCTTTTGTTTGATACCATTTTCCAAGAGAATCCTAAACCAAAGATGGCCTTCTGCAAAAGCCTTTCTGGAGGTGTAACTTTCTTTCTTGAAGCAGAGGACAAATGAAAGGGCAAAGGAGGCACTACAAACTCAAGGGGGGGGACTCCCACTCTCTCCCCTTCTGCCTGTCTTTTTCTTTCATTTGTACCCACTGGAGAATACAGCTTTCTCAGTAAAGATCTGACACCTGAGGGTTTATTTAAAAAGAATATGTAGCTTCTCTAAGAGGCTAAATTTCTTTTCGTTAGTATTATTTTCTTATGTTTCTTGCTGTACATCTGTAGTGTTATGTGTGTAGTCCTTTCTGGAAGGATCAAGGATTGCAAAAAGTCAGGAGGAAAAAATACATCTATGTGTAATGTGTATTTTTTAAGCATTACAAAAGGAATAAAAGTCAAAAAGTTGTGAGTGTGAAAATGGGCTATGATCAATTTTTGGTTAGAAAAATAACTGTATTTTCTAGTGAATATTGCGCTGGATTCTTTTTTTAAGGTTCATTAAGGTACATGTAGATGAATTGGGCCAAACAAACCTAAGATTCACCTTTCTGAACCCAGGAGCCAGTACACACCTGCTTCCCGTGACAGCATTGACAATAGTAGGCTGCTCACTGGATCAAGATAGTTTGAGCATATTACACCGACCCTGATCCAATTGCACTGGCCACCAATTAGTTTCCAGGCCCAATTCAAAGTGCTGGTTTTGACCTATAATGCCTTAAATGGCTCAGGACCGCAATACCTTAAGGACTGCCTCTTTCCACATGAACCTACCCTGAGATCATCTTCTGAGGCCCTTCTTTGTGTGCCTCCTTGACGAGAGGGCTGGAGGGTGGCAACACGAGTACAGGCCTTTTCTGCCATGGCTCTCCGCTTGTGGAATGCTCTCCCTGGGAAAATTCGTCTGGCACCTTCATTATATGCCTTTAGGCTCCAGGCAAAATGTTCCTCTTTAATCAGGCCTTTGGTTGATTGTCATCCAATGCTCTTTTAAAATTGGGGGAGGGGTGTTATTTGGTTGTTTCTGTTTTTATTTGGATTATGTATTCTGTGTTTTTATATTGTAATTATATTGTAATTAATCCTGTGAACCGCCTTGAGACCTGTGGGCATAGAGCGGTATATAAAAGAAGAAGAAGAAGAAGAAGAAGAAGAAGAAGAAGAAGAAGAAGAAGAAGAAGAAGAAGAGGAGGAGGAGGAGGAGGAGGAGGAGGAGGAGGAGGAGGAGGAGGCTGAGGAGGCGGAGAAGAAGTATCAAGAGAGTCTCCTCGCTCTGCACCCAATGCCTCATCTCCACACTAGTCCTGCTATCTTCTGTCCTCATGCTGAGTGTGGTTATCAGCAAGGGAATGAATATGAGAGCAGCTGCTCACAAGTCAGAGCTCCACATGATCAGAAGGCTTGGCAGTATGGGCTTTAAACTACGACTTTCCAAAGTGCTAACAGTAGGATATGTGTCTAGCGGTTGTATCCAACTAAGTTCATTTTAGTGGGTCCACTCTGAATAGCTCTAGCACTGGATACAACCCTAAGGGCCAGATCCAACTAACCTGGTGTGCTAGCAGAAGGCAGCTGAAGGGCTCCCATTACCACAACATCACTTTCTTTCTTCTCCCCTCCAAATCCTCTCTGGAGGGTCAGGGAAACCCCAGCATGGGGTGGGGGAGCAGAAGGATAATCTTGCATGGATGGAATGATAATGATAGTGTGGTGCTGAATTCCTCCCCATGTGTGTACACTTCAAGGCACAAAAATGCAACTCTATAAGCCTCAACTCTCAACAATGTTCATTACAGAAAACTCATGTTATTATTGATTTTGATTTTTTGTAATTATTTAAATTGTGTTTTCACACTGTAATTTTATGTTGTGAACCAATCTGAGATCTACAGATTAGATAGATAGATAGATAGATAGATAGATAGATAGATAGATAGATAGATAGAATAGACTTCACCAAACTGATGCCCTCTGGATATTTTTGGCTACAACTACCATCATTTTCAGCCAGAATGACCATTGGTCAAGGGTGAATTGAGTTGTACTCCAAAATTTATGAAGGGTCCCAGGTTGGGAAAGGTTGGATTAAACCATAACTGATTTTGACGCACCTGGCGTAAGAATGAAATGCGGAGAGGCTTGCCCAGGATCAGTTAGAAACTGTCCTGCAACTCTTTAAGCTGGTGTCCTCTACAGACAGCTGAAGTCATGTGCTTATCCTATAACTAAATGCCTCTGCCATCTGTCTCTGCACTCTTGATAAAGTCAAAGATATAAAAACACTTGGACGATCATAAACTAATTGAACAACCTGCAGGTGCTGGAGAGCTCAGTATATACCCATTAAATTAGATAAACGAATTGAGTGTGATGGACAATTTGGAATGCATATAATAAACTAGAAATTACATGTAATGTCTATGCCCTGGCTGGTTTTCAACATCGGTTTAAAATGCATTTTTGCACACAGGCCTTTGAATAACTTGGTGGTGGTGGAAATGGGCATGCTTGTCTTGCTGGTCCATGTATTTTGCTGCTGTTGAAGGTTTAAAGTTTTGTTTTATATAAAATGTGTCAGATTCAATTGAATGGGCCTTTCCCCCCATGTGCCCACCATGTCTCGCCAAATCAGCTCTGGGTGGTCTGGAGAAACCCCATAACAGCCTGCAAGGAGAGGAGCTGTCAAGCAGAAATGCTTGTACTGGCATAATAAGCATAATAGCGCAACACTGAATTGAACCCTTTACATTTCATTATGGATTGTATTCAATTCTAGTCCTATTCATAGTAGACCCTTTGAAGTTAAAGAACACGACTAAATTTGTACTAGCTGCAAGGCCTGGGCCAGCCCCAAAGGCAATCCCACATATAGCATCCCAGAAAAGATCATTGTTCACAGGATATTCTGTCTTGGGGAAGTTAAGCCACCGCTTGAAATACTAGAATCTCCATTTATATTAGATTTATATACCCTCCAACATTTATCTGACAATAATAGGGACGTTCTATTCAATAAAAACAATAGCAACAACTAAAACAATAATTTTATTCTTTATACCCCGCCCATCTGACTGGGTTGACCCAGCCACTCTGGGTGACTTCCAACATATATAAAAACATAACAAAACATTAATCTCCCCATACAGGGCTGCCTTCAGTTTGCTCAGGGGTCAGTAACTCCATACCTCCAACATTTCTCTGGTGAAACTAGGGGCGTCCTAAGGAAAAGCAGGACATTCCGTGATCAAATCAGAAACCCAGGTGGCTTTTGCAAATCTGGGACTGTCCCTGGAAAATAGGGACATTTGGAGGGTCTGGATTTAGACACAGATACAGATACACACACACACACACACACACTTCTCACCAGACAAGCAAACGACACATTCTAGCCACATTCTAGCCAGGGAAATATACAATATAATAATAATAATAATAATAATAATATATTATTATTATTATTATTATTATTATTATTATTATTATTATTATTATTTATACCCAGCCCATCTGGCCGGGTTCCCCCAGCCACTCTGGGCGGCTTCCAACAAAACACCAAAATACAGAAATCCATCAAACATTAAAAGCTTCCCTAAACAGGGCTGCCTTGAGATGCCTTCTAAAGGTCTGGTAATTGTTGTTCTCTTTGACCTCTGGTGGGAGGGCATTCCACAGGGTGGGTGCCACTACCGAGAAGGCCCTCTGCCTGGTTCCCTGTAACTTAGCTTCTCATAGTGAGGGAACCGCCAGAAGGCCCTCGGCGCTGGACCTCAGTGTCCGGGCAGAACGGTGGGGGAGGAGACGCTCCTTCAGGTATATTGGACCAAGGCCGTTTAGGGCTTTAAAGGTCAGCACCAACACTTTGAATTGTGCTCGGAAACATATTGGGAGCCAATGTAGGTCTTTCAAGAACGGTGTTATGTGGTCTTGGCGGCTGCTCCCAGTCACCAGTCTAGCTGCCGCATTCTGGGTTAACTGTAGTTTCCGGGTCACCTTCAAAGGTAGCCCCACGTAGAGCGCATTGGAGTAGTCCAAGCAGGAGATAACTAGAGCATGCACCACTCTGGCGAGACAGTCTGCGGGCAGGTAGGGTCTCAGCCTGCGTACCAGATGGAGCTGATATACAAATGTGGAGCAGAGATGGTAAGGGTAATGGAGGCCTAGAGCATTCTGGGAATCATCCCAGTAGCCAAACAGGAGAGTCTGTAGCAAAGCTTTCACCTCCCAAATCCCGATTGAGCATCTGGGTTGCTCAGCAGACAAACTGCTGTGCACAGAGCTGCCTTGGAGCTAGAAGTTTGAAAACCATTGTCCTCAACTCACAAAACTCATGGCAACTCCACCCCCTGCCCACTGCTGACTCTGGTGAATTATGGAACTAAGCCATAAGTAAGAGTGTAAAAATACTGCACAGTTGTATCTGAGGTAAGTTACTGCTGGACAAAATTCTCCCTGGCAAGAAGAATCAATATGAGCTCCCTTTTCCTACTAAATCACTGCATGGCTTTTGATTATATCAGATGAAATATTTCTTAGGTAGTTATCTGTCTGCCTCACATTCTGTACTATTTATTTACACTTCCATTCTGGGAGGGAGGAATTGAGGCAAATGCATTCTCTTTCATTTTTTGGTTTCGTGCTACCAGAATTGGAAATCACTGCTCAAATGTGATGATTGGGGGGGATATATGCCAACATCATCCTTGCAAATTGCAACAAAATGTTCATGGGAAGCACATTTCAAAACCTGAAAAGGTCTTGAAATTACTGCTGGGCTGAAAATGAGTCATCCATTTCATTTTACCGTTTGTGAACAAAAAATTGAGGGGAGAACTTTGAGATGGGGTGGATTGGATCATGACCTGGGAGGTCATAGAAGAAAGGGGGGACAAGTATCACACTTCTTACACATGAAAACTATAGGGATGAACCATTTTTCAACGGCATCCTTCTCTTCAGTGCTGTTGCTTCCCACAGTTATCTAGGTAGCCACTACAATAACAGAACAGGTTATACCCTGGATTGAGTTGTGCATATGGATGTTTGCATTTGTCAATATCAAGATTTGGTGAGATTTTGCACATACTTAATAACACCTTTTTCACCAAGTTGGGGGGGGGGGACAGTCCATAGGAAAGTTGTCCTACCCTAATGGACCAGTATGGCCACAGCAAGTTTTTACCATTGCACACCCTAACATTAAGGCAGATAAGATCAGGCATAGCTATTGTTGCACCCTCTAGATGTTGTTAGGCTACATTTCCCACCATCCCTATTAATTGGGCATACTGGCTGAAACAGTAGTCCAACAATATCTGGAAGGCACCCTTTGGGCTCTCTCTGGTTAGATAAATGCTTTCATATTCAGAACCAAACCTATCACTAGGCAGAAGAAGGCAATCACATTGAGGAGGAGAAGCTGGGCGACAGCAGTGGCAGCCCTCTTTCTGTTACTCCTGTGCTTTCGAGTCATTGTTCTTTGTAGAAGGAAAGAGCTGTATAAGCCATACAATCTATGCTGTGCTATCCTGGTGACTCAGCTGTGATGGAGCATCCTATCCTATCACCAGTGTTGAAGCAAGATCTGACTGCCATTCCTGTTGGCTTCTCTACATGGGGAGGGGGGGTGCCATCTTGTCCTTCATCTCAGGCAGCAAAACATCATGGCCCTGCCCTGATCAAACTGCCCATATCTGCTTTCAAGAGGCACTTTAAAAAACCCTAATTAAATAAAGCTTCCTGTAACATCATTTGCAATCAAAGGTGTATTCAAAGATCTGTGATTATTGATCTTCTTTCTTCGATCTGATTGACCTTCAAGGTAGCAAAGAGCTTCAAATGATATTTACACTGGCTAATTGGTGTCATTAAGAAAGCAAACAGACCCCTTTGTTTGGCAGCAAACTGAAACTGTAGCAGCATCACACCCGGCATCTATTTATAAAAGGGGCCCAAAGTAAAAGGCAGATGGAAGTCAGCTTATTAGATTTAATCAAAGGACTCGTACTGGGATTGGGCATTGGATGCGAAGCTGGTCCACACATTGGAGAAAATGGGACTTCTGTCGCCCCAAACAACCCATCCCATGTCTCCACAGCGATGTCCCATGGAATTGGGGGGGGGTGTAAAAATATGCCAAGATCATAATACAAAGCTTTGGTGCAACCACACTTGAAATACTGTGTTATAGTACTGGTCATCTCACTCACCTCAAAAAGGGCATTGTAGGACAACATTTGGGGCTTTTTTGTTTAGAGAAAAGGTGAATAAGAGGAGATGTGAAAGCAGTATACAATTATGCATGCTACAGATCAGTGGTTCCCAATTAATTATTGAGGACCTCCTATTTTTCAAAAGCCATGGACCCTCTATAATAGCTCTATGGTAGTTACCTGTACGAAGCATTTTTTTTAAAAAAAGAAAATGTGGGGTAGCCCCTAATAAGCAGAGGATTGTACTAAAAAACTCTGCCCTCATACCAGCAGAGGAAGAAACAAGCTGCATCGTTGAGACACAATATACCGGTAGCTTGCTCCTCCCTCCACTTCTTTAAACTGCTTGACTGAGGAGTGCACGACTGTCCTTGCCTCAGCCAAGCAGTTTTACAGAGCAGTTTTGAGGGAGCTGAGCTGAGCAGAGCACTCTAAGGAGCCCCCAATCTGCCACTGGGGGGGTGGGAGGCCTCTTCTACCACCCAGCTGAGCAGTTCAATGAAGCCCCGATGCTCCTCAGATCGCATGTGAGCCTGAGAGGCATCAGGACTCACTCACTCCTGTGCTGCTCCCAAAAGCAGTGCTGGCTTCACGAGCAGCACTGGGCATGCAGCATGCCCAAGCAATCATGTCTCTCCCACAGGGCCTCCAGGGAGTGATGTGGGGTGTGATGCAGTAGCTTGAGTGCCCACCCACTGCCTCCCCATCAGTCGGCTTCTAGCAGGAAGGTGGTGGGGAGGAATGCAACTCTGGGGGCGCATCCCACACTGGAATGCCCAGTCCCCGGACGCCCTGCCACAATGGTGTGGCACACGCATGCACATCCTGGGTGCCACCAGGGCTCCCTACGTCACTGGAGTGCACATGATTTCACATGATTTCAAGCGATGCTTCTCCACCCGTGACAGGTGGGCAATGCAGGAGGAGGAGGCGGTGGCAGGTAGCGCAGTGCTGGTGGCTGGAGCAGCCATGGTCACACAGCACTTCCTGTTTCGCCTCAAGTGGCAAAACGGGATGTGCTAACCCTGGTTTTAGCTATTATTTTTAGAAGGCTACCAGCAGGGGCAGGGGCATAATTTAGCTGTAATAGAAGGGAAGCAGGAGTAGTAGATGGGTCCCATGAATTTCATTAAAGTCCTCCCACTTTACCTTTCATAATTCAAAGGCTGAATAAGTATAACAGTTATTATTTCAGAACAACACAGCCAACAGCAAAATGTTTCACAGGGCAGGATTACTGATATTCAAGCTCATTGGGCAGCCACAATTCATCTATCATAAAGACACTCAGAGGCTGAACCCCCAGGGAGCCTGCTAGTCTCTCTGTATGTGCTCTTATCTTATCTTCTGCCCACTGAGAAGCATCACACAGGAGATTATTTCATTTTTATTTATTTTTTATAAAACCCCAAATCTCCACTGGATGCCTTGGGTGGTTGTTAGTAAGTGAGTTCACATTGCATTTTACAGGCATTAGCACATCAAGTCCCCCTGTGAATACATGATCCTCAACCCACAATATTGAACCTGACAGATATCAGGGAGGCTTAAAAGAGGAACATGAAAAGCAAAACTTTTTTTTAAGAGTTTCACTGGAAATAGATGGTTTAGAGAAAAGAGAGGGCTATACATTTCCTGTCCCTCACAGGACAATCACATGCAAACCTTTACAGAAAATGTGTTGTTGTTGTTGTTGTTGTTGTTGTTGTTGTTGTTGTTGTTATGTATTAATCACAAAAGACCTTTAAGTTTCGACAAGGCTACCCACACATGTCAACCCATTCTTAAACGCTGTTGATTTAATAACATTTTAATAATTTGATTATGTCCGTCTCTTTTTAAAGTTTGTTGATTATAGTGGTCTTTTACATCATTTTATGTAAACCACTTGAGAGGTGTTTTTTTCATTCAGTGGTGTACAAATCTTGATGAATAAAACAGAAAAACAAAATTACACCAGCAGTTAAAACAAACACAAACTGAAAATATTCCTAGACTAACAGTCATTAAAAACATATTCTACACACTGCTGCTCAGGGCAAACATTATCGTATCAAACTGAAAAGGCTGTGGTAATCAGAAATTACTTTAGGTAAATCTTACCAAAAAAATAGGACGGATACAACTGGGGGTGGGGGCTGTTCCTCAGTTGAGGCCCCTTATGGTTGAGGCCCCTTCTAGGAGTCCCCTTGTTACAAAGCGTATTATGGAAGTTTTTATGGGGGGGTGGGCTGCTGGATTTCTTCCAAAAATTTGAAGTTCTGGGGCATCTAGATTTGTTACAAGATTGCCACTGAAGGTGTCAGAAGTCACGGTTCTCCTGATTCAAATTTCCATAATTTTCAAAGAGCAAACAAATGCTTTTTCCTTTCATTTTCCTCCTCCCTGCTACTAAAAGATGTTCTGAAGTTCCTACGGTAAAAGAAATTACACAGTGCTTTTTTACTGAGCTCTGGAAAAGGCGCAGCAGCAAACCAATATGTTAGCATAACAATTTCCACCATAGTTCTAGTTACAGGTAGGTAGCCATGTTGGTCTGAGTTGAAGCAAAATAAAAAAAATTCCTTCAGTAGCACCTTAAAGACCAACTAAGTTTTTATTTTGGTATTCGTGTGCATGCACACTTCATCAGATACACTAAAACAGAATCCACCAAACCCTTATGTATATTCAGACGGTGGGGGTGATGGGAATGGGTGATGGGCTGATGGGAGTGGTAAACCTGTAGATGGCTGTTAACGACTGCTGATGACTGCAATTGGTCCTGGGGGGGGGGGAAGCAAGGGCTGAGGCCCTAAAGAAAGATTGATCATGCATAATGAGATAAGAATCCAATTTCCACCATAGTTGAGCTATAAATACATGCTGAAATGTTCTAAGGCTTAATCCACATTGTTACGTTGTGAGACTAAGCCTCATATGTATAAGATACACTGAATG
This sequence comes from Zootoca vivipara, assembly GCF_963506605.1. NCBI lineage: Eukaryota > Metazoa > Chordata > Lepidosauria > Squamata > Lacertidae > Zootoca > Zootoca vivipara. The sequence goes on along the minus strand of NC_083290.1, from coordinate 40,776,470 downwards.
TAGTTGTGTTTGACACAACATCTGTGAACAGCCCTGAGACCTCCGGGTATATAAACAAACAAAGAAACAAACGAGCATCTGAAAAGCAGTCACAGTTATCTGGATGCCTTCACTGTTACTGTAATGGTGACTGAAAACACCCCCCCCCCATTATGTGTGTGGAAGAAGCAGCTGCATTTGTAGAAAGGGAATGCATGAATTCGGGATGGAGGAGGAATCTACGCAACTTGGATTCCAAAGTGGACTCACCTGATCTAATTTAGATGGTTTGAGACCTACGGTAGTTCAGATCAATGGTCCACACCAGAATCTGGAGCAGGGGTGTATTTAGGTCTGTGTGAGTGGTGCGCACGCACTGGGTGTTGGGCTGAGGGGGTGCTGTCTCCAGGGCCGGCTCTAGGGGTAGTCTGGGTGGCGCAGGGTGCCAATAGGGGGCGCCGCGCGGAAACCGTGCTGTGCGCTGCGCCCGCCCACCAGGCACGCCAAGAAACGGAGTGGGGCGGGGCGCCGGAGCGATATCCGCACCACGGCGCCTGGGCGCCTGGCGTGTTTGAGATGGCCCTGGCTGTCTCAAAGCCTGGTAAGCAAGGCACTGGGCTTTGGGAAGGAGGCATGAGGATCTGAAAGGGTCCTAAAATCATCCCACCTCCTTCCCAGAGACTACTCAGCGCTTTCTCAGCTTCCCAGCTGGGAACAAAGTGGGGGGACTTGTGCCTCCTTCCCTGTCTTTGGTAAGGCAGTGTGAGGGCTGGGGTGTGTGCCAAATTTTGGCCCTGCACATGGTACCCAATTCTGCCACTGTCTGGCGTCTGGCAGATTGCATCAGGTGGCGCTGTGGGTTAAACCACTGAGCCTAGGGCTTGCTGATCAGAAGGTCGGCGGTTCGAATCCCTGTGGCGGGGTGAGCTCCCGTTGCTTGGTCCCAGCTCCTCCCAACCTAGCAGTTCAAAAGCACGTCAAAAATGCAAGTAGATGAATAGGTATCGCTACAGCGGGAAGGTAAATGGCGTTTCCGTGTGCTGCTCTGGTTCACCAGAAGTGGCTTTGTCATGCTGGCCACATGACCTGGAAGCTATACGCCGGCTCCCTCGGCCAATAATGCGAGATGAGCGCGCAACCCCAGAGTCGGTCACGACTGGACCTAATGGTCAGGGGTCCCTTTACCTTTACCTTTAGAACAAGTCCTGCACATGTACCAAAGGGCTGCCAGCATGTGTCTCCAATGGAGGTGGAGGGCTCCTTTATTGGACATCTGGAGTATATTTATACAGGGAAAGCTTACATGGCACGTAATACTATTGTCTGGTAGGTCAGAATCCCTCTGGGCAGTTTGGAGGGCTCTTATTTAATATACTAATAGGGCACAGCAGCCAACCTCAGCAGATGTATGGAATGTGTGAAAATGTTGTGATTTTTTTGTAAAGCTATGTTTATTTCTTTTTAACACATCCTTGGCCTTCTTTCTAGCTGATTTCCTAGGTTTGTATTGCTTCTGTGAAGAATAAGGTACACTGGTTATTTACATTATTTATACCTACTGGCCATAAAAATGTGATTCACCATATCTCCCCTATTGTGTTTAGTTGTTTTCTAAACAACGTGCAAAATTAATAAAGAGTATTTAAAACAACAACAACAGTAACAACAGGTGGGATCTAGCCACTATTGAGCTCATGTACGTACCACAGGTAGGCATCACACCTGCTCAAACTTAGATTCATCTGTTCACACATTTATTTACATAGAACAGTGATTTTATAATATAAAGACTGGGGAACCTTTCTTCCAGTGACTGCCAGAGATTTAAAATAAAATGAACAAAAGCTGCATTTAAAAATCCAAGTCAAAAAACATCTAATATATTGAAAGTCTCCAAGAAATGATTCATTGCAGTGATTTGCCATTTTTATGCAAGCATCAGTGAAGAGTTATGTTGCTAGTTACTAATTTATATGCCATAATTAGAGGTTTAGGAGATGCCTGGATGGAGGGGGCAAATAACTTAATTACAGGCCAGTTCTAATTTGTGTGGAAGTGTCTTATTAGCGAAATAAAACATGAGTATGTGTGGGGGGGAGACAACCCTTAGGAAACCCTACTTTACTACACACACACACACACACACACACACACACACACACACACACTTCCAAACAACATTATACAGATATTTCACAATTCTACCCAAATACTTATACAGATATAATACAAATCAACACAATGAAAAAAAAACTCAATTAACATTACTTTGATTAGCTTTTGCAATTATCACAGCCATCACAAAGCCGTATTAACGATGCTATTTAATACATCTGCCTTGATTTGCAACTTATCAGAACTATCAACTTTACCCCATCCACCACTGGCAATCAACCCCTGCAAAGTTACCCATGAAGGAATGCCACCCTCAGACTGAAAAAAAAAGAGATTCCCACCCCCCAATATAATTGCAGCTATTATACCCAGCAGGGCAAGGGAACAGGGAGTTCATCTGCACCGAGTTCTCACATCCCTTTGAATTGCAGCCTAAGTATAGGAATTCACAAAGATCTAATTCCTCAAGCACCATTAGTTCTTTTTCTTGCTCTTCAAGAAGTGTAGAGTTATTCATTTATTGCCTTCAACATCATGGAAGAGGGCTGGTGTTTCTTGCTTGGAACACCCTTGACCATCACAAAACCACGTTCTCGGTGCCTCTCTTACAACCACACAATTAATTTTTTCCCCTGTCGGTTTTCAGACTCTATTGAATTTATGCATTCTCTTGCCTGACTCTTCAACCCTTTCTTGAAAGTGTTACTTAGAAGTTAACAGGCAGAAAGAGAATTAACGAGATGAACACAAATAGCCTCCAAATGGGTTCTTTGTATGCGCAGCAAACTTCATGATGTACAGGGCAGGCTATTTCCTGTTGTCAAAATCAATTATAGCTAAAAACAGTGGGCTACAGGATTAACAATTTCCTGCTATTTTTTCTTACAAAAAGTCTGCAGATTTATTTATCGTGTTTTTAGACCATTTCTTGCTGTTTCACTGCCCCATACCAACATATAAGGATGATTCGCTTGCCCCTTCCTGTTGCATAGTTTATTGAGAATGAAAATATACCGGTATGTTCTTTAATTAGTCCGATCTTTTCAATATGCATCCATATATAAAAACAGATGGAACCTCTGGGTGCACACAAACAGGGGTCAAGTTGGTGCCCCTGCATGATGTCTATGTTCTACCTCAATTGTCAGAGGCTGCTAAATACCAGCTGCTGTGAATCACAAGGGTTGTGTGTGCTCTTGTGCTCAAGTTCTGCTAATAGTGTTCCCATGGGCATTTGACTGGCCACAGTGAGAACAGAGGGCTAGACTGGATTGACTTTTGGCCTGATCCAAAATGACTCTTCTTATGTCCATCTGTTGGCTCATGGAGAATACAGTAGTCAGGCTATCTAACATGGATCTTTATCTTATGCTGTTATAGATAAGATGCCTTTTGGACTCTGCTCTTCACAACCCAGTCCAAGAGGATAGAAAAACTGACAGGAATCCATGTGTTTCTTGCTCCCTCTCCCTAGCCAGAATCATATATCGACTCATTCCAGGGCCATGGATACCACTTGCCAAACCACGTGCCATTTACTGAAAAATGTATGTATCACAGATCATTGTGTCCCATAGATCATTGCCAATTTTGGTTGTCTTTGTTCTAATGAATTTTTATGACACTCCATACCAAAGCTCTCTGAGCAGTTAACAATGATTTTTCAAAAATCCTTTTAAAAGAAAGCAAACCACAAACCGTAACAATGCAAGAACAGGTAACAACAACACGATCTCCACTTTAAAATCTGACTAAATTAAAAGTTTTCTGAAGGTTTCTATCTCTGCCTAAAAGCCAGTAGAGAGGATATCAGGTGAACGTCCCAGGCCAATGCATGAAATGTAGAGGTAAAGAGAGGGCATAGCTAATATATCCTGGTGGATGGCAGCAGTGTTTAGGAGTGCTGGAAAAGGCACTCCTGGCCACTGCTGCAAGCTGAGACTCTGGGAGCAAAGCAGACACCAGGAATATCCCAACGCTGTGGACAGGGACACAGGAACAGGAAGCTACCTCATCAAAGTAGCAGACCATTAGTCCTTCTAGCTTAGTATTGTCTACAATAACTGGCTCCCCAAGATTTCAAGCATGGTTTCTCCAGCCCTACCTGAAGATTGGTGGGTATTGGGTGTGGAGTCTTCAGCAGGCAAAGCAGATGCTCTGCCACTAAGCTATGATTTCTGCAATCTGAATTAAATTTAGCCCAACAATTCAGGGGTTATAATCTCTTGCTAGGATGTTAGGGACTGGAAAGATATAATTAACCACCATTAGCATATGGATGATATTGTTCTCTTAAAGCCCATTTCTACTCAGAAGCAGGATTTACTTCCAGGTAAGTGGGATTAGGATTGCAATTTTAATCCTCCATTTTTGCTTAGATATTTAAAAGTACAGGGGACAAAATGGAACTCTGTGACAGCTAGAGATGGGCAAATATCCCCATTTCAGTTTCACTTTTTTCAAAACAACCATTTCTATTGTTTTTTAAACAGATACAATAACCATTAAACACTTATCCAGTAGTACAGCTAATGGTGTTTGTTTTATCCATTGTCTCTAGACATACACTTACACATTCAGCATTCAAACTGCCACTTCACAGTTTGTGAATTTAAGTCTGCATGAAAATTCATCAGCATTTTAGCACAGATTTCTCCTAATATGCACAATTTTGTATGAGATTTTGCGTGATGCATACATTTCCAAAGCAATTTTCCAAACAGATATCTGATCATTATTTTCACTAATATGCAGGCTGAACCCAAGTGAATGCATTTTGTACACATTACATTGCAAAATTCAGATAATTGTGAATTTTGAACCATTGTTGTGTTTCAGTTAATTTATTGTTTCATAATTAGGTAGTTTGGCCTTTGAATACAAAGGGAATCAATTTTCTACCACATCCCTAGTGACACCCCACAGGACAGTTCTTATGCAGCAGAGGTCCCAAGGCACTACTATCTTAACCCTAGCTGATGCCACCTACTCCCAACCCCACCAGGCAGGGTAGTCAGATTTGAGGGGAGTTCAGCTGATAGCTGCAGACTTTGAGTGTTCAATGCAGGTAATGGAACAGTGTGTGTGTGTGTGTGAAAGCACAGTGGAATTTTCTCTATATGTACACACGTATAGCAACAAGCTGTTTGTCCTCTCCCCTCATTCCCCCCCATACATAACCTGATAACTGCGACCTGGAAGTTAAGGAATATATAATTTGGTTTTCATTTAAAGAAGATTTAAAGAAGGGAAGAAATAGATAAGGTGCATTCCTCCAGGTGGGAAATAAAAAATCCTAAGGAAGAAAGAAAGAAAAAAGACTAATCTTGAAATCAAGCACACAGTTCAGCATAATGGACCATATAATTAATCCATGAGTGAAATGACAAAGTCCCTAATCATACATACAGTCAGCTGGCTCTTTGTAGATTTGGTTACTAACTCAACTGTTTCATTTAATACTCAGAGTTAATGAGGGGTCTCGTATCCTAACAAGCTGAGCATTAGTGAATTTCTTTGCAGGGAGCACTAGGACCGGGGGAGGTTTGGTGCCAAAAGGAAATGACAATGATTAAAATTAAAGCTGATGGGAATATGTAGAGTGCACATTTATTACAGGACCCATTGGAAATGCTGCTCCCACACTTAATTAGGGGCAAATTTGCCACACCCCCATTCCCTGGGAAAAGAGACTCTGGTGGTCTCTCCCTGGGGAGGAGCTTGGGGGGGCCCACATGAAGGTGTGGGCCAATCATGTAAGGGAGAGAAGCAGGCTTTTTAACCCTTTCTCTTATTTTTGGAGTGCGCTCCCAACCTCTCTATGCAGGAGAGGCTAGGGCTAAGTAGGAATTTGGGGAAGGGGGAGGTCTGGGTGTAGTCTGTGTGACTGAGGTTGAGCTTACTAAATTGCCATGTAGTCCAGGCAGGTGAGAGGATATGAGAAAGGTTTGCATTGATATCTGAGGCAGTTTTGGGTTGAGGGCACTTTTTAGTCATCTGAGATCGCCCTGAGATCTTCAGATGAAGTGTGGTATATAAATTTAATAAATTATAGTAAACAAACAAACAATCAAATAACAATCTAACATTTGCATTCTTACAACCCCACTCATTCATGCAGTACATAACAGACCAATAAGACAGGAGTGGGTGAGCTTGCGACCCTCCCAATATTGTTGGATTACATATCCCATGCCAGCTGGGGCTGATGTGAATTGATGTTTCACAACATCTAGAGCAGTGTTCTTCAGCCTTTGGTTCCCAGATGTTGTAGGAGTACAATTCCCATCATATCTGACCATTGGGTTGTGCCAGTGGTGGATGATGGTAGCTTTAGTCCTACAACATCTGGGTACCCAAGTTTGAAGGACACTAGGGGATCACAGGGGAGGGGGATATTAATCAGATATTGATCTCAGTGCTGCCTTAAACATATTTCAATGGTATGCCAACTTCATTTTGCTGTACCCCCCCCCCCCCCACAGCTTTGTTAGGTTGGTTTTTCCTGTATTATGTTCTACAATCAGACATGTGGAACCTAGCCCCTCAAAAAACAAAAACAAAAACTTTGCAGTGAAGGCAATTCAACAATACTGCAATTGTTGCACTAAGCAATTTTAATAGTGTGTCTCCTTGCAGAAACACACAAGCTCCTTTCCAGATTTGTACTATATGTTTCAGAAAGTGATTGATGAGCACAGCAGCTCATACGTTAGAGTGCATCAGCAGAGTGATTAGATTTTATATCGTATCTTTTGCTTCTGCACAGTGTTTGTCATTTCCTGCCACACATTGCATCTACTGTAGTGATTCAGGGGGCTGAAAGGCTGATACAATGAAAAGACCAAGTCACACAATAAAAATGTTTTCTTTTCTTTTTTAAAAAAATATTATTACTTATTTGCCTGCTAGCCTGATTGGCAAGGTGAGCCGAAGCTGGGCCTTGTCAATAAGGGCTGGTGTGTGTGTGTTGGGGGGGGGGGTCAGTGATAGAGATAAGAAGACAAGAGATAGGAATGGAAAAATATTTCAATTTCTCATTTTCCTACCTTGAATTCAGTTCTCCACATTTCTGCAGCAATATGTGGTGTCTTTAAAAAAGGAAGAAAAAATCCTCATGAAAATGCATAAATGAGCATTTTCATGCAAATTTATCTGTATAAACACATTTTTAATATGATGTTTTGACTAACATACACATTTTTGCAAGCACTTCCCCCTCATATCATGCATTTTGGTATGTTCTTTCCACAAACAAATGTGGTTTAGTGCACATTTCTCCATAACAGATATCTCTCTCTCTCTCTCTCTCCCTCTCCCTCCCTCTCTCTCTCTCCCTCCCTCTCTCTCTCTCTCTGTGTGTGTGTGTGTGTGTTGGGAAACTGCATCCCAAAATTAAGAGAATGTGAGTTTCAAAGGAGAGCTGTATTTTGGTTCATAAATTCATACAAGGAGGGCAAATCTGGTGATTTCTCATTAAATTGCAAATGAACAGAAAAGAGGAGCAAAGAGGAGAGAAAGTGAAGGTGGGAATAGAGCAGAAGAGAGGACGAATGAAGAGGAGCAGACCTGACTTTCCTGTAACGAGAGGCCTTCAAGCCTGGATGAGAGCCCCCTTGGGAGCCATATACCTGCAAGAGCCAGTCACGCTGTTAGCTGGTGCTCAGTGGGACTGTTGGGGCAGAACGCAGAGAAGTCAACTGCAGGTGGAGTTCAGTGCAATTAACTCTGGATTTCTCCCATCCTCCTGAATTCTGCAAAGACAATACTTACAGGCAGTGCCACAAGCTAGAATGGATAGAGGCAGGTGGGGGCTGGCAGGTGGGGGCCGGCTGGGGAAAAACTGAGGTTGGTGGGGCAGTGCCCCAGTTGTCCTAATGGAGCAACTTTCATGGTTTGAGACAGTGGGTCCTTTTGCAACTTTCTCCCTTGAGTTGCTGGGAAACTCATATACAGTGGCAGGTACTGAGAAGGTCAGGGTGGGGCTCGGCCAAAAGGGAATTTTGCACAGAAGTTTCTAAGTGCTGCCAAACCACAAGAACTTCTGAAGCACCACCCACAACAATATGCAAGCTTTATGAGAGCATTTGGAAAGCCCTGGACTTGCAAAACACTTAAGAACATAAGAAGAACCTGTTGGATCAGGCCAATGGCTCATCCAGTCCAGCACTGTGTCCTCACAGTGGCCAACCAGATGCCAGTGTGAAACCTGGTTTCTATAGCTTATGACTTACCCTCAAACTCTCAAAAGTGAGTTGCTGCTTTATGTATACTTGGCTAAAGAAGTTGATAGTGAGCTGACTAATTAGCCATTCTTTGAGATTTTCTAGGCTGTATCTACATATGCAGACAAATCTTCAGAAAGCTATTCGGAGGTAATGACTTTAGCTGCACATACAATTGCTTTTACAGAATTAAGACTTAACATTATGCCCTCTGCCTTTCTGGATGACCAGTATAAGAGATTACATTGAGAATAGTGTTTCTGTGTGTTCCGTAAAAGAGCTATAGAGGATATTGTTCACTATATTACCCAGTGTCCTCTGTATAAAGATCATAATGAAAAATATCTTTCTGAAGAATTTTGTTACACCAAGTGCATTTGTGTGGGTTTTTTGCTGTTAGTCAAGGAAAATGATGTTATATTGCATGTTTCCTTATTTGCATTAGCAGCCAGGAATTTAAGAGCCACAGTTCTGAGCATCCTTGTGTGTCTGTTATGGCTAAACACATATGATTACATGACAAACACATACAATTGTACTGTACTAGTAATTTTTTCTGCTACCTCCCCCCTTTTCAGGCTAGGGTCTCTGGGCTCCTTCAGATGCCATTTATTAGGCATTCATCCTGATTTGCTTACAAAAAGCTTATGCACTGGCAATACTATGTGAAATGTAGGTGGTTTCCCACGAAGCAAGACACAGTGATAACAGCAAGAACCTTTATTGAACTTACAGAACTGGATAACAGGGGAAAGCAACTGCTTGTATACATTTCTGAAGGCCTGGGCCACTCCCACTCTCAATGTGATTGGCTGTCTCAGTTCCCAAGCTGTGAATCACAACTCAGAGATTAAGGGCCAATGGCAGTGGCCCCAATCCTGAAATGTTCTGTGATTGGATATCATAGAATCCTTAGTCCAGACTCATCAGGCAAACACAGACTACTGAATACATACACACTATGTATGGTCTTTATTAGGACTGTGCACAGCCTCCCCCCCCCCCCAACCCATGGATACATCAATACATCCTGTGGTCCTGATCTGTGGCTTCCAGATTGGGCTAATTTGCCCTGTGCCATCCTGGGGACCACCAAAAAAAGGGGGGATCATGATGAATTCATCAGCATTTTACTGAAAATTACATGCACATTTGTAGGCTGTTTGATCTACTATACATACTTTGCGAAGCTGTTTCCCCTAACTGCATTTTTTATGTTATTTCCACTAATCTAGGCCATTTAATGCACATTATTTAGCATTGGAAAATTCAGAGAAGTGTGAACTTCAAAGGATGGCCGTGTTTCTGTCCTCATGTTGTTTCAGATAGTGTGAATTAAATTGAATTTTTCTCCCATCCCTATGAAAAGCATTATCCTACACTAAAGTGGCATTGGCATCTTCGGTGGTGGGATACAATTTAAAAGCAAAGCAGACTAAACTAGAGAGACTGTCTTTGCATGCTGTGTAGGTCAGCGTTTCTCAACCGCTGTTCCGTGGCACACTAGTGTGCCGCGAGACGCTGGCTGGTTTGCCGCGACATGCGGCGACGAGAAGGGCGATTTGCATTGTCACGTGCCTGGCGGCCGCCAATGCTCAACTCTAACCTGCCAGAAAGCAATATTTCTCCTCCTCTTTCCCAAAGCTCAGTGCAAACGAGCCTGGCGGCCGCCAATACACAACACTGACCCACCGGAAAGCCTCAGAACAGCCTCAGAACAAGAGGGGAACCTCATATGCTTTGTTTCATTGTTGCTCCTACCTACAGTAGGAAAGGTGTACCTGAATTGGGAGCAAGGAAGAACCCAGTGGTGTTGTGTCCTTCAATGGTGCCCAGGGGAGTGTGTGTGCAAATATGCATATGCACCAGCTGGGACCAGGGGTTGGGCACAGACGGTAAACAAAACCTGCCAGCAAGCCCAACATTCACCACCACTGCCAGGTGGGCACAAGGCATGGAGGAGTCAAATGGCTTCCACTGCCTGCCACCCACACAGGGGGGAGCCCAACTAGCCAACATGGCCCTTGGTAGGCACACTGCCCAACACTGGTCAGGCGGCCATTCAGTGAGGGGGCTGGGGGTTATGCGGCCCAGAGGCTCATGGCGGCAGGCAGGGCAGGGATCCCTGCATGGGGGTGTCTGGCTCACGCTCCCTCAAAATCATGTGCCTGGGGCTACAGCCCCCCTGGTCCTCCCCACGCCACACCCCAGGCTGATCCCAACACCTATGTCATTGTCCCAAACACTGTTCCTGGGGCACCATGTGGTTTTCTGTCATTCCAATGTACATAGCGCATTATCAGATACAGTAATTAATTGCTGGTAATAGGGGTGTGACTGTGTAATGTTGATGATACTAAATGTGTATCAGAAAATAGCACTATAATTCAGGAGCAAAAGTGTGTGTGTGTGTGTGTGTGTGTGTGTGTGTGTGTGTAAGAGCTACATAGGCCATAAGAATTTGTTTATCATCATCATCATCATCATCAACAACAACAACAAATCCTCAATAAGCTACACTATAGTTTGATTGGGAAATCATAAAATAAAATAAAAAAACTAAGTTGAAACAGGCTATGAGAGAGAGAGAGAGAGAGAGAGAGAGAGAGAGAGAGAGAGAGAGAGAAACAGACACACATGCAGAGTAACTATATTTAATATAAGGCATATTATCATAAAACGGAATTAAATCACTTAGGGCAGTCTAAGTAAGAAGACTATACTGAACTTAAACTAGTAGACTGCACTATTCTGAGGGGAAGGATATACCAGCAAGTAACGGTTAGCTACTCAAACTTAAAAATGCACACAACAGTCAGAATAAATCAAAATGAATACATAAAAAGGACTAGTTACAGGTAGGTAGCCGTGTTGGTCTGAGTCAAAACAAAATAAAAAATTCATTCAGTAGCACCTTAAAGACCAACTAAGTTTTTATTTTGGTATGAGCTTTCGTGAAGTGTGCATGCACACGAAAGCTCATACCAAAATAAAAACTTAGTTGGTCTTTAAGGTGCTACTGAAGGAATTTTTTTATTAAAAGGACTGTAATTTGAAAAAAGGCGGGTGAGGAATGGGTTGGTACAGAGGAATGGTACAGAGATGCCAAAAGAACAGCAAAGTTAAATCAAGAGGAAAAGAGAAAAAGAACTGCATTATGTAAAGGGAGGGACTGGGCTGGGCTTAGGCAGGGTAAAAGTCTCCAATTACTCTGCCATAACTCTTTTAATAATGTTTCTGCTCCCTTAACAAACTACAGTTCTCAGGATCTTTTTTTGGAGTGGGGTGGAGAGCCATGCACTTTAAATTTATGGTGTGGATGTGGCCCAAGACTATTTATTAACTTTAAAATCCCTCATTTCACAAATTGAGAAAACAATAAAAAGCAACTCTTTCAAACAACCGAAATATTAAAATCAGCAGTAAACTTTAAAACACTCATCAACATTCTACATATAGGCTTGTTTTTAAATCTGAACTGAATCAAATTTCTCTCCCAGCCTTAACCACAAGGGGCTCATATTCAAGAAAAGCAAGTTCCATCTTCCCAGAGCATTTTAGAATTAGGGATATGGTTCCCTGGATCGAGTCTGATGTGCCACGTAATACCCATTTCAACAAAATCAGTGATGTGGAAGTATTCGTCATTTTGCAAAATAAAAAAATAAAAATAAAAGTCCAAAACACCTTCCTTCACAAATCTGAACACTCTTATATGTGGAAAGTGTCTCTCTAATATGTTGCCTGAAGAATAAAAGCTACTCTACATTCTTGAGAATCCCCAAAGGCTCACTAAGTAAGAATAAACCAAACAAATTAGTGTAGCAATGGGCAAATCTCCAAAGGCATGATTCAGAGAAGCAATACCACACAAATACGTTATGTATGCAAGGAGAGATCCCTTGGCAAGTGAGACAGACAAATACATTAGGCTCATGGCAACTTATTATATTTCTCTCCACAAAGGATGCATTGAAAAGTTCCTTGCTGGTTAAGATGCTTTACTTTGAAGAAGGACTCTATGTTCCTCAGAATGAAAAATGGGTTTAATGGACTCAGGGGATTTGGGCGGTTGTTGTGTGGTATCACATCAAGCAGGAGATGGTGAAGGTCATAGGAGCCAACTCTAGGGGGCAAGGGGTCTTCATCCCCCATAATATATTTGAGGGGGGCAGGCTCCTCCAAAGTTGATGGGCATTGCCATTCAAATGGTGTGTGTGCACCACATCATGTGAGTGATTATGTGGGGTGGGTCTTACCTGCCCCCCCCAATATTTTAATCAAAATGGCACCCCTGGTGAAGGTGGCACAATTCAATGCATGGAGGAATGGTGGCAGCAACACAATATCTTGTGATGGCACTGAGAAAGCTCCTAGAGGATTGAAGGTGGTTCCTAAACCTATATAGTAAAACAGTGGTTCTCAAAGGGCGTGGTGTGCCACACTGGTGTGGCAGGAGAGGATGGCAAGTGTGGTGGGAAGATTCAAATTGGTGTGGTGCAAGCAAATTTTAATTCTGAAAGTGTGGCCCAGAAAAAAAAAGTTTGTGAACCACTGAAATAAAACATGTGCTTTCAAAATGGTTGCCTCTACCCATTGTTTAATTACAAAGACTAGTCTTGCTTTTTTGTACTTCATGAGGAAATTACCAGAAAGGAAGTCTGCTAATATGCTGTTGCGGTTAAGGAGGTGCTGGTAATGTTCTTTCCTATGCAGTGAATAGCTACTTTATCTTTTAGAAGTGTGGTACCATCTTTTGAGTGTAGGGGGCATATGCCATGATTTATCGGCCCATAGATGGTCTTTGTGGCTTTAAAGAAACTCTGTGCATCATGAGCTAAGTGCTGGATCTCTTGAGCTTTTTTAATCCACCCGGTGTTCTTTAGTACTTAGCTGCGACTGGCAAAATTCTTGCAGGGAACTTAGCAAACCATCTCCTAACTATATCCAAGGCTACCCTTCCTGAATCCCAAAATGGTTTTTAATCTTCTAGGGAGGCAGTGGACATGATTTTCACCATTCACAGATTCAGGAAAAATGCAGAGAACAAAACCAACCTCTGTATTGACCTAAAGTCTTTGACACTGTAAATTGTAATGCCCTGTGGACTGTCCTTCTGAAAATTGGCTGACCAGATAAATTTGTGAACATCATTCAGCTCTTCCATGATAATATGACAGCAACAATCACAGATAACGATGGCTCTCAAAGTGAACCATTCACAGTGGGATCAGGTGTTAAACAGGGTTGTGTTATCGCCCCAATTCCTTTCATTATTTTCATTGCCATGATCCTACACTTTGTTGAAGGGGAACTCCCCACCAGAATAGAAATCCTATATCGAACAGATGGAAAGCTCTTTAATCTGAGTAGGCTGAAAGCAAAGAGTAAGGTTACCATAACTTCCATCATAGAGCTTCAGTATGCTGATGACAACGTAATGTGCACACACTCAGAGGATGACCTCTAAGCCATCCTAAATATCTTCACAGAAGCTTACGAAAAGCTTGGCCTATCGTTTAACATCCAAAAAAACCAAAGTGCTGCACCAACAAGTACAAAATAACCCCTCTGCAGTGCCACAAATCCAACTCAATTGTGTAATGCTGGAAAATGTCAATCACTTCTCCTACCTGGGCAGTAATCTTTCCACAAGGGCTGACATTGATGCCAAAATCCAACATTGCCTGAGTTCTGTGAGTGCAGCTTCCTCCTGATTGAAGTGCAGAGTGTTTAAGGACTGGGACATTCACAGGGAAACCAAATGCTTGTTTACAAAACTATTGCACTACCAACCATACTATATGCTTGTGAAACATGAATCACTTATGAACGCTATCTCCAGGATTCTTGTAAACAGAGAATGATATAATTATGCCATGCTCTGCACTCTGAGTTCCTTAGAATAGGGTGAGGGTACAAAGTGGATAGATATCTCTCTCCTCCTCTCCTCTCCCACAATTGGCAAGCAGCATCTCTGCAGTGATATACACCTGGTACAGTTCTGCACTACTAGGCTCACTAGTTTTCAAGAAATTACAATCATGTTGTAAAATGGTGAATGTTCATTTTTCTTTAAAAATGATGATTATTTTTTGCAGCAATGGCATTTGTTCTGGGTCTCAAGGAAGTACTTTCTCACTCTGAATCTGCTTGGCTTGTCAAATCAGTCTGCTATTCCCATAACAAAACACAGTGCTGGCTGCAGAAATACATTTCTGCTGTTAGTGCATCTTTTTTATTAGAATATCCCTTGGTTTTGTCTTTTCCTCTCCTGTTCTCTTTTCTCTAAGCAAGTAGGCTTTGGTTCGTATGTGCCAATCTATACACCACAGAAGAAGTTGGATCAAACTAGGAAGGACCTCACAGAGGGGTAGCTGCTATTGCATGGAGCTGGAGCTAGACTAATACATCTGAGCACTGGGAATTCTAACTAAAACTATTTCTTTCTTTTTCTTTTCTTTCTTTTTCTTTTTGTTCAGATTTAGAGAGGCTGGTAAATGGAGGATGTTCCAATAAAAGTTTGCTTAAAGAAAAATATGCAGCCAAACCCACAGGACATTTGCCAGGGAGGTCATATCTCTACATAGAACAGTAAGAATGGACATTTTTGTATTTCAATCATCAGTCATGACTTAGGCAAGCCTGAATTTTATTATACTCTGAAACAGCTAATCCACATTTAAACATCATTGTAGAAGACCCAAAAGTTGTATTATGATACTTTGAATTGTTATTCACTTTGGGAGGTGGGCGGTGAGAATTATCCTCCTCTCTGCTTTGCTATAATAATATTATTTTCTTAACAATGTGTTTAAAAATTCTGTATCTTAAACATTCTACTTTTGCATTTAAACGTTTTATTATGTAAAATCAATAGCTTCTACTGCTTCCTCAACACATTCCCTGCAAACAGAAGAGAGGGAGGGGAAGTTTCCTTGCATTTCACTCATTAACCCATAATCTCTTCAAGTTGGTTGTTTTAGTTGTGAAACCATTCTTTTTTCATCTCATACCACTGCACTGTGCATGTGTCTGCATTCACTGGACTCCTACTTGACAACGCCAGCCAAAGAACACGCTACGAAGTTGTGATCTTGCAGTTTAGTGATGAGCCATCACTGTGCGTCAGGGATCACAATGCAGAGGGGAAAAGAGTGAGTGCCATGCCCAGAGTGCTCATGCAGAAACTGCCCTTTGATTTGAATGCCTTATTACCAGGAGACACAATCCCCTTTGGATATTGTGAGCTTGACAAGCAAAGTGCTTCTGAAGTCATGGCCAAGTGAGCAAGATGAAATGGCTGAACAGCCAAAGGACTGGTTGAAGAAAGATAAAAATGAATTTCTGGCTGGTCAGAAGACGTGTCTGCAGTCAGGGTGCGGTTCGTCATGTTGTGTGAAAAGGGCCAAATGGGTCTTTAGTTGCGGGGGGGGGGGGCGGTCTGAGAAGACTTGGCCAGAAACAATTACAGTATAGAAAACTTTATGGAATAATGCAAAACATCAAAACTATCAAACTGAAGTCTCCGAAAGTCCTTGAATAAGTCACGGTGCCAGACTTTACCCGGCGGAGATCAAGCTTGTAAAACTTTGTATACTTGGCAAATGTCCAATTCTGATGTACAACTCTGAACTCTGCTGAACGGTGTTTCCGGATAGGAACTACTGTTTCGTTCAGTTCTTCATCAGCCAATAAGTTCAACAAACACTTGTAAGTAGAAAGATGTGTAATTTCTTCATTAACTGAAAATAAAATATTCGAACGATGACCTGCACGTACATAACAAAAACTTCAAATAGTGTGGGAATTATAAACTGAAACATAAAAAGGTTACATACCTAATCTTTTTTTCGAATTGATATAATATACATAAGAATGAAGAATACTCTGGAACAGTGCTCATGCAATTATGTAGTCACTGTTACTAACAACATTTTTTTGAAAAATATATATAGCCAGCCCCAGGTGATACTGATAACAAGGAGACTGAGCTTAAAGCTGGTACAAAGTAACAGCAAATATACAGATAATCAAATAAAACAATTGAGGTTTAATTCAGAGTTAAGTCCCCCTTGATGAATGGATTTAAACATAAAAATAAAACGGGTTTCTTGCTGCCGTAACTGACGTTCATAATCTTTTCTGATACCTTTTGTACTCTGATTCATCCACAAAACTGTAAATAATGATTAAATGGGCTCAGGATTGCGGGCACAACATAACAATAGAACAATGGGAACAACTTTGGACAAAAGACCTAAAGTTCACGGCATGCTACACATTGAGAGAGCATAGTATGAAAATGTTATATAGGTGGCACCTCTCTCCTCAAAAACTAGCAAAGATGTATAAAGGGAAAAATCCAGGTTGCCGGAGGTGTAAAAAAGAGCTTGGATCGTATTTTCACATGTGGTGGACGTGCAACTTGATCAAGGATTATTGGAATAAAATATACAATGAAATTTAAAAAAAATTTAAGATAACTTTTAAGAAAAAACCCGAAATATTCCTCTTGGGTATTTTACCTGATAATTTCAAAAAGGAATCCAGAGCACTTATGATGTACAGTCTGACTGCTGCTAGGGTACTTGTCGCTAGGAAATGGAAAGATGAAACACCTCCAATGATTGTAGAGTGGCAAGCCCTAATGATTGAATATCTACAGCTAGCAAAATTGACGGGGTGGGTGCGGGGCACAGGCAATCAAAAAATATCAAAAGAATGGATTATCTTCAGAGAATATTTAAAAGCATACAGCAACAATAATGCATTATTGGCAGAATTAGAACGATATCTGTAGTGTAAAGTATAAAAGAATAAAAAGAAATATGACAAATATGATAAAGGGGAAAAATTAAAATCGTTGTAAATAATCCTGTGAGAAACAGCAGCAAAAAGAACCAGATACAATGGAAAGGGTTGGAAGCATTGTTTATTACTGGAATTAGAGTATATTTTAAAATATTGTTCTGATGTATATGATTTCAGTTTTGTTTTGTTTTGTATTTTATATTATGTTCATGGTTGAGAAGATCTGATGTATTCTTTTAAGATTTTGAAATAAAGATTTGGAAAAACAAAAACAAACTGTAAATAATAAATCCGTATCTGAATGATTGTGAGAAACAAAATGTTCTACCAGAGGTGCCTCCATATTGGCGTTACGTATGCGTGAACAATGCAATGCAAGTAGAAGCCCCTTGCAGACCTTTCTTGCCCACTTGGGGAAGGTTGAGGGATGAGGTGGGATTAATGTGTGTGAGAACATTAGTGTGGGATTTGTGTGTATGCCCTTTACCCCTTCCACATTTTGAACATGTTCGTGTCTGGCAAATGCCTGTACACGCCTTCTCAGAGCTGATGCCATGGCTTGGATTAGGAGGTGGGGTAGTGGTAGCCACTACCAGGTACAAGCTTTGACAGGTGGATGGGGTCACCCACCTGTCAGTCATTTGACATCACAATATCCACAGGTGATCCATTTTCTTTTGCATGAATGGTTGAAATCAAATGGCAAAAGTGCTGTGTTTTGTGAATGTTGATGATCACATGACCATTGGCACGCCATAAGAGCCCAGAGCCCAATGGGAATGAAAATTGCTCCCTTCCCAATCATTAGATTAATTATTAAGGATCTAGCCTATCAATCAGCTGTTCCCCATTCTAAGGTACTGGGTGAAATTCTGTGGGCTTCCAATCTTGGCCACCTTAACAGCCAACCCTCCTTGGACATATAATTTTATAGTTTTCTGAACTCTAGGTGATAGCTTGTCTTTGTTGTTGTTTTCTTTGGGTTTACGTTAGCCACCATTGATGTCATGCTCTGTTACTTTCACACTGTTGAACTAATGTTTCTGATAGTCTGATGAGTAGATACAAACAAACAATTTTGATTTAATCTGATTTGAGTGGAGAAGAGGAGTGGTAATCTCCATGTACCAGCAAAGTGCTTGCTATGAATTTGTCTGGGTTTGTGTCGTGTGTGTGTGTGTGGCCACACCAACTGCTGGCATGCAGTCCAAGGAGGGCTGGCTATTGAGGTATTGGGTGGCCAAGACTGGAAGCCCACAGAGTTTCACCCAGTACCTTAGAATGGGTGATCCATGGGCCAGATCCAGCTGGCAGTCATACCCATTCAACCTGAGGATGAGAGGCTCTCCTCACCCCCTGCCCTCCCATCTGCCTGGTTCTGACCCTTTCCCTGTGCTATGCCATCCTTTCCTGATGAGAGGTAGAGAATGTGTGATGAATTGGGAGTTGCCATCCCAGGGCTCTCTCTTTCTTCTGTAGGTCCTTCTGGGCTCAGCTTTTAATATACCCAGGAACTGCCATGCCCAGCATACATGTTTCTTGCTTTGAGGAGTAAGCAACCAGGGGTGGGGTTTAAAGCCACAGTTTAAAAAATGTGTGCTGGGACTGCATGAGTACAGGAGGTTCCCTGTTTTAGACATTCACCCTCCAACTCATGGAGGGCAGCCGGATGGCAACGTGAGTGCATGGGAGTTAGTGTGGTTGTCCCCTTTGCCCCTCCCTCATGTGTTTATTTAATCCTGACAGAGGACACTTGAAGAGGGTTTTGTGTTACCCCATAATCCAACTGGCACTCTTTCAAAGAATCTCTTTCTAGTTCTGCTGATGTCAAAGCTTATTTTTAACAGATTGAGTCTGACTGATTTAGATTGAATCTGACTGATTTATTAGCTCAAATAATCTAATCATATTTGCATAATTTGTGCAATCTGCATATATTGCATGCTTTTCACACCTGACTTGATAAGCATATATTTACATTGTGGGGAGGGGGATGTGTGCATGGTTTAAATACAATACAGTTAAAGTTCCTGGTCCTACCTAAAACCTAATTTGAGTCTTCAGGTTATTTTCTGGCCAATGGGTGTGATGAAAGCCGACTGCTCTTGCCAGTTCCTCTTTTTCATTTTCTAATTCCATGTCTCCTTGCAAAGAAGCTGCTTCCCCAATTCTCTTGATTACTGTTGTAAAACAGAAACATTTGATCTATTGGAAGTGGTGCATGGGAGATGGAGTTTCTTGAGCGCTAAATGACTGATTCAGGGCCGTCTCATAAAGATGCTTGTTTGTCCCATCTCCCTGATTTATTGATGCTTTACTAGAAGATTGAAATCTGGAAATGTTCTCATGACTCAGAGATTCTCATTAGGCGGGGGGAGCTATCAGCTGAGTACATGAAAAGGCGGGCTATATTTCCAGGCTTTGAAGTCAAGTGATGGATCTTGAGCATGTTAATGCTTCCCCATTTTGCTGGATCGGCATGGAGAAATGCTTTTCTTTTATCACAGGTTGTATATCCACCTCTATTCATTTGTGATGATGGAGAGAATTAATGTATAATGTCCAAAGGAGACTGCTTCTTAACATTCATTAATGTTTGTGTGTGTGTGTGTGTGTGTGTGTGTGTGTGTGTGAGAGAGAGAGAGAGAGAGAGAGAGAGAGAGAGAGAGAGAGAGATTTTTTAATATCCTCTTCAGATAAAGTTGTATCCTACTTATGTTACTATTTATTTTTTTAAAGAAAAGATTCAGGGTATCTTATCCATAGCTGCCAAGTACCCCGTTTTCCCCAGGAAACCCCCGTTTTCACTTACCTTTTCCCGGTGGTCCCCCGTATCACTTCGTCTCCTGTTTTTCTCCGTTATTTTCTCCTGCCGGCGGCCATTTTTTTCTTTCTGATTTGCCCTTCTATGGGCACTAAAAATGGCCGCCGCCGGCTTCAAAAGTCGCATCTACGCATGTCCGGAAGTGCATAGACGCAACTTCCGGTGTCGACAGCGGCCATTTTTGGTGCCCATAGATGGGCGGAGCGACACCGGAAGTTGCGTCGACGCACTTCCTGACATGCATAGAAGCGACTTTCGAAGCCGGCGGTGGCCATTTTTGGTGCCCATAGAAGGGCAAAACGACACCGGAAGTTACATCGAGGCAACTTCCGGGGTCACACGGCTGCCGGTCCTGGATTCTGCAGCCCGGGACTTGGAAGGTAAGATCTTATCGTATCTCATCTTTCCCTCTGTTTCTCCTGAAATGTGTCACATGTATCGATCCAGCCCATGTGCTTTGGATGCTCACCCAGTACTGGCTTGGAAATAAGGCAGGGCGACCAACAAGGTGAGGCCACATCCAATAAAAGGCAGAGCCATCAACAGACACAGGCAGAGTTGGGTGGGACAGTGCCTCACGCACCATATGTCCACTGGGCACTGAAGACATTCCCCAAATGACAAAACATTGGCCTCTCTTTCCTAGCTCAGATAAAGATGCAAATGTTTGGAAATCAAGTTCTGCATACCTTTGCCACCTCCATAAGCCAGTTCTGCTGAACTATAGCAATCCTCATATCCTCCAAGAATCCTTCTGCCTTTTTGAATAGGAGGGAAAGATGTTCAGGATATGTCTGATGGTCACACACAATCAAAGGTAATATGTGCATGAAGCCCATGGATGTAACACCTGAAAAAAAATTGTTTCAAGGACTGCCTCTCCCCATATGAACAAAGTTAGGCCCTGTGATCATCATCTGGGTCCTTCTTTGTGTGCCTCCTCCACAAGAGGAGGTGGCAACACAATAACGGGCCTTTTCTGTGGTGGCCCCCTGCTTATGGAATGGACTTCCCAGAGAGGCTCACCTGGTGCCTTTGTTACATATCTTTAGGCACCAGATTCGTTCTGGAGGTCTTTTCTTAACCTCAAACTATTCTTAACCTGAGGTACCACTTTAGCTAATGGAGCCTCCAGCTGCCGCCACACGATTTCTGTTCTCATCCTGAGGTAAAGTTCTTAACCCGAGGTACTACTTCTGGGTTAGTGGAGTCTGTAACCCGAAGTGTTTGTAACCAGAGGTGTTTGTAAACCGAGGTACCACTGTATACAGTCTTTTAAACTGTGGGTGGGAATGGGGGAGTTACTGATTTTGCTTGTTACTATGTTATTTATTTTTGTGTTTTGATATTGTAAACTGCTCTGTGATCCTCAGATGAGGGACAGTATACAAATTTAATTAATGAATTAAAACAACGTCTTTTTTTTTTAGATGTCTAATGCAGAACCTTAGAAAATCTATGGTTTGTATCCAACTAAGTTTTAGTCAGAGCAAGCTCATTTAAATTAATAAATATAAGTTATTAAAGGCCATTAACTTCAATAGGTCTACTCTGAGCAATGGATGCCACCATATGTATCTGGAAAGTTTATACTTCAGTTTAGTGCTTACTTTGTATATTTTGTATTGCACATTTATTTTAAAGTATGTTGTAAGTCATCTCATAGCAGGCATCTAACAAATAAATTTGATGGTGGTGGGTACCAGTCTGTACATAAGAAATTCCACACATGTTGACATTAATGCATGTAAGATCTATAAAAATTATAGGGTGGCCAAAGAAAGGCTGCTTTTTTCTTTATTAAGAACTTTATCTGGAAGATCAAAAGAAACTTTGGTTTGTTGTTTCTGTTTATTTGATGACTGTGTTGAAGCCAATATAGCACTAAGTTAAAGTCAGTTAGCAGTATACTCAGGGGCGTAGGAAGAGGGGGGCGATAAGGGAGCTCCGCCCCGGGCAGTGCGAATCTGAGGGTGCCATTGTGGCTGCCCGCCCCGCCCCCATGGGCGGCGTGGCATGCCCCCAGAACGCACCTCACCCACGCCCCTGCCCCCGCCTTCTCTCCACCCTCGGTGCCGGAGCATGAAGCTCCGCCACTGAGTATACAGTACTTGTTCTACTAGCAAATGCTTTTGTGCCACTGGGAACATTGTTCAACAAGAGAATCATAAGCAGGTTGCTGGCAACTTGGTTGCACAATAGATTTCACAACTGATTGTGCAATGAGTTTCCACTAGCACAACTGTTGTGTTGGATTCCTCTGTTTGCAACATTAAAACACACTAACCTGATAGTGCAAGACATTGGATACAGCCATCTCTTTTGCTCATAAGTAAGCAAAATCATTTCTACCTTCAATATACATTACAAAAGAGATAGTAAGAGCTACTTTTCCCCTACCCCTCTGGGTTTTATCCAGTTGGTGTTCTGTGAGTGCAAAGGATTTTTATCCAGCAGAGGCACCTGTAGTGGAAGAAAAGGGGAAATCTGGGAGGCATTAATAGCAGGGATCACCAATGTGGTGCCCAGGGGTGCCACTGTGCCTTCCTATACCTCATGTGGCACCCATCAAAGGTCTCAGCAACATCCCCTCAAAACCCCAGATGGCTTTCTATTTCTGCTCAGTTCCTGTTTGCACTATATCAGCCTCTCTTGCATTGAAAACACATGTGTTTAAATACACCCACATTATATTTCACACTAGCAGTACCCAGCCACGCGTTGCTGTGGCTCATCCCTGTGAGTCACCCCACCCCACCCCACCCCGACCCACGACCTATCCCGATCCTGTCCTCCCCCACCCCACACCCCACCCAGGCGAGCCCGCATCTCCACTCAGCCCAGTCTGCAAACCTGTGCTGAGCTGCTTTGGAGAGGGAAGCTTTTCTAGCTGCAGTACCAGTGGTGTCGCCGCTAGAGGGCGATGTTTTGCAACCTCTCCTGTTCCTGTTTTTCTGGTTTTTCCAAAAAATAATAATGATCAAAAAAGCATGTTTTTACCTGTGATAGGTGTGACATCTGTACAATCTAAGTTTACACAAACACTCCCGTATTGGACTGCAACATGGTGTCAAAATTTCAACTCATTTGATCAAGCGGTTTTGGAGCAAGCTGAGCACACACAACCTGGCATTTTACATTTTTATTTACTGTATATAGATTAGGGCTGAAACACCCACATTGCCTTCCATGTTAGTTTTCTGTGAATGATGGTGGCTGATGCAGAGGCCGCCACCCACATTTTGTGTCCCTCCCTCTTTTGCTGCTTTTTTTAAAAAAATAGAACAGCCATTTTATGTTATGTCATGCCCCTGCAACAGTCCATTGTGTGACTGACACCCCCAGAACTTGTTAGAAAACCTATGTAATGTAATCTAATGTAATGTAACAGCTGCAATGCAGGTGACTCCAATTGCAGTCTCAGAAATGCTGCCTTATTAATTTGTTAACTCCCTTCAAAAGTGAGTGTGTGTTTTAGATAGGAAGTGTGAAAATTGAAGGTTGGCTGGTGATCTTGATGTTGTTTCATTGACCAAGAATGTGGGATTGTGGGAACTTCAAGCAGATGCTGTGTCTGGAGGAGTTTGTGAGGGTAGATAAGCTGTGGACTGATAACTTATGCACTGCTACGAAGGAGTTTTGGAAGCAAAAAGAACCTCTCTTGGGCTCTTGCAAGAGAAATGCATTGTATTGGACTTGATATGCATACATGCTACTTCTTGTTAATAGTTGCCATCCTGCAAGTAAAGATTCATCTTCAAGTCTTTGAAATTTGAGGGTGAAACCACTGTATCACTAAAAAAAAAAAAAAAGCTAACAGAACTTTCACAAAATGGCTCCTGGGAAAAAAAGAGGGTTACGTGTACATTTATATTTTTATAATGCATATAATATACAATTCAGCTATTATACAGTCACCTAGAAACAGCCTGAAAAACACACATAAGCCACTCTAAGAATTCAATTATCCCAGCAAGTTTTTTTTAATATCCCTATTAGTGTACTGATATGCTTTCTCTCCAGTGATACCTTGCCAAACAGACATCATTTTATAAGAGCAAGAGCCAAGTTTGGATCAAGGATGCTGGAGAGAGGTCAGATTGATGTTCTGTAATGCCCCCCTTCTGATTTCCAGCAGGGTGAAGCCATCTGTGAATTTCCAGCTTATTTCATCCAGGAGCCTCCAATCCTCTCCACTGGGAGAAGAAAATTCAAAGAACAGGCTAGCAGCAGTGGGAGGCAAGTATCCAGATCTGTTTTAAGAACATACAGTCAGAATCACTTTCTTGCTACAGAAATAACATCAACAAACAGGTTTTAATGAAATTAATTCCCCTTCCCCCAGTGCTGTCACATCTTTCTAAGGTGAGATTTGACCCATCTCTGAGGTTTAACATCTACACCAAACCACTCAGTGGGGTCATCTGGAGTATGGGAGTGTGTTGTCATCAGTATGCTGATCTTACCTTTCAAGTCCCGGACTGCAGAATCCAGGACCGGCAGCCGTGTGACACCGGAAGTTGCGTCGACGTAACTTCCGGTGCCGCTTTGCCCTTCTATGGGCACAAGAAATGGCCGCCGGAGGCTTCAAAATTCGCATCTACGCATGACCGGAAGTGCATCAACGCAACTTCCGGTGTCGCCCCGCCCATCTATGGGCACCAAAAATGGCCGCCGCTGACTTCAAAAGTCGCATCTACGCACTTCCGGTCATGCGTAGATGCGAATTTTGAAGCCGCCGGCGGCCATTTTTTGTGCCCATAGAAGGGCAAATCAGGGGGGGGGGAATGGCCGCCGGCAGGAGAAAATAACGGAGAAAAACGGGAGACAAAGTGATACGGGGGACCACCAGGAAAAGGTAAGTAAAAACAGGGGTTTCCCGGGGAAAACGGGGTACTTGGCAGCTATGATGCTGATGATACACAATTCTACTTTTCTTTTACAGCTCAGGCAGTTGTGGCAGTGGATGTGCTGGATCAGCACCTGGCCTTGGTATTGGACCGAATGAAAGCCAGCAAAATGAAGCTCAATTCAGATAAGACAGGGACAGTGAAAGGGTGGTTCCTCTGTCTGCATGAGTGTGATGCATCCTGTTCTCTGTCTCTCTGCAGAGAATTCTACCCTTTCTGACTGGAGATAGCCTGCCTTCACTTGTGTATGCTCTGGCGCCTTCCAGGATTGACTGTTTTATCTGTTGTGTAGAGAATTCTACTCATGCTCAAGCTAAGGTCAGTAAAAGCCCCCTGCAGACATTTCCCACTCAACACAGGAATGGTCTGACCTTGTAGGTCAATGCGCACAGGGACATGGGGATGGGGCTTGCATGGACACCTCTGCTTTCACATCTCTGGATACAGAGTTCAAGTCTTCAAGTGCCTAGAGTGACTCTTCTGTTCTTCCAAGCATCTGGTTGGCCTTTGTGAGCATTGGATGCTGGACTAGATGGGCCACTGGTCTGATCCAGCAGGCTCTTCTTACATTCTTATGACATTGCGCTCATGGTGTCACCTGTCCTCCCACAGCAAAAATCAGAAATGGGTGTGTGACTATATTGGGATCACAGCATTTCCCTGATCAAATAGACAAAGCTGCAAGGCAAAAATCATAGGTAACCTCATCTTTGGAAAACGAGGACAATTAAGTGTTACAAATCACATCCACTTATTGAGATCAGCAGAGAACAGTCTATGCTTGCTTACAATATTTATGATCAAGTCAACCCATCCTTTTGGAACAGAGAGTAGACAGATCCATTTAGAGCAGGACTGATTGCAAATAGATTACCCCTCCAGAATACGAGCAAATTAACAATAGCATAAAATCATCATTGATCTTAATAGATTTATTGCAGAGTTTAACTCCCCAGATTTGGCAAAGACTAAGGAGAATATGCTAACCAACTTAATTAGTCTAATTAACTTATGCTAATAGGCCCGATTAACCTTATGACAAAAGGTTAAATGTCTATTTCAACCAGAAATTAGCAACTTTTAAATTATATATATATATATACTGTATATGCGCACGCACACATGCTGTGGATGCTGCTGAAATAAGGTGAATTATGGCTGAGTTCACAGGAGTAGTCATTTCTTAATAAAAAACTGAAATGCTGTGTTTCCTGCAGCAGTATTTGAAAACAAAGTTAAATGAAATGGATATTTTTTTTGTGTGGTACTCAGACTTTAGGTTTCCAAAAATTACTCTTTTTTTCATTAGAACGCAGGGGTTCACCAACCCAACCCTGGTACAAAATAGTGGCTCAGGAAAGGGGGCATAGAATAAGCACATGTTAAACCCAGGAATTTGTATTCAGTAGTAGAACAGGAGTTGCACTCACACTTCTATTCCTGTTTCCCCAAACTTTCTTGATTTCAGCAGTCTAATTTAGATGGGGAAAACAAATTTATTATTTATTTTGCTACTATTAAGCTGTTAGGAGTTAGAAACCCTTGCTGATTTACTGCAAATGACCTGGAGATCTACTAGTGAACCCCCAAACTAGTCTATGTCCACCTCTGTTCTTTAGTATTCATTCATTGTTCATGAATATTCATGATGGATAGCTGCAGTTTAGAACCCCATCCCTCCAAAAATACAGGAGGCTCCCTGTTCACAATTAAACTTATAGAGGGCGAGTGGAATAGGGGTGGCAGATAGCTAGTGTGCTTGTATATGCTGAACCCCGGAAGCGAGGTTCATCAATTGGCCTCAATTGCCTCAAAGGGTTGATATGGTGTTAAAATGGAATAATTGCTGGAGGCCACTTTCAGTTCCTCTGAGGAACAATAGGATGCCAGTGTGTCCAAGTTTCATCACTGAGTTCTATTTTGGAAGACTGGTGGGAGGTTAGAGAGGAAACGAAAATGAATTAATTGCTAGGGGTGAGTTCAAGTGTAGGTGAAATTGTGTGTTTAATTATCACCCTCCCACTCCCCCCACCCTGTTTTATGAGGAGCAAAGAGAATTCACCTCCTCACTGACTAGGACTCCAATTCACCTTTATGGTGGGGATGAGGCATTCCCAATATTTACTACTGAGAGCTGGGACATAGGCTGTGGAGTTCAGGTTCTGTTTGGAACCAACTCATCTCACCTACAGAGAGCTGTGGTGCCTCAGGAAGTGATTCAGAAATGCCCCTCGACATCTGAATGGGTGCAACTATGGAGAAGAGGGTAGGAATCAGACTACTCCACACTCAGTGTTGGGATATGTTTGTTCTATCAATAAGGCAGCTCCTGTAGTTGTACAGCAAAAGCTCACACGTGTTTAATTGCTACAAATCATGAGTTTGAGTTTAATAACTTGTGGGCCGTGCTTTACTGCATGTTACATGTCTCACTCTGGGTGGGGGTGCAATTAAGGTTCTTGAAAATCTCAAATATTTTAAAAAGGAAACATTCAGATATATGCTCCAGGACACTTCCTGAAGACAACTCAGAAACCACATGGGTGGCTTAATGAGATACTGACTGATGGTTGACTGAAGTCAGTGTCCTGCATAGCTTTCTTATAATTGTTCCCCACAACTAGCAAAACTAGAATAACTGTATTTATAACTCTCAGAGAATTACCTTTTAAACAAGCATAGAACATACTGCCCATGGTATGAGGCATGCACAGATTTGTAGATTTGAGTGTGACTTTACAAAGTCATTCCATTTCTGTGTGCAGCTAACAGTTCCAGCTGTTTTTCCCTCCACCACATAAGACAGAGTCAGCACTGGGTAGAAAACATGAACCCCCCCCCCCAAAAAAATAGCCACCCTAGCACTTTAGAAATGCATTCCCTAGATCTAAACACAGACCCTCAAAAAAAGAAAAGGGGGAAAAAAGAAAAAGGTTTCTGGGGGTCCTGGAGGGAGAGAAATTATAGGGCTTGCCATGTCATTTACCTTCCATGGAGTCATTTTTCTCTCTGACTATAACTGCATTTTAAAGGGCAACAGGGGTGGCCTGGGGAGTCTGTCAAATTAAAATGAAGGCTCCTGTGGTTCCCCCCCTCCTCTCCCCTTCACTGAGCACACATACATGAAATGTACAAAAACCTCTCCAGAAATAACAAGCGACAAAGAATATTCATCATGTCCGACCTGTGGTGGCACCAAGCAAGGTGGTGCCACCATCTGTACCTTGCAAATCTTAGCAATACAGTAATCTGAAAGACTAATATACATTTTGATCAACATGAAAAGAGTGGGAGAATTTATATACTGTAATAGTTATTCTACCAAGGGGCCATTATGGCATAGCTGCCAAGTTATCCCTTTTTTACAGGGATTTTCCCTTATGCTGAATAGGCTTCCTCGCGAGAAAAGGGAAAACTTGGCAGCTATGCATTATGGACAGAAAGCATAAGGCGCTCCTGGGGATGGAGCCAGGAGTTCTGTTGCCTAGAATTCAGGGATGGACAGAGCAATCTGACTTTCAGCTTTGCATGTTTGTTCAAATTCTTTTCAACCCCATTTCCGCATCAATCTGCCTTGTGGTTTAAGAAAAACCACACATGTAATAAAATTAGCATTATTTTTTAATATACCTTTCCAGTGAAGGGTTATATCCAATGTGGCACTTTGTTAAAATCACTTCATGATATACTTGTTCCTCTGGCAAAATGTTTTGTATCATAGAGGGTGTTCAGCATCCCTTACAATCAGTTTGCCCCCAACCATAACCATATGTGCACTATATCACTTATTTCACAAACTGGTTTCTGGTAACTTTGCTACACAATAGATTGCACAATATGCTTCACAAGGAGTTTCTGCTAGCACAGCTGTTACATGGGATCCCTCTGTTGTGAAAAATTAAAGCTCACTGGTCTGCTAGTTTAATTTTGGATGCAGCCCTAGATATACATTTTTTTAATACATTTTACTCTCATTGTCTAAAAGGTAAAGCTAAAAGGTAAGGGACCCCTGGACGGTTAAGTCCAGTCAAAGGCAACTATGGGGTTGCGGCGCTCATCTTGCTTTCAGGCTGAGGGAGCTGGCGTTTGTCCACAGACAGCTTTCCGGGTCATATGGCTAGCATGACTAAACCACTTCTGGTGCAATGGAACACCATGGCGGAAACCAGAGCACACAGAAACACCGTTTACCTTCCCACCACAACGGTACCTATTTATCTACTTGCACTGGCATGCTTTCGAACTGCTAGGTAGGCAGGAGCTGGGACAGAGTAACAGGAGCTCACCCCGTTGTGCGGATTCAGACCGCCAACCTTCTGATCGACAAGCCCAAGAGGCTCAGTGGTTTAGACCACATTGCCACCCACATCTCAGGCATGTATTTTTGCCATCACACCGATAAAGAAGATTCGAGATGCAACAAGTATGGTGAAAGCAGATTATATTTGTTATCCTAAAATATAACAAGTTAAATAAAAAAATTCCTTCAGTAGCACCTTAAAGACCAACTAAGTTTTTATTTTGGTATGAGATACCAGGTATCTGAAGAAGTGTGCATGCACACGAAAGCTCATACCAAAATAAAAACTTAGTTGGTCTTTAAGGTGCTACTGAAGGAATTTTTTTATTTTACTTCGATCCAGACCAACACGGCTACCTACCTGTAACTATAACAAGTTAGAGGATTTGCAAAAACTGATTAGCCAAATCAGATGATTCCTCCCATCTCCTGGGCATGCTTACGGCTGCAATCTGCAATTGCACAGCAAAGAACTAGATGGAAATTCTTCCTCCTTGTTATGTGGACCTTTGGTATGTGAACCTGAAAAACACATTGTGGTTCCACTGACCAGCATTCACCTTGGTGTATGTGGCAAGCCTAAAAGACACCCCATCGACCCTCCACAAGTGAAAGGCAGTGGAGAGTGACAAAAGAGTGCCCTTAACCCAATAATGTCTCAGGTGTTTAACTAAACAGTTCTTACATCATTTCACCTGCCAGTTAAATGCCAGTTGAGCCAAATACATAAAATGCTTCTCCAATAACACATAAGATCACCCAACAATGTACAGTAGGCAAAAAAGGCCAATCAGGGAATCTCCCACAAAATTCCCAATTAGCCACCCAAAAGGGCAACTATTAGAAATTTTAGAATGGAGCAACTCATTCAGCAGAATTCTGAATGAGTGATTGTTTTTAAGAAACTTGGATTAAATAACTTTGGGTAGCTATTTTATTCTGCTTAATTGTTATTTTTGTACGTGTTAAGTCATTGTATTTTCTGCTGCCCAATATGGTCTTCTGGCTGAAACAATAAAAGTGTCTGAGTGGTTTAAACTATCATAGAACACAGACATATTTCTAAGACCTTGCATTTGCCCAAAGGTTAAATGCATCCAGTGGAACTAATCCATAGGAGGGAGCTGCCAGCTGTTGCCAACTCTCAAACTGTGAAGTCAACGAAGAGAGGGTAGGGATCTAGCTGGGTTTTCTGTGGCTGAAATGAAGCTGTCATCTGTTCCAAGGATGATTGAAGAGCTTCTGTATCCACCTGCTTAAAATGAAACCCTCCAGCATTGCTAAGTAAATTAGGAAGAGAGAATTGTAGAAAGAAAAGTTTCCATAAACCAATATCCATATGAGAAGTACTTACTGCATGGACCAATGCACGAAAAAAATGCACACATTGAAAGGTGTCCAAAGTGCATGCTGGGGGAAATTATGTCTCCATATTCCTGCTGAAATAAATTTCATTGTCTTCAAGTACCTGTTGTTGATTTTTCCCAGAACATGCACACAAAACACATTTTTGTCAAGCAGTTGCATGTGTACTAAAATGTTTTCACAAACTCTTCTTCTGAACACAGTCACATTTATCCTAGGAGTCATACTTCCTAAGATCAAAACATAGAGAGTGGAAACTAGTGGGTGTGCCAGCAGCCAGCGAAATCCCTGGTAAATTAGGGATGACGATTGTTTTTAAATATTAAAAAATATGGCAGATATGGCAGCTATCTTACATGTAATAGGAGTTCCAAAGGGGCAGAGGCTGCTACACTAAATGTCTAAATTCTACATTGTTCAGAATGGCTATCCTCGAGGCTGGATTTAGGTTTGATGAGGCCCTAAGCTACTGAAGGTAATGGGGCCCTTTATATGTCCAGCTGTCCTTCGTCAACAACAAATTGTCACTGTTTTTTGTGTTGAATATATGCTATATATGGTAATTTATGGACCTAATAGGTATCTAAAGCTATTTGCACATAACAAAATATGTATTTCATCAAAGTAATTGTTGAACTGAAATACAATTAAGAAGAAGTATATATAGCAATGAGCAAACTAGTGATATTTTAGGGAGCAGGCTAGCAGGCGGGGCCCATTACTTACATCATAGGAGCCTACACAACACAAAACACTGTTGCTGTATATAGGTTTTCTTTTATTTGTTTTTTATCTTATATTTTGGAAATGTACACCCAGTTTTTTTTCCTTTACATTTTTTGGGGGCCCCCAAGAGAGTGGGGCCCTAAGCTATAGTTTGTTTAGCTTATACGTAAATTTGGCACTGGCTATCCTGATGAGATGGTATATGCAGGAACTCTCTCCTGCAGTGGACAGTGACTAGTTGGGTATATAAGAGGTGAGATGAACTTTTCCTTGAGATCAGTGTGTTGCAAATGAAGCTGAAGGAGGACTGGGAGTTTTCTGGTGTGTTTGCACCATGCAGACCTCCCCCCTTGTCCCTTGACCATTCCAATATGCAACACAATTCACCTCCTGGGGAGCTAGCATTTACATCTCCCATGAACTACTTCTGGTCCCAGGTTCCCTGTGCCTCATCTACAGCATAGTCTCAGAGATGTTCAAGCCATGGTACTATCAAATGTCATAGCTAGGATAGAGAGCTACATAACTTAATAAGGCCTCCTATTTCTCCTTTGGCTTTTCACAGACATTGGCTTTACTTTGTAGGTTTTATCCATAAGATCTAGAACCCTGATTCAAATGAAGCTTTCAGTTTGAAAAAAGGACATTGCATATGACTTTCTGTCATTCTCATGAAAGAAAACACAATGTGGTCTTCATCACAAAATGGAAAGTAAAATGTAGAGACTTCACTGCAATGTCCCTTTTAATTAGCAAGTTTTGACAATGGGTCTGAAAGCAAACAAAATGTATGTAGGGCTGGACATGTCCCATTTTCAAAGCTCATTAAGATTTTTTTGGGGGGAAGCAAATCCCATTGGGTATATAAATCCCTTTGATGGCTTTGAAAGTGTTGCCTCTGAGAGAAAGAAAATATGATCAAACATGAAGAAAGGAATCACAGCTCATTTCTCACCGCTGCTGCATGATCCTGTGTGTGCTGTTGTGATGCTTTTTACCACCCACCACACAGCATCCTTAAACCTAGTTTTATAGACTTAGAAACAAATGGGACAGAAAGAAACTAGTCTTTAGCAGGGTTGACTAGTTCCTGGTCTCATCGTGGCAGGAATCATATATTTTACCTAATTAAGATAAGACTGTTGCTTCTTTGCAGATTTCACTAATACAGAATTTATTGATACAGCCTTACTCGGTGCTTTGGAGTGATAAAATACAGCTGACAGGGAAGCTAAAGGCGCCCTCGGTTGGAAATTGGAAAGCTGACTAATAGAGATGGATCTGCTGGCCTGAACTCAACATGGGTGCTTCTCTGAAAACCAAGAGGGAAACATGCATGGCTTGCTTTATAAATTTATACTTATATTCTTACTGCACCAGTAATATTGCACAAGCATCATTATTTAACCCTTCCTCCAATGAGCTCAGGGCATATATCCTGCCCTCACCAGTAGAATCCTGTGGGGTAAGTTAGTCTGAGGAAGAGTGGCTGGCCCAAGGGCATCCAAAGAGCTTCATAGCAGAATGATGGCTTTAATGTGGATCTCCTTGGTTCAATCCCAAGACACTAACCACTTTGCCACCATTGTATGAGATGTTATGGGGAAAAGAGACTTTTTAATTTTTTTACAGCAGATTCATATTTCTTCTAATGCTTCATGGGGATTTGAACCTGGGTCACTGTGGTTTTAGCCTGAAGCTCTGAAAACTACACCACATTGGCTTTCAGAAGTAACATTCTGTCTAACTCCAGATGTTGGAAAGATGTTTCAGAGTTAAGTTTTGCAAAAACAAACGGACAAACAATCCTGTAAGCAGAAACTGATTATTACTATATCAGTTTCTGCTTACAGGATTGTTTGTCCATGCGCATGTGGAGGGTCAAAACTACATTGTGGGCCTTATAAAAAATATGCAGGTGGGCCACCAGTCTTCTCTATTGAGCCCACAAGGCTGTTTGGGGCAAACCACATCCACATCGCACCTGAAGTCATTTAATTAGGTCAGCTGTGTGGGGCAGTTATGGGTAGGACTTCAAAGAAAGAATTGGGAGTTTAAAGTGAGCTCCTGATTATATATTTGCTGCACACTTCTACTGACCATCACGGGTAGTGGGAGCATGTGTTGCTCAAGGAGAAAGAGAAAGAAGTTGCTTCCACTGAAACACTTTTGGGGCAAATGGGAGTGACTGCTCTTCCCTACATAGCTTGTCATTTTGCCATGTATTTTGCTAGCACAGGATTGGGGAAACTCAGGACTAGGGACCAATTTGCCCCTCCAGGCCTCTCTATCTCATTCTCCAGGCCTTCCATGTGCCTCAACCCTGCAAAGCCACCGACCTCACCAGAGACATTATTTGGCTGGAATGTTTCCTCTATCTCTGACAATGTGTCTCCTTCTCGCGGGACACAGACAGATGTGTGAGTGTGAAGAAATTGTACAAAGGTAAAATTCACATGTACTGTATTGCTCTGCTCACTTTTGCCTCTGGCCCCACCCACTCCTAAAAGGCTGCCTAGATGCAACCATGGCCCTTGGGCTGAAAGTGGTTCCCAATCCCTGGGCTAGTATATCGTTTGTAGGCTTCCTCTGTCCAAGGGTGCCAACTTGAATAAAATATTGTGGGGACCCAGGTAAGCCCTGCCATGCACAATCAATCACAAGAGGTGGCGCGCATGCACGCATGCATACACATACACACACGCGTGCACACACACACGTGCACACACACACATACACACACACACACACACACACTGAATGCCCATCAATTCGGGGGGCTCCAGCCCCCTCAAATATTTTACTGGGAGGGCAAAGAGACCTCAGCCCCTAGGAGTTGGCTCCTATGTTTTTCACTAAGTTCAGGGGTCAGCAAACTTTTTCAGCAGGGGGTCAGTCCACTGTCCCTCAGACCTTGTGGGGGGCCGGACTATATTTTGGAAAAAAAAACTGAACAAATTCCTATGTCCCACAAATAAACCAGAGACACATTTTAAATAAAAGGACACATTCTACTCATGTAAAAACACCAGGCAGGCCCCACAAATACTCCAGAGATGCATTTTAAATAAAAGGACACATTCTATTCATGTAAAAACATGCTGATTCCCGGACTGTCCGCGGGCCGGATTTAGAAGGCAATTGGGCCGCATCTGGCCCCCAGGCCTTAGTTTGGGGACCCCTGCATTAGTTGGATCTACCTGCCCCAGGAGCAGGAGAGAGGAAGGTGACAGTAGCTGGCTGTCCCTTGGATTGTCACCTGTCATGTATTCCAGAGAGCCTGTTGAGTCCTCTCCCCCAGGGGACTCGCATTACACATCTGCACAGTGTTAGATGCCAGATTAAGGCAGCCTTCTTTCAGAGGGCTTTTGAGATCAGCAGTGTTGTTACTAGCTGACTGCTGGTATGCCTTTGGATGCCTGCTTCCTCCCCTCTATGCTTCATTGTTGAAACGGTTATTGGGGTTCAGATTTTTTTATTTTTTTATAGCTCTTTGTAAGGGGCTTTGTTTAGCCAGCTAGCTCAAAAAGTAGGGTGAAAGAATACTCAAGTAATTAAGTAAAGAGCCCGGCAGACACAGACTCAAGCATTTCCCTCATGGATCTGAAATGTGGCAGGAGGCCAGGCCATTGTAAAGGGGAGGCAGAAAGAAACTGTTACTTTAAAAATCCCATTTTCTCCGATTATGAGACCTATCAGATTCAGAAACCATTCTGGCAGTCTGCAGAGGATTGGCAAACCAGAAATTCCTCCTCTCCCACACACACTGCCACACAGAGAATGCCACTCCCACCCATTAGTGAGGGAGCAAATTTTTTCACACTCCAACTCCCCTCCTAAGGAGACTCAGGTGGTTGGGTCCTAAAGGAAGTTGGGTGGCAATGTGGCTCATTTGAACCTATTGGAGAGGGAGGGTTGCATGGCTGTTTAAGCCTGCTCCTCATTAAATGTCCCTGTCTGCTTGGTGTCCTTCCTACCGGTATGCAGTGCAGGTATTGCTAGTTTGCCTGATCAGGGCTCTGAGTACAGATTTTTGGTTGGCCCCTGATTTGTTTTGGGTATCTCCTTTTTGGGGAGTTATGTTTGGAGTTGAGAAGCCCCCTGATATTAGTAGAGATTTTTCGTTGGAGAACGTTCAGCTCAGTCAGCACAAGACCATTAGACTCGCATCTGCACTTTGATAATATGGTTGAAACAAAGTAAAAAAAAATTCCTTCCAGTAGCACCTTAGAGACCAACTAAGTTTGTCATTGGTATGAGCTTTCGTGTGCATGCACACTTCTTCAGATACTGAAGAGACCAACACGGCCACCTACCTGTAACTATAATATGGTTGAATTTGTCATAGGAACTGATGCAAACACATGCTACTGGTTCACTTGGAGAAATATTAGCAGGTGTCACAACAGAAAATGTATCCCCTTACATGTGATGGATTACATGGCATCAAATGTCATCTTGCATTGCATCTAATTAGCAGTTAATGCACTGTGATGTCAAAGATGTTCATCAGCATCCCAGCATTGCGAATTGTGAATTTTTTCACCCTCAAGGTACTGTCTGAATCACAACTAAAAAGGAACAACTTATTTTTTTTAAAAAAATATGAATGTTCCTTTTACTGCTGTGCACCACAGTCAAAAGAAATCATAAGGGACAGAAACTTCTCCCATAACCATACACTGAAATATTTGTAATGGCAATTTTGGGTTGTACTCAACTAAGTTCTACCCTGAGTAGACTCCTTGAACAAAAATATTTTTAAAAAGTTAATGAAACTAAGGTAGTCATGTCTGTTCACCTCAGTAGGTCTACTCTGAGTGATAATAATAATATTATAATAATTTATTATTTATACCCCGCCCATCTGGCCGGGTTCCCCCAGCCACTCTGGGTGGCTTCCAACAAAATACCAAAATACTATAATTGAATATCACCCTTTGATTATGGGTTTGATGTGAATTGGGATGGAATGAACACACACACACACGATCATTCACAATAAATGTGGCCATATGGACCCTTTTTGGGATGGAAAAATCTGTCAGTCTTGGTTTCTTGGTTTTTTTTCCCATTTTTCCCACCTTAAATTCAGCTATCCACATTACTACATATGGGTGACACAATAAATACAAGGTAAATTTATACAGAAAAATACAAAACTATATGCAAAAGCCACTGAGATTTACAAACTACCAAGACAAGAAACAACTGTTGGTATCTGATTCTGATAAATTTTCGAATTTTTGAGTTAGTCTTAATGTCCACTCAATATATTTTATAATATTAAACTCAGTCTTTTCCTTCAAATCAGTTCATAAAGAGGCCAACAGACGTAAGTTCGAGGTTATCAAAAAATGCTGGTAGAATGGTAGATAGATGTTGTAGAGGCTGTGGATGAAGATGTAGGCAGACAGGGTGCCGGCGTTTTCAACCTGTTTCGCCCGGCTATTCGGGCTTCTTCAGTGGTTCTTTAATCTTGGGTGAATATTAATATTCACTGATAATACAAACCAAATGCTGTTAAAACTTACAAATATTCACTCAAAACAAAAATGCATGTCTGGCGCTGTGGGTTAAACCACAGAGTCTAGGGCTTGCTGATCAGAAGGTTGGCGGTTCGAATCCCTGCAACGGGGTGAGCTCCTGTTGCTCGGTCCCAGCTCCTGCCCACCTAGCAGTTCCAAAGCATGTCAAAGTGCAAGTAGATAAATAGGGACCGCTCCAGAGGGAAGGTAAACGGCATTTCCGTGTGCTGCTCTGGTTCACCAGAAGCAGCTTTGTCATGCTGGCCACATGACCCGGAAGCTGTCTGCGGACAAACGCTGTCTCCCTCGGACTATAGAGTGAGATGAGCGCCGCAACCCCAGAGTCGGACACAACTGGACCTGATGGTCAGGGGCACCTTTATCTTATCTCACTAAGAGGGAGTATTCGACTCAATAAATGGACTACAGTTATCTGTTCTTCCCTCTGCCCCTACGTTTGGGGGAGTCGTACTGGGTATATTGCCATGTTCTTAACTGCCTAGGTTCAGATACTGATTCAAACGAACCTCTGCTGAGTGTACTACTTTCACTCTCCTCTGCATTGATAGTGTTAATTGCCCTTTGAATGTTTCTGGCTTTTTTATTGTAAAACTAGTGGTTTTCAGCCCGTTCAATAACGGGCGCTAGAATCCTGGGGTTCGGAGAAGCGCTTGCGCAGCGCTTCTCCGAACCCTGGGACCTGTCCTTGCTGTCAGTGGCAGGGGGACAGGAACGGAGGAGGAGAAAGCGCTGCTTTCTCCTCCTCCGTTCCTCTCCCGCAGCCGCCGACAGGAAGCAGACATCCCAGGGTTCAGAGAAGCGCTTGCGCAGCGCTTCTCCAAACCCTGGGACCTGTCCTTGCTGTCGGCGGCAGGGGGACTGGAACGGAGGAGAAAGCGCTGCTTTCTCCTCCTCCGTTCCTCTCCCGCAGCCGCCGACAGGAATCGGACATTCCAGGGTTAGGAGAAGCGCTTGCGCAGCGCTTCTCCGAACCCTGGGACCTGTCCTTGCTGTCGGCGGCAGGGGGACAGGAACGGAGGAGGAGAAAGCGCTGCTTTCTCCTTCTCCGTTCCTCTCCCGCAGCCGCCGACAGGAAGCAGACATCCCAGGGTTCGGAGAAGCGCTTGCGCAGCGCTTCTCCGAACCCTGGGACCTGTCCTTGCTGTCGGCGGCAGGGGGACAGGAACGGAGGAGGAGAAAGCGCTGCTTTCTCCTTCTCCGTTCCTCTCCCGCAGCCGCCGACAGGAAGCAGACATCCCAGGGTTCGGAGAAGCGCTTGCGCAGCGCTTCTCCGAACCCTGGGACCCGTCCTTGCTGTCGGCGGCAGGGGGACAGGAACGGAGGAGGAGAAAGCGCTGCTTTCTCCTCCTTCCTTCCTCTCCCCCAGCCGCCGACAGGAAGGACGCGCGCACTCTCCCCCCCGCCTCCTCCAACCGCCGCTCCTCACGGCCAGGGAGGGTTGTGAGGAGGCCTTCGCCGGCCTCCACCTTCGCTTCCCTGCCCTGCCCTGCAGTGAGGCGGTGTCCGGCGGGAGCGGCGGTTGGAGGAGGCAGAGTGGGGGGAGAGTGCGCACGCGCAGTCTCTGCTGTCCAATCCCTGTATCCCTGGGGCACATGCGCAGTGACCCAGGGACACACGGGACAGCTTGGACGCAGGGACAACTTGGACATTATTATATAGGATGATCTATTGAGATTCTCATTTTTGGGCCAATTATATATCCTGTTGTGCACATAATCGTCTTTGTCCCTGTTGAATTTCTTCCTTTTGTACTTTTTAAACTCTTCGTTGAACTCAACATCTATCTACCATTCTACCAGCATTTTTAGGTAACCTCGAACTTACGTCTGTTGGCCTCTTTATGAACTGATTTGAAGGAAAAGACTGAATTTAATATTATAAAATATATTGAAGTGGACATTAAGACTAACTCAAAAATTCAAAAATTTGAAAAGTTATCAGAATCAGATATCAACAGTTGTTTCTTGTCTTTGTAGTTTGTAAATCTCAATGGCTTTTGCATATAGTTTTGTATTTTTATGTATAAATTTACCTTGTATTTATTGTGTCGCCCATGTGTTGCATGCTTTATTATTTACTATTTGTATTCAGCAGCACAGGTACATTTTCTCCTGTATCCACATTTCTATAGCAAGATGTTTATAAAAATCCATCCATAGTCTGCTCATCTTACCAAACTTAAATGCAGTTCTCCACCTTTAGGAAACAATGTATGTTCTTTTTAAAGAAAGAAATCCCAATGAAAATTTATCAGCATTGTGTGAATTTCTCATAAGTTTCTGCTAAGACCTTGGACTCCACTATTATAGCATATAAATCTCAAGGGGTGTCCAGAAGACTGTCTCATCCTGTTCTGTTGGATGAGTTTCGGTGAGTAAGGCTTCAGGACATGGACAAGGTGCTTGGATCGCTTAGGGCAACTGCTTGCACTCTGAACCTTTGCCCCTCTTGGCTTATACAAACTAGCAGGGAGGGGACAACTGGCTGGGCCAGGGAAGTGATTAGTGTTTCCTTGTGAGAGTGGGTAGTCCCTGCCTACTTGAAGGAGGCAGTAGTAAGGCCTTAAAAAGCCCTGCCTGGATTTGGAAAATTTAAGTAATTACTTGTTGGTTGCCAATCTCCTCTTCCTGGACAAGATTATTGAGTTCAGGGCACTCTTGGAGAAAACTGATTTTCTAGAACCACTTCTATCATGTTTTAGACCTGGTTTTGGCACAAAAAATGCTTTGGTCACTCTGTATGATGACCTCTGTCAGGAAAGAGGCAGGGGAAATGTGTTCTTGTTAATTCTCCTCAAGTTCCAAGTGACTTTCAATACCACCAACTATGGTATCCTTCTGGAGTGGCTGTCTGAGTTGCAGATAGGTGGCACTGGTTTGCAGTGGTTCCAGTCTACTTAGATGGTCATTTCCAGAGAGCGATACTTGGAGAGTGTTCTTCAGCACCATGGAGCCTTCAATGCAGGGTTCCTCAGAGTTCAGTTTTATCCCCCATCCTCCTTAACATCAACATGAAACCAATGAGTGGGAGTATCAGGAGTTTTGGATTAAGTTATCAGCAATATGCTAATGGTACACAGATTTACTTCTCCTTTACATCTGCAGATGTGGCAGTGGATGTCCTGGACCATTGTCTTTCTTTGGTAATGGAGAGCCAACAAACTGAAGCTCAATCCAAATAACACTAAGGCACTGTTAGTGGGCAGTTCCCTTGACTAGATGGGTGGGAGGTTGCCTGCTCTTGATGGGGTTAGACTCCCTCTAAAGGAGTAACCACAGAGCTGGGGGTACTTCTGGATCCATTGCTGTCACTTGAGGCTCAGGTGGTAGCTTCTGGTGATATATCAGTGAAATCTCAAGGGATCTTGCCTGAGCCCACTACCACCACTTCACAGGCACTGCCATACGACCCAGGTAATGGAGGCTTCAGCTAGGGCAGGGCAGGTGAAATAGGACATGCTGCCAGGCATGGAGAACGATGGTTGTCCATTAAAATTCCATCTCCATCAGTAGAAGACTGATGAACACTTTGTCTGTTTTTGAGGGACTGTTTGATGTGCTGTGTCAGAAACAAGGTTTAGTTAGTGTCCTTCAAAACCCACTGTACTGCAACCTCCCTACCTTACCTGGCAGAGGTAGTCTTAGATGTGGTGTGGGAGAACCCCTTCATGGTAGTGTTAACAACAACAACAACAACAACAACAACAATAATAATAATAATAATTTTTATTTATACCCTGCCCTCCCCAGCCAAACATTGATGAAAGAATTCAGTATCTATGCTGAGGCTGCCTCAAATGGGCCTGGGAAGAGTGTCAAGATATAGAGCAGGCATCCCCAACCTTAGGCCCTCCAGATGTTTTGGACTACAATTCCCATCTTCCCCAACCACTGGTTCTGTTAGCTAGGGAGCATGGGAGTTGTAGGCCAAAACATCTGGAGGGCCGAAGTTTGGGGATGCCTGATATAGAGCCCTGGAAGGCTGCATTCAGTCCTCCTGCCTGAGGTTCCCCAACCCTGTAATAATGCAAGCCAAACCCAACCCACCACCACCACCGAAAATTTCATTACATTTCTTCCATCACCCAGAAAGAAGCAAAATTATCCTACCTCCTGCACTTCTTTTCCTTTTTTTCGTTTTTTGCAGAGGATGAAAATGGGGGAGGAAATTTGGTTCAGCTCTAAATAAAGCTCATAGTACTATGTTAAGATCAGCATTTTAGAGCTGATTCTGCCCACTCCCAGCACTTAGCCGAGAATGGACTAATCAGAAAGAAGAATTTATGGGGCAGTGTGAGGAATATAACTCAGACCATGTTAAAATGTAAATCACTGGAAGGGATCAATACGCAGTTAAATGGAACACACACAATAAATAATTAAAAACAATCCCTAGAACAATGCCAAAGATGGGTTAGGCAAAAGTATTTCAGGGTGGAGTCAGGGGCAGAAAGATTGCTTCAGAATTCTAATCCTCCAGTCAAATTTTTCTACCTCTACAATCAATGCATAGTTTTATTGATTGATTCATTGATTGCAGTTCTTGATCACCCTCCATTTAGTGAATTCTAGGATTGTCCACAGTTAAGTAATAGGAAAAAGATAAACTCTAAAATTGACAATTAAGGATAAATCAGCATAAAAACAACAAAATTGGATTCAATAATAAATAGAGTTGCATTCCATGCCAGTCCTATATAGAGTAGGCCTGTTAAAGTTAATGGACATAACTAACTCAGGTTCATTAATTTTAGTGGGATACAGCAGATCTGTCACAAGCCCTAGGCAAGCTATTCATTCTGACCCAATACCTGAGAGACTAGGACAGGGGCATACCCGGGATCAAAATTAGGGGGGCAAGGGGTGGGGCCAAGGCACGGGAGGAGAGGGGTCACAGTGGGAATGTGGACGGGGCTACGTGGCCTGCGCCTTTCAGCTGTTCCGAGGAGGCGGCCCCAGGCTCCCACTCCCCGCGCGAAGCTCCGGAGGCGTGCGGGGAGCGTAAGCCTGGGGCCGCCACGCTGCGCCCCTCAGCCTTTTGCTTCCGGGGGGGGGAACTGCCCCCCTGCCTATGCCCATGCTCTGCATTCAGAGCATTGAAGAAGCATCACCTCAGCTTGGGCCTTGAAGCAAAATAAGCAGCTAGTACAGCTATTTCAACACTACTGCAACATGAGAAAACCTGGTTGTACCAGTTAAAATTCTGGCAGATATATCCTGCACTAGCTGAAGCTTTTGTTTTCAATGGCAGCCCATATCTAGTGCATATAATAATTGAATTGGGAGCTTACCAGTGAATGACTTACCACCATGACTCTTGCAGTGGGCAAAACACATGGAAACAACATTTCAATTTCTCTGCAGAATATTCGCACAGGAGACTTAAAGATCAGCACTCTTTTGTATGAAATGAAAATGTGCCATTGCTATAAAAAGCATAGCTTTGAAAACAAAAATCCCACACAGAAGATCACACTCAGAGCACCATCTACCTGCAAAGAAAATCCTCTGATTGCTAATCCTATGACAAGGTGGAATCCCTTGGAGATCTGCACAGAAACAAGCCCTTCTCAGGGCTGCTTTGCCCTTCTGTTAATATGCATGGTTATAAAAGTGCTTCTTTCAATTTCTTAAAATCCATTGTCAATTGCTAAGTGTAGACTTTTCTTGCCGGCAAATGGGAAAGAGAGGGGTAATTATATATAATCTCATTTTTCCCCTTGGGTTGCCAGGGAACTGTGCAGTAATACATAATGTATTTTAAATTGCTGGACTTAAGCCACACAGTAAATGGCCTAGCTAGTTAGTTCATATCCATACAAAAAGTAATAATGATCTAGTTTTAAAAGGGGGAAAGTGGAGCACAAGTATATATATGGACTGCACACATAGTACTTGAGCTGCTCCCAGCCTGGCTCAGAAAGCATTCAGTTTTTCCAAACTTTCTCATAGAATCATCTGAAAAACATTTGGGGTTGTATCCAGTGTTCTCTTGTACTAGCAGACCACTGGGTTTTAATGTCGTGCAACAGAAAAATACAACCCAGAAACTCATTGTGCATTTATTGCAGAGGTCCCCAGATCACAGCCCGTGAGCCAGATATGGCCCGAAGGTCTCTTTTATCCAGCTCGCGATGACCATGATGACCCCCGCTGCCCTGCTCTTAGTGGTGCGGCGCAGCTGCCCACTTCCAGGTCAGATGTGCACCAGAAATAGCTTGCGCTCTTGTGCAAGCGTCATTATCAGCGCACTTCCGGGTCGGAGGATGTCCGTGCACACGCGCACAAGCTATTTATGGCGCTCCACCGACCCAGAAGTGCGCTGGAAATAGCGTGTGTGTACGAGTATGGGCATGTGCTCACATGCGCTCCCCTGCCCTTGGGCCCGCTGTGTGATCGGCCAGCGGGCACCAGCCCAAAGCCGGGTAAGTTTGGGGACCCCTGATCTATTGTGCAATCTATTGTGCAACAAAGTTACCAGCAACCTGGTAAATTCCCACTAGGCTTAAAGCACTGTCAGATCCACACCACAAATGTTAAGAAGGTTGCACTAGAATGCATGAGTGCCCCTCCAGGTGATAATTATGCATTGGGGAAGCATCACAGAACAACTAACAAAGCAGAATGGAAAGTGTGAATGATCTAGCCAGCTTTCCTAAATTATACCAACTTTTAAAAAGTCATTTGGATATATATTTTACAGCAGCTGCCGCCTTCTGTTGCAGGAGGATTGGGGAAGCTTTGACAGTCAGAATGTGGGCCACTTAGCAGTGGTAGGTGAGGCCAGAAGAAACTATGGTTGGGGCAAAGATGCTACTTTTCCCTTTATATACTACGCTACATTCTTATTGCATGCAGAAGACAGGTTTCTACACTTACACACCTCTCTCTCTCTATTCAGACAAGAAATAGGCATTATCACTGTTCAATAACACATTCCAGTTAGGCAAAAGCACTTCAGGGCATGAAGCAGTTTTGTGAGGGATGTAGTTTAGGAAGGACCTGGGGAGAGTTGCAAGCAGTGGCAGAGCTTCATGCTCCGGCACCGGGGGGGGGGGGGGGGCAGAGAGCAGGCGAGTGTCCCGGGGGCGTGACGCACTGCCCACAGGGGCATGGCGGGCATCTTGGGGGCGTGTCACACGCCCAGCATGGGTGGGGGAGCAGCCGCGATGGCACCCCACCAGGATCGGGCTGCCGGGAGCGGTGCACTCCCCCTTCCTCCACCACTGGTTGCAAGGGCTTGGTAGAGTGTTGTGAAGAGCTGTATTTGGCCCTCAAGACCTGAGGTTCCCCACTCATCTTAAGGGATCCATTCTGCTTCCAAAGGGAATGATATTTGCACTTCTCTGTATACTTTTGAAGGGTTTGCTGTTTAGCCTCACCTGGCATGATTGTGCAAACAACAGGGGTAGCAGCTGGGAAACAGTTCATCTTTGTTTTCTATGCAAATAATATTCAGGAAAATGTCCCAAACACACACACACACACACACAAACACACACACACACACACACGAGAATGAGAGAGAGAGAGAGAGAGAGAGAATGAGAGATGGCTAAAAGATTAAAAGGGCAACATTTGACATAAAATAAATATTTTGTTAAAAGACTGAAGAATTAAAATCCTAAAAGCACATACAGCAGAATTGCCTGACACTCATATCTTAGGTTAGGGGTACTTAAACCACATTGCTCAAAGCTTCACCAAATGACAAAATAGCTGCTTCATGTTCCCCAAAACAAAACAAAAAATATTAGATAAGGCAAAGGGCCATAGCTCATTGGTAGAGAATCTGCTTTGCATGCAAAATATTCCAGCCTCAATCCCTGGCATTTTGAGGTAGGGTTAGCAATGTTCCCTGACTGAAATCCTGGGCAGGACCTGCCAGTCCGAGTTG
This sequence comes from Zootoca vivipara, assembly GCF_963506605.1. NCBI lineage: Eukaryota > Metazoa > Chordata > Lepidosauria > Squamata > Lacertidae > Zootoca > Zootoca vivipara. The sequence continues at coordinate 40,731,768 of NC_083290.1, read as the reverse complement.
ACAATACTGAACTAGACAGGTCAATACCCTGACTTTATATAAGGAAGTTTCCTATGTTGGTAGGGATTTGAGAAAAAAATATTTCTGCATGTTAATTACTTCCTGATCACTCCACTGTTATTTTGGTGCAAATATGAAACCCAGTTGAAAGAAATATAATCAGTGACAAGGACCACAGACTTAAGATTGTAACTGAAATGAATTGAACTGTTAATTGATAGAACAATGAAAAATACAGAAATGTTTATGTAACTGCATGAGAACCAAAAGGGAAATCCATCAAGGCCGTACAGTGTAAAACAACACAATTCAATATGAATACATGAATAACCACTACTATGTAATAACAGTAATAAAAAGATCACCAATATCTAATGGAATTGACAAAACAATATTTTTAATAAGCTCAATTCACAAAGCAACTGCTATTTAAAAAGCAAGTTGGTATGTGAATATTGTAGGGCTTAGTAGACTGTACCATCCTAATTCTTTCTCCAGCAGAATTTACCTAACTGAGAGAGCTGTGCCAGAAATGTCAAATAAATAAAGACATGTTTTGATTGGGGGGGGGCAAAACAAATCAAAATCCTGAAAAATCAAATGTGGGTGATAAATTTCAAGGATGGGTATCCAAGGTGCCAAGTGTTTCCCATATTTTATTATATTTATAAAAGGGGTGTGTGTGTGGATTTTTATTCCTCTTGCTTCTTTTGTTCATATGGAACTCATATTTGCTAGATATATTTTAATACTATTGCTTAACTTTTGGTTTTGATTGTATGTATTTCTAACCTAGGATAGATTTTAAATATGGTAAACTAATAAATAGTATGTTGGAATTGAGCCCAAATGTAGGACTTCTCTGCATTCCATACATGCTCTGAATTTTCTCAGGGGGAAATGTAAAAATCACACCAATCATATAATGATACTTTATTGAAGATATGTTAAGACTTTGCACACAGTCTTCAGATACAGAAGTCACATTTTCATGATAATAATTGCAATTAGAGGAATAAACTGTAGAGAAGAAGGATCTCAGAGGGAGGGATCTAGTGATAGACATCTACTTCCAGCAAATTCTAGGGTGACCAGGTACAGAAGAGGGCTTCAGTCCCATAAATACCGGTACTTCTGAAGAAACTGGAGCTAGTTCAGCCCAAATATGGTAGGGTTGTAATACGTCTGAATTTTCCCAGACACGTCCTCTTTTGGGATAAAATCTGGCTTGGGGGGATTTTTTTAAATGTCTGTGTGTTTTTTTGGGGAGGATAACAGATGATCAGTAGGAGCATCCTGGGTCCTTTGCACAGCTGAGCCAGTCCCAGTGATCCCTCTGCTTGTGGGAGGGCAGGGAAGTAGCGTAGGTGGTCTTAAAAGCCCATCAGTGGCTACTTATAATGATGGCACTCTTAACTACAGCATCAAAGGCAGTATGAAGAACAGCTGTTGGGGAACATGAAGGGCAAAGTGTTAATGCACTCAGATGGCTCTTGGGACTGTGAAAGAGCCCTCTGATTTAGTACACATGGAAAGGTGAACTTATCCGATGCTCACTTTCTGTAACAACACGAGATCCAAAAACAGTCATTCTTCAAAAATCAAGTTACTGAATTCTGAGGTGCAGTACTTACACCATGTAATGCGTATAAAAATGCATATACTAAGCTAAAGTGTACAAGCAATTGCATATATTAGTGGAAATAACATAATATGTGGGGAAACTGCTTTGCAAAAATGTGTACATGGGGGGGGGGGAAATAGCATACAAACATCCAGCTATCAGGAAAATGTCACACTAAATTTCCATGAGGACATGGAGAACTGAATTTAAGATTGGAAAAATGAGAAAGTGAGATACACTGAAACTCATAAATTCACCTTTCTCTACTTCTGACATTCTTATTTTGAGTTTGACACAGCGCCTATTCAGGTAGGGGAAGTTTGTCTTGGAGTTCTCCCCTTTAAATACCTTGCCCCATTCCTAAATTCACAAAACAGCCCTGATTCCACGCCACAAAAGTCACACTGCAAATAGCTGTGCTGTGGGAGCTTTGATTGGGACCACAAAAGGAATCATAGCAGTGCTTTTATTGCTGTCAGAAAGCCTGGCTAACGAACACTTGCCTGCCTAGTCAAATTAAAGCTTGAATTACCATCTCAGCCTTTGTTGTGCATATACAGTATATTAAGCAGTCTTTGTTTTTTGGCATCATGGTTTCCAACAGTTGTCTTGAACTGTATAGAGAGACAGTCTGGGAGCTGTCTATTTTTCCTGCGTATCATGGAGGGGAAACATACGTTAAGAGTCAAAAATGGATACATCAAGTGCCCTTGCTGTCTCAAGGATGTCAGCTAAATTATTTTGGTTGCTAGCATTTCCCTTGCTGTCCTTGGATGGGGAATGCAAAGAACAGAAGCCTATGAGATGTCAGGCCCAACCTGATGGCTGAGTGCAGTCTGACATTACCATACTGAGTATGCCTTCACCCTTTGCCGGTTGGGAAAGACATGGTATGGGAAGGTGATACTATCATGAAGCTTGGAGATAATATGTCTGACAGTACTGACTACAATAGTGGCGGGGGAGTCCTTTTCAGCATGAGGGCAGCATTTCCTTCTAGGTAATATTCTGGGGGCCACAAGCCAGGGGTGCCAGGGCCAGAAGCAAAAGTGGAACAGCAAATGTTGATTTACTCACACACCCCTCTCTATTCTAATTCCAGGCAACAGGCGACATATCAAGGCCCTCAAAGTATGATATTTTATACATACCCTTGTATCTGCTTATAAAAGGGAAATCCCATAGAGAACAAGAGTTCTGCTCCTCTTGAGTAGCTGTGATTGCAATTATTAATTTAGGTTGGCTTTGTACTTCATAATGCATATAATACTACTTGGCCAATCTCCTTGCCTTTGTGCCCCAGGAGTATGGAAGGAGGGAGCAAGAAGCACAACCCACCCAAAGCTGTACATTTTAATATACTTGTTTGGAAGACTCATATTTTATTCACTTCCCTTTGAGAAACTTTATACAGATCATAGCAAGAAAGTGTGGAAAGGAGTGAGCCAGACTGGCAGCTGCTATAACAATAATTTTACACACACATACATACACATACGAAAAAACCCAGCTATGACCAAAAAACAACAACAAAAAGCTTGCATGATGTACATTGGATGCCAACTCATGCGATTCCTATACAGGGATGCTAGAGGGATCCACTGGCCTGAATCACAAAGCTAACTCACCTGATTGGCACTGATCTGCACAGACTAGCCTACTGTGGGCATTGGAATGCTCTTGTCCTTCCTAATCCTTTTGCTATGTGGTCTCAGGGCTGCATTTCTTATATACCAGGGAGCACCTGCTCCAAATGGCTAGAAAACATGGCTGAGGCCACATACATTCAAAATGGGGGCAGAGAGCAATGGCAATGTACAGGAAAAATATGCTGCCTAAATGAGTGCAGAGAAGCAGCAATCTTTTCATCCTCTGCAATGATCTGGGGGCAGATGATATATCACCACCTCCAACAGTGCTGTTTTTTCTAGAAATGGCAACAGCACCCACCTGAGAGGTGCCAGAACTGAGTTCCACTGAGTTCCAGCTGAAAAAAGCCTTGACCTCCAATCACTCTCAGGGGCACATACAACCCCATTTTCGATGTGCATTGAAGTAGTCACACCTTCTAGACACTTGGATCTCTCTCTCTCTCTCTCTCTCTCTCTCTCTCTCTCACACACACACACACACACACACACACACACACACACACACACTAGAACAGACACATGTCAAATTGAAACAACAAAACCACATTTACACCAAATGCAGTCTGATCCATCCATTTTTTCTCCTGCATAGCCCAAACTTCTGCCATTTGTCATAAGAACCCTGATGCATCATATCAAAAAGAAATGTACCCTGGTTACTAAATATCCTATTGCTGTGAGAGAAAAACAATTGCAAAAGTGGGTGATTTGTAACACATGAGTGAATGTCTCAGGTTCAATCCCTGACATCTTTAAGTAGGACTGTGAGACCTGGTATAAGGAAGCTCACTATGTACAAGGTTGACTTTAGCAACCGAGAAGGGCCATTCTTGTGTTGCCACCCTTTGCACCTCCCTCAGAGGGGACACATGGAGAAGGGGTTCAGATGACTCAGGGTCCAGGCTGGTTCATATGGAGAGAATTGGTCCTTGGCGCATAAAGTTTTTTACATCAAGACCAGCACTTTGAATTGTGCCTGTAAACTATTTGGTATGCAATGGAGCTGTGCCCAGCCTTTGTGTTATGTATTCAGACTATCTTGCCCAGTAGAATCTATGGATTTCATCCAATATAAGTTCTACTTGGAGCAGCTCCACTGATGTTAATGGACATGACAGGTTTGTTCATTCCAGTCTGTCCACCCTATGTAGAACTTAGGTAAAGGTAAAGGGACCCCTGACCATTAGGTCCAGTCGTGACCGACTCTGGGGTTGCGCGCTCATCTCGCATTATTGGCCGAGGGAGCCGGCATATAGCTTCCAGGTCATGTGGCCAGCATGACAAAGCCACTTCTGGCAAACCAGAGCAGCACATGGAAACGTCATTTACCTTCCCGCTGTAGCGGTTCCTATTTATCTACTTGCATTTTGACGTGCTTTCGAACTGCTAGGTTGGCAGGAGCTGGGACCAAGCAACGGGAGCTCACCCCGTCACAGGGATTCGAACCGCCGACCTTCTGATCAGCAAGCCCTAGGCTCAGTGGTTTAACCACAGCGCCACCTGGGTCCCTATGTAGAACTTAGCTGGATGCAAACCTATAATAATAATTATTTTCTTCTGGATTTAAAATGAATGTTTTCCCCCCTTTTCTTGGTGTGTCGGTAACTATGTCATGGTAAATGGCAAAGGACTGCTATTATCCCCAGCCGGATCACATGCAAATTTCCCTAGAAGTGCTAATATTCCAAGTGTGGAATGAATCCAAAAATTAGAACATAATTCTAAACTTCAGTGTCATTAAAGAAAATAAATGTTTTCCTTAGAGAAAGTAATAGACAGTTTCTAACGTTATGGTACATTAGCCTCTTTGATGCCCTTGCTATGATACCATCATCTTTAATGCACATATTAAAGAAAAAGAAGTTAATAGGAGTTAATAATGGGAATAGTTTCAATATCTGTACACTTACTGGAAAGTGTCAATTATTTCTACTCTGTAGGGCAGTTAAAAAGGTCTTCAGAGGACCTTATTTCCATTAGATCGTGACTATGTCCAAAATACTGAAATAATAAATTTAACCATTATTTTGACTGACAGGTGTTCAGAAGGGCTCTCCCACAGCATGAATGCTCTGTTGTGGTGGTTTCATAGATTCATACTATACCCAATTGTCACTTCATGGATTCAGTTAGACTATATTGTTATAGGTTTGCAGGGGGCAAGGATCTCCTAAAATTCCTGGGTGCCAGTTCTTCTCATAATATATGAAATCAGTAACTATGGGGTTTGAACACGAATTTAGCAAGGCCTAAAAAATAAGTCAAGCCAGCTTCCTCGAGAGATTGGCTGAGAGAGGTGCCATCAAAGAACAAAAACAGATGTAGGCAGAGACATTACCCTGATAAATCTAATGCCCTTTGAATCTAATGCTGTGCCACAGTGGGGAGCAAACCCCTCTTGAGATGTGGTACTCGGAATCCTCTCTCCACCCAAAGTCAGGTGCAAATATGTGTAAGTAAACCATAGACACTACAGCCTCCGTTCCATCTCATTTTTCACAAAGGAAGCACAAACCCTTATAAACTGTCAAGACCCCTGGGATCTTGCATACTGCCCAGTTCTCAGCACTTTAAGGCCGCCACATCAAAGATGATGTTCCATCATCTAAAGTGGGGTGGGGAGATCTTTTCAGCTGGGGGGCACTTTTGCTTCTAAGCCATCTTTCAAGGATGTCAGGCTGCCATAAAAGCCCTTCTGTCTGTTGTCCAATGCTGTAAGCCATGGGTAGGCAAACTATGGCCCGGGGGCCAAATCTGGCCCAATTGCCTTCTAAATCCGGCCTACGGATGGTCTGGGAAGGTGCGTGTTTTTACATGAGTAGAATGTGTGCTTTTATCTCTGGGTTATTTGTGGGGCATAGGAATTCATTCTCCCCCCCAAAAAAAAAATAGTCCGGCCCCCCACAAGGTCTGAGGGACAGTGGACCGGCCCCCCGCTGAAAAAGTTTGCTGATCCCTGCAGTGTAAGCTGACCAGACACAGTGCTTGCAGTAATTAACTTGATTAATCAAATTAATTGCTCAGAACCAAGGAGTCAGCACACAGCACATCCATCAGATAAGCAAGTCAGTTGCAGAAGCTAAAGTTCCGGCTCCTATTCCCCCCTTATTTATACCTCCCTCCTTGCATTTTTCCACTGTGACTCAGCTATTCTTAATTGTTCTAGCCTTTTCTCAACCTTTTGTTCCTGCGCTGAGAGTGGGGGAAGGGAAGGAGCTGAATCAGGACTATAATGCAAAGGAGAAGACACAGCCCCTGCTGCTTCTCTATCACCATCTGTGGCTACCTTAAGCCTCTCCCCTTCACCCTCAGTCTCTGCTGATGATTCCTCCCTGTCCCACCAGTCTGAACCTGGTTCAAAGTCCCCTTCCCCCTCAGGTGCCTCCTGGACCACGGGCTGCCACCACTCTTCCTCATTCAGTCAGTCCCTGACAAAGGACCACATGCCAGCACTGGGTGGTAAAAGGTAAAGGGACCCCTGACCATTAGGTCCAGTCATGACCAACTCTGGGGTTGCGGCACTCATCTCGCGTTATTGGCCAAGGGAGCCAGTGTACAGCTTCCAGGTCATGTGGCCAGCATGACTAAGCTGCTTCTGGCGAACTAGAGCAGCACACGAAAATGCCGTTTACCTTCCCACCTATTTATCTATTTGCACTTTGGCGTGCTTTCAAACTACTAGGTTGGCAGGAGGCACTGGGTGGAGCCAAGGGCAGAACTGTGTGGCACAACAAATGTAAATCTTACCTTTGTACAGTAGACTAGTTTTGATGTACACTCACACAACTCTTTGAGGACACTTTTCAGCCAGGCAAAAACACTTGAGATGTGAAGCAGGGTCACTGAGGTGGTATCCTGGAGGGACATCACTGTCGGGTTCATGGGGAAGTGCTTACCTTTTATCAGTGGTGGTCATAGCTGCCAAGTTTTCGCTTTTCTCGCGAGGAAGCCTATTCAGCATAAGGGAAAATCCCTGTAAAAAAGGGATAACTTGGCAGCTATGGTGGTGGTGTCAGGTTGTTTTTTGTTTGCTTTTACTGCCACCAACACAACAGCAAACCTCCCCTTTCAGTGATCCAGGCACTTCCTTTTTTTAACATCAGAATGCCTCAGACACAGCAACATTTATTTTGACGGAATAATGGCCACGTATACGCACAAAGGGCAGCCACCCAATTCCCTACCATCATACTCCAATTTCAGCAACCTTCATCTCAGCTCTAGCATATATACATCACATTTTTGATGCTGTGTAGAATCATTGTTGCTAAAACCTCCAGAGATATTCTCACTTACATATGTTCAATCATCACCCCACAGATGACAGCTGTACCCTATCTGCTTGTCAGCCAAGCACATAACCAAAAAATGTCTGAAATTGTGATTCTTCTCATAATGTGCCTCTTACCAGAAACTTCTTGCAAAGATTCAGTTCTATGCATGTTTGATCAGAAGTGATTCCCACTGAATTCAATGGGGCTCACTTCCCCATAAAAAGTATTATTTATATTTTACATGGATTCTATGGTTGAAAAGGTACATTCTTTTCTTCATTCTTTTATCTGGAATTTTGCAGCTGACAGAGATATTGCAATAAACACATATTAGCTTGTTTCATACTGATAGGCAGTGAAACTTTTTCACTGAATCAATTTACAAATAGTCATTACAATAATTTACAACTGGTCTACTGTCTCAGAGATCAATGACTCACCTTGACAGTACATTTCAGAGCTTCTGTTACAAAAACTAATATTTATGCTGTTTGATTATTTAAAGTGATCATTTTCTTTAAATCCCAAAGAATCAATACCTCTTCCTGCCAATAACATTATCTAAGCACAAAACGCGGGTGGTACTGTGGGTTAAACCACAAAGCCTAGGGCTTGCCGATCAGAAGGTCGGCGGTTCGAATCCCCACGATGGGGTGAGCTCCTGTTGCTTGGTCCCAGCTCCTGCCAACCTAGCAGTTTGAAAACACATCCAAATGCAAGTAGATAAATAGGTACCGCTACAGTGGGAAGGTAAACGGCATTTCTGTGTGCTGCTCTGGTTCGCCAGAAGCAGCTTAGTCATGCTGGCCACATGACCTGGAAGCTGTGCGCTTGCTCCTCGGCTAATAATGCGAGATGAGCGCCGCAACCCCAGAGACGGTCACGACTGGACCTAACGGTCAGGGGTCCCTTTACCTTTAGGCTGCATTCTAAGTCCATCCAGCTCATTCTTGTGAACATGGCAACCCAAAGTAAATTAAGACAGCAAAAAGGGTGATGCAACTCAAACTCTATTTTAAAGGCTTGTTTCCCCTTGGCCAGCAGCAGCCCTACTCCTGAATGGTGTTTGGATTTGGTGTACTACCCTTTATGTCATCTTAATTTAAAGCAGCATAATCTATGGCAGTTTATTGTATTTAGGATTTCCCTTTACAACTGGAACTGATTTGGAGCATGTTTTCTCTCTCATTCTTCCTACCCCCAATACTAAGAGGCTGTTAAATAAGCAATCTTCTATTAGTCTGCCTAATTTCAACCATAGCCTACCACTGGGGGCACAATCATGAATTAAGTCTTCTATACTCCATCACCTGCCAAAGAACAACCTTCCAAATTATATCCCTCTTGTCTGGTTTATTCCATTAGGGCAGTCCTAGCAGAAGTAAATGAGAAATGGAACACATTCTCCAGCATGTTCTGAATAGGACTCTTAGCTCTTGACTCGCTTACATACATATCAATTTAGAACTCTTAGCTGGATTTAAATTGAGTTGAGACCAACCTGCTTAAGACAAAATTGCATCTTTCCCCTTACAGAATGTTCTGCAGGAGATTAGAACATGAACAAAGAGAGGGGGGTATCATATTATTACAATCTGAGAAGCCCTTGTAAAACCAATTCAGTCCTCCCAGTGCTTTCCATCCATACACAGAGAGAGAGAGAGGGAGAGGGAGAGAGAGGGGGGGGAGATAAAAATGGCACTACCCACACATGAGAGGAGGTTTCAGCAGGCTTGGGGGAACCCTGAGGTTTACAGAAGAAAGGAAGAAGGGAAGAAAATCCTCATGGGAGGAAAAACAAAGCAGCCCAATGAGAAATGCTGTCATTGGCCATGGAATACTCACTGACTGTTAAGGGAAGCTCACACATAACACCCAGCTATCGTACAATCTTTAGCCTTGTGCAAACAGATAACTGAGATGGACACAATCTCTATATCTGTGTGCACAACAGCTGAGCTTTACAAACCCACAGCTGTGCTCTCTTTCACACAAACACATATACATGTGAAGATGCAGCTTGCCCTTACGTTCAGTGTGATCTGTGAACAAATCTACAAGATAAAACAGAGGGGGTAGCTGGGACTACTGACCAGAGAGCACTCCATACACCAACATTTAGATAATTCTCAGTGGCCTTGGTCACGTTATCTTGCTCCTTAAGAAATTTTTACTGACGTGCATTGAAAGCCCATGCAAAAGTCTTCACATGGAATTAAGCATTATCACCACTTAATATGCTCGAGCAAGGTTGTCCTAGTTCAAAGCTCAGCTAATTAAAATTTAGGTTTAAAACTGATTTTGGTAGCTGTATGAGCTAATGGGGCATGGAATACCAAGAGGGGTCCTCATTATATCTCCAATCTGCACAGATGCCAGTGTCTATCTTTGATATGGCGGTGGCAGTATCATAGCCAATGAGGTTAATCCGAGGTGTGATTATTGCTAATTGAAATTGCTCCTTAGGAGGCCCCTGTTATGACGACACGCTGAAGATAGCCCTATGCATACAGGATAACTTCTAGGGAGCAACTTGAAGGTGACCATAAGCTTGGGCCATCTCTCTATCTCTGTTACTGTTGCAAGGAGAAACATTTTTAAACAGATGTTTATGTGTATAGAATGCTGAGCCGACAGAGTTGGCTTAGAGGAGAGCCCTTGTGGTGCAGCATGGACTTGGCAAGACATAGATTCCAGGTCTGGTTTTTGACAGCTGCAGGTAGGGCTAGGAAAGACCCATCAATGAAACCCTTGAGAGTCATTAACAATGAGTACAGAGAATACTGACAAGATCTTGGTGAACATGGCAACAAGTCCATTCCACCCCTTTGTGGGCAGGCGGCTTTGTGGGCATTTTGCACACAATTCCAATAATGATTATTTTAGGAAGAGGTCCACAGATGATCCACAGCTGGCAATTTATAATTGGCCAGTGAAGAAATCCAATGAAATAATTAGGGATCAAGCTCTGCCCTCTCCTCTGGCCACCTTAGGAATGTGCTAGTCAGTGGCAAGTATTTCCCTTCTCTTGCTGCCTCTCTTGCCCAACAGCTAGCAAAGAGGCCAAGGCACCATCCATGCCTTTTGGCAGAACATTCTACGCAAGACACTCTCTCTCAGCCTCAGTCCCAGACAATAATGGCCATTTTAACGCTGAGGCTTGCTGTTAGAATTACTGTAAGGTATTGCTTTTGAAGCACTTTGAACCCTTGAAAGTGAAACAAGAAGGGCTAAGTGTTATTATAAAGCATTTTGAACTATCTCCTCTTTGCTTTGCACAGTTCATGTCTTTAATTAGCTGTCTCAAGAGCTGCATCTGTAACATTTTACTCATTTCCAGAGAGTGTTCAGAAGCTACTCTGATAAGTCATTAGGTTGAACTAAAGCCTTGGCTAGGTTTAATTAATTTAAATATTTGTGGCAGAACGATATGCAGGGGAGTGTTGTTCTTAATCAGTACAGACAGGGCTGTTCTGTTCGGCAAAACTGCTCCATCTCATGCCGACAATAAGAGCAGACTATGATAGAAGGAATGTTAATGTTAGTACAAGGGCAGGGAGAAAGGCTAGCTGATCCCAACACATGCTTCATTATCTGATAAGTGCAATACAAATCAGTGTGACATTCAATTACAGCTAATAACCCATCTTACACTTATCCGCATTTTGGGGTTACTGTGGGGCAGGTGGAGGGACTCTGAGAAAGGACTTCAGATAAGAGGACACTTCCCTTGATCCCTTAAAGGAAAGCTAAGTCCTCTGTAGCTTGAAGTTGGGAGAGAAGCTAGACGCTGCAGGTGCGGCAGTTCTCTTTTACAAATGCCAAAGAGATTTTTTAGGTGAGGGAGCTCCGATCTTTTATTGCAGGGGTGGGGAACCGGACCCAGCTTGTGTGCCAGCCAGCCAAGTTTGACAACATACCCTCCAACATTTCCCCGATAAAAAGAGGGATGTCCTATTTTATATAATAATAATAATAATAATAATAATAATAATAATAATAATAATAATAATAATAGTTTTGGGTACCGCACCCATCTGATTGGCTTGCCCCAGCCACTCTGGACAACTTCCAACATATAAAAACATAGTAAAACATTAAACATTAAAAAAAACTTCCATGCACAGGGCTGCCATCAGATGTCTTCTAAATGTTGTATAATTATTTATCTCCTTGGCTCAGGGATCACATAACTCCATACTCTCCAACGTTTCTCCAATGAAAATAGGGGCATCCCAAGGAAAAGCAGGACATTCCAGGATCAAATCAGAAACCAGGATGGCTTCTCTCAACCTGGGGATATCCCTGGAAAATAGGGACACTTGAAGGGTCTCTGACAATGATGTCAGTGTACTGGAATGTCACAGAAGGCTTTTGTTCTCTCCAGAAGGTTTGGGTTTTATACCACAATGCTACTTGCATGCCTAGAAATCCTCTGGACCTGGATCTTCAGAGCAGGGGAGAGGAACCTTTTCAGGCCAGCAGCTGAGATCCTCATCTCCCACCCCCTGGCAGGCCAAATTTAACAGATAATGGGCAAGTAGATAATGTTATCCATAATGTATCAAGCTGTTCCTTATATAAGCAGCCTAGGAGGCATATTTCCTGCTAATACTTTATAGTCTCATGTCAATAGGCCAATAGGGTGAGATGTATTCTCCTTGCAGGCAGCAATTATTGTTACTACGCTTTATTTGGCAGCAATTAAAATGCAAGCTTAGCATACCATGTTGCTTTTGATCACCCTATACTGTATGATATTTCATAGCTTATATTAGAGATTTATCTGAGTGTTGTTGATTTTTCTTGTTTGCTGTGCTTTGGGGTGCTTTTTAACCTGTAGGAGAGCTATAGGAGCAAATGTTATTCATGCATACATTGAATGCCAGGTGTTTTGTTGCATCTGTTCTTACAATGGACGATGCACTGTGCAAGTATGTAAAATTCTAATTTGACTTTTAGGTTTTCAAGCATTATCAAATTTTATGTTTGAAATGGGACTTCAAGAGATACTGTAAAGTAATGATGGACTGATCCTGCTCTTGGGATTTTTACTGGAGATGATTGCATGCTACAGACCTTTTCGCAACTTCCTTAAAGTGGGGGAGTCCACAAACAGGCCAGAAATGCCAATGTGAATATACTTCATTCAAGAAATTAGCAATAACTGTACTGTTGCTATAATTTATTAACAAGGAATGGCTTAACAAGAAATAAAAAGGCATTGCAGCTTGAAGTACTGACCCAGAAGTATGTAAAACGATTAATGGATACATTTTATGCAACCTATGCCATGTTGCCTGGACCACACAACATGGAATCACACAGCATGACCTGCAAAGGTTTACAGCATAAAAAATTATAGCATAAGGTTTTACAATTAGGAAGCATTAACATACGGTATCCAGAATGGAGCTTCTTAGCTGCCAGAGCAAATTTGGCTACCAGATGTGTAATTTGAGGATGTTTTTCAGCTAAGAGTTCAACTGTCACTTCCTGGAGGGATCGCCCTGAGAAACAGTTAAGAATAGATGATAACAAATTTCTCTGGGCATTGTATACTGTATAAGGGGCAAGTATAAGAAAGTAGAAAGTAGTGAGATGGTTGAATTATGGGGATTGCCTCTCCTGTCATAGTACAGTATGAGGAGTGAAACATCACTGTAACATCACAAATAGGCTAGAGCAGAGGTTGGCAATGGGCCAGTTCTGGCCCATGAGCTTCCTGGAACCGGCCCACAGCCGTTCTGTGGGTCAGCATGGGGATTCCACCCCCCCCCCACCGCAGCACCATTTTTTTTCTCGCTGCAGGGACAGATTTCCGGGTCAGAAGAGTGTCGGAAATAGCGTGTGTGCACAAGCATAGGTGCTCCTCATCCGGAGGAGCGCCCGTACGTGTGCGTATACGCTGTTTCCAGCGCACCTCCGTGATGGAGGAGCGCCCGTGCGCATGCACACACTATTTCCGGTGCTCTTCCGACCCAGAAGAGCACCGGAAATAGCTTGAGCGCGGGCGTGCATGGACATGCACGCTCCGGCCCACCGAGAGGTCTGCCAGGGAGTGGACTGGCCCGGCCTCAAAAAACGTTGCCGACCCCTGAGTTGCATCTGAGAGTCAGTCACATTTGTTTTGGATTTCTGGGAGAAACCAGGGTCAGGTTCCCCCTGTCCTAAAGCACGGCCACCATCAACTGCTTCCCTCCAACCACCAAATCCTTCCTGCAACCTGGCATTTGAGAGGTTGAGGTGCTTCCTCACCTTTTTTTATTTATAAAAAAGATTTTTACATTTAAATGTTATGTTGCCTTCCTAGGCAGAAGGACACTGGATTGTGCCTTCCAAAGAGGTGTTCTGATTAATCCCAAAGAAAATAAAAAACACTGTCCCAAGGCTAGGGATCAGGAGGCAAGGAATGGATCTAGCTGAAGAGTTAAGAAAGAAGTCAGGTTTCCATAGTAATCTGTGAGGTCTGGGCACCTTGATAAAGAACGGCATGGAGCAGCCTTCTTGACCATTCTCCCAAAAGCTGAATAATTTGAGAATGCAACAAGCATCCCTTTATAGGAGAAGGCTTATCAGCCACCTGAATTTGAAAAGTGGCTTTTACTGTGGTTGGAAGGTACCCAAAAGTCACTACAATACAAAAGTCCACTTGGGTTGCCCTGAGTCATGCAATTTAAACATCTCATTGCAGAGGTGAGACAAAGTCAAAAGGGCATTTTAGCCAATGAAATCTTTTCAGTAAGCCAGCCCCATCCTTGTTAAGATGAGCAGCCAGTGTGGAGTAGTGGTTAAGAGTGGTGGACTCTTAATCTGGTGAACCGGGTTTGCTCCCCCCCCCCCGCTCCTCCACATGCAGCTGCTGGGTGGCCTTGGATTAGTCACACTTCTCTGAAGTCTCTCAGCCTCACTCACCTCACAGAGTGTTTGTTGTGGTGGAGGAAGGGAAATGAGAATGTTAGCTGCTTTGAGACTCCTTCGGGTAGTGGTAAAGCAGGATATCAAATCCAAACTCCTCCTCCTCCTCTTCTTCCTCTTCCTCTTCTTCTCAGCCCCACTCACCTCACAGAGTGTTTGCTGGGGGGGGGGGGAGGAAGGGGAAGGAGATTCTTAGCTTCTTTGAGACTCCTTAAGGTAGTGATAAAACGGGATATCAAATCCAAATTCCTCCTCCTCCTCCTCCTCCTCCTCCTCCTCCTCCTCCTCCTCCTCCTCCTCCTCCTCCTCCTCCTCCTCTTCCATATGACATATATAGGGAAGGTGATTAATAAATAACGAGAATACTTCCTTTATCAAAAAATGAAAAAGAGGAAACTGCTTTAATCAAGGCACGATATGCTTGCTGGAGAGAATCCATTGACCCACAAGGGATGATTAATGGATATATTATAGGTATCATTTATCTGAGATGGGTTCTGGGAATTAAATGGGTTTGGGGGTTAAATTTGGCATATATAACCAATTCCTGTTTGTGCTGGTCACATCCTGGTATCAGCATTAGCTTGATACAATCCCCCCCCCTCTGTGTGTGAACTGCAAGTAGACCACACTCATTGCCCAGAGCTGAGTCAAATTACATGTATTTATTTATTTATTTTGGGGGGGTGCATATTAAAGTTCCAGTTGAATTATGCTTCTTGCGAACATTTTTTAAAAAATCTTCAAATGCACACATACTGCAAAAAGGATCAATGTATGCTGATTACTGGGAAGGATGATTTCTTTGAAATGTTGCAGGCTGAAAGTGAGGGCTGACAATTACAGCCTGAGGACTGCAATTCTTTGTTGGAATCCTTCTGGGGTCTGCATGCCACTGATAGGTAGGGCCAGAGGCATAAGTGGG
Organism: Zootoca vivipara; assembly: GCF_963506605.1. NCBI lineage: Eukaryota > Metazoa > Chordata > Lepidosauria > Squamata > Lacertidae > Zootoca > Zootoca vivipara. The sequence continues at coordinate 40,716,375 of NC_083290.1, read as the reverse complement.
TAGAGCATAAGATGATGATGTTGATGATAATGATAATGATAATGATGACAACTAAAATAATTTTATACTGATGTTCACTACAAAAACTGCCAAGATGGTTCACAAACTAATAAAATAACAAAAATACAACATTTTTTTTTTTAAAAAAACCCACTCATAATTAAAATACATAGTAAAACAACTACATTAAAAATCCATTATTACTGTATTGGCCCAAATATAAGCCGCACCATAATATAAACCTTAAAATTGGAGGGTAGGGAAGAGAAAAAGAACAAACATGAATATAAGCTGCTCCCTTCCTCGCTGCTTCTGGCTGCAGACGGGGGTGGGGGCTTTCCCCTTCCTGGCCTTGGGGGAGAGGATGGGGGATAACATGTGGGGCGGGCGCCGCTTTGCCACGCTCCTGTTGCTGTTTGCCCCACGTTCCTGGCTGCATACCTTAAGGTTGCAAATATAAGCCACCCTTTAACTTTTCACAGTCGGAATTTGGGTGGGGGGGAGGAGTGAGGCTTATATTCAGGCCAATACAGTAAAATATATAAAATAAGCAAGTCCATTAAAACAGCATAACACTTTACATATTTAATGTAGGCAGTTCACGTCTGGATAGCAGAGAAATGCTTGCCCATAGAGGATGTGACTCCAACCTTTCTACAACAGGGTACATTCCAGCCTCACAAAAGCCAGACGTTTCTGTATACACATGCACATGTAATCATGTGTGCATGCACACGTGCCTCTTGAGGAGGACACAATGTCCAATAAGAGCTGTGGTTTGGAGAGAGGCTGAGAGGGGATTGTCCTCATGAAGGGCATGACTTAGTTTCAAGGCCCAGATGGACAGACCTGAAACACTGTCTTTGGCCCAAAGGCCTGAGTTTCCCCACTCCTACCTTAGGGTAATATGATGTGGTTGATGATTCTTCCATTTTGTTCAGATTTTTTAAAGCCTTGTCATGTCTGCTCACTGCATGCTAGGCAAGGCATCCTTTGTTTCCAGGGGTCTAGGCTGCAATGTCCAACATCACATGGACTGTGGTGTGCATACAATTGAGAGGGGAAATTGAATTTTGGGGTGGGAGACAAAACCTAGCTAGCTATTCTCTGGCAGCAAACATCCAGTACAAAGCGCCTGTTGGTCTCCTCAACCCTCAAATTGTTGTCTTTTTAAAAAGGATGTAATTAGTGTCAGACAGAATAAAATACTTGCCACTGTTGAAGTATCTCCATGTTTACTGGTAATGAAATGTTTATGGACCAATTTGGTATGCTAGCACAGAGTGAATGAAGTTGGTTCAGGATGATGGAACAGGAAGTATGAAGGACTTCTAAATCACTTTTTGAACAGATATGAATCACACACACGTTTTACCCACTCTTCTGAATAAAATGAGCACGCTCCCCTTTAAATGTCACATTTGGAAATCTATAAGTAACTTAAAATACTATATGCAATCCTAGGCATGTTTAATGGACCTTGCAATCCCATTGAGTTACCGGTAAATAGGGCTTATTACTGGAGCCGTTGCCATAATGAAAATTGACCTTTCCAGCTGAAATTAACCCTCGTATGCAAGTTTCAATTGGTGCCAATAACGGAAAAAGCAGGAGTGGGTGTTTTTTTTTTGGGGGGGGGTGTAATTTGGATCATGGTGAAAGAGTTAAATAAATAAAAATCTCCCTTTGCCCCATGGTCCTGAACCTGCCTCCCTCAACCCTGGTTGTTATTAGAAGAAAACAAACTAGTCATGCATGTTAAATGCAGTCGTCCTTGCCTTGTGTAAATTCCCGCCACAGCTATTTTTAGGCAACAAGGTCTCCAAACGCAGAGAAAGAAAAAGCCCAAGGCATTGACACAATGGAGAGGTGAAGCTCTGTAAAAGGGGGGTGGGGCTGAGTTCTGTGAAGACATTCAAAGATCTTTCAAGATTTCAGCTTGCTATTCATAGAGGTTCCAGCCTGGCTCAGGGAGGCTTCTATTGAACCCAAAGTAAGGAGTTAAAAGAGAAATTAAGCATATCAATTTGATACAAATCAAATCTCTCTCTCTCCGCCCCCCCCCACCTTTGTTCATTTTACTTCTCTTCCTCAATGCTGTTAACAGAGGAGGGAGGAAAGAGAAAGGGTGTTGGGACTTGATAGATCCTAAGCGTTCTGCTGGAGTCCTGTTCCAGCCTCTGTTAACAGCAGGGAGGCAGATGTAAAGGGAATATTTTCCCCATTCTAAAATCTAAGTTGTCAAGCACAGAGATGTCTTTTAAAGGCCCAATTTTCAGAGAGAAAAAGCTTCAAAGCACATTCTGAAAATCAGGATGCTTCATAGGGTTTCTTGTAGGAAGAGGGAACCTGCAGGGAAATTCTCCTGTGCTGGTAGACAACTGTGCCCTGATTCAACAAGGCAGATGCACACACATTGTTAACTAATCGGGTCTCTGATGACCAAGTATTGATTATATAAATTTTGTTATTTTTCAAAAAAAAATATGGTTGGAGTGCCTGATTGTAATAGAAAAGGATCCTATACAGTGTACAGTAGTCCCTTTTATAGACCCAATATACTGTAATTCTCTCTCTCTCTCTCTCCAATGCTTTGGTCACTCTTATACAGATTGATACAACTCTTATATGCAGTACTTCATTTCAAGGCACACATTCTATTCTAACACATTAAGAAAATAGTTTGCGCATTATTCTAACACGTAGAGCAACATTCATAGAAATAGGCCTCTGAACAACCTTTTCTGGAAATCACAGGCGGGCAGAGCATTCTTGTGGTCATGTCTATCATGCAGGATTCCCACAGGCAGCTAGTTAGCCATCAGGGCCATCTTAAGCTCATTGCTGCGTTTCATTGGTAGAGCTGCTGCCATGTGGCGTTGCCTCTACCAATGAAACGCAGCGCCGGGGTGAGGGATGAGCCCAGCACTGCAGAGCGGAACAGGGTCCTAGTGCCACTGCTCTGCTCGTTTACCTCTCTCCCTTGAGCGGCGCAGCTGGCGGGCGTCCAGGAGGAGGGAAAGGGAGGCCGCCACAAAGCTCCCCCACTTGCTGGGGCGACCCTCAGTGCCCCGGCGCCCCGCGCCACTAGGGCCAATGGGCGAGCCGCCCCTGTTGGCCATCATGAAAACAAGATGCTGAATTAGATGCAACATTCTTAAACATTCCTATTTGGCCCAAACTATTGCAACCAGTTCACTCACTTTGCATGCTAGAAGCGGGGTACTCAGAAAAGCTGGACTGTAAATACATCTGCCTGCCCCTCCCATTGCTGGACTTGATAGTTTTTGAGTGTGGAAGTGACTTCATGCCAGCCTTCTGATACCCCTGTAAAGGCACTCCTCACTAGACCCCTTTTGGAGTCAGATGGAGGAACAATACTATGGTATGTCAAAAGCATGTCTCTCTAGTGTGCCCTGCCTTCTTGGCACTATCTTGTCATAACCAGATGCATAACCAAACTGTTTTGATTTCCCCCCGCTGTGCTCTCTGTTTGCCAAGACCCTTCTCCATATCACTTCATTACAAGCTCCTAATGTACTTTATTTATCTTCACACTGTTTCCACTATCTCTCCTTAGCACTTGACATTGCACTCAGCCTACTAATTCTACTATCAGATGCTCAAAATGTTTATGCTTCAGCTAGCCTAAACTATCTTAGCTATTTCATCATCTAAATTCCCCTCTCCACTATTGAATTCCTTAGCTTAACCTATCAATATTTTTTATCATGTATTAAAGTCCTTCCCATAACTGGCATTGTATCCAATATTATTTATTTAGAGGTCCTATCAAAACAATCAATGTATTGGGTCCTTTCTTTTCAGGTTTTCTCCAGAAACCCACAAAGCATCAACTTAAGGTACCTTCCATAGATAATGTGAATGTACATTTGAGTGCATATCCCAGAGCTTGAAGAGTTCATTTTGAAAAGGAACTAGTTCTTCTGCAAGTTCAACATATCCAAAAAGGAACTAATTCAAGTTCATGTTTGTCCCTTTACAAAATAGACTAGCTCAGTTTATTTTCAGTTGACAGTTCAATTCATGCCTATACAAAAAAAAAGTAATAATAAAGAAATATGCTTAGAGACCAACTTTCATGTGCATGCACACTTCTTCAGATACACTGAAACAGAAGTCACCAGACCCTTATATATAGTGCGATGGTGGGGTGGGGTTTTTCCCAGAAGGGTAGTAGGAGATGGGTGATTGACTTAATGGGTTTGATAAACCTGTTGACTGTTAACAACTGCAATTAGTCCTACAGGAAAAAGCAAGGGATAGTGTGCAGATGACCTAAAATAGCTTTTTTTATTTTTTTTATTTTTTATTTTTTTATTTTTTTATTTTTCTCGACTGCATCAGACCAAAACAGCTACCTACCTGAAAGAAAAGGAAGTTTATGTAACAACAGGATGGTAGTGGATGGGGTTAGACAAAGGTGAGCATTCAGAGATTCTGGCTACACATTCCCAGAATGCAGGTGTAGGCCTCAGGCTCTATCATAAACTCATCCTAGTTATCATCCTAGTTATCTGAAGAAGTTTGCATGCACACGAAAGCTCATACCAATGACAAACTTAGTTGGTCTCTACTGTAAGGTGCTACCGGAAGGAATTTTTAAATTTTGTTTCCTCCTAGCAGTGGAGCTGCTGCCAGTAGCATCTTAAGGTCATCGGATGCCCTGGTGCAGATCCCTCGGGTGCCCCCTCTTTTTTTTAAAAAAAGGAAAGCTCCGCTGCAGAGCGGAACAGTGTCCTAATGCCCCTGCTCCGCTCATTTACCTCTCTCCTCTGAGCGGCGCGGCTGGAGGGGGGAAAGGAGGCCGCCATGCAGCTCCCCCACTTGCTGGGGCGCCCCTCAGCGCCCCGGCGCCCTGTTGCCCCGCGCCACTAGGGCCAATGGGCGAGCCACGCCTGGCTGCTGCTGACTAAGGGCTTATCCACAATTCCTCTTGTCCCACTACTTTCTCTTGGGGAAGCACTTCCCCTGATTTAGCACTCAAATCGGAGCAAATGACAATTCAGGTTTTCCACAATTTGCTGCTTGTTCTCATTTAGAGCTAAAAAATGGGTTTTGCATGGGAAAGGAGCAGGGCAAGGGGAAACCCACTCGGACCCATGCCTAGAAAGCATGAGTTAAGCAGAAAAACACTCAGACCTGTGCTTTTTTAGGCACGGGACAAGTGGAAGTGTGGAAGAGCCCTAAGCAATGATATGAAAGAATGTGAGTGCTGGCCTCTTCTCCATAGTCTTCTTTCCTTTCTGTAACCTTCTTTGTCTCTCTATGATCTTTCTAGCCTTCAGCTCCCAGAAACTCCTCTGCCTCTCTTCTTAGCTCCTCAAAGATAACCCCTCACTTCCCTAAAGCAGCTCCTAAGGAATTCTGCTGGGGGCTTTCTGACTCCCCAGGACACACCCATCACTGGCCTTACTTTGCACCCTCCTTGAGTGAGGTGAATGTCTAAAATATCTCTTTGAACTCTGAAAGTGCCTCTTGCTTACCAGACAGAGGGTAGGTGGGTGTAGAAACTGGCCTGGTGTTGCTCCACCCACTTTTGCCTCTGGCCGCACCTACTGCTGGAATGTAGCTGTTGAAAGGTTGCCTCTGGCTAAAAAATGTTCCTCATCCCTACTTTGTACCCTACTTGATCTGGTTTGCACCAAGAGGGCAATGGGAATGGCAACGGGGGATCAGAACTTAGTTAACTTATTCCTTTTCTTACTTATATGTAGATTTTGCCTATGGGCAGTATGTCTGAATAGGCTCAGAGTCCCAACATTTAATTTTAGCGGTACCAAGCAAGTCTGAGAAGCTACAGACACTTGAATGCAGCCGATGAACAGCAAGCAACTGCCCTGCCCTGCTTGTGCTCTTCTCTGTTACCACAATTATGAAAAAGGAGAATCGTAAAAAGGACTATAACTTTGTTAGGTAACAATGACAAATCAAATGGTTTTCAGAATCTGTACAAGGGACTAAAGGGTGCAGAATATGGGGCCCAAGATCAACAACGAAGGCAGTCTTACAACTAACTAAGAGTGAATAAATTAAGTTACCTTATTGCCAGGGCTCTTTTAGGGTAGGAGGGGAAATAGTTATTCCAAATTTAATAGGAATAAGGTCAGTCTGTTTCATTTTCTTCATCAGATAAACTGCTAGAGTTATGTTCATTTTGGGTCACTTGGATAAGTGTATGACCCATTTCCAATTCCTGTCTTTATTGTGAGAAAAAGAGAGCAGAGGAGGTGGGGGAAATCAAAAGAGAGCTGTGAAATTGAAGTACAAACATCATTATGGGCTAAAAATTCTCTCTTGTGAAGCTGGGTTAAGGGCAACTAAAGATAAGCCCTGCGGCTATTTAGAAACATTGTCATTCTCCAGAGAAGTAGTGAATGGATATGCAATCCGTAACAAATGGCATAGAGGGTCTGCTCCACTCACCTGAATCCTATCAGGACGGAAAGTGGTTAGGAGTTGCGGTTGGGCTGGTAGAGCCAATTCAGTACTTCTGCTAGTGTGCTTGCAGCATGCCAACCTTCCCACTGCCCCACCCTCTCAAAATTGTGACAGGTGCAGATGACTTTACTTTCTAAATGTCTAACCAACATCCAGCAGTTCGACAAGTGTTCCATCACATCACTCCTTCGGACATAATTTAAAAGACTAGGAATGACAGAAATGTTTTGATGAGCACAAAGAATGCTACGATGATGGAGAAACAAATTCTTCTCGGCCACCATCATCGCCACTGAGTAGGCTCAATAATGAGCTGCTGCTAGTGTTTGATTGGATTTAGCATGATTCTTCACCCACTTACTCTAGACATCTATTCTTCTGTTCCACCTCCCTAAGCTCAGAGTATATATTCATAATGCCAAAATGGAATTTGCATCTACTGTGCTTCCAATAGAAAAATGAAGTGTAACTATACCACACCTGCAATCTGGTGTGTATTTGGAAGAGCATCTGATTCATCCCTGGTTCTTGGTTTAGTAGGCAATGTTCACAAAGAAACCTGCCTCCCTTATGAATTTGAATACATTTCCATATTTGCTAAGCAGGTCCAGGCTCTCTTGGATGAGCCCAATTTTCTAGATGCATTTCAATCAAGATTTAGACCTGTGGCAGAGAAATTGCTTTGAGCACCCTCTATGTTGACCTATATCTGGAGTGAGGCATGGGTAGTGTGACCTGTTGATTCTCCTTGATTTCTCCATGACTTTTGATACCAACCATGGTATAACCCTGGATGGCTGTTCAAACTGGGATTCGATGGCAGTGCTTTCCAGTATGTCCATTCCTATTTGTTCAATGATCTTTAAGGTACAGATAAGGGACTATGAAACAGAAATAATAACTTGCCTAAAGTCCATCCCGAATTACCCCTTAATTCATTAGCTATACACACACACACACACACACACACACACACACACACATATATATATATATATATATATATATATATATATATATATATGGAAAGAGTTTTTAAACAGCGCATAAGAAAAACAGGGAAAAATGATACCCAACAGTATCACAAGTTGCCATATTTCAAAAAGTAAAATTCCTGACACCCACAAAGTTGTTAAGCTTTTCTTAGGAAGACCCCAAAATTGTTGAGCCTCCCCCATAAAAAGTGATTTTAAGGTTTTGGAACTGTTTCCTCTGCTTTTTTCACCGTGTTGCCATACACCCAGGACTTCCTTGACATTTTGCTGATTAGGCAAAATGCCCCCCATGCCATTTTTACATCCAAAAACCAGGACATGTCAGGAATTTCCCTGACGTATGGCAAGCCTACACAGGCAGGAAACTTATCATAATATAACCCTACACAGGAAATGAACTATCAAATTTACATAAGTTTCTTTATCTACCTTTTTTTTTTACAGATTTGGAGAATGGAAAGAAAAGAGGAAGAAAAACTAAACTAACAGAGTATATAAGTAAATGAATAAGTTATCTCTATCTGTACTTGTTATACTGGATACATTTCAACAAACAGAATGCATTCTCATTAAAAATCAATCTTTATTCCAGTTAAACTCACAGGATCCAGACTTTAGCATATACCAATGGAGCTCCCCTACCACAAACCTTATTTGTAAATGAAATAAAGTCACACCACATAGCAGAACAATTATCTAATGTCCTCTAGATAGCCTTAATTTGTGAGAAAACTTCTCAGGAAGGGCTGTTTGCCATACTCCAGGCATAGGCAAACTTGGCCCTCTAGATGTTTTGGGACTACAACTCCCATCATCCCTAGTTAACAGGGCCAGTGGTCAGGGATGATGGGAGTTGTAGTCCCAAAACATCTGGAGGGCCGAGTTTGCCTATGCCTGCCATACTCTCAAACACCATGACTTCTTGGTTAGAATTATAAGATAACAAGTTACAAGATATTTTTGAGGCCTAAGTTATTTGCCCCAGGTGCACCATAGCTACAATATGACAATCTCCTTTAAAAGTGCATTGAAAATCTCATGTAAAGGTCAGAGTTGGCCTTGCTGGAAATGAATCAAGGGCACAAAAACAAATACAAACATTAGAGTGCATTGCAATTGCCTGCCAAAGTGGATAGAGAAGATTTCCTATTAATGCATGACAATTAGGAACAGGAGGGACTTGAATCTCATTCAGAACTGGAATCAGACCAAGATGCAAATCTCTGCATATGGCTAGATACAAACCCCACCACTAGCACAACTACAGAGAGTCCTTGTAATAGTCATTATTATTTATGGATTAGGTATGCTCCATTTCCCCCCTCTATGGAGGTTGCAGTATCTTATGTTTGGTTCCCAGGCAGTCTCCAACACAAACTGCAGTCTCTGTGCAGTCTGAGCTGTAGAACTTTATCAGACGACCTTCAGACAATTCACTGGGCTTACTGCTATTCTGAGGTTAGCATGAGGTACAACTCTGAACATTAGGATCGGGTGTGCTCTGGATCCACGCAACAGCCCCTCTAGATATAATCCACAAAATTCATCTTCTGAAATGTTGCCTGCTGAAGCAATGCCAGCTTCTTCTTGTAGACTGATAACTCCATATTTTAAAAAGTGATCCCATGAGTGATCCCTGAGCAGATGTAGCCTGCCCAATGGGACAGAGCTGGAGCAATAGTCTCTTGGCAGCAGTTCACTGCCACTTCCCAGGAGAGCTGATGGCAAGGTCAAGACTGTGTGGACACACAGGCCGGAGGAAGAGCCAGCCCACTCATGAGGTGGGGAGAAGCAGCCCAGGTGCCCTGCCTGCACCACTGCTTCCATCACCACTGGAACAACACCCTCTCAAAGAGTTTTGGTGAGAGGCAGTCATTCCAGCAAATGGCCAGGCTTTGCAGAATGCCTCTATCTATCTAGATAACCCTTAGTATAATTTCCAACTCTACAATCCTATGATTTTATGATACCACTCATACATACATACATACATGCTTGCTTAATTAATTCATGTCAATCCCAAACTAAGTGCTCTTGATTGCAGAGTGGTTTGGTATATTAGATAGATAAGATCAGGATAGACAGGTAGCTAAACTCAGAAGTGATGCCAAGGTTACAATAGCTTGAAAAGACTAACAGCGAGCCTGTGTCTGTGTCTGCTAAAAACAAAAGAACCCTCTGTGAAATCCCAGGTTAGCAGCAAGATCATCCTCAGATGCCTAATTTGCTTCTTGTAGTTCATTATTGGAATCCCAAGTGTTCCATTCCCTGCAGCCTTCATATTTGTTGCAGACATCCCTCGGCACACAAGATAGTCCTTGACTATTCTTTAAGTGCTGCACAAAGATTAGCTTCATTCTCTCACCACCCCCACCCCCACCTCCGAATGTTCCCCACCCCAGTAGACAAATCACACCACAGTTCATTGAGATAAACTTTATCTGTACTGTGCTTCTGTACCTATGGAGTCTTAAGTAGGCCATTTTTCAAATCTAACCACTGCCAAAAGAAATTACAGTGGTGCCTCGCTTAACAAACGCCCCGTAAGACAAAATTTTCGCTTAAAGAAAGGATTTTTCTAGCGGAGGTTGCCTCGCTAGACAAATTTGTTTTACGAAAAAATCGTCTAGCGAATCGCGGTTTCCCATAGGAATGCATTGAAATTCAATTAATGCGTTCCTATGGGCAATTTTTTTTTAAAAAAAAAATATTCAATGCATTCCTATGGGATTCGCTAGACAAATTTTTCGTTATAAGAATAGACCCGTGGAACGAATTAAATTCGTCTAGTGAGGCACCACTGTACATGTTTGCAATGCCATTGTACATTCTGCAAGAATTCCAGGTTAAACAAAACACCACTCATTTGTTTTCCTGAACACATGTGAGCTTAGAACTGGTGGTAGGAAAAGGGTGTGCATGCAAACCCCTCCTCAAATGGGACACAATTGCCTTGCCCTTCCAGGTGCATGAGAGCTCCTTTTAAGATCTTTATATTTTCAGTGCTGGCATGGGGAACCTTTGGTCAAACACAATAATTGAGACGTCTTTTTCTGGCTACAGCCTATCCAGACCCACCTTCTCTCAGCCAAGCCTCTCACTGGCCTTCCTTTGCACCCCCATTCAGAATTTCCCCCTGACTAAAATGTGTCCTCCCACCAGGCCTGGGCAATGGGTGGAGGTGATTAGAATCAGTTTCCCATACCTACTTTATATCATCCCCCTCCCCACATTTTCTATATGACTGTGACAGATTCAGCACAGATCTTCCATCACCACACCTACTTTAGGCTACAGCTGAGGCTGAAACTGTGCATGTGTAGCTCCTTTGCTAAGTTCCCCCTAAAGGTGGGGGAGGAGGTGGGGCAGGCCAGGTAAGGTTAGTGACTCTGCCATGTGCCGGCCCCTCCTCCAACCTGGGGGGTTGCAGTTGTCCTATCAGCCAGCCCTTGGGTCTATGACTGCTGTGGCTGAATGCCTGCAGGTGGGAGATGCCCCTTTTTAAATGTTCCCCCAAGTACAATGCTCAATTCTAAAATACTAATGGTATTATTAGCAGTAATAACAGTAATAATGTGCTGAACCCAAAGTTATCCCCCTGTGCATAGCCTAAATCTGTTCTAGAGGGTTCCACACCAGAGCAATTTCGATGTGGGTGGGTGTCACACATGGGGAAAGGGAGTAGAAATCTGTGGATAAAGGGCAGTATAGAAATTTAATCAACTAACGAACAAATAATACAAGCAGAAATCTTTGCACAGACAGGATGCATCAGTTAGATACTCAGTAGTAACAGTAGAAACCCATCAATGCTGGAACTGGTACATCATGAACAATGCTACTAAACAAGTCTATTCCCTGCAGACTTTTTCTTAATAGCATGACAAGGATTTATTTTCTTCAGAATTTTGGTATGCTCCATTCTATCACCTCAGGAATTTACCATCCCATTTCCCTCTAATTCAGCTGCACGTAGAGACCAAAGTTATGTCCTCATTTTATTAATAACTCTAGTATAGACAATTAGCTTCAACGATATGAATCTGATGGAAGATTTCAAACACATTGGATGAGAAGAGCAGGTGGCAGAAGGAAAGTAGGTGTGTTAGGCATGTGTGTGTGGTGGGGGGAGCTTTTCAGCATCCAAAAATACACCTTCATATAAATCTTACAGCACATGAAAATGCCATTGAAATAGAAGCATCCCTGTCAAGCTAGGGATATTTCAATCCACCAATATGACTGGGAAGAAGCAACTGGTTATAAAACTGGGGAGATTGCAGCTTCGCCACTTGCCTATTCCTTCTGTGGCTTCAGTTTCTAATAAAAGGATGCAACATGACAACCACCGGGGGGGCAGTTTAAGGGGGGGATAACAGCCCCCAAACCCTCATATCTCTGGCACTGCTGAAAAGTGACACCATCTGTATGGTTAGACCTGCCATGGCTTTATATTTTTAACTTCACCTTCAACTGCAGGTGCTCAGTTCTAAGGTCATCGGCATAGGCAGGGGGCACTCTCTTCGGTTACATCTCCCCCAAAATGTAATGAGTTGGCATGTCTATTGCAACTGAAAACATTGATGATGGCAAATAGCTGCAGTTAAGCTGAAATTGAGAGAGAGAGAGAGAGAGAGAGAGAGAGAGAGAATTGTAAGGGAACCTAAGGATCATCTATTCAAAACCCCTGCAATGCAGGAACCCCTACTGAAGCATACATGACAGACTCTGCTCATGAACAACCAAGGAAGGAAGGTCCACCACCTCCTGAGTGAGACCATTCCACTACTGAACAGCTCTTGCTGCCAGAAAGTTCTTCCTGATGTTTAGTCAGAATTTCCTTCATTGTGACTTGAATCCATTGGTTCAGGACCTAGGCTCCGGGACAGGACAGAACCCTGCAACACTCCACTTTCCACTTTTTTCCAGGATGATGAGGAACCATGAGTGAGCACTCTTTGTGTTCAGCCAGTCAACCAGCTACAGATCCACATTTGTCCAACCCACATTTCACCAGCTTCTCCACAAGAATACAGTGGTACCTCTACTTACAAATAACTCTACTTACGAATAACTCTACTTACAAATGGAGCTCCGTCCGCCATCTTGGATGCGGTTTAGATAGGATTTTTTCTACTTACGAATTTTTAGATAGGGTTGCTTCGACTTACGAATTTTTTCTCCCAATGCATTCCTATGGGATTCGACTTACAATTTTTTTCGACTTACAAATGTGTGTTCGGAACACATTAAATTCTTAAGTAGAGGTACCACTGTATCCTGAGAGACTTTGTCAGAATCAAGATTCTCCAGAAGCCGCCCAGAGTGGCTGGGGGAACCCAGCCAGATGGGTGGGGTATAAATAATAAATTGTTGTTGTTGTTGTTGTTGTTATCCAGAAGCATTACCAAGCTCGTAACTGTATCAAAAAAGAAATTGAGATTAGTCTGGCTTAACTTGTTTTTGAGAAATTCATGCTGTGTCTTAGTAACCACAGCATCCTTTTCTAAGATGGGAGAGGGCACATCCATTGCATTTAATATTAATTTTATTTTTAATTGTATTTATTTCTTCTTTTATTTATTCCATTGTGTTATACTGTAAATTGCAATTTGAATTGAAATGCCTGTCTACTCAAGGGACATTTTAGACAACTGCATAGGCCTCTTGATCCAAAAAATGTCTTCAAGAGACATATGAATGTACGTACGTACACACACACACACACACACACACACAAGCAAGAAACCAAGCATGCCTGCCAAATCTCTGCTGGAAAAGCGTTCTACAGCAAGGGGGCAGTGATACAAAATGCCTCACTCCTAGTGGAGGGTAGTCAGGCCTCTGTGATCAGTCTGCGATACAAGAGGCAGGCAATCCTTAAGGTATCCTGGACACTACACAAACACACACACACACACCCCTTGAGCCTGGCTTGGTAGGCTATGCAGAGCCAATGCATATGTCTGAACAGAGTTGTCACATGCTGTTGGCCATCTGCCCCCATCAGTTGTCTAGTCACTTTAGTTCTTATGTATGAAATCAATGTCAATGCTAGCTGCAACTCTTTCCTTCTCCATGATTATACCTGTGGGTAATGTTTTGATACAGTACATGCGTTCCATTTTCCTCTTTCTGATACCCATATCCGGCCTAGAACGTAAAGAGGGGACATCTCAGCTGAGAATGTGCTACTTAAAGCAATGGTGTCATGTTGTTTCAAAGGAACCACTCTTGAGAAAAAGTTTGATGAAAGGCTCATTCTTAATATGAGCTGATATTTTTTTTAAAAAAAGGGGGGTAAACACCTATAATATCCAAAGCAGTGACATATTTTTGTACTGTTAAAGAAATTATTCTTAGCTGTTAAAGATGAAATAACCAAGCGTATAGAGGGGCATTTGCTGATTCAGCACCAGCAGGGCTTCTGCGAGGGCAGGTCCTGTCTCACAAACCTATTAGAGTTCTTTGAAGCATATAGAGGTGATCTGGTTGACATCGTGTACAGTCATACCTCGGTTTAAGTATGCTTCGGTTTGAGTACTTTCAGTTTAAGTACTCCGCGGACCAGTCTGGAACGGATTAATCCACTTTCCATTACTTTCAATGGGAAAGTTCGCTTCAGGTTAAGTATGCTTCAGGTTAAGTACGGAGTTCCAGAACCAATTGCACCCATACTTCGCGTTAAGTACGCTTCAGGTTGAGTACTTTCAATTTAAGTACTCTGCGGACCCGTCTGGAATGGATTAATCCACTTTCCATTGCTTTCAATGGGAAAGTTCGCTTCAGGTTAAGTATGCTTCAGGTTTAGTATGGACTTCTGGAACCAATTAAGTACTTAACCCAAGGTACCACTGTACTTGGACTTTCAGAAAGCTTTTGACACAGTTCCTCACCAAAGACTCCATAGTAAACTTAGCAGTCAAGGAGGGGAGGTCCTCTTGTGGATCAGGAATTTGTTACATTGCCGGAAGCAAAGAGTAGGAAAAAATGAACAGTTCTCTGAATGGAGAAATGTAGATAGTGAAAGTGCTGGTATTAGGATGGTGCACACAGTTTCTACACAAGGTGCCAAGCTGAAAGGCACACAACAACAACAACAACAACAACAACAACAACAACAACAACAACAACAACAACAACAGTGCCTTTTCTGTCAGAATGCATCAGAACACAGTATTGGCAGCTCTTTTTTAGCTGCCCCTCTCGTAACACCTTACAAATTCTTCCCATGCCAGCTTCAACCAAAGTCAGGGTCATTTGAATTGCTGCCCCACTCAGCTTGCAGTGCTTGGTCATGGAGTTATGTGTGGTGGTTCTGTAGTAGTCTCACAGCCCGGGGCTGTCTGCAAGCTCTACTCACTTTTCCAAGCTCTACTCACTCAGAGGCAGCAGGATTGCACTCCCCCCTCCTCTTCCCACCAGCCCTTGCTTGTTCGGTCCTGGCTACTTGGCTATGTTCTGCCTCCATAGTTGGAGCCAGTAATGCTTCTGAAAAACCCAGGAGGGGAGAAGGCTCTATTGCTCAAATTCTGCTTTTGGGCTTCCAACAAGCATCTGGCTGGCCACTGCAAGAACAGGATCTGGACTAAATGGGCCACTGGCTTGATTCAGCAAGCTTTTCTTTCATTCTTATAAGTTGTTCAGAAGATATTCCTGGAGGGTTGTGCTCACAGAGAACAGAAAACCAACTACAGAAAGAAATTGAAAAAAGAAGCATTTGTGGAAAACCATGAGCTTTAAATAAACTGATCGCAAAAACTGAGAACATAAAACTTTACTTAAGACCATAAATGGAACCAGGAATGAAGCTAATATTCTTGAGAACAGAGAGAAAAAAATCCACATCTATAAAGCACTCTGCCAGGGTAGCAATTAGATTCACAGGCATATATTTTACCAGCAGGAGACCTGTAGACATTTCGGTAGAAAGGACTTGAAAATAGATTTTTGATTTTTGCAACATAGCTGTGTCCTCTCATGGAAAGGTCAGCAGCCTCTCTGTTTCTTATGAACCACTCAATCTCTCACAAAACCCTTTTCATTGCCAGGATATGAAGACGGTCCAGCAAATTTAGTGCTGTGTGGAATCGGTTCTGTCAGCTGGTGGGAGAGAGAACAAACAGGGCTTGCTGTTCATGTGACAGGTGCACAAAAGCAGAAGGGAAGATAACACCATATTATACAGAACAGCTCTGGGGAAAGAACCTTGTCATCAAAAATATAAATAAAATAAAAATGTATAGGAAAGAGCAGAAGGCATGGGGGTGAGTCATATGCTAGGACAGCCTCCAGTTGTCACTGTGAAGAAATGGTGACTCAAGTTAATCCTGTTAATGTACAGATGCTCTAATTTGTATCAGTGGTGAAACACACACACACACACACACACACACACACACACACACACACACACCCTTCCCTTTGAAGTGAGTTGGCAAGAGAAGCTATAGGACTATCATATCAACTTTTAAAAGAAAGATGTGGAGATGAATGAATGTGGGTGGGCAATGGATCAGGATGAGGAAGCGAACCTACCTAATTCACATTGTCCACAACAATTTGCTACCCAAAACACTGCCCTCTCCTTTGAAAGTCACACTTCTCTAATTTTGCAATGCAGTACTCCAGCAAGGAAATGTGTACTAAAATGCATATATTAGGGTAAAGTGTGCAAATGAATGCACACATTAGTAAAAATAAATAAAAATAAAAGCACCAAAATATGTTATATTAGGGATAACTGCTTTGCAAAAGTGTGCATATTAGAGGAACTTGCATGCACAAAAATGTTCATATTGTAAGAAATTTGTTCTAAAACACTAGTGAATTTTTTATTAAAAAATAATAATTTCGAACTGATGTGGAAGTGTGAAGAACTGAACTTAAAATTGCCTCCGGATCATTTGCCGTCTCTTGAAGTGAGGAGGATTCGCAGACCTTATTGCCAGTCAGATGTTTTATTGCTTAGAACCAATGGCCACTACACTATAAATCACACAGCAAAGTGTATGTAAACAAAATAATTAATCCAGGAGGAAGTTAAATTCAAACTGCCAGAAGTGAAAATGGTAAAGCTCTCCATATCATTTTTTTAAAAAAAGTTCTCTTGGCAACCCATGCTATTTGTGGTTCAAAAAGGTGAAGGAGGAAGAGGAGGCCCATAACTTTATTACTATTCATTTCTAGAAACCTACTGTGTAGATAACAGTTTTTCATAGTATATTTCTAAGCCATTGGCTTACCACTAACCTTGTATTTGTTCGGCAGCACAGCTTTCAGCTTTATGACTTTTTATTTATTTATTACATTTATATCCTAGCTTGATTTCAAGAAGATTAAGGTGATGTACTGTCAGGGGCTCGGCAGAGGAGAAGGAGGAGTGGTGGAGACCATCTCCCCATCCTGACCCTTCCAGGGGGAGGAAGAGGAAGACAGTATAGATTTACAGCAGTAGTTTGCAGAAGGTCACAGCTCAGAGGCAGATCAGGGGAGCAGTTGGAAAATAATGAGACAAGAGGAGCAGGCAGAGTCGGAGCAGTAGCTGGCCGACACATTGTCAATAGAAAGCATTCCAGACCCTCCATCTCCCAGAACCCGGCAAGCCTTAAACGTAGGAGAGCAAAGAACTCAAAGACAGAGGGCAAGTAGCAGCGGCCATAGAGGAGATGATGATGATGACAAATGAGGAAGTGGGAGAGACGGAGGGTGGAGATTCACTTGGGACAACACCAACATCCAAGAGGCTGGGTTCTATAGCCTTTCTCTGCAAATATTGAAATAAAAAAGGATGGTAAGAAACTTTTCCTTGTCTTTATACTTTCCTGGGCAACCTGCCAGGAGCCACTGAAGGCATCCTGACATATACTTCCTTCTCTTCCTCCTCCTCATTTTATCCTCACATCAACCCTGTGAGGTAGGTGAGGCTGAGAGTCAGTCACAGTCCAAAGGTCACCAGGTGGGATTCATGGCTGAGTGGGGATTTAAACCCCGGCTCATCCAGGTCTGGCACTCCAACCCCTGTACCACAGTGTTGTACTGAAAATGTATGCTTTCTTCCATTATGGCCAGTGTAGCACTCATGAATCACAGGGAAAGCTTCACTCCCAAAGTCAATGTTAGGTGTTTTGTAGTATTAGTGTTAGTGTGGGTTTGTGTATGTATAGTATTGGAGTATTAGTGTGGGTTTGTGGCGCTGTGGGTTAAACCACTGAACCTAGTATTGTGTATGTATGGTATTGGAGTATTAGTATTAGTATGTGGAGTATTAGTATTAGTATGTATAGTATTGGAGTATTAGTGTTAGTCGTGGGGATTCGAACCACCAACCTTCCGATCAGCAAGCCCTAGGCTCAATGGTTTAGACCACAGTGCCACCCACGTCCCTCGAGTATTGTGTGAGATACTATATAGTATACATAATACACAATATACATAATCTTATACACCTCTGTCATGCACCTCCTTCTCAACTGAAAAGCCCCAAATGTTGCAACCTTTCCTCATAGGGGAGTTGCTGTGGCCTCATGATCATCTTGGTTGCACCCTTTCTTACTCTTTTCCAGCTGTACATTATCATCTTTCTGAGACGAGGCCTCAGATCAACCTTCCTCTTGGTTCTGCTTGACCCTCCATTAACAGGAAGCCTGACTCTGCAGCTTCCTTGCAATGTAAGAGAGCAGCTTTTCATGTCACTCAGACAATACTTGCATAATAATGGGAAGATATTTCACACAATGACAGGGGGAATCTCCACTGGCATGCATTCCAATGTAAGAAGTGACATTTTAGAATAATGGATTCACTGTCCCTAAGGGGCAAGGAAGCTCATCCAAACCATGTTGAAGGCATAATGATGCATTTCAGGCTTTTTGTGCCACGTGAAATAAGGAGTGAGATGTAAAGTATAGTACATATCTGAGAAAAATCTATAGGATAAATTCCCTTAAGCAGAGGCAGGACACGAGTCCAATGTATTGGGTGGTATTCTGCTAACACATCCCATCAGCTCAGGGATTTCTGCTTATGGAACATGACTTCACTCACCTCCCTTCCCTCCCCTTCTCAAATCTGCTCCAGAGGGTTGGAGGAACCCCTAGAATAGATTTAGAGGGTGTATGGGGAGAGCATAATGTTGATAGAAACATATCCTGAAGGGGGGGGAATACACACCCCACATTTAAATTCTCCTGCATAAGGAATTCAGAGACGCATGCCTGCAGAGTTATGTAGCACAAATTAGTTTGGTTGTGGAGTTATGTTTAGAGGAGATAATGTCTATCTATTTCCCACGCTTTGCATTAAGGGTATATTTATGTGTTCTTGGTGAAGCATGTACATGGGTGGAGACAGCTAGTTGATGGAAAGGAGCCTGGAGAAGTAACTGATCTTGCTCCAGTATGTGTGGGCTCACATTATCTTTCTAGCAGGCTCAGTGGGAAGTCAGCAAAATTTCCATAGTTGGGAGATAGATTTTCTGATGGTATGCAATAATATTCAGATAACATCTCATACAAGGGATTCGTGAAGAGGTGAGATAGAAGAGGTAGATATTAATATCTGGTCCAGTGTGAGATTTGGGCTGCAACCTTATACACTCATTGTAGAGCAGCCTGAGACTGAGACTGAGATCGAACCAGCTGAGCCTGAGCCCCCCAAACCCCAGACATTTCCTTTAAAATGTAACAATCTATCAGGATGGGCATATGAGCCCCCCAAAAGAGGATATGTCAACCATAGCTATACCACAATTAATATTTATCCTGTGTTCACTGTACTTTGTTCACAGTGTGTTTGCATGTCTTCCAGTTAAAAATTAGTTCATCCCATCCCACTTTTCTGTGCACATCCTTGTCACTTTCCTAACCACAAAAAGTCACTGTGTGTGCATGCTTAAGTGAATTTGTTGTTAAATCCACTTAAATTGTACATACAAACCTACATTTCCAGTATGTAGTTGAATTGTGCAAAACACAGTCATTCTGGTGACACCCTAGTGGGCCTCCTCAAATGACCTCAGTGACCAAGCACCTCTGTAAGAGACCTAGGCCCAATATGTCATTTTTCTTGCTCTGCTATCCCAGCCCACTTGACATGCATAGACTAGAGATAGAGGGCTGGAGGGCTGGATAAAGGGAGGGAGGCAGGAAGAGTTATTTTGTTTGAGGAGAAAATCCAAGTCTTGCAACTAATACCGGTACCATGAATGTCTTCTGGGAAACCAATGACCCTTTTCATTAGTTCCACTTGGAAATAAAAAATTGGCTCATACCTGGGTCTGTCTTGGAGAGCTAGCTCGAGGTAAGTGCTGTCTTTTCCTATTAGTAAAGGAAGAGCTGGTGATAGGTTCAAGATTGACAACTAGAGAAAGGGAGAATGAGGATGAAGGGATTTCAAGAGCAGGTAACATAAAACTATCTGCTCTCCTATATCCCTCAATTATACTTGGCAGGTTTGCTTATGGCTCAAAGCTCCATATAGAACAGTAATAATAATAATAATAATAATAATAATAATAATAATAATAATAATAATAACAATAATAATAATAATAAATTTTTATTTATACCCCGCCCTCCCCAGTCAAAAACCGGGCTCAGGGCGGCTGACACCAACAGAACCACAATAAAACATAAAAACAATTAATTAAAATACAGATTAAAATACAGTATTAAAATTTAAAGTGCAGCCTCATTTCAAGTAGGCCATAAGTGGCTGACACCAACAGAACCACAATAAAACATAAAAACAATTAGTTAAAATACAGATTAAAATACAGTATTAAAATTTAAAGTGCAGCCTCATTTCAAGTAGGCCATAAATCCAAGCCATGAGGGAGAAAGACACAGGGGTCAGGCTGAGTCTAACCCAAAGGCCAGGCGGAACAGCTCTGTCTTGCAGGCCCTGCGGAAAGATGACAAATCCCGCAGGGCCCTGGTCTCCTGGGAAAGAGCGTTCCACCAGGTTGGGGCCAGTACTGAAAAGGCCCTGGCTCTAGTAGAGGCCAATCTAGCCATCTTATGACTCGGGATCTCCAGAATATTATTGTTTGTGGACCTTAAGGTCCTCCGCGGGGCATACCAGGAGAGGCGATCCCGTAGGTACGAGGGTCCCAAGTCGCATAGGGCTTTAAAGGTCAAAACCAGCACCTTAAACCTGATCCTGTACTCCACCGGGAGCCAGTGCAGCTGGTAAAGCACTGGATGAATGTGATCCCGCGGCCGGGACCCTGTAAGGAGCCTCGCCGCGGCATTCTGCACCCGCTGGAGTTTCTGGGTCAGCTTTAAGGGCAACCCTGCGTAGAGCGAGTTACAATAGTCAAGCCTGGAGGTGATCGTCGCATGGATCACTGTGGCCAGATCGGGGCGAGAGAGGTAAGGGACCAACTGCTTGATGCGGCGGAGATGGAAAAATGCCACCTTTGCTGTGGATGCAACCTGCGTCTCCATGGAAAGGGAGGCGTCAAAGGTTACAGTATGCAGCCCAGACTTATGCACATTGACACAGGCTGCATTCAGTGATGCTTACTCACAAATAAAGTGTATATAGAATTGCTGTCTTATGATCTCTTCTCTATAATTCTCTGTTTTGATCACATTCCTCCTTTCAGAGACTATTGGATCTGACTCCAGTTGAAACCTATGCAAGTAAATCATAATCATTTTTAACACTTATATCAGGGATTGGGAAACTGTGGATGTCCAGAGGTCACTATAGTCCAAATCCCATAAGCTGTAAAGGTGGTGTTTTCCCCTTCGCAGTAACACTCCGGCACAAGCAACGTGGTATTTACAGTCTTTATTACATATATACAAGAACAGCTACAGTTCAGAATTACGCGTCCGAACCCGTTGAGTCAGATTCGGGGAGTTGCTTCCTACGATTTCCGTGCCAACAGAGTAGACATAGGAATTACGTGAGACGTCTTTGATCCTTACATTTCACTTCCCTCCTTGTCTGTGCTGATTTGAAAGCCCCATCCCTTCCTGCGTCTGAGGTTCCTTCCCAAGCCTCTGGGTGGCTGCAGGGCTCATCAGCATCCCTGAGCCCCTGCTCTCCCTGACTGCTCTCTTCCCCCTGTTCTGCCTCTTCTGTCCAATGCTCCTCCAAATCCTCCCTGACATAAGCCCCATTCTGCCAGCAAATGGCATAGGGTGATGGGAGTTGTAGCCCAACAGCATCTGGAGAGCTGCGGGTTCCCCACCCCTAACCTATAAGGCAGTGGTCCCCAATTGGTAGTTGTGGACCCCAGAGAGTCCGCTTAACCCAGCCAGGGGGTCTGTGACTCCATTCACATAACAGAAACTATCATAGATAGTTTTCAAAAATAGGGGATCCATGGTTTGGGTCTGCAGTATGTAGCTAATTGGTAACCACTGCTATAAGGTTCACTTCATCTCAATAGTCCATAAAATAACGTAATGTAAGCCAACAGTATTGCTTACATAGTACTAATGAACAGGGAAGGGTGATATCATTAGCAAAGGGTAGAACATTCATGCACCATAGCAGTGGTGAGCATATGAGATTTCCTGGTTCATATTTCCTCAGGTGTCATGAACTGGGCAGAGGAGGAGTGGTGGAGACTGCCTCCCCAGCCTGACCCTTCGAGAGAAGGGGAAGACAGTTTAGATTTGCAACAGGGGGTTGAGGGAGGTCACAGCTCAGAGGCAGATGAGGGGAAAAGTTGGAAAATAATGGGAGAGGGAGAGGAGGAAGCATGGGGGGGGGAATGACAGCTGACGGGCACAGTGTCTTTAGAAAGCATTCCAGACCCCCCTCTCCCAGAACCTGACAAGCCTTGAAAGTCGAAAGCAAAGAGCTCAAAGACAGAGGGCAAGTAGCAGCAGCCATAGAGGAGATGATGAGAATGACGAATGAGGAAGTGGGAGAGACAGGGGGTGGGGTGGAGATTTACTCAGGACAGCACCATTATCCAAGACTCTGGGTTTTATAGCCTCTCTCTGTAAATACTGAATAAAAAGTGGACTGTAAGAGCATTCCTTGTCTTTGCGCGTTCCTGGGCAACTGGCTGTGGGCGTTGCTGGCAGCAACCTGACATCAGGATACAAGTACATGGCAGGTCTGTCTAATTCTCTGCCGCCTGCCTGCCTCTCCCTGCCCCATGTGCTAGCTCTGGGATGAAGGGGTAGTCATGACTGCAACGTCTTTGTTCCAGACTGTAAAAGATTCAGGGTTTGTACCTTGTGAGGACACAAATTAAACTCACCATGAAACCCTTTAGGAATCCAAATATAGGGAAATTATAACAAAAATTACCAAGGGGGATCTAGATGAATAATTTTCTTTTATTCTCCTTCTTTCATAATGCTAGAACATTTCTCTCAGTGATATTGATTTTTGTTCAGCATGAGTAATAATTAACTTATGAAATTCATGCCCATAATTTAGATGGTTGGCCAGTGGAGGACAGTTTTAGAGCCTCATGTGTCACAGGACCTTAAGGACTGCCTCTCTGCACATGAAACAACCTGGCCCTTGTGTTCATCCATGTGCCCGCTCCAAGAAATGTGCTGAGGTTGGCAACACAAGAACAGACCTTTTCAGTAGTGACTCCTTTCTTATGAAATGCTCTCCCCCAGGAAGGCACACATGACATCATCACTGGCATCTTTTAGGCTCCAGGCAGAAATGTTTCTTTTTAGCCAAGTGTTTGACCTTTAACTTGGACAGTTTTAGATATTGAGGCCTCCTTTAGTGGATGGGATGTGTTAGACCACCTTTTGTATATAGTGGTACCTTGGGTTACAAACTTGATTCATTCCACAGGTCCGTTCTCAACCCGAAACTGTTCTTAACCTGAGGCGTGCTTTCACTAATGGGGCTTCCCGCTGCCACCAGCACACGGTTTCCATTCTTATCCTGGGGCAAAGTTCACAACCTGGAGTAACTACTTCCAGGTTAGCAGAGTTTGTAACCCAAAGCATTTGTAACCTGAGGTACCACTGTATATGAATGTTTTCAGCTTTTATTTTATTTTCGTCTTACATCGGCCCTAAATGGCTTCAGTCCAGTATACCTGAAGGAGCGTCTCCACCCCCATCGTTCTGCCTGGACACTGAGGTCCAGTGCCGAGGGCCTTCTGGCGGTTCCCTCATTGCAAGAAGCCAACTTGCAGGGAATCAGGCAGAGGGCCTTCTTGGTAGTGGCACCCGCCCTGTGGAATGCCCTCCCACCAGATGTCAAAGAGAACAACTATCAGACTTTTAGAAGACATCTGAAGGCAGCCCTGTTTAGGGAAGCTTTTAATGTTTAATAGATTGTTGCATTTTAATGTTCTGTTCTGTTCTGGGGAAACTCAGCCAAATGGGCGGGGTATAAATAATATGTTTATGTTTATGTTGTTGTTGTTGTTGTTGTTGTTGTTGTTGTTGCTGCTGCTGCTGCTGCTGCTGTTGTTGTTGTTATTTATTATTATTTAATTTTCACATTATATTGTAAGTTGCTTTGAATTTACTTTTCATTAAAAAGCTACTAATAAATGTAACAAATAATAATAATAATGTTTACACTTCTTTGGACCAATGTTCATCTATTGCAAAGCTTAGCTTTCAGTGTTTAATTCACTAGCAGAAGTAGTGCAGCTGCTATAGATGTGTGTTTGATGTGCGTTTTAATAAAGTCTTGTTTGTTTCAGATTTATGTTCAGGCTGTGTGCTATCTCCTCTACATTAGAAGCTATAGAAGAATTATCTGTAAGGGCAGGATGCATTCCTTCCCTGTGTACAAAGTAACCCACTTCAGATGTTTTTGCACTATCTCTGATACAATCTGTAGACACTGAACACACTTCATTTAACCATCTTTTCTACCTAGGGTGGAAAAAAGCAAAAGATAATCAGCAGATTGAACGCTGCAGGGCCTCATTTATTTTGCAAAGCACTTTGAGACTTCAAGGCAAAACCCAGTGCGGCGTGTGTGCAAATTCTTATTGATTTTTTAAAAATGGTTAAGAATAAAACATGGGAGGCATGAGGGAAAGTGAATCACTCACATTTGAAGAACAATCATTAGGATGCTTCAGGAATCAATTCTGAGTGTGATTTTGTTCACTTTGCATATTTCATTAATCACCCTGGGGGTAGCTGTGAATGTGATCAATGGTTCTGTTATGAGTACATTTGCTAATGACTCAAAAAGGGGTCAGAGATACACTATATACATCTGCAGGACAGCAAAGAAAGTGCATGTGGAATTGTTTGGATAAATGAGGAGGGCTTCAGGCAAAGAATTTGGCTTGTGCGATAATTGTAATTGAACAGGATGTGGCCTTCAGGTTATTTGCATGGGGCCCAATCGTGTTACAAGTTCTTTTTAGAAGAAAGTGGATGCAAGGACCCCCTGTGGAGTACTTTTCTTAATTATGTTATACAAAAGAGGCTCAAAATGCAACAAATCAGGATATAAAAATGGGTGACAGACTTATCCTCTCCTTCATTTAGTGGTTTTTTTGTTGTTGGTAGTAGTCGATGTGGTGTAGTCAAGATGATGGGAGAGGTGAATTGTGCATGGTGGAAAGACAGTCTTATTAGTTTATGAGTGAGAGGTACTTTTACCATTTATGCTATGAAACATGGCAAAAACAAAAAGGAATCAACCCTGTGTAATCATTGTAATGGAGCTGGTTCCTTATGGACTAGATGCGATGTTAATTGTGAGAATGGAATTAATGTACACATGTTTTGTAATAAAACTATGCCAGTCATTCTATAGCCTGAAACTATAGATCACATTCCCAAAATGTTCACACCACTTTCTCAGTGATGTCTCTGCTGCCTTGTTCATGTACACACAAAAAGATGGCAGGATCCCCAAGGATGTGCTCTAGGCACTAGGCTTGTTGGTAGACCAACTCTGCCTTGCAAAAATGCCTGCAAATGTGATGTGAAGACTGGCAAAATGGAACCCACCATATGGGAATCCTTTGCAGATGATTGTAATGCCTGGATACAGAAAGTCAGGTTGTGTATCTACAGCAGTGACCACATGAGGAATGACCACTAGGAGGAGTGCATAGAGAAGAAATGCCATGGTACACCTGTTGCAGCAAAACCGGACACCATCTGCCTCACCTGCAATGAAACAGGTCTCTCCCATATCCCATATTGGTTTTTACACCTACTGCAGGCATTGTAACTCTTCAATGCAGGCATGTCATGGGGGGCAGGGAGACAAGGGCCCCCCAAAAATTTCTGAGACAGGGGCTGGGCCCCCTCAAAATTCCCTGATGGCTATGCATGCATAGCACAGTGGGGTGTTCTTGTGTCACAAGCGCAAGCCACGGTTGTGCACCCAACACATCATCATGCCTCGTGGCATGTGTGTGTGACATTAGCATGCCCTGCAGTGTGCACACATGCCACAAGCAGGCCGTGAGGCACGCGCACATGGCATGCTTACGTCGCACAGTCCCAGCCCCCTCAATCATGGGGCAAGGCAGCGCACTTGCTTCAACACAGGCATAGGCAAACTCGGCCCTTCAGATATTTTGGAACTACAACTCCCATCATCCCTGACCACTGGGTCCTGTTAGCTAGGGATGATGGGAGTTGTAGTCCCAAAACATCTGGAGGGCCGAGTTTGCCTATGCCTGCTTCAACACTTTGACTTTATCCTCATAGGTACACTTTGCATTGTCTCCAGAAACAGATGGATACCAACAATGCCAGTCATCAGGGAAGCATCCTTAGGTATGTGAGGGGTGGAGAGAAGAAGCTTAACACTTTCTCTTTCTGCCATGGTGAAAACAAAAACATTTCTCTGAAGCTGCTATTTGAAATTCAAGAGAAATCCCTATTGGTACCAGTGAAATGAAAGAGAAGTGTTGGGTAGGGTTTTGTCCCCCCCCCCATTATTGAGGCAATAGCAGCACTGGCAGGGGACAGAGAGTTAAACTTCCCTGTCCCATACTCTCCCCTGAGGCTACTCAGACTTCCCTGGCTAGTACTGTTATAACAAAATGATGTGCACTGATTGCATTCGTGTAATTAATCAACATCATGTATAGTCCTATAGTCCCTAAGTTACAGTATTTGAGTTGAGCAAGATCATGAGCTGTCTTTACAAAATTCAGGTCTAAGTGGTAAGCAGAAGCAGGCATGCTCCCAAAATGTTGCCAGAGTTTTCCAAACAGATTATACCAGATTCATCACCCTGTCAAACATCAACTTCCGAGGCAGAAATTCAGTAGCAACATTCAGGCTATTTAAGTTTGCCATCAGATTCTATACAAAGTGGAA
Organism: Zootoca vivipara; assembly: GCF_963506605.1. Taxonomy (NCBI): domain Eukaryota; kingdom Metazoa; phylum Chordata; class Lepidosauria; order Squamata; family Lacertidae; genus Zootoca; species Zootoca vivipara. The sequence continues at coordinate 40,689,659 of NC_083290.1, read as the reverse complement.
TTTCAGGGGAATTCTGCACATCTTTTCCTAGGACCCACCAAAAACCATACCTTTTATTATAACTACAGGTAGGTAGCCGTGTTGGTCTGAGTCGAAGCAAAATAAAAAAATTCCTTCAGTAGCACCTTATTATTTTTCATTATTATTTTAATTAAACATTAAAACCAACAAATAAATCATGCAAAATTATTTCACTTCAAGCCTGTTCAAAGCAAAGCAGAGTAGAGAAGTAGAGAAAGTATCCACTAATATCATATTGTAAACACTCTGTTCTCAATGCATGTAAATATTCATCTTGTTGCATTCAGTATGCATTACTCCATTTTCAGTGAATCCCCATGTTGTCTATACACCTAGATACTTGAGAAACTAAGGGATATCATAGAATCTTAGAGTTGGAAGGGTCATCTAGTCATCCTTGCAATGCAGGATATAGAGTTTGTAGTCCTTTATTTATGAAGAACAGAAATCAAACCTGAAGCCTATCCCCTTTTCAGACATCCCCTATAGCTACACCTCTTGCCACCAGGTGCAGCAAATACCAAGTGGCCTCACCTGTGCGGCTGCGCCCTGCCTCTCTGGAACAAGCTGAAGAGGATCCCAGTCCTGCAAAGCCCTGCTGGTCCCAGGGCCCAGCTCCTGTACAAACTCCTGACAATTGCCTAGAACAAAATGTGGCATTTGGGCTGAAAGTTCCTCTTACAGTCAGTAAATTCTCATTCATATATGCATGTCTCCTTGAAGGTCTGTTTTTATTTTCCCTGCGTCACACTATTATTTGAGGACCTTGTGGGGAAACCCATTATCAAGCATCTCACCTGCCAAAACCTGCAGTTTCCAGTAAGGGCAGCAAGGATACTATCCCACCTCAGAAGCGTGTTTGCTGGGGAGTGTGTGCATGTTGTCAAGTGCTTTGCCTGCTTCTACAGAAATGCTGCTAAGCCAGTAACATTTACTGCTCTAGATTATGCCAGGACTGTATGTTTTTTTCTTTATTATTTCCTTCTGTATTTTGTTGGATAAAAGTGGTGATCTGCCCCGCCCCCTTGTCCTAGCACCTGAAAGGGTTATGGTCAGGGAGTGGAGAGGTCTTCATTTTTTAAAAAAAGAACAAGACATGATGCGTAGTTACAGCTATGGAATTCCTGCAGCAATAAAACTGCTAGCACATTTGCAAAGCTAAGCAGGGTCCAGTATGGTTTCCTACTGGATGAGGAACCATGTGCTGATATTTCTGCATAGCAAGGGGTTCGACTAGATGACCCTCATGGTCCCTTCCAACTCTATGATTCTAAGACTATCTTTAGCAAAATAGGTAACTGCTTTATACTGGAAGGCTCAATACTTTTGGCCCATTTGTCTCAATATTTCTCACACAGACTGGCAGTAACTGTCCATAATTTCAGAGGACATCCCAAGCCATATTTGGAGATGTGATGGATTGAACCTGCATGGAAATAAGACATGCTGCCACTGAGCCCTTGTCCTTCCTTTGATTCCTTTGCAAAAGCGTCCAACTCATTTCTCAGGGTGCACCAAGTAGAAACATTTACTTCTGGGACATGTGCAAAATTCCACTTGAACCAAGCTTCTCAGAAAGAATCCTACATGAAACATTTTGACCTGAAGTGTGCTTTACTGCTTATTGCCCAGATTTCCTACTTTGACATACATTTTTGTTACCATTCGATAATGATAATAAATAATAAATTAATAATCCTCTGTTTTAATCTCAATTGAGCCTTCCAGTAGCCTTTGTGAGTGTTTTGTAGTAAATGAAATGGCACATCCTGCAGAAATACTGGGCTAATTGAGTTAGCAAGGGTCCCCAAGAATGCCCGGCAGGGGACAAGAAATCCGCAGTTTGCAGCGTGACTGTTTTCCATTTGTGTAATAATTGGGATTGTTAAAGCTGTCAGCTAGATTGTTCCACAAGGTGATTTCATTGTGTTAAGGGAAATGGTTGCAATGGGGTTGGGGAGACAGCTCTGTATATTAAGGAAATTAAAGGGGAATTAAGCTAATGCTTAACCACTATCCCACCCACACAAAAGTATTTTTTTGAATTGATTTCTGTTCCCATTAGATATTTCATCAATCACTGTCAATATTTACCAGGAATTGACCTTCCCTGAACCATATCCACACACTGAAGCTGTCAGACAGTGGCAGATCAGCACTTTATTGACCGGGGGTCATCCGGTTTAAGGCGGGCAGTAGTTGACCAGTGAGACGTGATAATCTCTCCCACCAGTGAAGGCAACCCATTGTGCTTGTCTCTTATGCCAATCAGGTTGAGCTTATAACTCGTAACTGCTGCCTCCCACAATATTTTTGCTGTGACCTCTCCAGAGCACAAGTCTGAGTAGTGGGTATAGATGTCTTGAGCTGGAAGACAAAACCCGTCTCTTTGCCTCAATGATGTGGTCCAAAGGAAAGGAAAGCATTAATTTAGCACCAGCTTAGCTGCAGGAATTGCTGGAAGGAGGCATACAAAATGCCATTGAACCATCTTAGGAACTCCACTCCAGATTTGTGTAGGGTTTATTCCTTAGCAAGGCCATAGGTACAGATTGTTCCTCGGGGTTTGCTCCTGAAGCCTTTCTCATTAATGAGTATAGCCACAAGGCAGTGGAGGTTTAGGATAAACTGGTCTTGGTCGAGGCCAGCCTAACTACCTTGTGACTCGGGATCTCCAGTATGTTATTATTTGTGGACCTTAATGTCCTCTGCGGGGCATACTGGGAGAGGCGGTCCCGTAGGTACGAGGGTCCTAAGCCACATTTAAAATGCATCTCTGGGTTATTTGTGGGGCATAGAAATTCGTTCATATTTTTTTTCAAAATATAGTCCGGCCCCTCACAAGGTCTGAGGGACAGTGGACTGGCCCCCTGCCGAAAAAGTTTGCTGACCCCTGGTATAAAAGAATGCATGGTTTGGAGAAAGTGGATAGGAAAACGGTTTCCTTCCTCCTCACCCATCAAATGAAACTGAATGTGGGAGGATTTGGGGCAGATAAAAGAAAGTATTTTTTGCATAGTGCATTGTTAGGTCATGGAATTTGCTCCTGCAAGACGTAGTGATGATCATCAGTGTGGAAGATACAGCTATCAAGACCTACCAGCCATGATGGCTATGTTCTACCTCCACTCTCAGAGATAGCATGTCTCTGAATCAGAGTTGCTGGAAGCATATGGGGAGAATTGTAGAATTCTAGGATTGGAAGGGATCACAAGGGTAATCTAGTCCAAAGTCTTGCGCTCAGGTTCTTCTTCCAGGTCTCCCATAGGCATCTTGTTGCTCACTGTGAGAACAGGATGTTGGACTAGATGAGCCATTGGCTGGCTCCAAAAGGCTCTTCTTTTGTTCTTATAACTCCACTTCAGAATGGTGGCATAGATGCTGTATAAATACAGTATATGATGGCTGATGATTGCAAAAATCAGGTTGGTTTATTTTTTTTCCCCTTTCAGGACTCCATCTGGTATGTTTGCCTTGGTGTGACCACCAGTAATTTCCACTGGCAGCAAATCAACAAGACTTGTTCTTTCACAAGTCACACCAGGCTGGTCTTGTGAGGAAGCTGAACCTTCTTTATGTTTGGGTTGCCAACAGGTTCATGTAATGTTTCTCCTGAAAGGAACCATTTTGCATTCCATGGTCTGAAATGCAGAGCCATATCTTAGCCGTCTCCAGAGACTCCAAAATGAGATGGGTGTGCTTGCAGAAAAAGAGGAGGAATAAAGCATCCACTTGTTTTTTGCCAGGAACTCTGTAGATTTGTCTTGCCAGAAATCAAATGTTTGCACTGCCAGGCATCAGGACCATTTGCTAACTAACCTTAGCATGCTGGGAATTAAGCCGCTGAACTTGCATTTCCAAGAAATAAATACAGACCATGCCAACAGGGGGGCTTTTTAATGAAGTCAAACTACCTCCCCTTTGCAAAACGTGCTTGTTTGAGGGCTCACACAGCGATATTTTTGCACTGTCTATACACACAGGGAGTCAGTTCTGGGTGTACAGTCATACCTCGGTTTAAGTCCGCTGCGGTTTGAATACTTTCAGTTTGAGTAGTCCATGGACTCGGAAGTGTTTACTTCCAGGTTCCGCAGTGCGCACATGCACATAAGCGATCTATCGGCGCTTCACACACGCACGCTATCGCCGCTCCATTTAAGTACTTTTCAGTACTGGTCCCGACCTGGTGGAATGCTCTGTCTCAGGAGACTAGGGCCCTGCGGGATTTGTCATCTTTTCGTAGGGCCTGCAAGACAGAGCTGTTCCGCTTGGCCTTTGGACTGATGCAGTCTGACCCTGGGGTTACTTTTATACTTGCGTTGATATTTTTGCTGTTAGCCGCCCTGACCCCGGTCTTGACTGGGAAGGGTGGGGTATAAATAAAAGAAACAATTCAATTAAAATGCAGATTAATACAATGTAAGATAAAACCATCTATATATATAAAAATGTAAAAATCGTGAAAGTGCGGGATCCACTTTTCTCCGTAGCTGCTTGACTGATCGTCCTGAAATTTTGACACAATGATCCAGGCCACTCCCCAAGCGTTGTTAGGAAAAAAAATCCCTCAAATCTCACACCTCCACAGGTACAAACCTCTTTTTCAACAAAGTAAAACAGCGCCCTCAAGTGGATTTCCTCCCACAGTACACCCCCTCCCTTCCTGGGAAATCTACACCACACCCACAAACCCCGCCTCCACCACGAGATCCACCACTCACATCCAACCATCTGGCAGAGGTGTTGAAGACCAAACCAACTGAAAACAGGCCTTTTCCAGCAACAAGGCCCAACATTGCCAAGTGGAGGTAGGGGCCTGCCTGGGGGGGATGGGGGGCCGAATAGGGGGCAGGGATACGTAATGGGTCAGAACAGGGTGGGGGGAGACACAGGGATGAAACCTGCCCTCTCCACAGTATCTCGCCTCGACTCAGGGAGACTCTGAGGCTCAGGGGGATCTGCAGGGGGGGTAAAGGTAAAGGTAAAGGGACCCTGACCATTAGGTCCAGTCGTGACCGACTCTGGGGTTGCGCGCTCATCTCGCATTATTGGCCGAGGGAGCCGGCGTATAGCTTCCAGGTCATGTGGCCAGCATGACAAAGCCGCTTCTGGCAAACCAGAGCAGCACATGGAAATGCCGTTTACCTTCCCGCTGTAGCGGTCCCTATTTATCTACTTGCATTTTGATGTGCTTTCGAACTGCTAGGTTGGCAGGAGCTGGGACCAAGCAACGGGAGCTCACCCCGTCACAGGGATTCGAACCGCCGACCTTCTGATCAGCAAGCCCTAGGCTCAGTGGTTTAACCACAGCTCCACCTGGGTCCCTCTGCAGGGGGGGTATTACCCTCCATTTCACAGACTAATGCACAGCAACATGTGCAGGGCCAGCTAGTTATAAGCTAAAACCTTAGGGGAGGGTTTCATTTCCCTTCTTGTCTGTGCTGATTTGAAAGCCTCCTCCCTTCCCGAGTCTGAGCTTCCTTCCCGAGCCTCTGGGTGGTTGCAGGGCTCTTCATCTCTGAGCCCCTGCTCTCCCTGGCTGCTCTCCACCCTCTCTTCCGCTTCCTCTGTCTCTGGCCGGTTGTGCGGCTCTTCAGCATCCCTGAGCCCCTGTTCCGCCTCTTCTGTCCATTGCTCATCTGAATCCTCCCTGACAATGGGTTATCATATAGTTTTTGTGTGAGGGTAAACTTAGATCCTTGGAGACTCAGGCAGAAGTTGAACACTTGAGAAAATGTTTATTTTACAGAACAAAGTTGATAAACTGTCCAGATATAATGGAAGGAAGGGAAACAGTTAACTTATTAATCATTATACTAAATCTAGTGGGTGTTACTGGCTTCTAAACAAGGTACAGTAGTTCTTTTAAACTTCAGTTGCTTATTTTAAGTTATTACTCTTCAGTTAGATGTTACAGAACAAAGTTGATAAACTGTCCAGAGATAATGGAAGGAAGGGAAACAGTTAACTTATTAATCATTATACTAAATCTAGTGGGTGTTACTGGCTTCTAAACAAGGTACAATAGTTCTTTTAAACTTCAGTTGCTTATTTTAAGTTATTACTCTTCAGTTAGATGTTACACGTTTTAGACTTAACTAAAAGTAAAGTGATGTTATTTCACTTCCATTTCTTAACTTAATTGTTGCATAGGTGTTACAGCTTAATATGTTGGTTCTTAAACATGGTGGAACTTTCTGTCAGTTTCCCAACCTTTTCTCACTCCCATTCCTGAGGTACGGTACTTCCAGCAGTATAACACTCAGCGGATCACCACACCCCTCTTAACTGGTTTGGGAGTCTTCTCTTTCTAGAAGATCTTTCCCCTCCCGACTGACAGGAGACCCAAGGAGATGGTATCCTCACAGCTTCTACTTCTCTTGCTCAAACTCAGCCCTCCAGTTAACCATAGCTGCCAAGTTTTCCCTTTTCTCGCGAGGAAGCCTATTCAGCATAAGGGAAAATCCCTGTAAAAAAGGGATAACTTGGCAGCTATGCAGTTAACTCTTGTCAGCACACTCTCCCAAGACTCTACACACTCTTCATATTGAAGCTCAGAGACTTCTTTCTCCAGCTGTAGATATTTCCCACAGAGTGGATATTACACACAGACCAAAACCAACTCTCCTCTCCTTCCTGATCTCTCTTAATCAATCTCCTCATCTGAACCATCTCTCATAAACAGCTCCTTTTATTCTCCCTTCCAAAGTGCTGGCTCCACCCCCTCTGGCTGGCTGTCTTGGTAGCCAGAGAGAGGCTCCAGCCCTCTGCTGGAATTCTAAGGCTCAGCTGTCCACCACAACACCCCAACTCATAATAATATGTTCATACATACATGCATGTGCACAACAGTGAGTAACCACTTGGCAATGAAATATCCTTATTTGCTATTGCTGAAAACCGTGTGGGGGAAATATGACTGTGGGGAAAAATGTTTATTAAACATGAGAATCATTTGTGAACATTTCTGCTCACAAATAGGGAAACATCTGTTATAGACATGCAGTCCTTTGTAAATGACAAACAGGAGACAAAGGAGAATTCATATACTGTATAAGGAGAGCTGAATTTCCTGACTTTTCCAACACAATTTTGTCCAAATGTATATTGACTTATTTCTGCAAACTATCTCATTATGGAATCAGTGGAAGAATGCCCAGAGATTTCCAAAAGCTCTGAATGAGCCTTTGAAAGCCATTTCTAGGTTTATTTATTATAAAAGGATCCCTTCCCAAACTGAACATGAAGATGTAGGATTGCCTAAATTCACAATTTTATGGAGTGTACATATTTTGGGAGCACTGTCTATAATCAGTGGGTAGTATCATGGATGGAGTTTCCACATATTTTCCAAAGAACCATATGTTTAACCAACCAGTCATTATAGGGATAAAAATAAAATCAATTGGAGAAGCACCATAGTTCAGTAGTACAGCACATGTTTTCCACCCACAGACCCCAAATAAAGAGATAAAACAAATGTGGTGGAGTAAATTAGGGCCACAAGTTTATTTAATTAAAAAACTGTAGCAACACCTGACTGCTAAGTGGAAATTTATTGAGACAGAGATAAGAACTAGCTTCTTCTTCCTCCTCATCGCTCTGAGTTTTTCTTTTATTTATTTAAGAACACAAGGAGAGCCTGCCTGATCAGGCCAGTGGCTTATCTAGTACAGCATCCTTTTCTCACAGGTACCAACCAGATGCCTATAGGAAACCCTCAAGCAGCACAATAACACACACACCGTGTGGTTTCCAGCAACAGATATTCAGAAGAATTTCTTCTTCTGACTATGGAGATAGAGCATAGTTGTTGTGGGTAGTCATAATCTCACATCTTTATTGTAAATATAACAGAGAAGTGGGGGAAAGAAACTTTATCATATGACATCGCCCTAAAAATAATTCCATTGATCCTGACACACACACACACACACACACACATATATATATATATATATATATATATATATATATATATAGAGAGAGAGAGAGAGAGAGAGAGAGAGAGAGAGAGAGAGAGAGAGAGAGACAGTCAATATGTTAAATAGGTATACAAACAAGACTGATAAGTATAAGCTACAAATTCAAACATAGGGAGATCCTCAAAACACTGGGAAGTAGATAGTGGGTGTTCCAACTTTGCAGTATAAGGGCTCACCTGCACTTCTGCTGAAAACCTGATTGATATTTGTTCTGATTCAGCAGCAAACAACAGGAAAGTGGTGGGGCAAAAGAAAAACCTATCGGACCTGTACCTAGAAATCACAGGACAAAATGAAGTGTGGACAAGCTCTAAGTCTCTTTGCAACCATAAGGGTTAGCAGGGTCCATTTTTGTTGTCCTTTTGTTAGACTCTCAAGTTTGTATTTGCAGGCAAGTCCACCCCGGCCTCAAGAAAAAGTATTGTCAGTTCTTTTGCCACCAAGCTGAGGTGGTGTGGTGGCAGCAGGCTCAGGGCAGAGCCAATCCAGTATTCCCACTGGTGTGCCCACGCAGTCCTGACCTCTCCACCACCCTGCCCCACCTCTGCACCGTCTCAAGAAGGGGCAGCCCCCTTTCACTTCCCCAGTCAGCACCCTCACCCTTGGGAGAGCATTCCATAATGGCACTACAAGCACTGAAAACCCATTTTCTCCAGTAGTCACTTATTATAACACATTTGGGGAGGACAATCGGGGAAAGTGCCTCTGAAGTTTCCCTTTAAATTCTTTCTATCTGTCCGTCTGTCCGTCCATCTGTCTGTCTGTCTGTGCACAGTCTCCTTGACCCATTCTGGGGCTCTAGATTGGCCCCAACCTCACCGAGATCTAACCCCAAATCAATTCAGGGGTAGGGCTAATGTTTAAGAGGGGATGGAAGAAGGAGGCGCCACAGCTCCTCCCCACCTCCCAGGCTGCAGGATTCTTGTTTCTCCATTAGTTTCTGCTTTGGATCCAACTCTACAATTGTATGATTCTATCATCCTTCTGAGTGCTGCTTTGCAAACACCTTCGCTGCAGCAGAACTGAAACCTCAGCTCAGTAGGTGGAGGATTCAATCCTGCTGTGCTTCCTCTGTTCCTTTCCGGTAGGGAACAAGCAGGAGTTGTCTGACTCAGGCTGATCTGCAGCTTTCACCACCCAACTCAGTTAAAGCACCTCCCCCCCAATATATTTGGGCTTTGGCTGAATCTGGTGCACTGACATTAATCAATATACACAAATTTTATGCGAGCCTGTCTTCTCTTTCAATCTCTTTTTGGGTGACCTGTTTTATTTTCTTTTTTTCCGTCAATACATAAGTGTTTACTCTAGATCTGAGGGGATCTTGACCTCAGAAGACAGCTCTAAAGGTTTGGGTGCTACTTTTCTTTGGACTTATGCTATTGACAGCTTTATTGTATGCCATGTCTTTGGGGTGTGACTTAGGGAGAGTGTATGGTGGTCATCATATGCCAGCCTGTTCCCTCCCCTCATTTTTCAGATCATGTGTTTTAGGACTAGGCCATAGCCATAGCTCGTTGTATCCACATCTAAGCTCAAATGAGCGGGAAGCACAGAAAACAGGATGCAAGAATACCAGAAGACTCCAATAGCGTATAGCAGGCCTGGTCAGTCCAAAGGTTTAATGAAAACTTGCTCACAAATGAAGTTGTATTTTATTGAATCAGACCAATTAGTCCATCTATCTCAGTCTTGACTATACTGACTGGCAGTGACTTACTAGACTTTGAGACAAGGGGGAATTCCCAGGACTTTTTGCATGTAAAAAGCAGGTGCTTTACCACTGAATTACGACAATGCTGTCTGCCAATCAGGGTCTGATAATGCAATACCCACTGTGTATCTTCTGTGCCTGAGCACAGACACCATAGTGAATCCTTTGAGTAACCCCACAGCCATGCACCCATCATTTTTCTTGTTCAAATCTTACTGTCCCTGACAATGTTGTTATTCATCTGGTTATTATGATGACTGAAAAGGAGCCACGATGCTCTTGAAATACACTGTTATTTGGCAATAAAATCTTAAATATATTCAAGAGTATTTGTGTGAATGTTGTGAATCCCCTGGAGCCCCCTGAATTCTCTCTCTCTCTCTCACACACACACACACACACACGTGGGGGGGGGGGTGGAGAGAAGCCTACCGCAGTGCCTACACACCCCTTGCCTGCAATATGGTAACCCTGCAATGCTGTCCTTAATTAATTTGTTGCACAATGGAACCTTTAAATAAAAGTGTGAATGCTTCTCCTTCTGAATAGTCTACCCTTCCCAATTTGCTCTTCTTTGCTGCAGGATGATTGGAAACTGGTTTCTCCAGGGAGCAGATGCCATCTGGGCCTGTAGGCTCAATTAACACACGGTGACAGCTAGCAAGACACTTTTGAGAAATCTCAGTGTCTTGGCAAGTAGGAAACATTCTGGATGGCATCGGCAGTGTTTTACAAGGCAACTGGCTTTTTCTTTTAACTCTGTGTAGTTACTGCAATAGGGGGGAAGCAGGGAAGCCCAGAAGAGGAAGCCTATCAAAGCCTGAATGAGGTGTGGTGTGGGTGGATGGGGGTGTCTCATGACTTGAGATTTCCCAGAAGTGATGCACTGCCGCCTCTCATACACCCAAAGTGCCAGCTTTCCTTGCCAAACATAGACAGAGGCCATGTCAGAATGAGGTGTTTTATTGCTTACTTCTGACTACTGAGACTGATCTCATAGTAATTTGGCATGTCTCAGAGATAGCATCGTTACAAATGGCTTCCTCTGCACATTAATAAGGTAATGACTGCTTCCCAAAATTAACCTAGAACACTTCCAGGGGATTTAATAAGTAAGGGTTGTACCCAAATGATTTCTACTCAGAGTATGTTCATTGAAATTAAGAAGCGTAAGCTAGTTTTGTCTGATTAATATCAATGGGTCCACTCTGAGTATGACTGTTTGATGCAATCCTATGAAACTTCACCAGTCAATTCTTTTAGCCTCCCCCTCCATATTATATGAATATCCACATGTTATTTTACCCCCTCTTCTGAAATATCTGAGAGGGGTGCATCGTCCCCACTTTCAGTGGGAGTCATGTAATAATCCAGGGATCCACAAACTTTTGGGGCCCACAGTTATATTAGCAAACTGAAGAAGCTGTTATGTCACCACTTACATACGTACGTACATACATAATTTTATTTGTATGCCACCTTTCCATAGTTCAAACCATGCTCAAGGTGGCTTACATCGCAAAAATGCATAACTACAACATAACAAAAGTAATCATAAATAAGTAAACATTACCAAAATACACAACCAAACCGAGCACTTTCCACATAAATCACAACAAGATCTATAATGATAATACAAAAAAACAACAGCAACAACTCCCCCACCCTAACACAAAACTCCAAACAACACCCAACTCTACAGTCTGTTCAGCAGCCTCACCTTTTTTAGCTTGAGTCAGTCAGGGTCCCACCTTCCAGGCCAGGTCAAAAAAGGCCTGCAAAGCACGGAACAGGTCTTTCAGGACTCACAGCACAAAACTCTCCCCTCCCTTAAAATCCTATTAAAACAGTATTTTAATATACTAGAAATGGGAAATTGGATTATGTGGTGCTTTGACTACATAAGGCTTCTTTCAAGCTAATTTAAGTAGGGGCAGGGTGATGGGACCATCTAGGTTCTCAAGAAAGCCTCCACAGGGTCATCTGCACCCATGGGTGCCATGTTGTAATAGTTGCAATACCATCCCTCCACCGCCAAAGGCAGTTTGGCTCTGAATGCCAATTGATTGACATCACTAGTTGGGAGAGCAGTGTTGCAAACAGGTCCTGTCTGTGAGCTTCTACTAGGCATCTGGTTGGTCCCTGTGAGAATCGAATGTTGGATTAGATGGGCCTTTGGTCTGATCCACCATGGCTCTTTTTACTCTCTTATGCCACGCTATTCACAAAATTTCCTTCCCATAGATGTTTGCTTCACACCATCATTATTTTCTTTCAAGTGCAATTGGCAAACATGTTTATTTATTTAAATAATAATAATAATAATAATAATAATAATAATAATAATAATAATATATTTATACCCCACCCATCTGGCTGGGTTTCCCCAGCCACACTTAGTGGCTTCCAACAAAATATTAAAATATTTTAAATGTAAAATATTTTTACATTTATATCCCATCTTTTCTCCAAGGAGCTCAAGGTGGTGGACCTATTTCCCCTTCTCACTATTATAATGCATGCAACATGTGAGGTAGGTTAGGCTAAGAGTCAGTGACTGGCCCAAATGAACTTCATCACCAAGTGAGGAATTGAACCCTAGTCTTCCAGGTCCTAGTCCAACTCTTTAACCACTACACCACACTTGCTTGGCACAGCCCCACCCCACCCCCGCTGCCGCCATGTTCTGTTTATAACTTGTAATTTGCAATTGCTGGATTTAATTGTATTTTTTCTGCATGTTTTATTTGTACGCTGCTGCCAGATCCATGGCTGAAGAGTTGCCAATAATTTTAAAATTTATGCATGACATAAATGTTTGACTGGGCAGGAAAGATCATGAGATACAAGTTTTGTGGTTTCTCTCGTTGTTCCATTTACCGTTGTCCTCCCACTCTGCTTTCTGTTCAACAACCCATCACGTTTTGAAAGAGGCATAACCAAAGACAGCTTGCAGGATGTTTTGAAAATAGCTTACATAAGTTTAGAGATGAGGAATTTATGGAGGATGAATTTACAGTTCACCAAGCCATTGGAGACAAGTAGAGAGAAAGCAGCAAAGAGTGGAACACATGTAGCAGTTGATGTCAGTTGAAATCAGATTAAACCTGGGACGTACAGAACAATTTTTGAGTCTTTATTCAGGCTACCCAACAAGAGCAAATGAAGCATTCAGCATCAGTGAACCTTGCAGACCGAATGGCTGACAGCCTCTGAGAATGATACCTGCAGCTCCAGGCTCAGGCAGCAGGCTTACTGATACATGAAAGGGGGGGGGGTTGCCTTATTTTGGAAACACTGCAGCAGTTCTCATCTGTGTTGTCGCATGCTATAGCCTCAGACTGACCCCAACCAGTTTGTATAGAAATTGCTGTGGATCTATGAATCACATTCTCTGCAGAAAGAAGCCCCGAGGTCTAGGGATGTAAGAAAGCATCATTTTCTGTTCTGTCCAGCATTCACCATATGCAGAATTGTGTCTGTTCCACTGCAGATTGTTTTCCACCCAAAATTCTTCTTGTCTGCTGGAGTGAAATTACATAACTTATGGTATGTTGGCATTACCTCTGAGGATGTAGACAGGCTGCTTGGATGAGTGAAACCAATCACCTGTCTCCTTGATCTGTGCCCAACCAGGCTCATAAAAGGGAGCCAGACAGGGCTGAGCAATGGGCCTTGAGGGGTGGTGAATGCTTCCCTCTGTGAGGACGTCTTCCCAGACCCACTGAAAGAGGTGGTTATTAAACCGCTTCTTACAAAACCATCTTTGAACCAGGCCATCATGGCCAAATATTGCCCAGTCTCAAATCTTCCATTCTTGGGCAAGGTAATTGAGCAGGTGGTTGCTGAACAACTCCAGGCTTGTCTGGAGAATGTGGACCATTTCCAGTCAGAGTTCAGGCCTCATCATGGGACTGAAACCACCTTGGGCACGCTGGTCGGTGATCTCTGGCAGACTAGAGACAGAGGTGAAAGCTGTTTCCTAGTTCTGCTGCATCTCTCAGAGGCTTTTGAAACCATTGACCATGGTATCCTTCTGGACCATCTAGCGGGGTTGGGAGCTGGGGGCACTGTTATACAGTGGTTCTGCTCCTTCCTCCTGGGCCATGTCTAGAAAATGGTGTTGGGGAATGAGTGTTCAGATCCTTGGGCTCTCACTTGTGGGGTGACTCAGGGCTCTGTCCTTTCCCCCATGCTTTTCAACTTCTGTATGAAAAATCATCAGGGAGTTTGGGCCGGGTGTTCACCAGTATACGGATGATACCAAATTCTACCTCTCATTTAAATCAGAACCAGTGAAGGTGGTGAACGTCCTGTGAGAGTGTCTGGAGGCAGTGGGAGGATGGATGGTGGCTAACGGATTGAGGTTGAATCCCGACAAGACAGAAATATTGTTTCTGGAGGACAGAGGGTAGGCAGGTGTGGGAGACTCCCTTGTCCAGAATGGTGTAACAACTGGATGCCTTCATCTGCCCTAGCTGCAAAAAAATAGGTCTTTCCCACATCAGTCTCCACAGCCACAGCAGGCGCTGCAACCTTCTAACCATTTGACCTTATGCCCAAAGGCGCACTCCTCCATTGTCTCCTGAGACTGACACAATGTCAACAACAGATGTCAAATATCTTAGTTCAATCATAGAATTATAGAATAATAGCGTTGGAAGAGACCACAAGGGCCATCCAGTCCAACCCCCTGCCAAGCAGGAAACACCATCAAAGCATTCTTGACATCAAAGTCATTTATAAAGACGTTAAGCAACAAGGCCAGGACAGAACCCTGCGGCACCCCACTTGTCACTTTTTTCCAGGATGACGAGGAACCATTAATGAATACTCTTTGGGTTCAGTCAGTCAACCAGCCACAAATCCACCTAACAACCCACATTTTACCAGCTTCCTCACAATAATATAATGGGGGGCTTTGTCAAAAGCCTTACTGTCCATGTCCACAGCATTTCCCGGATCCACCAAGTTTGTAATTCCATCAAAAAGGGAAATCAGATTGGTCTGGCAGGACTTATTTTTCAGAAACCCATGCTGGGTCTTTGTAATCATAGCATCCCTTTTAAAATGCTCACAGACTGACTTCTGGTGATGGGTCAACCCTGAGACTTATTTCTCAGACTGTGGTTCAGGGAGTGAGACAGGGCCTCCTTTGAGGCCAAACTCCCTCATCTACCTGGTGTTCTGTGGTCCCAGGGGATAGTGGCAAAGCAATGTCTCCCTTCTCACCTGCAGGGTGTGGTCCGGGAATTGGGGAAGGCAAGGAGCCCTGCCCTAATTCCTTAGGCAATGGTGGGTTGCCCAATGGCTATGGTCATCCAGTTTAGTTCCTACCCCATAGCATCTCCCACTGCTGGTTTTAATTTTAGGTCTAAGTAAAAGTAGCCTAATTCAACCCCACCTTATGTATTTTCCTCTATTTGCCTATTGGGGCGCAAATATTATTGCTGTCACTAACAACGTATACATGTGTTTTCCTATGAATGTCTTATATTTCACTTAGAAATGCAACAGTACTGATGCCAGTGATCGAGCAAAGAAAAAAAGTTATTACCAACCATCTGACATGCCAGCAGGTCAAGAACTTTGAAGGGAACTATTGATTTCCTGTTAAAAGGGAAACAGTATGTTTTCAAGAGCAGAAAAATGCTCACTGGATTTTCTAAAAAATACAGTTATCAAATTACCCCAATCTGTATGACTGTTATTTTAATCAGGTTTTGGTTAGAATAAGAAAACACCTCTGCAGCAGAAGATAAATTTACATTTTCATAAATCCCAGGATAGAACCATTCAGTTATGTTACTTGTTACTTTTTTCCAGAATGATGAGGAACCATTTGTAAGCACTCTTTGGGTTTAGTCAGTCAACCAGCTACAAATCCACCAAAGTTTCCTCATCCACACCACATTTTTCCCAGCTTCTCCACAAGAATATCTTGTGGGACTTTGTCAAAAGTTTTACTGAAATTGAGATATACAGCATTCTCCTGATCCACCCAACTTGTAACTTTATCAAAAGAAAGAAAGACAAGAATTGGGATCCTCTTCAAGGACGGTCCTGCTTGCAAGCGGGATCCTGGGACCCTGTTACATCCAGGGGGGAGCGCCCAGCTCTTTCTGCGATGGCCCTGTGATCTTGCCAATCCCAACACCCAATCAGGCAAGCTGGCGCAATCATGGGGGTTATAAAAACGGCAGTGCAACGCGTCACGCTCACTTGCTTTGCGCTGCCAAACTCCCACACACCCTTCCTCTGTCTGTGCTTTGGCCTTGCTCGGGACTTTGGTTGGCCTTGTGACAGGGACCTGGTAGGAATTTATCCACTTGGCAGATTGGCATGGGCCATTTGGTTTTCGCCTTCCTCCCAGCAATTGTCACAACTTTATAAGGTTTGGTGGTTAGCCATTGGCTTAGTGTTGTGGGGGGAGGGGAGGGGGAGCCACCACCTGCCCCTCCATGAAAAGCATATTCCGTTAAAGGAAACCTGGGTCTCGTCCACAGGGACATCAGGGTGAGCTTCAGTCGATATGCATCGATGTGGCTCCCTTGTGTGGTTTACCCTTTGAGACTCCCTGCTGCGAGGGCAGGAGTCAGTTATAGTTTGTCAATGCCAAAGCCAATACCGCTCACATTGTGTATTTAATAAAGTTGTGGCCTAAATTATTTGCCCATCAACCTTAAACAAAAATATGTGTGTGAATTTTTTTTGGGGGGGGGTGTCCTAGGGTCCTCAAAGTGCAAACGAGATTCGTATGGCATGAATTGTTTTTGAGAAACCCATCTGGGTCCTAGAAATCACAGCATCCTTTTCTAAATGCTCACAGACCGACTATTGAATAATCTGTTCTAGGACCTTCCCTGGAGGTGGACAAAGGTTGTCCCCATCTTCACTATTTCCTTTCCTACACCTAAACCACCAAAAGTGACCAGATCAAGACAGGGAAGGAGGGTGGGTGCTGCAAATGAAGGGAAGGCAGATTGTCCCTTAAATAGGGGTCATCCAGACCTTTTGGCTGAGCACTTTTGTGCTATTGCCTTGTAAAAGTGTAGTCCCCCAAGGATCTGTACTGGAACCAGTGCTTTTTAAGTTGTTCATAAACAATCTAGAGTTAGGAGTGAGAGGTGAGGTGCCCATGTTAGCTAAATACTAAATTGTTCAAGGTCATTAAAACAAAAAGAGATGGAATTATGCACCAGCTGGAGTTTCCAAACCAGACACAAGGGCAACCCCGTATAGAGTGCATTACAGTAATCCAGCCTTGAGGTTACCAGTGCATGGACTACAGTAGTCATAGAAATTTCACTTTACCACTGATGAGACAAAAGTCCTTCTCAGGCACCCTGCTTTACCTCAGAATTTGGGATTTATCTGTGTCCAGTACACAGCTCCTGATCCGCAAAAACATTGTGGAAAATACCTGCTGTTTGTGATGGGCCATTGTACGTGTGTACATTGACTTTTAAGCCTTGAGAGTCAGACAGAAGACAGCACAGGAATGATAGTCAGAACAGCCAGCCAAATTCATTCTCCCCACCTGCCTGCCCCAAATCATCACGGTATAAAAATATCTAATTTAAAACCAGTGCAAAATAAAAGATGGAATAGCGATTGGCACATTATTATTTTATATTGAAAATGGCAAATTATCTCAATGTTCATCGTGAGACGGCAAAGGCAACCTTCAGCATTGTCACAAATCTATACACCCCCCCCCCCAATGTACTATGCAAGAATACACGGTTCTGCCTGATAAGTAGGTTTCATTATCTCTTGTTTACTTTATTCTGATTTTATTTACAGTTGTGTAAGGCACCTCTATCAAGTGGAGACACTGCACTGAAAGTCAGATTTGAAAGTATAAAACTTGGGAAGGTGCAAGCGACTTATTCCCTTGTGCAATCTTCTTTTTTGCTAAAGGGTCATAACAAGTACAGCACATGCTTTTCAAACATGTCATAGGTTTACTCCCACTATCACCAGTTAAAAAACATTGGGAAGCAAAACCTCAGTTTAGGGGCCATGCAGAACTACTGTCACTCAGAACATACTGAGCTGGTTACATAGACAGATTCTTCGGAAGCAGTTTTACTTGGCCACATTATTGCACAACAGATATCAAGATTGTACATATTTTCTTTAAGCCAATAGTCTTCAGTCTTATCAGAATTAGATACTTCTTGCAACTCCTATTCATAACATTGTACCCCACTTTTTTTAAAGAAAAAAGGACTGCATCCAATGTTAATTCTACTCAGAAAAGACCTACTGAAATGAATAGACATGACTAAATTAGGTCCATTAATTTAATGGGTTTACTCTGAACAGAAGTTAGATAGCAATGACACTATATTTCCTTCTCATTGTCTCTCTTTATTCTCCTTCCCATCTTTCTGCTTTCCTCTCATTTCTGTTCTTAATAAAATACCATATTTTTCTCTGTATAAGATTGTGGTTTTTGCTAAATATTTTCAGGCAAAAATTGGGGGTCGTCCTATACACGGATAGTGAATGCAGAGGCTAGCAGGTGGGCAGGCAATCGGCATTGGCAATCTCCCCTGCAAACAGTTCAACAACTCAAGAAATATTTATTTCTTAATTTTGGGTCGTCTTGTACATGGGGGCATCTTATATATGGAAAAATATGGTAAGCAAAAATGTAAATAATGTTTGGGTATCTGATGGATTAAATTTTCTATTTTGGTTATAGTCATTCTTTCTAAATTATGAATTCCTTATATCCATTATATAAATAATGAGTTGGCACATTAACAAATCTGTTAATTTGTGGGCTGTATTTAATTTTCTGTGTCCGCTAGTTGAGAGTTTCTTGCATTAGCAGTTGAGTTAGTTTTAATGAGCACTCACACTTGATAATGTGGGTGCCCTTTGCGGGATTGGGTGTGGTGCTACAGTTCCCAGGGAATTTGTTAATAAAGGGGGGCTGGTCTGCTTCTCAGTGTATTATTTGGAGGTTCAGACCCAGCTCAGTTATCAAGTTTCTTGCTGGGAGGTGGGGCCAGCCCCATTTTTAATAAGGGGTGAACAATACCCTGGCAGTCAGTTCTGGTGATTCACCCTCCCTCTGTTTAATGTTTTCTTGTTTATAGGTTAACTTTTTCTTCCTGTTTAGTGGGCGCTAATATGGACTTTGACTGGTTGCTGCTGAAGGACTGGGAAGACATTTCCCTGCATTGGCAGGTTTTGACTTCCCCGTAGCAATTCGTCACAACTTTGGCGGTTATGACCTTGGGTGGAATCCTTTAGTCTTTTCTTCCCTTTAATGAGGGGTGGGGACATGAAGTGGTGACTCATCCCCCTGTGGCAGCGATTCCAGGGTCCCCCTCTTAAAGGGGTTATATATATATGGGTCTCACTGGCCATACACTGAAAAGTCGTCAGTGAACTACCCTGCAAGTGGTGATATGGGTTGGGCTGCCTGCTACACTTACATCTCGCAGAGCACCCCCATATCTCATTTACCCTGATGTGCCCCAGTTCCCCTGGCTGAGGGGCTGGGAGGGATACATGCCCTGGCCTAAGCCAAGGTCCTCCTACATTTGGAAGTTTAATAAAGTTGTGGTCTAATGTTTTATTCTATAACATTGTCAGAGTGTTTACTCCTTTCTTATGATCCCTCGGGGCTGGGGCTGTCACCACCTGGTCACACAACAGAGAAATCCAATGCAGCAGTTGCATTTGTGGAAACTTATTGTGCCACAGATTTCACTTCTAGTTAGCTGCAACCCCATAGACTCTTTTCTCCACTTTTCAAGTTCAAGGCCAATGGAGCGAGGAACTGATGTAGAACTAGAGAAGCTCAACACTAGAGCTGGCAAGTAGCATATTGGGTTGCTCTATGCAAGTCCCCACAAGTGGAGCACAATAAACTGGAATAATGGACTGCAGTAATTGTACCAGGATTTGGAAAGGCAAAGCTGCCACCATAGCTGGAGGTGGAGGGAAGAGCAATGATCATGTCAGGCATCACCTACCTCCTTCAGAGCTAAACCCCATGGTGCTGGCTTGAGACCATTAGTGACAGATAAAGTGTCTCTCTAAGTGTGCCTGAAAATTGTAAGGGATCAGATGGGGCTAGGGAAGCTGAATTTAAGGTTAGTACCAATTGAGGGAGGAGAGGAAAACCCTGAAGTGGGTCATTCCTAGGTGCCACCTTCAATGAAGTATGAAAATATTGGAATGGTGGGGAGTAGGGATAGTTCCACTAGCCTTTGCCCTTTTCCTCCATGGAACTGAAGGCATTGCCCATGAGGAAACAGAGCTGCTATTGAATCTGAAAGGAGGTGAAGAGTATTAGGCAGGGTCCCCAAACTAAGGCCCGGGCGCCAGATGCGGCCCAAACACCTTCTAAATCAGGTCCGTGGATGGTCCGGGAATCAGCATGTTTTTACATGAGTAGAATGTGTCATTTTATTTGAAATGCATCTCTGGGTCATAGCTGCCAAGTTTTCCCTTTTCTCGCAAGGAAGCCTATTCAGCATAAGGGAAAATCCCTTAAAATAAGGGATAACTTGGCAGCTATGCTCTGGGTTATTTGTGGGGCATAGAAATTTGTTCATTTCCCCCAAAAAAATATAGTCCGGCCCCCCACAAGGTCTGAGGGACAGTGGATCGGCCCCCTTGCTGAAAAAGTTTGCTGACCCCTGGTATTAGGCATGGTTCAGGTCTTGCTATTCTCTTTAAGGGGTTGCTACGCCTTGAAGCAGCACAATATGCAGAAATACAGCAGGTGGGGCTTTTCTTCTCATGGGGAAAGTTTCCTTTTTATGTTTAACTAGCTGCTGCCAAAGACTCATAAGCAAAGCCATTAAAAGCAGATGACTGCCTTAATGCAGAGGAGCTGAGCCTGAGCATGAAACATCCCCTTTATAATAAAAACACAAGGTCTTTGACACTAGCTTTGGCCTCATGTAGAGGCAAACATGCTATTCCTATTGATTTGTTTGTTTCTCCTCACATATCTATACATTATTTAAGATGACTGAATAGTCTGTAAATCCGCTTTCTGCAGTTTTTGAAATATTGATGTCTTTTTCGAAGGTCACAATTTCTCCCGTAAATCCAGATACAAAACCATACTGAGTAAGTATAGGCACACAGAGCAACACACCTTCTGCAGAATTCTATACAAGAAATGAAACCATGAATTTTCTTTAAAGGACATTTGACCTTCTTGGTTCTTCTGAGATGGTTTGTGTGTTTGTGCTTTTCTTGATTTCTCTGAAACGGTCTCTCTCTCTCTCTCTCTCTCTCTCTCTCTCTCTCTCTCTCTCTCTCTCTCACACACACACACACACACACACACACACACACATCTGCCTTCATTCCATGTACAAAAGCTGACCAGGCTGGCAGTTGAATCTTCCTTTGAAACTGACAGTGGAACAGTAGGTTGTATCCAACAAAGTCAGTGTGCAAAAAGAACAGCTAGGGGACATAAGAAGCTGCCTTTTAATGAATCATACCATTGGTGTACCACTGACCAACTGCAACTCTCCAGGGTTTCAGTCAAGAGTCATTACCAACCCTAGCTGGAAATGCTGGGGATTAAACCTGGCACCTTTTGTATGGAGATCAGATGCTCTCCCACTGAACTACAGTCCTTCCCCCAACCTGCTCATGCAACAGAATTTCCCCTTCCTCTCTTCCACCTGTGCACCCCCCAAAAGCCCATCTAATCCAACACCATTTATTTATTATTATTTTCATAAAATTTATACACCGCTTGATTGTAAAAAAACAACAACAACACCCCAATCCCGACAAACTCAAAGCAGTTTACAAAGTGTACTCACAGTGGCTAACTAAAAGCCTACTAGAAGCCTAAACTTAACTAAAAACCCAGTGAAAACGGAGAATGGCCACTGAATGCTGACTGGCTGTTGTGCAGCAAGATACAATGTTGTATCACAGCATGTCTGGCTGGCTGACTTGAACCATGAACCAGAAGACTTCACATTGCACCATTTAATTGCAGGTCCTACTTGTATGTTATTAGAGAAATTCTTATTACAGGAAAATCAGGTATTGTCTTAAAAAACTGGCAAAAGTATCTTTTCTCAAAATGTCATTTTTCTTTTTCAGTGTTGAAGTCTCCTTGCCAAATTTCCAATATTAAACAATTATTTCTTCATGTGTACTGCTCATTAACTAAGATATTCTTCCAGAAAAATGTTTTGATGGTATAAAGTGATTACCTACTTGGGAACAATAAAAGTTAGCATAAAAAAGAAGCAATCATTTGCTAATATCTGGGCTGCTGAGTGTGTGTGTGCCCAGATGCCAAAACAAAAGCATAATTATTTTGGCAGTTCCATTAGAGCCTAGGAAAGTGTGTGTGTGTGTGTGTGTGTGTGTGTGTGTGTGTGTTAGACTGGGATCTCTTTGCTGTCCTAGATACAATGTGCTCTGACACATATGGGTATATTAAAACCTGACCCATCATGAGGACCATCATAAGGAGCTTCCCCATAAGCCGAGGATGACAAATCTATGACCCTCCAGATGTTGTGGGACTATAATTCCCATCACTCTTGAAAATTGGCCATGCTGGCTGGGGCTGATGGGAATTGGAGTCCAGCAACATCAGGAAAGATTAGGCAGGCATACACACATTTGACTTTCAGGCATCTCTTGAAGACTTTTAAAAATACTGAGCACACAATCAAGGTAATGATTGTTTTGAATTGCTTTTAAATGTTTTTGTATTTCTATACACAGCCCTGATGTTTTGCAAGAGGTCAGTGTATTTATTTATCTACTGTATGCTTTGGAAAGTGGTTTGTTCATCTCTCTCTCTGTCTTTGTGTTCTCTATAGATTTGGCGACCTCTCAATATATTGTCACCAAAGTTGGCATGAAAGTTCCTGATTGGGAGGTGGTGATCTTCTTCAATGTCTGGACATTGGATGCCATTTTGAAACAAGATGGGGAATCAAGTTTGGTGTGACCAAACTTTGGTGTGACTCTGACCAATTTTTGGTATGATGGGTCCAAACTGTGCCAATGTGGACAACACCAAGGATTTCATTTCCCAGTTTGATGTGATGTCACCCATTTTGGTGTTCTGGGTCCAAACTGTAGTAGTTTGGATGACTCTGAAGTTATTGTCACCCAGTTTAGCATGACTGGTTGCAACTGTGGTTATATTGCTGCTTCTTGAGATATTGTTGCCTAATGCTGCACAAGGTTTTCTGAAGTGGAGACAGCAGTCTCCATCTGTCGTTGGACACCAGATACCATTTTGAATTGAGATGGTGGTCCAAAATGTGACCTTGGTGTGAAAGTGATAATTAATGAAAGTGATCATTACTCCAGATTGTCACTCGAAAGTGGGCAGTCAGCTACGAAGGGAGATTGGAAAGCCCATCTCTGCACATCCTGAAACTGCAGTCCTTGAAATTCATACATCTGTGATGCAGTTTACCACCTCCCCCACACATGTGTATAATAGGTTTAATAGGTAAAACTATACATGAGACTGCATATATTAGTGGAAATAACATATACAAATGCATCACATTAGCCAAAGCATATTAAAAAAATAGGTATATATAAGATATATATTAGGCAAAATTGAATTTTAAAAAATTGTATATTGGGAGAAATAGGTACCAAAATGCTGATGTACTTTAGTGAGAATTATGAGAATTAGCAAACTGATGAACAGTTATTGTGAACTGAATACTGGGAAATTGGGGGGCAAACAAGAGTGATTAAAATTGACAGGTTTATTCACCCCTATTTATATAAACTAGATGCCCACAGTTGCTGCTATAACCCAATTCAGCTGTTCAAATAATATGTGGGGGTATAAAGTTTTGAGAGGGCATGGGAGCACACATGCCAAGCCCACACAGTCCCACCACACTCCCAATGTCCCTGCTCATGCCCATTCCACTCCCACCCACTCCACCTCTGACCTTCACATATCAAGACCAGTGGTCTGGAGTGGGTATCTTCATGTGTTAAACTGACCACCAAAGAATCTTCAATGATGCAGTCGGGGTTCCCAACTGCAGTGTGTTCCGTTAATGGTTGGGTCTCAACTCTACAGCCCCATGGCTCTTCACCTTTATTCCCATACATGTTCTTTGAAGACCTCAACAGTGCTCATAATTTGGACAATAGTAAAATGTCAAGTGAAACTGGAGAGTCCTCCTCATGTACAACATACAGGGAATTTCAAACTAGCATCAGTTCTCCAGGAAGGGTGCATATCAGCAAGCCATATGACCCCTTCCAGCTAGATACTACAGAATTTTTGTCTGCAAGCTTGAGCAGCTCAAAAGCCTTGTCCACAGACATCTCAGATGCACACCATGATTACCAATCTGCTTTCTGGGCCCTCAACAATGACTGTATATCTGCATTTTTAGACAGACCTATAATGCCATTTAAATTAATTTCTCCCTTATATGACTCAGTTTGGTTTATGATTGTTGAGTTTATAGTGTTTTAGGAGTTTTAGTATAATGTTGACATGCATATTTTATGTATGCCTTGGGTTTTCTGGTGGATGAGTGAGATATAAGTGAAGAAAAAAATAAATGTGCAGTTTTAACAAATGTCACTATTTGGATGGGCAATGTTAAATTGTAAAAGCAAAATGAATCCCATCACAATTAAAAATTGTGACCTTAATTCTGCTATGGTTGCACAGCTTAATTTTCACAGTAGTTCCTTAAGTGGTATTACTGTTGTTAAAGATAATTTACTAAATGATTCAGCTGAGTCTCTTTAAAGTGTGCATACACACAATTTCCATAACAAGACAAAAGTGTAGTGGGTGCTTACCCAAGATATTGTTGTTTGCAGATGACACAGTCTTGACAGTGTACTCCAAGGAAGCTCTAGAGACTCATCACCTGTTTCGACCAAGCCCGCAAGGAGTTTGGCTGTATCAGTCTGAAGAAGACCAACATCCTGGGTCAGGACATTGCCAACATTCCACACGCTTGAGGTGGTAGACAATTTTGTCTATGTGGGTTCTACCATAACCAGAAATCAATGGCTGGAAACATCTTCTGCATCACACCTCTTGAATAGGACAAGCATAATTTGTGCAATTGGTATGTTTCAAAGGGTCTTTTATTTTGCCATTGATGCTGAGCTGGACAGGTGTATTGGCAAGGCAGCTGTGGCAATGGCTCACCTCTCCAAAATGGTATGGGAGAATATGATATTAACATCCAATACCAAGATGAAGGTCTACCAGGCATTCCTGTTGAGCAGAATGATTTATGGAAATGAGTCATGAGCAATTTACAACCATCAGGTGCAACACCTCAATGCCTTCCAGATGACCTGCATCAGGAGGATTTTGGGAATCATATGGCAGGACAGAATTCCAAAGAAAGAAGTTCTCTCCCAAGCCCACATTCCTGGCATGTTTGCACTCCTGTCTCAATGATGTCTATGCTGGCTTGGTCATATCCACAGAATGGAAGATGGCAGGATCCCCAAGGACATGCTCTACAAGGAGCTGGCTTCTGGCACCAGGCCAGCTCTGCATTGCAAATAGACCTGCAGGTGAGATGTGAAGGCTGGCAACATCAACTCTGCCATGTGGGAATCCCTTGCAAATGCCTGCACTGCCTGGAGACAGGCAATCAAGTCATCTATCCATAGCAGTGACCTGACGAGAAATGACTGCTGGGAGGAGAGCAGAGAAAAGAAATGTCATGGTGCATCTGCAGCAGCACAACTGGATGCCTCCATCTACCCCAGAGACAACAAAACACGTCTTGCCCATTTTGGTCTCAAACAGCCATAGTAGGCATTGCAATCTTCCAGCGGCTTGACTTCACCCTCAAAGGTGCACTTTCCCATTGTCTCCTGAGACAGGCAGATGTCAACAACGTTTATTGACATATTTCCTGTTATACTCTTTTGTTAATCTTGCCCCACTCCCCATATTCATGTAGGTCTGCATCCCTCCCCCACTTTGGGATATAACATCACAATACTTAGTTGTCTTGTCTTGTTTTTTCACACCACTTGTTTCATGAGGTGGCTGGCTTTATAAGGTGTCCATACCCCCCAAAGTCTCCTTTTCTGCTTCTTCGAGTGACAACTCAACCCTTTTGCAGCATGGAAGAAGCCAGTTCCCATTCAGAGTCAAGCTGCATAAGCTACATTTCCTGTCCTGCCCCTCAGAAACTAGTCTACTGCCTCAGTTGCAGTGGGTTATGCTATTCCCTCTGCATGGTTGAATTAAGATCCAGCTGCCAGTCCAGAAGTGGTACCATCTTGTTTCTTTGGCGGAATCTGGAAAGTGATAATGGATCCAGGTAGGGGTGAGGAAGGAAGAACATACAGCAGGCATAGGCAAACATGGCCCTCCAGATGTTTTGGGACTACAATTCCCATCATCCCTAGCTAACAGGACCAGTGGTCAGGGATGATGGGAGTTGTAGTCCCAAAACATCTGGAGGGCCAAGTTTGCCTATGCCTGACATACAGGCATGAAGCAAATTAATTAGACACAGGGCAGGGTGATGAGTTCCAAAAGCTTACGGGAAATACTGTCATACTGAGACAGTATTACTCAGCCTTCTGCAGGGAGCTCTGGGGATGGATTTGGTGGTTACAACCAACCCCCCACCAAGATGCACCTAGATAAGATAGAAATGATGAGAAATAAAATTAATTAAATTCAGAAGAATTCGTTTGGAGGAGATGGGGAGTTCATGATTAATGGGAGTCATTAAAGGAATGTGATTTGATTTAGAGTAGAATCTGGGTTGGGTATGAATTTGGGGGGAATAATAGAGAAAAGTTTGGGGTCATCTGGTCAGACATTCATTTGGGATAGGTGTAAATTAATTGAAGAATTTGTTTGAGGTGATCTTGATGATCAATTAATGGTGGGTAAATTTATTGGAGGGTGAATTGATTTGGACTCAAAATGAATTAGCTTGCTTTCTGTGAAAATGGTTGAAACAGTTTAAAAAACGAGTCAAGTATACGGTTTCATGTTTGTAAACCCCTTTGAGATTTTTTTTAAACGATCAAGTGGTGTATAAATTTTATGAAATAAATAATTGAAGTAAATAAGCTATTTGTCTGCAATCTCAGGTTCACCTTCCATATTGCTCAGAGGTCTCAAACATCACAAAAATGCACAGCCAGAATGTCCTATCCATCATAGTCAGAAGTGGCTAACCCTCTGGCATCTGGCTCTTGTGCTTGAGTACCTGATGGGATGTTACAGAAAATGCCAAGTGGCAGAGACCTTAAGCCTCTTCTTGTTGTTCCTAGCTTTCAGGATCATTTCTCTAGTCCTGACACCAGACATGTCTTGCACATATCATCCTGGACTCTCAGTAGCCACATTATTTGGTGGATATTGCCAGCAGCAACCATAATGTCACACATCGATCATTTTAGGTGCCCCAATCATCATTTTACACAACTGCTTCTTTGAAAGGACTTTTTTCTTTGCACAAAAAGGCACAACAAATCAAAGGCTGCAGCCTAAACCTTTGATGTTTAGGATGCCGCATCAACAGGACAAATTGCTTTGACCAGACCCTCAACATTGCTAGTATTTATTTGCTATCTATCTAAGGGAATGCATCCTTCAATGTAAATCCTATTCCCACACAAACTGAGATCTGCCAGAGAGCCCTTGACAAAAGTTCTATAATGTATTCTGGATATATTGCCATTTGCTAAGAGCAGGGCCTTCTCAATAGTCACTCAAGCAATTCGGAATGCCCTCCTTTAGAAGGTGAAGTCAGCCATATCACTGGCTGATTTTCACAAAACAAATAGTTCCCTTTTCATCCTAGTTTTTGAGGCCATTGCTGGGAGAAACTGCTGCTGATTGCTTTCACATATCATTTGTTTCAGAAGTGGTACCCTCAGCCAACCCCCCCTTTTTTTGAGCACTGGAAGATGGGGTGTGGCAGCTTATTGTGCTTTGTGCTGCTATTGCTGTGATTCCTTGTTTTTCTTAAATGAAGAAGTTTTACTTTTACTAAAATCAGGACAGCAAGATGGTTGTTTTGGGCGGTTTTAATATAAAATGTTTGTGCGTGTGTCTCTCTCTATGTGTGGCAAATGGGTCTACTACTGCTTCCAAGTTAGTTGGTATGAGAAGAAGAAGAAGAAGAAGAAGAAGAAGAAGAAGAAGAAGAAGAAGAAGAAGAAGAAGAAGAAGAAGAGAAGAAGAAGAAGAAGAAGAAGAAGAAGAAGAAGAAGAAGAAGAAGAAGAAGAAGAAGAAGAAGAAGAAGAAGAAGAAGAAGAAGAAGAAGAAGAAGAAATCAACATAGTCCTATAAAAGGTCACGGAGTCCTTTCCCAACCAAGTGTTACTACTTTGTGATGTAAGGTAGCTGGGTGGGTGCTGAGACATGATTCAAAAGAGGCAGATGAGGTCAGACATTGGACTTATACAGCCCTTGATTTCTTACCTCACACTGGTGAATGGTCTGCATGTGCCCCATTCCTCAGACACAATCTCCACACACAGCTTTGTGTTCATGTTCTTTATATATTGTAAACCACTTAGTGAATACATTTTGAAAAGCAAAATTTAAAGGTCACATGTAAGTAAAGTCCGATAAGGACATAATGCAAAGACATGGTTGGCTCACACAGTATCTTTGTTTATTGTAACTGCTTACAAAGATCTGTTACTTGAATTGGTGGTATCCCATAGGAAGGCACTTCAGGAATCAAATCTGAACCTGTGGAGTGGCTATTTAGCACAAAGCACATTGTCCAATATTTGTAGCTCAGGGCTGTGTAAAAGGATTGATTGTTTTGCTTAGACCTTAAACTTTGCAATATTCTCACAGCCACCCCTTAAGGCTAGTCCTGATGCCCTTCCAGCAAAAGATAACATAAAGAAAGGTTTCATTAAAAATGAAATATATATGTGGATATAGAATGAAAGGAAGAATCTATGCTGACCTTCATTTGTAGCTTATCAGTCTGTTGATCTAGAGTTTTACTTATAACTTCATTCCAAGCAGCAGACCTGTGTGCAATTTCCTTGCTTTCATGGAAAGTTTCCATTAGAATAAAAATGGAATTTGGATAACACATATCTTTGTAAATATGGCAACAGTGTTCAATTCAGGAATGTAGCAACCATTGCAACTAGGTCTGGAAATGTTTTATGGGAAGAGAGATCTGACACTGAGGTGAGAGTAGGAGATGGAAGGTACAGAGTCCCATCTTACCTGAGGACATATGCTGGCAAGGAGGGATATATAAGGAAGAAAGATGCACAGTTAACTGAAGATACCCAGTAATCAATTGAACAGAACTGTCTGTTCAGGATGATGCTATGGATTACAGAACTGAGAACAGAAATGGTTTTGAAATTCTGTTCAGCAAAAATTATTCCAAGATTTTGCAGATTCAAGTTACTTGGTCTTCTTTCCAGAATGGAACTGGTGCATTAAATAAGTCATAGGGAACCTTTTTCAGACTAAGGCATTTCCTCTAAGGCAACCTTCTGATGGGTGTCTGTTCATGCACTGAGCAGCCTCAGAGGCAAAAGTGGGTAGATCAATGGAGAGCCAGTGTGGTGTAGTGGTTAAGAGTGGTAGACTCATAATCTGGAGAACCGGGTTCGTGTCTCCGCTCCTCCACATGCAGCTGCTGGGTGACCTTGGGCTAGTCACACTTCTCTGAAGTCTCTCAGCCCCACCCACCTCACAGGGTGTTTGTTGTGGGGGAGGAGGGGAAAGGAGATTGTTAGCTGCTTTGAGACTCCTTCGGGTAGTGATAAAGCGGGATATCAAATCCAAACTCTTCTTCTTCTTCTTCTTCTTCTTCTTCTTCTTCTTCTTCTTCTTCTTCTTCTTCTTCTTCTTCTTCTTCTTCTCCTCCTCCTCCTCCTCCTCCTCCTCCTCCTCCTCCTCCTCCTCCTCCTCCTCCTCACTGTTACCTTTGTACAAATGGGGATATTGTGCCATGCAAATCTCAGAGATTCTTGCATGCGCATGGTGAGTCTTACTCCTCCACCACCACCACTTTCCACCACTGCAATAAATTGCTAGATAATTCCTGCTCCTCATTACTTTCAATAATTTATCCTGCTCCACCAATTTCCTCTATATACAAGTTGGTGGTTTAAGAGGCTATATAAGTATTCTTGGAAGTGGAGCTAAATAAGTTTCTTGATGACTAGATGCTTAGCCAGTGTGGATTTGGATGCTATGGTTGCAGGAAGAACTATATAAAACAGTGTCAAAATAATCCGAAGGAGCTGGGAGAATACAGAACTCACTTGTTGGAATTACAGGTCTATCACAGTACTGGAACCTAATGAAATAAATTTGTTATAAGTCCTGGCACAACTAAGAGATTATGTGAAGGTTGCATTGACTTACGGATACTTTCTGGGATATCTTAAGGCATGCCTCTAGACCTAGTGAGAAAGAAGTGTCAGAAATGTTAATGGGAAAGGTACTTAATTCTGCCTCATATTTCAAACCCTTAGGATAAAGTGTAAATGAGGATGTGTAAATCATCCACCAAGCACTTGTAGATAAACTGTAAACTAATTAATATCAGCAATATTGATGCAGAGAAAATATTTACCAAGGGATTTATATGTAACCCTGCCATTACTTTGCACTGTGCAGGCTGACTTTATAAATCATTTAGCAAATGTTTGCATGTCTCATAAATGCTTTATAAATGTTTGCCAGTAATTTATCTCACATAAAATGCTAAACACACTGCAAATATATGTTGTTATTTTCAAATGTCACTATGTACAATAACTGGAATGGGCAATAAATGTCCAGATTGTTTGATGCAGCTGAAACTTACAAAATGTACCTTCCTATTCATTTTTGAACTATACAACTATCCTCAGAAAACAACCCATAAAAATAATCAGCCCCAGTGTGCCACATGTGGCTGCGGCGTCGTGATGGCTGCTCGCACCACCGCGGTGGGGCGAACCCCCGCGGGGTGCCTTCTTGTCACCCCCCAGACATGGCACCCGGGGCGCACTGCCCTCTCCCCGCACCCCCATTGTGACGCCACTGCCAAGACTTCCCTTAGCAGAGTGATTTCCTTCACACATGAGTGTGATACATTTGGTAAGAGCAGAATAATGTTACCTTTTAAACATGGATTATGTGGCTATGTGGTTATGTCATTGCAAAGAGGAAGGGGATTAAAACAATATTTTGTAAAAACAAACAAACAGCCAAATCGTTTCATGTGGAAGGCTACCTTATACAACCTCAGGACTGTAGTTATTGTAAGAGTCTCCAAGCAACAGAATCAAATTTATGTTGAAGGCTTAGGGCTGTTATGTGCATTAGACAGAGCAAATGATTGGATTTCCTGCTGATTTTCAGAAGTTTAGTTACAGTCGTGTGGGGTTAAAAATCCTACTGGGGCTACGGTGCCAGAGGAGGGGTTGACCCTTTCCCTTGTGCAGTTTTCCAAGTGAAAATTGCCCATCTTCCTAATGTCAGTCTTTATTAATCTTCTGCTATTTTGGCTCTCCAACAATCCTGGTTCCCTAAAAAGAATTACGAATGTCATATGTATTTGCAAATTCTAGTTCCCTACATCCACATTTCATACCGTAGGTACAACCCTATAAATGCAACGTACGAAGAGACACTAGAAACTGGGGAGAGTTTTGGATAGAACATCTGGTTGTACAGAGCAGAGGTTCATTGCCCTCTTTAGCTCTCTGGGCTTTTCCCATGACAACAATTTCTTGCCTTAGCTGCATTTCATGCATAATCAATATTTCAGAGGCAAAGTGGGATCTGCACAAGGTGGTGTGAGTTAAAATGGGGGAGCCAGGAATGCTTCATACTGCCTTGATGATCCATACATTTTTTTAAAAAATGTTGCAGACAAGTTTCTGTTGAAAGGAAAGATAATGCCTTGGAGTGGAGTATTGGGGGACAACAAGCACCAGAGTGAGGAGAAGGCAGATGGAGAATTCCATTATTACTTGAAAGAAAAACAGACACTACTCTTGACTACCTTGAAATTATAACAAAAGCTCAAATCCCCACCCCCACTAAAGAAATTTCAATGTGCCCTGAGAACAAAGCAGAAAAATCGAAGCAGATGAAGAGATGTTTTGAGAAACTGGAAGACAGATTTTGGCACAGCATTACCTAGAACTTTAATAGCTGAGGTGCAGTCATCCTTCTGGAGTTTAACAGAACAAATGCCCCCAGAAGGGACAACACTGCCTGCATATTTTAAGTCTGCCTCAAAGCAAAAAAGCTTCCTTTTTAGTAAATAAAATTAAACAAATCAATATAAAGGTGTCCAGCAGAAAAAGCTCCTGGTCCTATTTGCCTGGAATCTGGGAGGCTTTAGCCAATCTGGAGCAGCTAGTAGGCCCACAAATTTCACACACTCCTGCCAAGAGGGATACAAACTATAACTATTTTATTTTATTTTTCTAATTGTGAATTGCATGGTGGAATGAAGTAGACTTGAGTGAACCCTGAATGGAAAAGGGCAGCCTTCAAAATGCCTTGGACTGAGGCAGGCTGTTTTCTGAAGCATGACAACCATATCTGGGTTAAATTTTGTGGTCCAATCAAACCTCAGAGATACATGAAAATCAGACTACTGAAATAAAACAAAAAGCAATGCAATGTAAATACATACCATATTTAATAAAGCAGTTAGGCTGCAATCCAGTATGTATATACCTACCCACCTGGGAATAACCCATTGAACAGAGTTAGGTTTACTTCTGAGTAGACCTGGGCAATTAACTTTCACCCCCACCCCCCAGCAAATGTAATTTTACAATCAATTTCCCCTTTAGAGTCTTCAGGGAAACAGAATGTAAAATATATTTTAAAAATGTGAATGTGTGTGAAATATGCAATTTCATCCTAAAAGTTATGTTCAGAGGTGTCAACTTGAATAAAAAATTGTGGGGGGGGGCAGGTAAGCACCACCTGTATCATTGATCACATGATGTGACACACACACCGTTTGAATGGCAATGCCCATCAACTGTGGAGGTAGCCTCCTTAAATATGTTATGGGGGGGGGGCTGAAGGGACCTCAACCACTAGGAGTTGGCTCCTATGGTTACAGTACAATATTTCCTGTGGAAAATGCTATATTGATTTCAACATGTGCAGTAGTAGGAGTCCCGTGCATTAGCTATCCTCTTTTAGGAAGCGGAAATTATTTCTAAAGAAGACAGACAGGTCACCCTTGGGTGCCGTCATATCCATAAGGATTTCATGAGACTGAGAGAATTTGACTCTTTGCATTGATCTGGGCAGATCAGATTAGGCGAGTCCATCTCAGAATCACAGCTCACCAGATTCCACCCCTCTTTCACTACTCACAATCTCAACAAATTGGGGAAAAAACACACATCCGAATCAAAAGACTGGCAATGCTTTGCCAGGTTAATTTGGGCACTTGGTTTCTATGGATGTAAAAGCATTTACTGTCCTGTGATCAGATTACATGCTTCTCTTTTGTTTGTCTGTGAAATATGAGAAGTCTAGCATCCTTAAACATGGTTGGATCATATCCCAAGGTACTTTAAAGCCCACTTCCTTGAGTGGAATTAAGGAGGGTCTTTATATGTCAGATTTCTACAAGTGAGTCAATTGCACCTCTATTTAGGCGGAGAGAGAGATGTGTCTGAGCTTTTACATTTTGGTGCCTGCCACAGTGTAATCCAGATTTGTCTTTGCATCCATCTCTGTGCAAACAATTAACTGATTAATCCTTCCAAACATCCCCTTGGAAGAGAAAAGGGATAGACAGGACTGTTGGCAGGGTTGCCTGGCTCCTCTGCTGACGCATAAACAGCCATCAGCAGAATCGTCAGTTCATTGACTGCTTGTGTGGGTGGCAGAAGGCTAGAATAGGGAAATGCTGCAGGCCTGACTCTAGGACCAGGTTCCCAAGAGCTGTCTGCAGAGATCAGTTTGTGAATGGCTTTTCTATGCAGAATGAGCTCACAGAGTAGGACGTATACAGGAGATGGCTCAGTCACCATTAAATAATGAATGAGAAATACTTCCCCCCTGTTTACAGCAGTTGGGTTGGGTTGTTTTGTTAAACTCACAGATTTCCCCCCTTCTCTTTTATCCATTGCGTTGATTTTTAATTATGAAAACCTTGTTCTGTTCCATTATTCAGTAACAAAACATCATATATATGAGGTTGAAAAGGGATGCGGGCTGACAGAGAACTGGATTATCTGAAGGAACCCCCCTCCCCACTCCACTTGATGTTCTGTATTCTAGAGCTGAGGTCTCCAGCATGTTTGCTGTGGGCATCACAGCACCTCCTCCTGCTGCTGCTCTCTCTCTCTCTCTCTCTCTCTCTCTCTCTCTCTCTCTCTCTCTCTCTATATATATATATATATATATATATAGGGCTGGCGCATCCATTAAGGCGAACTAGGCAGTTGCCTAGGGCGCCAAAATGGAGGGGGCGCTGGCATGACGGGGAGCACTGCTGGCTTCGCAGGACTTGCTCTGCTGCGCGGCCGCTGCACCCCAACACCACCTACCCGCGTCCAGGGCGGGCGACAGCAGCGGTGCTGGTGCAGCCCAGGCGTGCCCAGAGCACCGAGGGCATCAGCGTATGGAGGACATGTGGGGCAAGAGCAGCCCCTTCCCGCGGTGTGCGCGCGCCAGAGCTGGGCCTTTGGCTCCAGGCGCCGTCGCCGTGCTCTACTTCTCAGGCAGGCGGGAACAGCTGCTGTTGCGCCCGGGGGTCCGTGGCTGAAGCCCGAGAGCGGCCAGAGTAACCCAGCTGTCACAGATAAGCAGGAGGGGCACTGGGAAGGGAAGGGGGTGAAGGCTGGGCCAGGCCCGCAGGGAGGAGGCAGATGCCCGGGGTGTGTGCCAGAAGGTGATCTCGCCTAGGGCGCAACAAACCCTAGCACCGGCCCTGTGTGTGTGTGTGTGTGTGTGTGTGTGTGTGTGTGTGTGTGTATTGATTGTGAGTTGCCTTTTTGTATGTGCAAGGGAGATCTCACCAGTTATTTTGTCTGTTTTATTCTGTTTATGTAAATCGGGCATGTCAAACCTGCGGCCCTCCGGATGTTTTGGCCTACAACTCCCATGATCCCTAGCTAGCAGGACCAGTGGTTGGGGAAGATGGGAATTGTAGTCCAAAACATCTGGAGGGCCACAGGTTTGACATGCCTGGTGTAAATGTTTTGCCTTCTTTTCTTTTCTGGGGAGGGCATCTGAACGTCAGCATTTCTTCTTCTGTGAAATGGGTATTTTGTGATCCTCACAACAGTTTACTAGTTTTCCAAACATGCCCCTGGGGCCAAAAAAAGATTGGGAATCTAGCTCTCATTGCAATGATAAAACTGTAACTGGGCTGTACCACTGCAGACTGCTGGAAAATGTATGTCCAATAAGTGAATATAGACTGGGTTTTTTGGGGAGGAGAGGGATTGCATACCCTCAAATATTTCTCTGATTCAACAGCAGCAACAAAGCATTAATACCCCACCCATCTGACTGGGTTGCCCCAGCCACTCTAGGCAGCTTCCAACATAAATAAAAAAATAATAGGACTTCCGGTCTACTGCCATTGCTGAGCGGCGAGGAAACCTCAAGCTACGAGGTTCCTGGTGCTGCGAAGGAGGGGGGAGAGAGCACTGCAGACCCCCCAAAGAGCCCCAGATTGAGCAATCTGGGTTCATGGAGACTCAGCTGAGCCCCAAAACGTATCCTTCGCTCCCCGGTAAGCTCTATTAAGAGCCCCGAGAGTGAGCGGAGTTGAGCCGTGTGTGCCTGTGAGTGAATTTGCTACCTCTGCAGCATGAAGCTCCAAGTCGACAGCCTGTTGAGCAGTGGATTCTTCCAATTTTGAAAGAATTGAGGACTTTGGTTACTGTGTGTAAAAGAAAAGGGATTTTTAATTTGAAAAAAATGGCGATGGGAGGAGATTTAAAAACGGAAGTCGATCTCACCCATTGAGTGAACTGAGATGCAGTAATCGTGCCCGAAGCCGGAAAGATTGACAGGAAGCTTTCAATTTCCAAAGATTGGACTTAAAACCTTCCCCCTGAGGCAGGGTAAAGGGGAGAAGGGTTGAACTTAGTAAAATCCCTGCAATTTTTTTTTAGACTGGGGAAAGTCCCCCTGTAAGCTGGAGTCAGGTCCCTGGAGGGGTCAGCGAGCTGCCATTATGACATCACAATAGGAAGGAATTTGTTTACCTCTTTGACGTCGGGAACTGTCAGCACTGAAGAGAGTGCAAAATATAAGGCTGTGAATAAGAAGTTTGATAAGTGCTCTTTTTGTAAATGGACATAAGAGTTTTAAGGTATGAAGAAGAACTGAAAATGCTAGTTTGCAACCAGTTTGGATACAATTTCTGTCTTTGAAGTTTGGAAATAAAAACTGCGCCATTTCCTGTTTTGTAACCTGTGCTGTTCCCATGAAATTTGAGACGAGCAAGATGCCAGTAGACATAATAACATCTGACTTCTCTGATTTTCAAGAGGAATTCCTGAAATTGTTATGGGAACTAAGAAGTGAAGTACATCAGAATACAATACAGATTGGAAAAATAAACCAGAAGTGTGTGGAAATTGAAAAAGAATTAATTTCAACAGAGAGTATAGAGAAGAAAGATGAACATTCATCAGTCCTGGACAATGCAATTGAATCTAAAGAAGAAGAGGCAGGGGCATGGAACATTGTGCTCCCAGTGAGGGGGGGACAACGACGACAAGACCCATGCTTGACTCAAAGAGTTTTTAAAGAAGAACCAGCATGGAATAATGCCCTCCCAGTGAGAGAGGGAGAGCAGAATCTAAGGGGAATAAAAATTGTGAAAGGATTGAAAAGTGGAAATTTAGATGGATGATATCGTGTAACAGTCAGAGAATTGGGGAGACAGCAGGGGACAAACAATGACAGAGCAGGCTGTGACAGAGTGGGAGTGGGGTGAGGAGTAATAATGGATGTTATTTTCTGACTGATTAAGATGGTCTGAAACTGGATTGACTTATGGAGCTGGCTGAATCGTCTGGGAGACTCCGAGTCCAGGGGAGGCCATCTAGCCATCTAGTGCCATCTAGCTAGATGCAGCCCATTGTTTAGGAATGTAGGACAGCCTTCTACTGAATCTCATCTTCAATCCATCTACGGTAGCAGAGCAATGGCAATGGCACTCCAGGGTTTCAGGCAGGGGGCATTTCCCACCTTACATGGGGATGCCGGGGATCAAACATGGGGCTTTCTGCATACAAGTAGAATCACAGCTCTATATATATGAGGGGGGTCATTTTGAAGTGAGACTAGTTTGATTAGAGTCCATTGAGGCACAATATATGAACATGAGGACCACAGGCAATCAACACATCCATTGGCTTGGAATTCTGCAAATCTACTGCCTGCACACAGCTTCAGTGCAGGCAAGTTCTGAAGCTCATTGTTTCAGAATCCAAAAAGCTAACTCCGATTCCATTCACTTATGCATGCTCTTACCTCAAAACTTGCCCAAATATAACTTTTTCTTGCAGCAACCAGGTGCTCCTAAGTTATTTTGAATGTTGCTGGCTTCTCCTTCCTTTCCTTTATAGTTTCTTCTAGCTGTGTTGCCTGTTAGGGCCACACCAGGGCTACATCCACCCCATACATTTAAAGCACTCTTATGCTATGTTAACAGTCATTACCTCCCTCAAGGAACCTTGGGAACCTTGGCTTGTTAAAGGTGCTGAGAGTTGGAAGGAGAATCCAACTGAATTTCTCACCCTATCGCAAGTTTTATGTCTAGTTGAGCCATCACTTAAGTGCTTTTAAAGGCAGATGTTTGAAGTTGCTTAGAATGGTAGTTGAGAATTGTTGCAGCACTGTGGATGATAAATCCTTTGGACAGGAATGCTATCAGTTCCATGTTTCCTATAGTGCCATGCTGAAATTAAATGACTGCTGACTTAGAGTGTACATCATTGCCCAATCTAGGACTGGCTGATAGTGTCAATTATTCTAGTACAGGTTTCGTCTCTATCCCAGCCGTTTCTGGTTCTGCTTCAATAGTCCATGTGCAACTGTAAAATTCTCTACTTTTTGTGAGTTAAACTAGGGAAGTGTGAACATTGATGCAATCTTAATCCAACCAATCCCGGTGCAGTACTTGTTCTTGTGAAAGTCAGTGATCATACTTAAGGGGTTTGAATTTAAACCTCTTGGGTTGCACATATAAGCGTTTGGTTTATGTCAGCATGATTTGAAAAGCTTCCAACACATGCTTCGACAAGTTATCCATCCAGCATTTCTTTTATTGCCTGCATAATGCAATAAGATTGGGGTTCCATGAG
The DNA here is from genome assembly GCF_963506605.1 of Zootoca vivipara. NCBI lineage: Eukaryota > Metazoa > Chordata > Lepidosauria > Squamata > Lacertidae > Zootoca > Zootoca vivipara. The sequence continues at coordinate 40,651,627 of NC_083290.1, read as the reverse complement.
GGAAGAAGAAGAAATAAGAACACAATCCATCCCAAAGCTTTGATTTCTCACTGGTCTCAGTGGAAGCATTAAGCATATGTTTAACCCACTGAAAACAACAGCAATGATGATGATGATGATGATGATGATAATAATAATAATAATAATAATAATAATTTATTATTTATACCCCGCCCATCTGGCTGGATTTCCCCAGCCACTCTGGGCTGCTTCCAACAGAAAATAAAACACAGTAATCTATTAAACATTAAAAGCCTCCCTGAACAGGGCTGCCTTCAGATGTCTTCTAAAAGTCTGGTAGTTGTTTTCCTCTTTGACATCTGTTGGGAGGGCGTTCCACAGGGCGGGCGCCACCACCGAGAAGGCCCTCTGCCTAGTTCCCTGCAACTTGGCATCTCACAACGAGGGAACTGCCAGAAGGCCCTCGGTGCTGGACCTCAGTGTCCGGGCAGAATGATGGAGGTGGAGACGCTCCTTCAGGTATACTGGACCGAGGCCATTTAGGGCTTTAAAGGTCAGCACCAACACTTTGAATTGTGCTCGGAAACGTACTGGGAGCCAATGTAGATCTTTCAAGACCAGTGTTATGTGGTCTTGGCGGCCGCTCCCAGTCACCAGTCTAGCTGCCACATTCTGGATTAGTTGTAGTTTCCAAGTCACCTTCAAAGGTAGCCCCATGTAGAGCGCATTGCAGTAGTCCAAGCGGGAGATAACTAGAGCATGCACCACTCTGGCTAGACAGTCTGCAGGCAGGTAGGGTCTCAGCCTGCGTACCAGATGGAACTGATAGACAGCTGCCCTGGACACAGAATTGACCTGCGCCTCCATGGACAGCTGTGAGTCCAAAATGACTCCCAGGCTGCGCACCTGGTCCTTCAGGGGCACAGTTACCCCATTCAGAACCAGGGAATCCTCCACACCTGCTCGCCTCCTCTCCCCCACGAACAGTACTTCTGTCTTGTCAGGATTCAACCTCAATCTGTTAGCCGCCATCCATCCTCCAACCGCCTCCAGGCACTCACACAGGACCTTCACTGCCTTCACTGGTTCTGATTTGAAAGAGAGGTAGAGCAATGATAACAATAACAATAATAATAGCTGCCGCCACCCTTGGCCAGATTCTGCCCACGGATCTTGAAAGATCATTACATTTTTTTTTCCATCTGGCCAAATCTTTGTATCGTCTCAAGAGACTGTAGAAGTCACAATATAAAACAGCTAAAGAAAACACTGAATCATTCATTTAGCTGTGGCTTCCCAACCACAAAATATTATGTTTATTCCCCCCACCACTTTTTTGTCATTTCATTGATAAAAACTACACAAAAGCTAACTGATCAGATTAATTAAAAATAAATCAAACAGTGTTACACATCCTCCCATTTGTTTGTTTCTTAAATCACATCAGCCATCAAATTTTCAGCCACCCCCCCCCCAATTTCCAGGTATATAATGAATATTTCCATACCCAAAGTCCCCTTCTCCCCTTGCATTCAGCACAGCTGTCCTGTTCAAGTGTGAGCTCTCATGTCATCAGTAACTGCTCCCTCTTTCTTTCTTTTTTTATAGAGCCCGAAACATAATTGTAGTGTCAACAATGAAGCACAATCAAGATAGGAAAAAATTAAAAGTCACCCTTTTCCCTATAATGTACAGCATGTGTTTTAAATGTACATGCACCCCGAGGTTTGTCTGTTTTTGCCTCTTGGTTCTTTTTTCAGGAATTGTCAGTGTCCATTTGGTTCAACATAACCATGTTTAGAATATGAAATTATGACACTGACCTTTCACTCCCGCAAGGGGAAAAAAAGAAAAGGAAAACGGGACTCAGTTTGGTTTATTCCCCTCCCTCCCACCCTAAATGGAAAAATAAAGAAACCTTCTGTTACTTCTAAGAGTAATAAACAATAAACAATATCTCATATTCCATTCTATGTTCTCCCCCGTCCCAACCCATATTGGTACCTCTGGTTCTCCTTTGAAGGAACCGTGCAGTATAGAAAAATCAAATATACAAACAGAACTTTTAATCCATCCCTTTATGTTGCTAGAGTGAAATCTAATTCTCTCGCTCGCTCGCTCACATTTTTATATAAGAACTCAGCAATCTTTCTTTGATATGTACACCAAGAAGTTCGACAGTTTAAAGCCAAAGGAAATTCTGAAGTTCTCCAGTCGGTACTATAGTGTCACTAGATTGAATTTCCTTATATGGCAGTCCTCAAGCAACGTGTCATTTATTTATTTATTTATTTTGTTCCCCTTTCCTGTTGTTTGCATCAAAACATTTGTAACTGGAATGGTGAGTTGTCTTCTTCTCCTTGCTCCTTGTTCCTCTTCACTCGAAGGTTCCCCCCTCCCCAGAAAAAAGAAGCCTCCCATACACACCCGCTCTTGATTCTCAGGAAAGACATTCCATCAGTTTGGTATTCTCTCAATGTAAATAGCTGGAGCAGCCGAACGTGCAATTGTAGCAATGAAGCTGTGGTCTCGACTCAACTCCAAGTTGGTGGCTTCAGCCTGGTCCCGGGAGATTGTGTCATATCCCTTATTTACATGGAGGGGTTTGTGGGCCTGGCAATATCCAATCACCGGTTGGTCGTAGCTGTAATAGGGCAAGGTTTTCATATGGTGAGGGACCTAGAGAGAGAGACAGAGGGGAAAAACAGGCATGTCAGCATCATTGCAGAATAACATGTATTTTTCTTTTTTCTTTTAGCAATGAAAAGACGATATGGGATGGAGCTGGGGATCTAAGGAGGCAGCAATTTCTGTCTTAACCTGTGTTCATCACATTCATCACTGTTTCTATTGTGCTCCAGTTCTGCCTCCACTAAAACCTGCATTATTTGTTTCACTATCTGCTTTGGCTTAAACTAACATAATTAACGATATAATCAATTTAAATACATTTCAATGGAAGGGAAACATCAAAAACAATGGAGAGAATAACTATTTAGGAATCATTTGTGACTTAAAAAAAAGAATAGCAAATACTGCCTGCTTTTGCAATTTCTATTCCTGGTGAACATGTAATATGTGGGAATTTCTGCTCCCATTTTATTTTTTTATGGGATTCTATGACATCCCTAGCTGTGGCATAGAAAGCCAGAGAAGGCTTGTGACATTATTATTAGCATTTATTCATCACTTTCTACAAACAAAATATCTAAGTGATTTTCAAATATATAAAATACCATAAAGCTTGTCAGTCACTGAAAACCAAATATGCATAATGAAATACAGTAGAATAAAATGTTTTAAGGCATTTATCCAATAGCAAGAACTAAAGGAACAAATCTTACCCACCCCACCCCCCCACCCCACACATACACACTGAAAGACTAGGAGACAGAGGACTAATTTGTGTAAAATTGGAGTAAGTCAGAAGTTGGTGCTTCTGTATTTTCTTAAGGTGTACCTCAAGTGTGCGCACACACACAAATTGAATACTGACCCCAGTCCAGAGAACCATGGGGATAACACAAGGCTGAGTCTACACTGGCACACATGCGGACCCAAAAAGTCAGAATGAGAAAGAGAATAGTATGTAAGCAATTATCTTAAATTGACAATGTACAGATGACCTTGAAGCAAAATAAAGTGACTTTTATGAGGCAACAAATATGAATAAAATAACTTACTATCTTCAAAGTCTTAGTTACCCTTTCCTGTCTCCATTGGGGGGTAAGGAAGACTCCTAGAATTTTATACTAGGACTTCTTCAGCTTGAAATGTCATAATTTTACACAATGGTTGAATGGCAGAGAGGCAACAGTCAATGCATTCTGGAAGAATTGATAGGATGGCCAAGATAAATACTGAAATAAAACCCCTCAAAGGCAATGGGCTTCCCACCAGTTTATACAAAGCTTCCACCCTCAAGCTTTAAAGTAGGCTCTTTATGATACTATAAACCATTGTTTTGTGTTTAGAGATTGAGACCCTGGTGGGCTGTTTTTGTGTGAGTTTGTTTGTTTGTTTGTTTGTTTTACAGTAATAGTACAGGACATTAACCAGATGGGGTCCAGTGCACATCAGGGCTTTGTTTCTTTTCTCCAAACAGGAGTTAAAAGCTTCTGAATTACAGCATTATCTCTAAACGGCCCACAAACGCCATTACCCTCTCAACCATATTTTCAGTACTTTTCCAAACTGTCCCCTCAGCTCTAGCCTGGGATGTTTTGCTTCTCTGATCAAGGTTGCTTTTCAGTAGGAAGAGAGAAAACTAGTTCAAAATGAGGTTTGGAAGTTTTAAGAGCTACTTATTTCCTGCTGGGAAGGCAAAAAAGTTAGAAAAACTCTGTGCCATAGAACAGAGAGGAACCCTAAGAGTTCACGGTATGCCCTGCTACCTTATCAGAAAAATATTTCCACTAGAAGGTATCGTCCAAAGTGGAGATTCATAAATTTCCCTTCCTCTCCCATAATACTTGGGGTCCAGTGAAGCGGACAGACAAAAAGAAATATTTCTCCAACTAAGGCTGTTTGGAAATCTGTCCCCTAAGGGAAACTTCCACCCGGGCGCCGTAGAAGATGGCTGAAAATACCATCTCTCTGACCCCCACAGGGTAATTTATGAGGCTGTAATGGGAGTACGCATCCTCCCGAAATCTTCCTGGGGGGTTCAGGAAGATGCAGTCTCATCCACAGATGCCCACCACCAGCTTTGACTTTGGAAGGAAGGAGGGGCTGGGGGCACTGGATGGAAAGCCCCCATGGGAGTCTGGATCTCCTGGACGCTGATTTTACGAGCGATTTCAGGCTCCATGACTCAAGAGAGAAATTAGATATGAGTCGTGGGCATGCTTCAGACAAAGGAGGAGATTTATTCTGCAAAGCACAGCCACTGAGAAAACAAAAGATACTGAGGAATGTCTTTCATCAGACCAAGAAGGTATACGACGGAACAGAAGGGGGGGGGAGGCTGGAACTCTATAATTGTGTTTTATTATCTACTTAACAAACCTCCCTCCGGAAGAGCTGTATATAGCATTCATAAAGCAAGCGAAATTGGAACATTGGGAATTTATTGAGATAATATGGTTATTAAATATATAGACTGTGTGAATTGAAAATATAAATAATTAAAGTTTGTAATTTGGGACTTGCTTGGAATGTGGTTAAAGATTCCCTAAATTTATGGACATCAGTTAGCAGTTGGAAAGCTGTCAAGAAATTTCTGAGATATGACGCAGTTATAAAAACAGCCTCCGCCATCTTAGAGACAGAGCCGGCTGTAACAGCAGTCAAAGGGAGAGGGAGCCATAAATAACATCATTAGATTTGTGTATACGGTTGTGGCCTGGCAAAACCTCCCCTGGAAAGGCTACTGTGAGAGAGGCTTGGAGAAAATCATCACAGAGGCTTTAATATCTGATTTACTGGGATTGTTTGAGGATCGTGGTTGCCAGCTGTGAAGAGGACCTGTGAATTTATGGACGGACTTGGTAGGATGCCAGTGTGAAAGGAAACAGTGCTAAATTTACAAAAGGGAATTATAGCATAAATTCACACAGAATCAAATATGGTTTGATTAAATTTGCTTGCCGGAAGGACTCAGTGATTTGGAAAAAAAGAAGAATGACAATAATAATAGATTATGGAATAAGATCTGGACTACATGGAAAAGAACTGCAGCATTACAAGAGGACTAGGCCTTCTCTATAATTTGTATAATTGGAAAATGGATTAGATATTTAAATTGGAAAATCTAATAAAAATGTTTATTTTTTAAAAAGGAAGCCTGTCCCCTAAGTTCCTAAAAGTTGTTTCCCTGGTTAAAGAGTTTTCCATTTTTCTATCTCATTCATTAACACACACACACACACACCCCTGCAACACACATTGTATGGATGTCGTAGGAAGGTTCCTCTCTGGAACCCTAGGGCAGGCATCCCCAAACTACGGCCCTCCAGATGTTTTGGCCTACAACTCCCATGATCCCTAGCTAAGAGGACCAGTGGTCAGGGATGATGGGAATTGTAGTCCAAAACATCTGGAGGGCTGAAGTTTGGGGATGCCTGCCCTAGGGAGCTGCTGCCAGTCTGTGCAGACAATATTGTGCTAGATGGACCAACAGTCTGACTCTGTATAAGATGGCTTCCTGTCACAGGCAAACTCCAGCCCTCCAGATGTTTTGGACTACAATTCCCATAATCCCTAGCTAACAGGACCAGTGGTCAGGGATGATGCGAATTGTAGTCCCAAACATCTGGAGGGCCACATGTTACCTAACATATGAAAGTGAACCCCCCCCCATGCCCCTGCCTAGTGCTAGCAGCAGCAGCAGTGAGGGCTGGACTGGCATGGTGAGTTCTGTATACCCTCTGCACCAGGCATCCCCAAACTGTGGCCCTCCAGATGTTTTGGCCTACAACTCCCATGATCCCTAGCTAACAGGACCAGTGGTCGGGGAAGATGGGAATTGTAGTCCAAAACATCTGGAGGGCCGAAGTTTGGGGATGCCTGCTCTGCACCATGCCCCGGTCTGGTGCAAGCATGCCCCAGGCAACAGCAAACAATGCAACACCACTGTATGGAGGTGCCAGTCGTTCACCCTCCACATGTTGGTCTGTGGAAATATTGACACTGCAGAAGCAATTGTGTTTGCTATATAAGGCTTCTCATAAGAGTAAGCTGAGTTGCACACTTCAAGGAATGGTGGCAACACAAGGGGAGCCTTCTGTTGTTCTTGGTGTTTTCTTAACTTGTTTTTCTTGATCTGGTATCTGTATACATATTAAAAAAATAAATCTGTGTTGTTGTTTTTTAAAAAATGAGGTACAATATTGTTATTCATATTATCTGCATTTAGTCTCTTCTAAACAAATTATATGCCCATAGTTTTCATCACATCTAATAATATCCAGTTAAATATATGGCTCATTTATTTAATGTGGTGGAGCGAATGTAACTTAATTTGAAAATATTTTTTCATGTCACTGATAGAGACAGACAAGAGTGTCAGCTTGCCCCCCTTAAAAAATACATTTAAATAATCAAGCAGAACAGTCTGATTTCTTCCTACATGCTTATGTATTGTCAAATGGAGGGAACCTGGTTCAGATAGGGAAATAAATCAGCAGATGTGCTATCCGTTCCTCTGAAGCAAGCTTTACTTTATTAACTGAGGAGCTTGTTCCATTAGAAAAGCACTTCAAATGTTCATGGAGAGTTTGGGTCTAATGGGCTGGATTAATTAGCTGGCATTAACTTGTGAAGTCTTCACCTCTGTAGTTCTTGCTGCTGAATGATGTCAATGTTATAGCCTTAATGATTGGATACTTGAAAGAAATATTCATTTCCTGAGGATATTTGCATAAACCTCAGATGGAGGGATTAAAAATTTAGGTATCTGGTAGGCGGAATTTAGGAACCAAAATTACTTTAGGGAAAGGGACATAACTCATTGGCAGGGCATCTGTTTTGTATGTGGAAGGTCCCAAATTCAATCCCCATCATACCCAGGTGGAGCCTGACACAGCATAAGGCAACTCCCTGGGCCCATAAATCTTCTATTTCAGAGTAAAACTGAGGCTGTAGAGCAGGCATCCCCAAACTTCGGCCCTCCAGGTGTTTTGGACTACAATCCCCATCATCCCTGACCACTGGTCCTGTTGGCTAGGGATTGTGGGAGTTGTAGGCCAAAACATCTGGAGGGCCGCAGTTTGGGGATGCCTGCTGTAGAGGCTACAGCAGGAACAGGTGACTGGTAGCCCTTCAGATGCTGCTGAATTATAAGGCATGAACCACAGTCAGCACGCCCAATGGTTAGGGTTAGAGAATATGCAACAGTGTTTTTATACCGTAAACCACCCTGTGATCCCTGGGTGAGGAGCAGTATATAAATTATTAATTAATTAATAATCACAAAGAAGAATTCCCTCTCCCAGGAATACCCATCTTGGAACCTTTAGTTCTATTTCCTGAATTCTTTTTTAGAATTTTATGTTAAATCCAGTCTCTTATATTCAATAGAGCACTTAGTAAAAGCAGCAGAATACTGCAGTAGAATACTGTTGAGGGACACTCATAACTTGTTACAACAGATTATAATGCTTTATGTCTGTTATATTCTCCATGAAGGAGCTTATATATTATAGAACACATTTTAGAGCAGAGAACATATATTGACCCTCCTGTGAATTTTTGCTAGGCAGCTTGGATATTCTATTTGAAGCAATTTGTTTTAGATTTGAGGGTCAATTTTATTATAAAAAGGAGAGTCCAGTTGCAATGAATGTAGCTAATTTGAAAATGACATATTTGGAAATGACTTCTATTTAGAACTGGAAACAGAATTCATATTTTATTTATTTAACAAAATTTGTATACCACTTAATCAAGATAAACATCTAAGCACTTTATATGAATAACACATTATAGTATATAGATTGATGACAACAAAACTGAAAACTCAAAACTGGCTTTTTAACATAAACATAGTTAAGTATTACACCTAAAATGGGCAAAAGAGTTCAGAAAATCACCTAAAATTTAAGGTTTTTTCTTGTTAGTGTTGTTTTTGCCACCCACAAAAGCAAGCTCAAATCAAGCAGACCAAGCAATTTTTGCTCAAACCTAATGAGGAACCTGAGCATATTACTTTTTAGACTGCTGTTCCGACATTGATGCATTCATGGTTTACCAACCATCTTCAGCCTCATAAACCTGTGAGGTCAGTTGGGCTTGAGAGATGGTGAGGAGCCAACACTTTCCCCTCTAGGCAAGGGATTCAGAAACCGTTTTCCACCTATGTCATGTCCAACGCCTCAGCTCCTACACCACACTCCCTTCCTTGAGTTAACAGTTCTTCATGTTTGTGAACTAATCATGGGATGCCTTCACCACGAGGAATTTCACTGAATGGTCAGATGTTCCTTAAATTATTTGTGCCACATGATTATGTAAGAAACTAGCGTGAACCAGATATACACAGTATTTGCACTGTATTTATAGGAAATGTCTCTTGCAATCTGAGGGGATGCAATATGGGGTTAACTCCCCCCCCCCTAATAAATAACCACAGGAAAAGATTCTGCCATGTTTGTTTTATCTGATTATTACATCAAATGCCAGCTGTTTGCTGGAGATGGCCTTTCAAATATATGTCCACATAGCATTTGGAAACCAAAGCACACCACTTCTGTCAAGAAAGAATTATGACAATGACAGAGAAGTTAGAACTGTTCATGTTTTCTGTGCAGTGATCATAAAGATAGCAACCTGATCCATCCATTACTCACAATAAATACACATAGTATTTAATATGAACATTTGATAATGTTGCTGCCACAGTGACAAATGAAGGCATTGGGGAATGAGTGAAATAAGTATTTGTCTTGTATTAAATATTGGCTTTTCATTAGAACTGCTCAAAATTTATGGCATGCAAGAGGGCTACTCAGAAATGAATGACTCCCTTATAGGGTTTTAAATGCTTTTTTAAAAAAAAGTTCTGCAGGAGCCCTGTACATGGAGAGCAAAAAATTAAAATGATTTCTTAAAGTCACAAGCCTGTGCTGCCAAGATATAACGCCCCTCCGCTGATTGTATTGGTCATAACTCATGGCAAATAACTACCTAGGCTTTCCACAACTTATTCAAAGACCTTGTGGTTCAAAGGCAATGTGTTGTTCTTTTCCAGAACTTCTGCCTATCTACACATTCAATGGGGAAAACAGGGACTTCCACACTGAGGGAGTAATGTTGAAGCAACTCAGTCTGGCACAAAGTGAGATTGGATTTCTGAATTGCCTGGATTCTGCCCAGGAGGTGAATACCAGGTCTTTTTTTGCAATGATCAAGCTCCTCAGCTATCCCTAGTTAGACCCAGAAATAGAAAAACCCAGCTTCAACTTCCAAACTGACCACAGATGGTGATGTTATGATGATGATAAAAAAACACAAGCAAACTTACTAGTCACTCTCTCTCAGTCAAACCTGTTGGATTGTTGTGATGCTAAGAGAACTGGGACCATGCACCTCATATTGCAGACTTCGGCAAATGGGCTGGATCAGGGCTTTCCCCCCCAGCCAGAACTCACCAGAATTCAGTTCTGGCATCTCTCAAGTGGGCACCATTGCCATTATAACAGAACAAAAGAGGTGCTCATGGTGAGTTCTGCCACCTTTTTCTAGAAAAAATAGCACTGGGCTGGATAAAAGGATTGTTTTTCTGTGGTGGCTCCACACACCTGGAACTTCTTTCCTGTTGGCAGTTGGCAGTTCACCAAACTCCAATATTTTCAGAAAGCTGTGAAAACCTGTCCATTTCAGGTGGCAATACAGCTGTAGAGATTTTTACTGATGATTTAATGATGTTAAGTAAGTATAATGAAGCAAGTATAATTTGTTATTTCACTGTTCTTTGGGAGCTTCAAGGATGGGAGTATTTTATTATGCTATATTGGCAGTGGATTTTTTTTGTTCAGAAAGGTGGCATATAAATGTCTTTAAATAAAAACTAAGTTAATAAAAATAATATTTTTCGTGTGCAAAATATTGACATAGATGTAGCATGAAATGCACTGTGCCCCAAACTTGAAAAAAATACACCCCCACTTGAAACCCGATCCTGGCAAAAAACACTGAATTACTGGCTCCGCATAAATTTTAATCCGCCCGGCCTACTGCCTCTAGTGCTACCGGACTCTCATAAAAATGTGTGGTCCAAACTAGTGCACCAAAAACTCATTTCCTGCGGACTCCATCCACATCAGCTCCTTATGATGGGCCATACCAATGCAAAAAGGCTAATTGGACAGCGCCTAAAGGACCTTGAGCAACAGAACAACCTGGCCATCACAAAGAAATCCTGCCCTTGGTTTGCCTTCTTTTCCCCCTCCCAGCTGGAACCCCTGTCACGCTATCTGTATAAATTAACCATCTCAAAATTCAGACGTGCTTTTACTTTAGCCAGATTGGATGTGTTGCCCTCCGTCGTACTCGAGGGCAGATTTCAAAAGATTCCAGCGGAAAAACGACTCTGCCCCTGTGGAATCGGCAACACGGAAACAGTGGCTCACATCCTCCTGTCATGTCCCCTCTACAAAGACTTGCAGCTCGATCTCATTACACCACCACTTCTAACTATTCAAGGCCGCCCAACTGAGGCCACATTGTTCTTTCTTCTATCAGATCAAAATGACATGAGAACAACAAAAGTTGCCAGATTCATCAAGGGTGCAATGAGATTAAGGGCTACCTTTTAAACGATAATCATAGTCATATGACTGATCCTTTTATCCATGTTATTTTTAATTGTATATTGCGTGTATTCTGTTGCTATGGCTGTCGGCTATGCAAATAAAGTTTATTAATTGATACACCCCTCCTCACTCTTTGGAGATAAGACAGATCTGAGGGGGCTTGAGTCCCAATGAAAAATGCATACTGAAGCATCTTTCACAATATTCTTTATACTGAGTCAAGAATGGAGGAAATGTATCCTATCTACCCCTTTCTTTCATGTGACAATTTTCTCCATGGCATGTCTTCTCCATTGAATAGGAAGAGTCAGCCCAGTAAAGCACATAATGATGGCGAACACAGAAGGGTGTTCTTCTTGTCCTGAATGCCTCTGCGGGACACTGTTCAGACAGAATTACAGGAGTATAATTGCCTAGCTAGCACCTATCTGTGGAGAAACCAATGTGTATGGTGCTGCAAATGAGAATTACATTAATCCATTCCACAAGGGGAGAACTTTTTACTGATGTGCAGATATCACTCTCATTGGCACTTGTAAGCATTGTGTGCCCACACTGAGATGGCAACCCCACAGTTTTAAATGGTAGGGGAAATGACTCATGGAGAGTTGCTGGGGGATTTATACAAAACTATTAGCATGATTCAAAAGGAAGAAGAAGAAGAAGAAGAAGAAGAAGAAGAAGAAGAAGAAGAAGAAGAAGAAGAGGAGGAGGAGGAGGAGGAGGAGGAGGAGGAGGAGGAGGAGGAGGAGGAGGAGGAGGAGGAGTTTGGATTTGATATCCCGCTTTATCACTACCCAAAGGAGTCTCAAAGTGGCTAACATTCTCCTTTCCCTTCCTCCCCCACAACAAACACCATGTTTCTCTGAAAATAAGACACCGTCTTATATTTATTTTTCCTTTAAAAAACCAACACCACTATGGCTTATTTTCAGGGGGTGTCTTATTTTTTCCTCCTCCTCCTGCCGTGGCCGGCATTGCTGCTGCGCCCATCACTATGTCTTATTTTTGGGGTATGGCTTATATTCTTTGAATGCTTAAAAATTCTGCTATGGCTTATTTTATGACTATGTCTTAAAATAGGGGAAACGGGGCATTCTGTGAGGTGAGTGAGGCTGAGAGACTTCAGAGAAGTGTGACTAGCCCAAGGTCACCCAGCAGCTGCATGTGGAGGAGCAGAGACACGAACCCGGTTCCCCAGATTATGAGTCTACCACTCTTAACCAGTACACCACACTGGCAGAGAAGTCATATGCCTAAAATAATAAAGTGGGGTGTCTGGTCTAGTGATTACAGCCAAGATGGTGTGGCAGAGAACATCAGAGCCTACCCTGCCCCCCCCCCCTAAATTTCATATTGCTTATTTCAAATAAAGCAGATGGGGGAATAGTCATTAGAAATATCTTAATAACTCAGCTATCGAAGGCATGAGAGAACCAAGGAGGAAGATTCTTGGGGAAGGATTTCCAACAGCTTTGGGGCTGCAGCGAAAAAGTCTCTGCTTCTTACAGAGGTCAGTTAATTTCCATATATGATGAAGCTTTCAGAATAAACTCACAAGTCAGCTGGACCATAAAGAAGGCTGATCGCCGAAGAATTGAATTTGAATTATATTGAATTGAATTTGAAGAATTGAATTGAATTTGGAGTGTAAAGAAAAACATTGGACAGTTTGGGAAAAAGTCACTTCCTTTACTGAAAGGTAGTCTAAACAACAACAACAACAACAACAACAACAACAACAACAACCCTCCACACAGACGAAACATGTGGAGGATGATGCCTGCTGCTCTCCTCTCATGTGCTGATATCTTGCCACCATGGAAACATCATCTCAAAAAAGCCCAGGTGGCTCTCAAATGCAGAAATCATTTTAGCTAAGCATTTAAAATGGAATGAGTATTTGATGAGTACCTTGTAATGCCATGAACAGTAAGCAACTTGCACAAAGAGATCTAAGATCTTAACACAAAATACACAGTATTATTTTATAGCAAGCGTGATGACTGCCCCTTACAAAGGCACTGTGCTGTACAAGTGTCACTGATCTGCTAATCATTCATGCCTCCAAAGTTCTGTGCCTTGATTGGTGTCACTTTCAAATTCACAGGTCTAAACAGGAACTGGAAATCAGCTGACTGGTTCCGAAGCCCACTTTTGGCAGCAAGTTGTGTCTACACCTGGCATCTTACATGTTCAAATGGGAACGTCTGGTGGGCCTAATCATGCTCTCAAGCCAGAGATTCCACACTACTGTTTTCTAGAAACAGATCCCTTTAAATGACTATTGCCAATCTTTTCAACAGTTTCTCTAATTTCCTAGGATTCATTTATTTTTTACTGACAACAGAACCAATATTAAAAAATCAAGGACAAACTTTTCCACTTACAGTCATGTCCTCTGGACACTTTGTATATCAGAGATCAAGCAAGCAGAAAATAAATGTAAGTCTGCCCAGAATTTCAGGCAAAGGAAATTTCACAACAATTTTCTCTCTCTTTCCTTCCTCCCCCCCCCCCATCTCTCTCCTATAGAACAAATTACTTATTCTGGTGGGCATGTACTTACAGAATGCAGAGAAAACAAGAACATTATAAGCAAGATCATGAAGGAAAATTTGGGAGGGGGTCAGGGAAATATTTACAGCTTTGTTATCTTTGAAGCGAAAGTATACCAGGTATTTATGTTTCATTATCCCACACAAGCAAATGAATGACAGCCAAAAATTGCCAAGCAACTTGGCATTAAAAAGAAAAAAGAAAAAGTTTCTTCTCCATGGGTAGCTCATTTTGTGTGTGACAAAGAAGGTGTCTACATTCCAGTCTTCCCATGACTTTATCCCAATGTATCATCATTAATAAATCCTGATCTGCATCTATGCAGATACCACAGCAGGTACAGAACATGAAAGAAAAATAACCCACCAAAACATGAAACAAACACAAGGAAACAAACAAAAAAGGCAATTAAAGACTGCAGAACAGATCAAACCATAATCATCCTACTAAGCTTAAATACGTGGGGAAAAGAGTGAGTCTTAACTAGGCACCAGAATGATAACAGCAGCAGTGTTAGCCCTCTCCAAAGGAAGAACATTCCACAGATGTGGTACTCATAATTTGTCCTACTATGACTCCATTTGCACTACACATGTAAAACAGCACTATACCACTTTAAAGAGTCATGGCTTCCCCCCCAAAAAACCCCGGGAACTATAGTTTGTTAAGGATGTTAGGAGGCCCACTAGTCCCATCTCAGGGCTACAGTTCCCAGAACTGCCTGGGAAGAGGAATTGACTCGTAAACCACTCTGAGAATTGTAGGGTCTCCTAAGAATTCTCAGGTGGTGGGGGAGATAGAGAAGGAAAGAGCCAGGTCTGTGCCAGTGCCCTTGCTGCTGGCACTGCCCTCTTACCACATGAATCATTGAGCACAGCACCTGCAAGGGCACATTTATGCATGAACTACTCTATGCACATAGGTGCTCCACAAACTGTTACCACATCCATTTCCCCCTTAGAAAAGACATTTCTAGAACAGGATCCTGGAGCATGAGAACTCTCGTGACTCATGCTAACAGCATATAAATGGAGTGGTTTTCACTTGACTACAGAGGCCATTTGATTCTTTATACTAATTGCCCCTTGAGGGATAGAGAACCTGTGGACCTTCAGATGCTGATGGATCCCATCAACCATGACCATTGGCCATTGCTGCATGAGAGTCCAACAACATCTGGAAGGCCACAAGTTCCTCACTACTGATGTAAAAGCAGATACTTTCCCAAATGCCTAGACATGCTTCAAGTTGATGCCCCCCAATAACCACAGATAGTTAACATGAAGGATGCAGGGAAATGGTGCCCTCCTGCCCTCCCAAAGTTATGCCCCAGCCCCCTCCCCAATTAGTGCTTGATATAATACCTGTGTATCTCCTATGCCCCTTAGCACTAGCAAAGGCTGCTTTAACAAATAGGTTCCAAGGACTTTCTACTGACCTTTCTGCTGTTCCTCCTCCAAGTGTGTGTGTGTGTGTGTGTGTGTGTGTGTGTGTGTGTGTGTGTGTCGGGGGCGGGGGGAGGAGGAAACACTCTTGATTGTTCACAGGTTTCCATATTCAGCATTCTAAATTAACAGTGACCTCTTTCACCTCCCCAACCCCTGTATTTATAAGATGAATTTATTAAAATGCATTTAACGGTCTCTTAATCTCACTCTTCCCCTTTCTTCACCAGCTCTGCTCTGATTCTGGAACTAAAGAAGGGAATTCCCCCTGAATATTTGAGCCTGTGTACTTTGTTGCTTTACATCAGAACAGCATGAGATTTATAACGTTGAAAAGGGACGGCGGCATGAGTCATCTTGATATATTGATCAGGGTTATTATAGTGTGCAATTTTCACTGAATGATTATGGCACAGATCCCCCCCTTTAAGTGGCCACTTACTTGTACATACCTCAAATAAGTAGGACAAAAGAAGATAGAGTTTTGCATAAAATTAGTGTATGTATAGATTAAAATATAGAAATAATATGTAGTAGGTTGTTTATTTATTCATTACATTTCCACTCTACCTTTCCTCCAAGGATCTTCAGGTGGTTCACCCTGGTTCTCTCACTCCTCATTTTATCCCCCACAACAACCCTTTGAGGTTGGGCCAGTCACCACCTCTCAACCAAAGGACCAACTGTTAAGTTTCATGGTTGAGTAGAGATTTGGACCTTGGTCTCCCATGTCCTAGTATAACCCACTAACTACTATACCACACTGGCTCAAATAAAAAATGCAATACATCACACTACCAGACACCTTCCTCAGCCTCAGCTGCAACAAAACAAGTCTCTCCCTTATTGGTCTCTACAGCCACAGTGGATGCTATAACCTTCCAACAGTTTGACTTCAATCCCAAAGATGCACTCCTCCATTGTCTCCTCAGGCAGATGGATGCCAACCAAGCAACTTGTCATAGTGGGGAAGACTATTCTTGAGGGAAAGCCACCTGGTGACCTGTGCACCTTTTCCAATTGCTGCCCAGGTGCTCACTGCTGATGGGCAATTTTCTCGCGAGGAAGCCTATTCAGCACAAGGGAAAATCCCTTTAAAAAAGGGATAACTTGGCAGCTATGGTGTTGGGGCATGTGCAGAGTGCCCAAACAACACACCAGCAGATTGTGCAAATGGAAAACCCAGAATGTGGTTGTAAAGAAAAACATTGGACAGTGTGGGAAAAAGTCACTTCCTTTACTGAAAGGTAGTCCAAAGTATAATGCATTTTCTCAGTTTAGCAGTTACATACCGTTGTAGCATAAAGCAATCTCACCTCAGTCTGTTGTTAATGCCCAACAGACAGCTTACAGCAAAAGTAATAAAAGGTCTTTCCAGCAACATGTCCTCCTTGCAGCATTCCAACACAGATTAGGTTTGAGCCAGGATGTGGGGGCCAAGGCTTGCTACAAACACAAGGGTATTTATACTTTATGTTGTGCCAAGTCACTCTCTGACTCACTCTCACAGATTTGCTGACTCACACTTAAGCAGCTCTGGGTGCAGGGCAAGCACACCTAAATTAACCCTTTCTTGTCCTTTTCTCTGCATGCACAAACTCTTATACACTAACACTCTGTCCATTGGTGCTCTTGTGCTAGCAGGCAGGTGAGCTCAGAATTGAGGAAGCCAACACAACAGTTGTACTAGCTGAAAGTTACTAGCAACCTGCTTAAGCGTTCTCTTGCACAAGAACATTACACCAGCGTAAAAGTTTTCACCAGCAGAACAAGCATACTATTAAGTGACTAGCAGTACATTGGATGCAACCCACTGTCTTTAAACTGGGCCTGCTCTTCAAATGGAGGAGTGTCTTCCATAAGGAGATAAAATGCCTTCACTATTTCATTTATATTGCATCCCATTCCACTCCAATGACTTTTTACATTCATATTGTTTAAATGTGAAAACTAATAATAATAATAATAATAATAATAATAATAATAATAATAATTGTGCCCCGCCCTCCTCTGCAGGAGCTGGGCTCAGAGTGGCTAACATCATATAGCATATATAACTTCAAATAACTAACAATCAGGGCAGAGGAACTGACAACAAAGATAAGGAATGTCTAGGTGGGAAGAGGAGATGGCCACTTTCAAACATTTGTATCCCAAACTCCATTCTCTTTCATTTCCTCCACCAGCCCTGTTTAATCTTTTCAAAATGCATATTGAAATAATGGGGTGAGCTCCCATTGCTCTGTCCCAGCTTCTGCCAGCCTAGCAGTTTGAAAGCATATCGGTGTGAGGAGAGAAATAGGTACTGCTGCGGTGGAAAGGTAAACGGCATTTCCGTGCACACGGTGTCCCACTGTTCCAGAAGCGGTTTAGTCATGCTGGTCACATGACCCAGAAAAGATGTCTGTGGACAAACGTTGGTTCACTTGGCCTGAAGTGAGAGGAGTGCTATGCCCTACAGTCACCTTTGACTGGATCTAACTGTCCAGGGGTCCTTTAGCTTTTACCTTGCCTGGGGAAAACTGCTCTCTAGTGCTCTATCAGAGCAAATGGCAATTCAGGTTTCCCCCCAGATTGCCATTTGTACAGCTCTACTGCATTTCCGTGTGCTGCTCTGGTTCGCCAGAAAGCGGCTTAGTCATGCTGGCAACATGACCTGGAAGCTGTACGCCAGCTCCCTCGGCCAATAACACAAGATGAGCACCGCAACCGCAGAGTTGGACATGACTGGACCTAATGGTTAGGGGTCCCTTTACCTTCACCTTTACTGCTAAATAGCAGGTTTTCCCTTGGGAAGGAGTGGGGAAACCACTCAGCCCCATGCTTTCTAGGCATGGCACAAGAAGAAATGTGATTTGTTGGTTTTGAGAATTGTTTTATTATGATGGCAGCATTTTATCATCATTGCTCTAAGCCACCTTGTGCTCCATTTTGGAGGAAGGGTGAGCTACAAATCTATCAAATAAATGAATGTATATTTGAATATGTTTCAATAGCTGGGGACTGTCACACAACATTCAGAGAAGTGCAACATCTGAATTTGAGCCAAGCGGCAATTTACACAATAGTCTGATGGGTCTAGACATACATTGTATGTAGGAATTCAACAAAATTGTAGGAAGGAGTAAGTACGACCTCCCAGCTGCCTCCCCCCCCCCTTGCAGGTACTTCAGTTTTATTTTGCAGTGATTCTCAACATTCCCCAGTTGCTCCAGGCCACCAAGCATGCTTGACCCTGTTGGAGGCAAGGCTGTAGGTGGAGCGTCCCATTTTGCTTTTGTTCAGTATGCTGTCCTTTTGTTTACCTTGGGATCCCCCCTCGGCATGCTGGTACCACCATTGTGTTTCTCAGTGGCCCTGTTCCAGCTTCAGTCCTTTAGGCACTCAGCATTTCCTATTAGAAGGAATGGTGGTGCCATGGGGGATGGAGTGAGCAATAAAATGAATCCAATTGAACACTGTGCAATTTCCTCTTAACAACTAGTCACAAAATACCTGCTGCCCTAGGTTTTCGGTGCTCCACTAGGGTTCCCCATAAGAGCTTCCCTCCACGCACCTACTCGCAGACCACTTTTGTCCCTGCTATCGCTATAAAACACATCAGACTTCTTTCTGGGAAACAATGTGGCAGTGATTGCTATAGTTTATGCATGTGGTTCAATATATTGCAACCAGTGTTTTCAGAGTGATACTTGAAATTACCACATTTGACCTAAATTCAGCTGCCTCCTCTGCTCATGAGTTTGGCATCATCCATAACATTTTATGCTTTATTTTCCACTCCTCATTTTTGCTTCATGTTTAAAAAGGTGTGCATATGACTGCAACTATGGTCTGATTTTCTTTTTGAAAGGATCAAGTCCACCTGTTATGAAAGGAAAATGCACTTGTGTGCTTTAAGCAATGTCCTAAAATAGTGGTTTTCAACCAGTGTGCCGTGGCCCCCTGGGGTGCCTTGAATGATGGTCAGGGGTGTCGCAGGCAACACTGGCCTCTAAACCTCTTTCTTTCTTTCCTTCCCTCCCTCCTCTGATGCCCTCTTGCATCTCTGCCTCCAAAAGGCTTGCATAGCTGTTTATTGCAGCAGCCCTGCCTATAAGCTCTGCAGGTGAGTGGTGCCTCTGGGGCTGGCCAGAGGGTGCTGGTTTGCAGGAACTGAGTTGGCCTCGGTGTAAAGAAGCAAGTGGGTGAGCGAGTGCAGCCAGCCAGTCCTCCAGCCCTTGCTGTTGGGAATGGACAGACAAGCCCCAGGCCCTTGTAGGGCAGTGTGAGGAGGCATCTCTCTTTGGAGTGGGCAGCTCAGAGATCGGGGGGGGGGGCAGCAGTGGCTGCCCAGAGGACTTCCAAGGAGAGGGGAGAGGAGAGGAGGCTCAGGGAACATTCCACAAAGGAGGTTGTTGAAAAAGGGTGAGGGGCTGCCAGCTCTGCAGGAAAGGGGGGACATAACTTGGCTCCTGAGCCCCACAAGGGTACTGCAGAAAGAATGTAGTTGCTCAAGGGAGCCGTGGACTCAAAACGATTGAAAACCTCTGTCCTAAAAGATGCAAGCTCATGAATCAAGATGAATTGGTACAACAAGGAACAATGCATAAAGAAATGCAGTGACCTGATGGCAAAATAGAGAGACAGACACAGGACACATCTACCTTTGCTCTACATTTGTAGGCATCAGTCTGAGTTTTCCAGGTCTGGGTTTGGGTGTTTTTTTTCCTTTTCTGCCCTGGCACTTTCCCCATGAAAACTTGCTATTTAAAGCTGAATCAGAGCAAACAGCATTCTGTGGAAAACCTGAATTGCTGTTGGTTCTGATTTAGCATTAAAGAGTGGGTTTTCATAGGGAAAGCAGTGGGACAGAACACTAAGAAACAGACCGGGAAAGTGTGAACCTGTGAAAGCACAAGGCAAAAGGTAATTGTAGATGAGCCCACAGTGGCTGGGTGGAACTCAGGGCACATTATTTAAGAGAGACACTATTGGTGCAGGAGCAATAGTTTCTTCAGACTGAAGAAACTGCAGTTCTAGGGTGACCCAAACCTCTGCCTGCAGAAACTGGGGGAATGGCTGTCCAGCCATTAACCTATTCCCAGGACACACCACAAAGGTGTGTAGGAAGGTCTATGCTGCTCTACCTTCTGCAGAAGCTCCACAGCTAGGACAATGAAGCAGTTTAGTCTCAAGGGTTGGAAAGGATCCCTGTTTCACTCCGAATGGGTGGCCATCTAAGTCTTAGAATCATAGAATCATAGAGTTGGAAGAGACCACAAGGGCCATCCAGTCCAACCCCTGCCAAGCAGGAAACACCATCAAAGCATTCCTGACATATGGCTGTCAAGCCTCTGCTTAAAGACCTCCAAAGAAGGAGACTCCACCACACTCCTTGGCAGCAAATTCCACTGCCAAACAGCTCTTACTGTCAGGAAGTTCTTCCTAATGTTTAGGTGGAATCTTCTTTCTTGTAGTTTGAATCCATTGTTCTGTGTCCACTTCTCTGGAGCAGCAGAAAACAACCTTTCTCCCTCCTCTATATGACATCCTTTTATATATTTGAACATGGCTATCATATCACCCCTTAATCTTCTCTTCTCCAGGCTAAATATACCCAGCTCCCAAAGCCATTCCTCATAAGGCATTGTTTCCAGGCCTTTGACCATTTTGGTTGCCCTCCTCTGGACACATTCCAGCTTGTCAGTATTCTTCTTGAACTGTGGTACCCAGAACTGGACACAGTACTCCAGGTGAGGTCTGACCAGAGCAGAATACAGTAGTACTATTACTTCCCTTGATCTAGATGCTATACTCCTATTGATGCAGCCCAGAATTGCATTGGCTTTTTTAGCTGCTGCATCACACTGTTGACTCATGTCAAGTTTCTTTCACAGGTCTTGTGAACTATCACTAAAATGGATAATAGGTGACCATTTTCACGACCCTCTGCTGCCTCTTGATTTTTTACATCCGTTTGAAACAATGCCATTTTGTTAAATATTGCCTGAAATAAGGTTTTAGGGCATTTTCTTGCAACTAATAAGCTATGCTTTGGAGGGAGGGGAAGAGAAAGGTAAATAAAATATACATAGTGAGATTTTTTTTCAGCTTGAAGGTAATTCCCAGGCCTAGAGAATCAGGATCACCCATTTTCCCAATTTATAGGATATAGTTAATGAGAGCAGTTGGTAGAGGGCAGTGGCATCTAACTAAATGAAAAGTGACCAAGTATTAAACAGTAAACAAATACTCATCAGTCTTATATTTGATCTAATATACATTAATGATTGTATGTGCAAAGTACCGTAGCTTCTAGATACTGCTGTTGTCATTTGCTTGCTGCAATGAATTTTAAGTGTGAACAGGACTAGGCAGAAAGTATCCTACAGGGGAAAGCAAAACTACCCTATGAATTGCATGTGGAAAGCACAAAAAACTCTTAAGGGGAAGATGTCTGCAGCTCACGTCAACAAGAGACAGCATGCTTGACCGATCTCCAAACCAGTCAGCCATAATCTAACAGTCTCCAGCTACTCTAATATTCTTCAAACTTGCTTTCTTAGAAGGAGAGGGAGATGAGGAGAGAACTCTTGTACAACAAACAGGTTTCTCTCTCTCTCTCTCTCTCTCTCTCTCTCTCTCTCTCTCTCTCTCTCTCTCTCTCTCTCTCTCTCTCTCTTACTTTCTTTGACATCTGTTTGGGCATTATCAACACTGATCTGTGTTTCGTATTTCCAGTTGAGTTAATAATATGAGCTTATTTAAGTGTTCTTCACTACTTCCCATATTCAACAACACACAGAGTAGCCTGAAAACAGGACTGTATCTCAGTGACAGAGGATCAACTTTACACACAAAAAGCAACAAGTTCAGTCCCTGGTACCTTCAGGTAGGGTTGGAACAGACTCTTGCCTGAAATCCTGAAGAGTCCCTGACAGTCTGTGTAGTAGTCAATACTGCGCTAGATAGACCAATGCTCTGATTCAGTATAAGGCAATCTTTTATGTTCCTGTACAACATACTCCTCCATCAATGTTCATGTGTAAAGCGTGAATGCCTAGAGAAATGGGCTTCACAAATCTAGCTATTTTATTTTAAAACATTTGTGAAATGCTTACTATTTCAAACATTTCTAAGCCATATACAATGTAAAAAATAGTATGTCATTAAACCATTTAAAACAAGAACAAAAGCACATCCTGAAACCAATAACACAGCAATATAAAGGGCGGGGCAGAAGAACATATAAAAGCAAATCAGAAGAGAAAATCAGAAGATTCAAACACATAAACCATCTTACGGCCAGGGAAAGCCTGGGCAAAAAGATAAATTTTCACAAATGCATGAATGAACTAATTGTTGTGCACAGCACAGGTAAGGGCATTCCACAGTGTAAGAGCAATAGCAGAAAACAAGAACTCAAGAAAGGTGGATTGAAATCGTAATAAAGTTGTGTGTCTTTGACCCACTGTCCTGTCTCATCTTTCTTTCTTTCTTTCTTTCTTTCTTTCTTTCTTTCTTTCTTTCTTTCTTTCTTTCTTGGACTTGGGGAAAATTGATAACAATTACTCATGAAGGTAAAGTTCTTAGCCTCTGTGTTGGTGGAACATAGTTTATGTGCTTGGTTAGGGATGATCTGGCCCTCACCAGTCTATGGTGCCACACACTCTCTGCTTCCCAGAGCAATGAGATGTTCCAGTAGCAACACTAAGTTTGGCATGTTTTGGAAGGGAGATTACTGAAGACTTGCAACCTTTTGTGATATTTGGGTTTATTTATCAATATATAAGTTGACCAACTTCTAGAACAGCTTCTAAAACAGCACTTATAGAACAACAAACCTACTGCTCCTCACCAGATCTCCAGAGATAAAAACATGCAAACCTAGAAATAAAGAGATGCCTTCTATCTTCCAGCTGACTCACTCTGCTTGTTTCTCTGACTCAAATGGCGGTTTCTCTCTCAATGTCACAAAACACTCATATTCTTTGCTTAAAGGTAAAGGTAAAGAGACCCCTGACCATTAGGTCCAGTCGTGACCAACTCTGTGGTTGCGGCGCTCATCTTGTGTTATTGGCCGAGGGAGCTGGCGTACAGCTTCCAGGTCATGTGGCCAGCATAACAAAGCCGCTTCTGGCAAACCAGAGCAGCACATGGAAATGCTGTTTACCTTCCCGCTGTAGCGGTACCTATTTATCTATTTGCACTTTGACGTGCTTTCAATCTGCTAGGTTGGCAGGAGCTGAGACTGAGCAATGGGAACTCACCCCGTCGTGGGGATTCGAACCGCCGACCTTCTGATCGGCAAGCCCTAGGCTCAGTGGTTTAACCCACAGTGCAAAATAAGTCCTTCCTGCTGTATCAAGGATGAAATCAAGAATGGTCTGAAGACACATGATGATGCTATCCTCTTGTTCTACAGGAAGCTGTCAGGCAATTGATATATTCTTCAGAGGCCTTATGACAGTTGCGGGAGGGACAGTCAGAGATCAAACCCAAGGAAGTCCTAAATTTCTCTTTGCACTCTGAATATATTTTTGAATTTTTCTGCATTTGTTTCTATTGTAGGTGTGTCTCCGTAGGCCTAAACTGAGGAGAAGGCAAGTAAGACTAAAAAGAACATAATAAGAGCTTGATCTCTCAAGCCAATGGCTCCTCTAGTCCACCATTTTGTTCTCATACTGGTGAATCGGTAGAGGCACCAGCTTCTCCAGAGGATCGGGGGGGGGGGTACTAATGTGACATTGTGCAATGTCCTCTGAATATTGAGAGGGCATGGCCCCCTCATAAAATATTTTCAGGGGGCCAAAACTGCATTGCCCCTAGGAGTCAGTACTATGTCAATCAGATTTATCCCTGTTATGGGAAGGCCGAAAACAGGACCTGAGCCCAGCAGCAACTCTTCCCCACTCGTGATTCCCAGCAATACAGGAGTATTCATTGCTTCCGAAAGTGAAATATGACTTTAAAATGATGCCTTGCTCGCATTTCTCCAAGGCCAGCCTTAGCATTAGGCCAGCCTTAGCGAGACAACTGCTTCAGGCAGCAAGTGATGGGGGGCTGGAAATCCTTGTGAAGCTTTGTAGGAGAAAGCTATGCTGGTCTGTGGCGCTCAGCAGCCAGTGTCAAATAGGGTTGCCAGACTCAATAGAGGACAGGACTTCTGTGCCTTTGATTGCCCTGCTCTCTTTTGAGTCTGGAAACCTTAAAGAGAAACCAGCAGACCCTTTGCTTGGAAATTAAACAAAGGGTCTGCTGGTTTCTCTTTAAGGTTTCCAGACTCAAAAGAGAGCAGGGCAATCAAAGGTACAGAAGTCCTGTCCTCTATTGAGTCTGGCAACCCTAGTGTCAAAGCAAGATTTGGCTGGAGAAGGAACTGGCAAACCACTCCAGTATTTTGCCAAGAAAACTCCATGGACATAAAAAAGCTTTGAGAAGAAAGTGAGAGTTTACAAGGCATGATCTGGTACATGGGGTCACAGAGAGTTGAACACAACTAAGATGACTAAACAACAACAACAACAACAACAATGGCTGGTTTCTGTATGTGGAGTTGGAGTGGTGGTAATACTATTTTGCCCTCCACAGAAGGAATCAAATAATCTTTGGCCTGCCCAGCATCTTCCCTATGTGCTGGAAAGCAGCGGGGACAAGCAGAAAGTACTGGATTTTCTCCCATATGCCAGAAAAGGAGGCATTTAAATGCACAAGGCAAGTAAATAGGTGTAGCGATGAGTTCATGAAGACTAATAGCAAATCTAAGGGAGCCAATTTATCTTAATGATTTGAGCTCTGTACAAAGCGGTGTGTGGGGGGCACAGGCTATTTCTGCATATCCTTCTACATTACATATAATAGGCTGCTCCAATTAGCAGCCAAATTGTTTCACAGGATTACCATGCATTTCAATACCCAAATAATCAAGCAAGCTCTGCATGGGGGTGGATTGATGAACATTTTGCATATTTTGACATGGGGGAATAATTCAGCCTGACTTTGTTAGCCACTTCACCTCACTGTGCACGCTACTGAATATATCTACCTGGCACTTACACTCCAGGAGGGGCACATGTCGGGTGCGATGAACATTGAGCACGTTCTGCTCTAAAGCAGGTTAATTGTTCTCACCCATCAAAATACAGACGGACAATGAATTCATCTCAAGTTCTCATTTATATGGAGATGAGGCAAATTGTAGCCAACTCCATCTCCTACACACATACCATAGAAAATGAGAACAGATTTCTACAGTAGCTTAGAAAAAGAGAAGCTTATGAATGAAAGGCCTTGGTAGCATGATGACAGGCATAGAATAGAACCCATCCACCTCTCCATTCCAGTGTGGGGATATTCCTCAAGATGGCAGAGATGGGCCTACTGGGTTATAAGCAATGCTAGTTAGTCATGGCAATGAGGTTCACTGAGTCTACAACCAGGTAGGACTAGCACTGGACTTCCCATGGGTGTAACTGAGGTAACTCAATCTAGTTTATTGTGACAGCAGAATAATTGTGTGCTTCACACAGGAACTTTTTTATGGTGGACCAATAAAGTAAAATTAACAGATACAGGAAACAACAGTTTCTATCTCTGATTACATCACATCTGGAAAAAGAATAGCTGACATCTTAAAGATCCAAGTGGATACATTGGAAATAATTTGGAGAACAGCTAAATGATAAATATAAGAGTTTATATTACAAGATGTATGAGGGAATGCACTTGTGTATGAGTCATGGGAAGCTATGACTCACCATGTTTTGCAATAGCTCATCCATTTTTTAAAAAAATGTTCACAAGAGCAGTTGCCACACATCCACCCCCAGCCTTCAGTTAGATACCATAAATTTTCCTCACTGCATCTCCATCTCTTGCTACGAACTAGTCCTACATCACCCTATAAAGTCTATTGCTGCCATGGGTTGGCTAGAAGCAGAGGAGTGGTGGGAGGCACCAGCTAGGGAACCCCCAAGGGAAGAAGGCTCAGAGCCAGGGGATTGGTGGTGGGACAACAATGAGTCGTTGCAAGGAGAAGAGGGGGCAAACTGGGAGGAGGTGTCGGAAGCTGAAGAGGTAATGGGGTTTGGTGAGCAGGAAAAGGCTGTGACAGAGAGCCATCCAGACTCAGAGGCAGGAGAGGAGAGGGGCCAGGAGACAGAGATGAGGCAGGCCAGGGGGTCTCCCCTTCTGGCTGCAACCAGCTACCCTCCCCCTGGTATCCCAGAACATGCATAGAAATGAAGAGGGCAGAACAATGAGAGGCAAGATGATGGAGCCTTAGGCTGCTGGGGAAGCAACCAGGGG
This sequence comes from Zootoca vivipara, assembly GCF_963506605.1. Taxonomy (NCBI): domain Eukaryota; kingdom Metazoa; phylum Chordata; class Lepidosauria; order Squamata; family Lacertidae; genus Zootoca; species Zootoca vivipara. The sequence goes on along the minus strand of NC_083290.1, from coordinate 40,625,121 downwards.
AAGAGCCTTAGAGCAGGCTTCCTCAACCTCGGCCCTCCAGATGTTTTGAGACTACAACTCCCATCATCTCTGACCACTGGTCCTGCTAGCTAGGGATCATGGGAGTTGTAGGCCAAAAACATCTAGAGCAGGCATCCCCAAACTGCGGCCCTCCAGATGTTTTGGCCTACAACTCCCATGATCCCTAGCTAACAGGACCAGTGGTCAGGGATGATGGGAATTGTAGTCCAAAACATCTGGAGGGCCGAAGTTTGGGGATGCCTGATCTAGAGGGCCGAGGTTGAGGAAGCCTGCCTTAGAGAGTCCTTGCAACTGCCTCATTGGGGCAAGAGCTACTGGGAAGAGTTTCTGTGATCACTAGGCCTGCACTGTTTTGGTTCCTTGGAATAAATAATTAATTTCACCGACACGGGTGTTTTATTGCTGACCTGCTCCTGACTCTATCTCCTGATAATTACTTACCCCATCCCCTAGTACACTGATATCTTGAATATTTGCCATGGAGAAGGATAGCATGAACAGGGTTCCTAGGCAGCCTCCCATCTAGACATCCATCAAAGTCAGACCTCAATAGTTTCAAGATACTGCATAATGTGCCATGGGACCCCTATTAGACCATGGGACCCCTGTTAGGGTCCAAATAGCAAACTGGATACAGAGATGCTCAGAAAAATAAGCTGAAACTTACAAAGTGGTGAGGAAGAGGGGTGTTCTCCTCTTCAGCATCTAAG